>NW_026641700.1:605833-1211666 GCF_028554395.1 Pezoporus wallicus | reverse complement strand
CTCCCTCATTGTCCCTTCCTGTCAGCTTTGGTAAACCCTGCCTGCTTTTACTGAGAAGGCAACCTACTGAAATTCTGCAACATGCCCTTTTCTTCAAAAAGGCCTTAAATCATAACCTAGTATTTTATACCTGGAGCAGTCTTTTTAGCCATCTGCCTTTATATATGCCTTATATTTTCTAATGGTTTTGTTATATTTTTATCAGGAGTGGTGTGCAGGGCTGAAACTGTGGGCCTGCTGTCAGAGTAGGCTGTTCTTGACTATTGTATCTCCTTAAATGTCCTCTCTTACTAGTGGTGGTAATAGTTGGGAAGGGGAAAATCTACTTTCTAATTATTATTTGGCAGAAAGGTTTTTTTTCGAGGAAGATAAGTAAATACCAAAGGAATGATGGGTTAAAAAATATTGCACAAAATTTATGTAAACAAATTATGCGAAGATAAACAGAAAAATCCAGAGTGCGAGCTTTTGGCTCTTGATTAATGAGCTTTTCCGGTGTTTTGCTGGACAGGATCACTGGGTTGCACCATGCTGTGTGCAAAACCCTTCTAAGGCTTTGTGCATCTGTTTATGGAACTCTCTCACCCAAGATATGTTTTTATTTAAAAGTCCTGACGTGTATCAGTAAATGCAGTGGGCAACTAGGCCTTGGTGTAACTCTGAGGTCATTGGAATTATATCAGAGGAGACTTTGGTCCCAGTGTCTCTTCTCTCAGATGGCCACCCACGTGCCGTAGCAGTGTACTCATAAGCATGGATGTTTGTTTTCGTCTACTTTTTAGGGTAAGCTTAACTCTTGTTGAATTCAAATTGCTGCTGTGTGACAGACTGGGGCCAACATTCCATATTCAAAGGTGATATAAGCAATGAAGAGTGATCACATCCCTGTTCGTAACATAGGGCAAGCCAATTTCAAGAGGGAAGGAATTTATTAATTTATTTATAAGCTCCAGGACTACATTCTGGAACTTACACGTTGTTGTAGCCCTTAAGATCATCAGAGGAAGGATTTCTATTTAGCTTTTGTTTCAAACCACAGGCTTTTATTTTGTCTCTAGATTCTAGTATGCAATGAGAACCCACATTGTGTCACAAGTAAACAAGAGTAAACCTAAAGGAAAGAAGAGATTCCAGTGACTAAATCAGAATGTTATAATTACATACAGCAAATACATATGTTTAGTAGATTTTGGGTTTTGGAATCCAGAATCTGGTGGCAAGGATAACGTAGTGGTTATTTATCAGTGTTAGCCCTAAATGCTCTGTTACACTTACATCCCACATTAAAGTAATTTGTGGATTTGCATTTTCAGCATGTTCTGCGTGGTTCAGTTCTCTAATAGTGCAGTGATTCAGCTATCCTGAAATAACACATGGCTAGCAGCTGTCGGAAATCGTGCAAAAATTTTATTAAGCACTAGACTCTGAAATTGCCTTTTTCCACTACAAATGCACTGACATCTGGGTCATATCTCCTGGTTAATTCCAGTGTGCTGGACAGTATAATACTTAAAAAAAAAAGGGGAAAACGACGCAAAGCACACAGAAGAAGAAAATAGAAAATCAGTGTTCCTAGTGTTTCAGACACTGTGCTTCAAAATATCTTTTGGATTTTCCCAGTAAATCTATTTGAAGGGCTCTGAGTTCTAGAGGGGATGACTACAGCAAGTCAGTGTGACAGACCTGGCTACCACTATAGGGAGGTTTGGAGGTTTATTATTTTCTGCCAGTCAAATTAAATTGCAGAAAGTTATTTCCAGAAGGTAGAAGCAGGTGTCCTCCATGGGTCTTGTTACTGGGCATTGAAAATAAAAGGGATCAGGAACCATTCTCAAGTTTTTTGAAAGCTTTTGCAGTGAAAACGGAGAGTGGTTTCAAACAGACTATAACAGGCAAAGTAACAGCTGTGTGATGACTGTCTGAATAGCCTGAAATTTATATCTAGGCAGTTTTTTAAGTACAATTGAGATTTGTATTTAATCCACTTCATATATAAGCTTTCAATTGCTAATCTGTCTTTTAATTTACAGGGGTTAACATGAGAAATATGAGTGTGTCCTTAGAAGTGAAAAAATACTGCAATGAAATATGTGGTCTTTCTTCATCTGGTAATTAGCTTAATGTGTAATGTTTTATTAGTCACAAAATATTTATTACAGGCTTCAAATTATCAATGACAGCTAGGTCATATAAACCTATTGTTGTGAGAGATAACTAGTAAAATATTAGCATAAATTCTTTAGTTTCAAGTAAGATTAATGTGGGATTGTATAAAAATACTTAGAGAAGATAGGGCTAGTAAGAATTTATGTAGTCCATCCACCTGATCAGGTAAGCTTAACAGCAGCTGATTCATTCCTACAGTTATTCCTGCATCCTATCCCCAAAAGTTCTATGATTGGGATTCCTGAACATTCCCAGGCAGTGCATGCTATGCTTACCCCACAGTTTGGGTGTTTTTCTGGCATCTGATTTATTTTCCTTGCTGTGTTTTAGGCTACTGTTCCAAATGAACATGGAAAAATAGCTTTATCTTTACATACTGCAGCAACTGATAATTTGCCAGAAGGCTCTTCTCTGTCTTCTCCAGTAACTGACCCTGTTTATTTTAGTCTTTCTTATTAAATCATACTATCTCAACTTGTAATTATTTTTCTGTTTCACTCTGGGCTTGAAATGTAGTTGGTCATGAAATGTAGATTTCATGAATGGTCACAAACCTCCAAACTGAATAGAGGAAGGATTATTTTAGCTGAATTTTGCACCACTTTTCTGTTCATGCACTGCAGTAAGATCTGCTCTTTGTTGCTCCCATGGCATTGTTGAATTTGCTAGCACTATGAATGCCAGCATGTATTTTTCACCACTGTTGCCAGGCAGTCGTTCCCCTTCTTAGTTTAAAGTATGTCCCCAGTATGACCTAAGCATCAGATTACTTTTGTTGCAAAATCTCTTCTTACCCCTTTTTATTCTTACTATTTATATGATAAAGTCAACAAGGGAAGGAGGCAGGGAGCTGAAGGCTCATATCAGCAAGTTACCATAAGACGGCAAGTTCTTGCATGCTCCTCAGTGACTGTTCAGGTCCATGCACCACTCAGGGTATCGGCGTAAATGCAGGTTATTCGTGAGAGAGGTTACCTTCAACAAAGGAGCAGCAAGCTGCTTTGTGTTTTTCATGGAGTGAGAACTTGCAAAGGGGGTAGCCCAACAGATGGTGGGTGACAATGTGTTTCTGTATCGTTACTTCAGTTTCATCCTGAACTAGTAACAAAAACTAGCTAACAATGTCTTAAATACCAAGGCCTTTATAAGCATACTATATAATGTAGTGGGAAAGTTTTCTCATCAAAATTAAAAATCATGATCAATTTTAAATTGTGAATTATTTTTATTCTTTCTGCTTATTGGTGACGCTTTCTGAACCAACTGACTTCAGGGCACTCAGAAATTTTCTGGTAGTAAGGAAAAAGAATATTTCTAGTTTTAATAATTCATTTGAAATTTTTAGTCATTTAGCTAAAGTTACTTGGAGAGGAATCCACAGTCCTGTTTGAGAAAGTTATATTTGAGCTCTGAGTCTCAAGGATATTTTTTCCTTATGTGCAAAAAAAATTTAGAAGCTTTTTTGAAAGGGGGGAAAAAAACCCAGACATCTAATTGAATCCCCCAAAGCTGCAAACAGTGAAGTTGCAGGGATGGCTATGGATAGGTCTTCCCACACAAGAGACTTCACATGTTTTCTGTATATACAAAGGTCTGCTGCAAGTGAGGTAAGTGATTTGGTTTTGTGATTAAGCACCTAATTTTGAATGCCTGCTATGATATCTAAAGAGCCTTCATGTGGCTGCCCAAAGTCCCACTTCAGAGATTTTTCAGTGAACAAACATCTTTTGGCACTGGCAATGCCACTTGGTTCAGCTGCCTGAAAGCAACTGCTTCTCAAAACAGTTAACTCAGAAGTGGTTATAAACTGGTTGGGTCTACATGTACTTAGTATTTGGTGTCAGTGCACACACACACATTCTGGAAATGCAGTTATTTTCTATCCATGTGTGGGTTTAATGGGATTTCCGAATAGTTCAAGAGCTCATTTTTTCCGAGATGTTGAGAGAAACATGAACTCTTTCACACAGTGGCTCTGGATTGCTTTACATAAGCCTATTGCATCTATTGATGTGAGGTATGGAGCGGTGGACAGTATCTAAGAAGAGAATAAGAGTATCCTTTAATCGAGTAAAAAGTCAATAAAACACATTTTTAAAATGAGCCTGAAGGCATGAGCTATTTTTCATGAGCTTGGCTCTTTCTTTTTCAGTCCTCTCTCCAGTTGGGTTTTGTTATTAAGCACTGTGGCTTTTTAATCAAAGCCCCCAGTTACCCAGAGTACATTTTTATGCTGGCTGTACCCCAAGCACAGACTGCCGAGGCTGCACATCGACAGAGAGCCCAGAGAAGCGTTCCTCAACTTGGACCTTTTGTCCCAGCTCACTTCCTGTTGACCGACGAGTGGCCCTTTGCCTGGCTTCTTGTCAGGTTGTTCATACAGAAGAGAGTTCAGTGTTTCTAAGGGCAGCAAAATCTTGAAGCAGATTCAAAGTAGTATGTGATGTTCTTGTAGCAAGAATGCCAGCTTTTTGTTTTATTTTTTTCTTTTCTCTGTGGGATTGCTAAAGGACAAAGGTCACACAGATGAGATAGAGTGGTTTGGTGTGCTGGGGTGTAATTACATTCATGCTAGGGAAGAACGGGCTCAAGATACTTACTGGCTGACTGTTCCCTTTAATGGTAGGATTGAATCCCTGACCATGTGTAAAACCTCATGAAAATGTGCTATTGCTTGTCAGAATACAATTTTAATATGGTTGCTACAGGCTTGTTGCAATATGTCCAACCTAAGCGCTGCATTTAGTAGCTGGAAGAAAGAACTCTAGACATGTCCTTTAATGCAAAGCCTGTAGTATGATGTGTTGTTCATTACAGTATCTGTAAAATCTCATTGTCTAGCTCTTTTCCTGTGCTGCATGTGATGCATGTATCTATATATGCCTGTGCACATATGAATATGTGTATTAATTTTTGTGTTACACATTGTAACTGCAGCAGTGCAATGATGATACAGGGAGCCCTGAAAAAGTCACTTGTGCCCCAAAGCTTTCCTCTTCTCTTCCAGCTGTGTGAACTGAAATAGGTAAAGTCACTGCTACTCCCTACTAAGATTAGGGTTTTCCTTGGTTTTTTAAGTGCTGTTATTGCAGAGAGGAAAAGTGTTGTAGAGAAAGCCTCTCCACTCAGTTAATTGTAGGTGCACCATTCTCCTGGCACTTAATTCTTAACTGCCCAGCCTGGAGAATAATTTAGGAGAGTAAGATGAAGGTTTACAAGATTAGGTGAGGAGAAGGAATATGAGGCTCAACATCCAAACCTCACTTCCTGAGAGGCTTGTGTCACAGAATGCTGAGGACAGCGTGAGGGACCCTGCTGTTTGAGTCACCTCACTGAACTCAGCGGGGCATGAGATACAAATTCCTGTTTATACAGGCAGGGGTGGGAGGAATTAACCCAGCATTTTCCATGCCAAGAGCTCAGCCTGCTGGATAAAGATGGCTGCAGGCCCAAAAACCGTTAAAGGGCTTTTTGTGTGTGTCTGTGCATGTGCGTGTGTGATTTCAGTGATTGAAAGCTTAGATTTTTCAAGAATTTCCTAAGATGCATCCAGGTAAAATACGATAGGAAGCAGCATGCTTGTGTGAGGTTTTCGTAGGGAACCAGCACACAGCTATACAGAAGTAGCTTATGAGTCCTAGTACCTGTGTCTGTCATTCCTCATTTTTCTGCCTGCAATCCTAAGGGACTCCCTCATGTCATGAAGCCCACTTGACTTATGACCTAAGGCAGACATTTTTTTCCATCTTAGCAGAGGTGAAAGGCTAGGGCAGTATCCCACAGGCAGCCTAGCTCCCACATTTTTTCCCAATCTTAAACACTTCAGTACTTGCACATAATTTTCCAGTGTCAAGATACCTGCTTCCAATGGCTGGACGATAAGGGGAAATTATGGGGTTAATTAAACATTTTCAGAAGGTCTGTGCAGGACATCATGAATAGTTCTTAGTACTAAACTTCTTTTAAAAATTAAAGGGAAAAATATGCTGGCCACTTTTCTAATTGGAGAATGCCATTATCTAAATTATAGAATGTTTCTATCATTTATCAGTATAATTGAATTTATTGCTGGCATTTTTTCCACTTTAAACACTTCCCCTTTAAACATTTCATTGTATTTTGAATACCATGGCTATCAAATTATTGCAGAGGGAGAGAACTAATGCTTTATGCTTATGGGAAAAAAGTTATTAAATATGAAAAATATCTCTGATTTTTTTTTTCCTTTTTGCTGGATCTGTGTTTTTTTTTAGTTGGCATTTGTTCCACGCTACTTTTCCCTTTGTAAAATGCTTTCATATGAATAAACAGCTGAGCTTATTGTAATGGAAACTGATTGCTCACCCATATGTTAGGACTCAAGAACCATCATCTTTAGAGCCAGACTACCTATCCATGCAGTTATTTCTCTGATTTTCATGTCATCTTTATGGTTTTGGTGTGGGCAGCCAGACAAAAATAGCTCCATTTTTTCACCCTCAGCTTCTGAGGTTTTAGGTGCCTGAGAAACACTGTGAAACCTAAATCTTGGTCTGTAAAGTTATGCAGCTAGTAGTTCTCATATAGTAAAAATGAAAGGGCCAAATTGCTCTAGAAATATTTAGAGGTTAAATAAGAAAAAAAAAGAGGGGATTGGATTGTGATTAGGAAGGTGAGAGAAGGCAATATACCCGTTTGCTGGAAATGTGTTTTTGGTCTTTGTGCAAGACCAATGGGCACCAGTGGTGACTGCAAGCTGAGAACACAACAGACCTTTCTAAAGTTTGAGTATTAGATGCCTTTTTCCATTTTGAAGGACTACAAAGGAAACACAGTGATATCAGAAGTGAATGCAGTTAAGAGTAAGCCTTCAGGGTGGCCTGGGTGTTCCCAGTACTGGAAGGTTGGTATGAAATGGACGAAGAAAGCACATACATGCTAATGGCACAAGGGACACCAAGAGCACAAAGCCGCTGGCTCCCAAATGGCTGAGAGGATAAATGCTCAATTTGCACACACAAAGAAAATGTTTCTTGGACAAGGCGTGCTGAATTATACCCAGGGAAAATTCCACATGCCCTTAAAAAACAGTCAATATACTGTTTTACAAATATATTTTTATTCCCTGGTTTCAGTGACCTCTGTAAACTGCATGTCTGAGGCCTGGCTTCCAGGTCCAAGCAGCAATGATGTATTAAATAGCTATGTTTTTTAAAAAGCAATCTGTTTTCTATTTGACATAACTGAAATATTGAAGCAACTACTGGCAAGCTTGTTAAGTTACTTGCTTTTTATTGGATGTCATTGGTGAAAGAAGAAATATGCAGGACAGGTGTGTGCTTGAATGCTCAGGGAAACAACTTTAAGGTGATAGGGTGTTGATTACATTGTTTGGCCTTTTGGGGCAGTTCAAAACATCTGCACAGTTCAGCTGAGTTGTGTTTTTACTGAACGGATAGCAAAAGCTCTGTGTCGATACAGAGTTTGAACTAATGGAAGGATTATTTGGTTGGCTATCATTAAAAAGCCAGGAATGGACCATTCCCAAACATAGATGTTCTTGTCTGTAAATATTTCAGTTATAAATAAGTTTACAGATACCCATCTTAAACAGAAGATCCTCAAACCTTTTGAGGATTTCTTCACCTAATTTGTATTGGGGTGAACCCAAGATTTTTTGAAACAGTAGGGGAAACAATGTGTTTCTTTTTGAAGTCTGAAGAAAAGCTTGTGTGTGAAAAAGTATCTTTTCAACCCTCTGTTAGTCAAAAAAAAAGGTGTTTTCTCTGTACCAGCTTCTTGCCTGTCCTTAATGTGGCACTGTTAACAGTGTTGCAGCCATCACAAGGAAGAACCCCATACAGACAGCTGGCTGAGAGGTGAAAAGCTCAGATGGGAGCTCTGGGTCTAAGTCAGTGTCAAGCCTGACCTTTTCCACCCCCACCCGATGGTGTCCTGACCCTCAGGCTGCTCTGCCACCCTTAGCCCTGTTGCAACTTTGAGTACAAATAAGAATGTGGAAGTGAAAGGTCTGTGGAAATCGCTATATTGTTTTATGTTAATTTAAGTGGATTGGGGTATTTTTCAGAGGAAAGCTATTTGTCTGGCAACTTCCCAGTCCATTCTGCTGTTGAGCTTGAAGTATTTGTGTTTGCCTTAGGAACAAGTTGCAGCAAAATGAAGAACGCCTTGGAGAGCCAAAGCATTGAATTGTATAGCCCAGGACAGTGAATGCGTCTGGGTCCAGAGCTGCTCTCAGACTGCACTCACTCTGAGGAAAGCCCACAGCTGGCTGGTGTAGTCTGCACTGGCAGTAAGAATGTAAGACTAGAAGGAATTTGAGCAAACCAATAAGAATTTCACTAGTGTTGCCTGGAAATTTAATTTCATGAGAAGAAGTAAACATCCAACTTACAGGCATCAATTAAACACCATCATAGAGCAAGTTGTGACCTTGACCACTTGAAACTGTGGGGCATTAATGGGCAGATATAGACTCCACTGGGCAGTAGGAAGGAGAAGTCAAAACCTTACAGGCAGGCGCATCTAGTGAGAGGTCATAGTAAGATGTGGGAAAGCCTTTGATTAGAAATTAAATAGCTATGGTAACTAGTATAAACACTATATGACATAAGGTTTGTCGCTGATAAGAGGATCAAAACATTGCTGTGCCATTAGGCATTGTGTACCTTCCATTGCCCTCCTTCAGATTAAAGTCCCTCTTTAAGCCGAGTCATTTTGGTATTTACCAGATGAACATTAAAAGGAGCATGTTGAACGTTAACTCTAAATTAAGATGTTTGTTGTATTAAATGATTATCGTTTTAGGTATATGCACCCAAATAAATATCTATAGAGAGTCTTCTATAAATAATTCTTTCAAAAAATGATAATGATAAAGAGACTTTTTAAGACAGGACAAGGACTCATTCCCTATGGAATGCCTTTTTTTATTCTGAAGCACAGGAAACGGTGCAATAATTCCTTCTCTAGAATACAAAGGCTACCTTCAACATACAGGTTTGGCCAGGTTTTTCCTTATTTCCATTTTTGCTAAGCCTATATAAAAAGTGTGTTAATTCTTTTTTCTTTCTTTTTTTTTTTTTTGGTGGACAAATCATCAGAATATCATAGTTAAAGCTATATGTAAAGTCATCATTGACTGAAGATTACAGAGATTTGATTTTTTTTCTTCATTTTATTCTAAGTTGTCTGTAACATTCTTCTGTGCAAAGCAGAATGCTGTGCTGTGATTGATCTGTCTCTATAAGCTACTGCGTCTTATACTATACATCTGTTTTCTTTGGATCTAAGACATTAGGCTTTCTGAGAATATCTTGGGTGAAATGTTGAAGTGAAACCATACACTTAGCCGCACATTCACTTAATGAATCCAGTGTATTTTCTTGGGATGAACATACAACAGGGTAGCAGTTGTTATCCCTTCCACCAGTCCTCAAAATTGGTCCAGTACTGCTTCAATACTGTGCCAGTGCTGCCAGAGACATCTTTCTGATCCAGAAGAGCTACCAAAGGTATCCCGTGTGATCGTAGCCTGACATCACAAGATCATGTGATGTACCATTGTTCTGTTTTCTTTAAGTGGGAAGAGAATATCTCCTTAAGACTCAGACCAAGGTAGTTTTTCTAACAGTATCTCAGGTGCTTTACTGAAAATCCTGATTTTCTAAAACTGAAGATACAAACCCTCAGAATGCATTTTTAGCTACATTTCTGTAAATTAGAATAATCTCATATCCTGAGTGTTCTCCAGCTATACATTAAGGTCAGAGTCTGGTCAGTAAATTTCAATTTCAAATCTTCAGTGTGGTGACAAATTAATTATAAGTAGATAAGCTCTGATTACCCATCAAGCTTCAAGTATATCTCCATGGTTTCATCACTTTCATTAACATATATGCTTACACAGCATCTTGTTGTCTAGATTCAGTGAGCAGTTATAAAAAGAATGACATGTTAATTAATGTTAGGAAAAAAAATGGACACACACATGCAAATTTACTCCCTCAAATTAAAATTATTTAAAGGGAGTAAGAGGGCAAAACTGTCACGAAGCTCAAACAAAAATGTAACCACAACAGTTGTGTGTTTTGATAACCATAGTTAACAGAAGCTGCAAAGCTAATGCTGGCAAGGTGAACATGGTCTATTTAGATGGTAAAATAATGTAATGTTTTGCGTGTGCAGCTGATGCTGATGTATGATTTTCAGCAATTTCCAGTAGCTTTTTATGATCAGAAAATGTGTTTTGCCTGTCTTGCTAGTTGCACAAGATGACTTTAAAATGCTTCTAGTCTGGTGCAATAACATTAGTCCTGTGTGTAGCACAGTGTCCTGCAGTGTGTGTAATGGCGGTGTAGTTATCATAGCTGTTAACAAATGGGGCTTAATGGTTGCTTCAGTCTTTATGACTCAGGCGAGACCCTTTAAAAATTGTACTGTAAACTCATTAGATGTGATTTGAATTGGAAGTTCTAGAAACAGATATTAGCTGATAGGCTTTTTTGATGGTCATAGAGGAAAACGATTAAACCCTAGTTTATCCTGGTGGGTTGGTTTTGTGTTTGTTGATACTTCACTTGTTTCTTTCTCTGAAGAACTGTTAGGGCTTTATTTTGAAAGGGAGGCAGGAAAAAAAATCTGTTTTGTTTGTGTGGATTCATGTTTGAGGAGCTTAAAACACCTGGTTTTCTGTTCTGCTTGGTGCCCGCCCTCAACTGTCCTGGTAAGCTGTTCTTTTTCGTGGATGTGAGGCAGACTGCTATGAACAGCTGTCCCGCTAGTAAAAAATTGATGTATTAGATCAGAGTCTTATTTCTTTTCTTTTATTTTTTTTTAATTGAATGCTAGTAAATAGTGGCTGAAGTCCATGTGAACAAGGATGTTTAGAACAATATGTTTTGGCTGCTTGACTTTCAACATGAAGTTGAAAGTTTCTGGATCGCATACCAAATGCAGGGCTGGCCTCAGCACAGGGACCCTGATTGAAGTCCAGCTTGCAGTTCCACACAGATTCATTTTTTCCAGGCTGGAGCTCTTTCCAAGAGCACAGAGCGCAAGTGAGTAGTTAGATGATGTTTGTTTGGCTCTTCAGCTCTTCAGTCTTGTGATAGCAAAATAGTTCTTTTCCAGTATTCGCTATTCTTCTGAATGGAGGCGCTCGGCAGACCTTTGGTTACAACCAAAAGCATCCCTGGGCCAAGGCCATTAAAATGTTCTTTGTAAAGTATGCAGAGTATTGCTTGGATGAGCTGGGTACAGGCACGTGAGCCAAAGGGTGGGTGTAAGCCACTAATTAGGCAAAACAAAGTCAACCTTGGATTTGAAACACTGTATGGGTCAAAGCCAGCAATGTCTTCTGTTCCAGCAGTGATTTATGGCACTTCCTCAAATATGAAACATCTGGGAAGAGAGATCAGTAAAGTCCCTTCGAGAAAATGCATGCAACAGAATGGCAGAGGAAGGCCACTCATGAAACCTGCCAAAATCTTGCATAAATCTTTTCAGTGTTAGAAAGGCAAACAAATAAATAAATGTTGCTTCTTCTCTTCCTAGCCAAACACAGTGTAATGCTCCTGATGGATAAGGTCATTCTTTTATTTTTCCCAGACAATTAGGTCTCATTTGGGTTAATCCTATGGCAAAGCAATCCGCCAAATTGGAGCCCCAGCTCCTGCCTGATGTCGTCTCTGCACACCCATTGTTTTACCACATACTACACTCTATTTGGTGTAGTGAGCCTTTCTGTTATGATACTTGCTGATATGGAACATATGATATTGTGACTAGTCCATGTTTTCTGTCATATTTTGCTAGCATAACCTTGCAAGTGGTATGAAAGGCTTTTACACCTGTCAGAAAAGCTTACTTAACTCATATGTTAGAGCTACTGCAAAGCCAGCTTACTGAAATTAGCTGCAAATTCAAAGCAGCATATTGAATTTTGTAATTTATTTGTTCACAGCACAGGTCAATTAATTTATTTCACAGTGATGTAATATTTAATATTTGAGGAAAAAAAATAGATAAAATGTGGCTGAGAAGCTTTCTTTGTTCTGCTGACCAAGACAGCGAATGTTTCTCCTTTTTGCAGCAAATACAATGCATGCCATATGAATAATACTACCCGGTGAATAATAGGCATGCTTGCTGAAATGGTTTGGACTGTATTGTTTTTCCTGTCAACAGAAGATTCCTTAACATTCTTTATTAAAAGGCACAGTACAATTAAACAAACGAATAACTCTTTCCCAGACGGGAAAAATAAATAACCTTTCCAGGCCTCCCAAGCTTAAATTGTCATGCATATTTTATCCATAGTTCTTTAAGACATGAAAAATATCTCCCTTTTTGGTTTCTGTAAGGCTTTGCAATGTGGGGCTCAAATTTAGTATAAGCTTTTCTTCTGTATTGTAACACAAGTAATCAGTTATTATTGCAGCATCCTGTTCTTTTAATCATCTTTTTGTATAGCACTTGAATAGGTAGTGTTATGTGCTTAGTCAGGTTTGTTTATTCCAGTTCCTCAAGCTTCCTCTCACCAAACCCAAACATAAAAAAGCCCCACACCAAAACAACAGTAAATCACAAATGATAAGGAAAACAGGCTCGAGTTCGACTTTTAGATGTCACCAATACCAAGAAATCAGAGATGAAAGAGCTGCCAACAGCAGAAACCCAGTATGTTTTTCATAGCAAGGAGAGAAAAAAGACCACAAACCCACAACAGAAGTGCTTGTAGGTCCAGTGGTATATCCTGTGGGCTGTAGGCAATGATAGAATAAGGACCATAAATGTATATAAATAATGTACTACAACTAGCATACTAGTTGTACTACAAATGTACAAATGTGCTACAAATAGAATACAACTATCTCAAATAGTAGCTCGCTCTTGTACATGTGTTGACACCTCTGGCCTGGTCTTGGTACGTACTCTCTATTAGGTCTCATTTATTATCCCCTTCTGAAGAAGGACCAATGGAGAGATGCCCTTACATGTTCCCCAGCTGCCTGCTGGTGCTCTTGCTAAGATAGATGGTAAGGCTTTGTTCTTAACAAATGAACTAAGTATTTTCATGCAGTTTTTAAAATGAAATTACAATAAAATAAAACAAATATATCTTTTAAGGGTATTTGTCTATACCTATTTATTATGGTGAAGAGTACTTTTCTTGCAGTATTAAGTGTTGATTTTGGTAGTCAGATTATGGTTTTATTCAAATGAGTAAATGCATAGCAGTTTGGCAATAGGGCTTTATGAATATCCCTCCTAACATTCATGCCAGTGCCAACGTATATGAATTCTGTCATGTTTTCTGCTTTTTTACTTTCCAAATTAGTTTGTTGTTTTTGTTAACTTATCATTAACAGAATGTTGTTTGTGTTATTACCCTACATGAAGTTTAGAGGCATGCCCTGCAGTAGCTGAATGGTGACTTTGCTGTTTTGACACTGAGTGCCAAACCTTAGTCTCCTGTTAAAGGGCTAAGCCAGTGGTTAGGTAGTATCCATTTATCCATTCTTCATACCAAAATCCGTGGCAGTGTCCTACAGAGGACAAACAGCATATTTTGCTCCCATGCCTTTATTTCATTGCTTCACTTTGATGACTCATCATTATTTTTAGTAGGAACCCATAGCATATAAAGATGCAGAGTTGCTGCTAGTGAGCAAACTAAACAGCAGCCTGGACCAAAATGGCAATGGCCCAGTTGTATATGTTGCCTATGGCAGAGCCCTGGCGAAACCACATATATTGGTGCTGTGGCCAACAAGGTGTTGGGATGAGCGTGAAGGTGGCTACTACAGGTGCAGTGGGAAGTGTAACGGGGCTCTTTCTGCATTGTCTTTCAAGACGGTAAAAACAACAGTTTATGCTGTTCTCCCTCTACAAGAACAACCCAGGCATGGCCCCTTGCGTCTGGGACAATAAAGATCTGTTTTGCTCCTGAGCAACCTTCAGAGGTCCCTGTTAGTGTTTAAGTGAGTAGTGATGGAGGCTGTCGGATCCTATCAAAAACTAATAAAGTTAATAAGCTTGTTTCGCCACTTGTGTGATTCTCACTGTTCTGAAGGTGAAAATCTGGTAGGCACATGATCTTCTAGACTCTGAAATCTGGTCTGCTGTTCCTTACATATGCTAATATGAGACATCTATTTTGCCTGTCACCAATTATCACAGTCATTTAGATCACCTTTGATTTACGCATGCTGTTTTCCTGCCTTTTTCTTCGAGGACATATATTTGAGGAATTAACATTTGGTTTTATTTTTTTTTTTCTCTTTCTAGTGCTGGTATCCTGCCTCATGCAGGCTTTCACATGAGCCTCCCTGGAAACTATTTGCAGCTGTAGCTGCTTCACTGCCTTTCATTTATCATATAGACTAAATTGTGGTGTGTCAGTAGTTACTTCCTGAGATCTGAACTAAGAACACTGAAGCTTGCTTATTTAGTTCAGCTTGGATTTCTCAAGTGATATCAAATCATCTGCTGTATTTTCCAGCCTTCTGCTATTGGTTTTCCTCACACTGTGAGAGCATCGAGTTTTCCTGAGCGGTGGCTACCGGTATATGACTTGCCCGTTTTTTTCTCTACTCAGTTGTCAACTTCCTCAGCACTATGCTGAAGTTTCCCGTACTAATTTATGGCGATTTGCCAAGAAAAAAATGTAGAATTAATCTTTGATCTCGTCGTCATGGTTGTCTCTTAGTTAGTAACATTATATAATTGTCATTTGAACATGTTTTGAAACCTGCCTTGGAGAAACCAGCTACTAATAAGCTCCTACAAGATGAAAAATCTCCTTTTAGAAGTCCTAATTAATGCTGCTTCCTGTGAGTGGTAACGGTCTTGCCTCTTTGAGTAAACTGTGTTTAGTTTTGGGTTTTTTCAGTGGCTTTCTGTCTGATTCTCATTATTAACTGTTGCTTATTCCAGGAAGTTACTCGAGGATGAGATTCTGACTCCTTTTGTCATGTTTTTTGTTTTTTTTGCTGATGCAGCCATGGTCCAAATGTGCCAAAAATCTCTTTCAGAAGTTGTGTATCCTCAGAGATTTTGTTACTTTTCAGCTTTCAACAAGAGCCCATGCTTGCCAGTAGAGAGCCTGTTTCTTTGGTATGTTCTGTGCCACTTTCCCATCTTTCTGCACCATTGGCTAGGGTAACTGTTCTTGGACAGTCAGAAAGCCCTTTTTAATTGGAATCTACCCCTTAGCCCTGTGTAATACAGATGTCATGAGGAGGAGTGAAATCCTTGTACAGTCTGAGAATCTTTCTGCAACATCCAGGCACAAGTGCCAAGGAAAAGATTTATTTAAATGAAATATTAATGATATGTAAATTTATGATTGTATGTATGTATGTATATATATGCATATACTTAGCTGAAACAAACTTTAGCAAATGTGGGGTTTACAGATGAGTTAAATCAAGAGGATTTTTTGCCTTGAATATGCTAACATATCTGTATTTTGGGGAGGGAAAAACCTTTTTATTTTCTTATGTTGAGTTTTATCGTAAATCTGATTAACCAAAGCACCTAAGCGCTGGTTTTACTCTAAGCATGTGCTTAAAGACTTCTGCTTTTGGGAATCATAGCTCCATGGAAGAAAGCTGATCGGACAGTATTTTGAGCCACAAGGAGCTTTCTGTGAAATAAGCTGACAACAGCTCCTTAACCAGTTGAAGACTGAAAGCACAAGCCTGCATAATCAGCAGTGGTCCTGCTTCTATTACAATGAAACTGCTGCCAGTGAGACTGGGTATTCAATCTGCCAGCTGGCATCTTCCCTTCCCTTCTGAATTTTGATAATTTTTCCAATAACAATAAAACTTTGTGTTACTGTAGTGCTTTGCATCTGAGGAGCATACAGTAACTGGTTAATTGGATTAGTCTAATTGCCAAAAGATGAATATAAATGTATTATTCCTAATTTACAGAAGAAGAAATTGAGGCAACAAGAGGTTAAGTTACAGGAAGGTCTGCAGACTGTGTAGCGTTGGTGTAGTGACAGGAATAAAAAGGATAAGCTCAAGTGATAAATAGAAAGAGGGATGAAATAAGGTAACATTCCCTCTTTGGTGATCTAGGAAAATCACTGAGAACTGTATCTTTTATTTCAGCCTTTGCTTTGTAGACCCGTGAGCTACCCCCTTTGCAAGTTCTCACTCCATGAAAAACACAAAGCAGCTTGCTGCTCCTTTGTTGAAGGTAACCTCTCTCACGAATAACCTGCATTTACACCGATACCCTGAGTGGTGCGTGGACCTGAACAGTCACTGAGGAGCATGCAAGAACTTGCCGTCTTACGGTAACTTGCTGATATGAGCCTTCAGCTCCCTGCCTCCTTCCCTTGTTGACTTTATCATATAAATAGTAAGAATAAAAAGGGGTAAGAAGAGATTTTGCAACAAAAGTAATCTAATATGATGTTTAGGTCATACTGGGGACATACTTTAAACTAAGAATGGGAACGACTGCCTGGCAACAGTGGTGAAAAATACATGCTGGCATTCATAGTGCTAGCAAATTCAACAATGCCATGGGAGCAACAAAGAGCAGATCTTACTGCAGTGCATGAACAGAAAAGTGGTGCAAAATTCAGCTAAAATAATCCTTCCTCTATTCAGTTTGGAGGTTTGTGACCATTCATGAAATCTACATTTCATGACCAACTACATTTCAAGCCCAGAGTGAAACAGAAAAATAATTATAACCTCTCGAGCTAACAGAAAGCTAAAAAAAAAAAGTCCTACTTTGGCTGTACAAGGAGTGAAATTATTTGTGAGGCATTCACTGTGCTAACCTGGGCCTGCACTGACCAGTTTCCCTGGACCCTGCATCTATATTGCTTCCAGCACCCAGATTGGCTGTTCAGACCTTTTTCAGGGACCTCTTCATGTATCTGCCCTGTGACATGTATGTATGCTGTCAGGCTTGGTTGTACTGAGGGCACTAGTGATGTCCATGCCGGTTTCCCTGTGACTGTCATGCAGTCAGTTGTTATTGATCCCCTGCTAGGAAACAGGCTTTTCACATGTGAATTTACTGTCGTTGTCCTTTTCTCAATTTACTGCCCTTCCCTGGTACAGAGAGATTTGGAAATCTGTGTGTTGTGTATGAAGCAGGTTATTGTATTTTCAGTTAAAAACAGTGGTACTGTCCTTGAAAGGGTACAGCCTGAGGAAGTAACAATTAAAATAGTCTTAAATTACTTTAGTTAAGGAGAGATTAAGGAAAATGCTTTGATCTCCTATGGTAATGATGAACTTCAGCAGGTATACCTGAAGTCTGTAATTCTTTCTTCCACTTTCAATTAAGTAAAAGACCACCACAATCTGTAACACTTTGGTTTCTGCACTTTTATTTCAAAGAGAATCTCATTGAGGGTGAGCAAAATGCTCGTTAAATTGAGCCAGCTTGGTAGATACAGAGTTGTATTAGCAAGCACTAGCTTGCTAATCTGTTGGGCATCAGCCACAATCAGTGAATGATTTCATCTGCATCTATGCAGTGAATTGTGTGTACCTTGATATGTCTGTATCAATCCACTTTGGATTTGATTAATAGTATATCTGTATTCCGCAAACTTAAGAGGGCACTTCAGGATTTAGTAGGGTGCTGCATACAGAGGGAGGGGGACATGTTGTCAATAGGGTAAATTATATCAAATGAAAATTTAACCAATTTTTATTTAAAAGTTATTATGCATACATAGAATAATGTGCATGCTTGTATACTTTGCCTACTTTGTAAGGAGAAAAAAAGCTAAGGAAGAAAGGGTTAATTGATTTTATTTCATTCAGCTTCTTAAAATATTCACAGCAGCATGTTGCTTTAAAATGATTTAAGGGAGCAGAAGAATTTAGGAAAAAAGTTCATGCTTTGCAGCTAATACTTGCTTTTCATTATATGAGTTCACTGTGGTTTGCCTGCATGGCCCAGCTGCAATGAAAAGAATTGTGTAAAAGCTGTTTGCCTGAATCTTTCCTATGTGCTAACAGGAAGAAGTAGTGGTGACAGTTATACCCTTCATCATCACTGGGAGAGAGTACAGAGGGGAGGGAAAAAAGACAGAGAGCAAATGAGAACAATATTTGGCCCAAATTAGTTTTCCTGACCAAACACTTGGTATTTTTGTTCCAAAGCCCTCTGGCTCACAATGAAAATGAACTAATCCCTATTAGGAAGTCTTTCTGGATTTTGACTGGGAAGTGTTTGGTGTTGAATGAACGAGCTTTGAGAAGCTTTTGTCCATGTTGTGTTCTCATTAGCAGTGTTCTCATTAGCAGAGCCTTGTGATAGAAATGGCTGCATTGCCCGAATTTTAATTTTTTAAAACTAAAATCCAGTCTGCAAGTCTCCCTGATTTTATTGCCTTTTTTTTTTTCCTTATCCACCTATGCCATGCTTTGCCTGAGTGCCTCGCTGCCCTGTCCCTTCCTCTGTGCACAATTTCAGTGTGAGAGTCTCGTCTTCCTTTCACTTCCTTTCTTCTCCCTTTGGCGCATGCCATGAGCTGGCTCTTACTCCACGCTATAAGCTCGATAAAGGCTGAATAGTGATACAGAGGGGAATGTTCACCCTGCCCAGTTTTAGAAACAAACAAAAACCTCTCAGTTTGAAAGCTGGATTCTCTATACATAACCTGAAGAGAGATGCTCCTTCAGGAGATGGCTCAGAAAATGAATCTAGCTTTGGTGCTCTGAGATGTCTTATGGAGGAGCTGCTCCATTTCTACTGACACATGAGCAACCTGTGATGCCTGTCTGTTCTGGGTTCAGCAGTAGCAGTCATTTTTTCTCCTTCTTAGTAGCTGGTGCAGTGCTGTGTTTTTAACTTTCAGCCTGGGAACAGCACTGATAACACTGATGTTTTTGGTTACTGCTCAAATGTTTAGTCTGACCAAGAACTTTGTGAGTCTCATGCCCTGGAAGGGAGGAGGGGAAGCCAGGAGGAAGCAGAGACAGGACACCTGACCCACACTAACCAAAGAGGTATTCCATACCACAGCATGACGTGCCCAGGATGTAAACTGGTAGTTGCCTGGAAGGGCTGGTGCACTGCTGGGGTCAGGCTGGGTATCGGTCAGTGGGTGGTGAGCGGTTGTATTCTCTTTCCTTGTTATTTCTCTTATCGTTATTATTATTGGTGGTAGCAGCAGTGGTTTGTGTTATACCTTAGTTACTGGACTGCTCTTATCTCAACCCGTGGGAGTACGTTCTTCCTATTCTCCTCCCCATCCCTCCAGGAGTGGAGGAAGGAAAGGCTGGGAGTGAGAGAGCAACTGCGTGATTTACAACTGAGCTTAAACCACGACACTGTCCTAAATTAGTCAACATTATCTGAAGCTGGGCATAACTGAAGTTTGGAAGCTACCTTCAGCTGTGCTCTGATGAACAAATTTTCTTCTGTAGCAACCGTACTTTGAGAAGCAAAATAATAATCTTCTAATAGATGTTTCTTGGATAAAAATTAGTTATTTTACGTTTGTTAAAAAACTTTACAAGGACCCAGTTCCATCTTTAGTATTTTCTACCTGTGTTTATGGGACTGAAACAAGTACCTGTGAAGCAAGTAGCAGCAGAGAACCACAGACTAACAGTAGCAGAGTATTGGCTTTCTCTCACTGCCCTAGAAATGTGCTGCAACCTTTAACTGCAGCATCCATTAAGATAAGGTTTCAGTTTCTTTGTCCTGTGCCCTTGTCCCTTCAGATAGCATTAAGCTGTCCTTTGTGTTGAGGGGTGTTGGTAGCAAAACCTCTCCTGAGGCAGCTAGACTGAATCTTACAAAGTAAATATGTTGGAGTGTTAAAAAGGTAAGTACATCAGCGCTTCATGGGCCTGGTCTTGCTTGGGATAAAGTGCTGGATTCTTTTGTGTACCTAGTACCTAGTACTTTCCATTTCTGATTTATCTAGAAATTCTGTCATTTTCTCTGTCAGAAAGTTTCATTAGCAGAGAAGATCTCACAGTATTTTGTCAAGTCTGCTCTGAAGTTTGAATATAATCATTAAGTACAGAAACATATTGGACAAGACAAATAATGGATGTGGAATGCTAACTTTTCTTTTTGCCTGAAAAAATACTTCAATTCCAAGCAAAGATTTGGGTTGATTTTCACTGTATTTCTTTCCTAATTGGTTCCTTTGTTGCACTACCATTTCAAAACAGACCTTCCTGCTTACTTTTCACCCATTTTTCAAAGCCCTTGTATTCTGTACTGGACTCCTAAGATATCTGTTGCCTCTAGTTTTTCTGTTCCAATTTTGGAAGCTGGGCTGGTTTGGTTGCTGGGTTTAGGTGTTTTTTGGTTTGTTTGGGTTTTTTTTTTTTTTTGAGAACTACTGTTTCCATCTTAATAGCTGAAATTAGCAGACATTAGGGGCTGGAGAGACTAGAAAAACAGGCAGGGAAAATGTTGATGATGGAAGAAAATGACAGAAATAGATAAAATGCAGTGAAGGAAAGATCTGTTTAAAGCATAGCAGGAAATATAGGAAAAACAGAAATTGTGGGGAGAAAAAGCAAATAAATGGAAAAGAATTGGGTTGCAGGTCATGAGATCTGCACTCTCCTCGCCTCTGTTGGTATGACTGTGTATTTGCTGGAAGCATGCAGGGTTTTATGGAAACATCTTCCCTGTTGTCATCCCTGGATAGAATGATTCCTTTGAAATGACTTACTGAAGTGGAAAAGCCATCTTCCTAGCCTATGCATGAGTCTTTCTCTTTTTAAGTCATGTTAGAGGAGCAGGAGAGCAGGAGCTGGGAAGTGAAGAATAGGAGTGATCGTGTCAGGGCTGGAAGGAAAATGGACAAGCTTGTCTGGAAAAAAAAAGAAACAAAAAGAGCAGCCTACCACAGAGCTTCCTAATTCCAATATATATATGAAAAAAGGGAGACTATGGTTGCATATGATTTGCTAGAAAAAGTAGAGGAAGGTCAATTTTTTAAAAATAAAGGCTACAAACATTATTGTTTTCAACTTTATATATATGAAAATAAAGTGAAAACTTAGATGAAACACTCCATTTTATTTATGCATCTTTGGATGGTATGATGGCCAGGAATTGTTTGTTTCAAGGGGTTGTGTTTCACTTCTTTGTTCCACTTTGGGAACAAGCCTCTCACACTGTTTGTGTCTCAAGAGCCATGCCAGAAGTCTGCAGTTCTTGTCTTCCTGCACAGAACCGTTTTGCTTGGCCATGAACACAAAAGCTCCAGGGAGGCACTGTCTACTAAGGCTAATTCTGTTTCAGCCTTATCCAATCCTTTTTTTTTTTTTTTTTTTCTTTTGTGTGGCTCTCTTGCGCTGTGTAATTTGGCTGTAGTTATAATCCATGTGCCTCTGGCTTATGAAACATTGTGCTGGTTCAGTTGCTTTCTAGTGGCCGTGCTCCATATGCTCTTTCTCAGCAGTTCACAGAGTTTGAATATATGCACCTATCTAATCTGAACTCCTGCACAGAACCAGCTATGGAATTTTTGTGCATCAATCTCAGTAAATTCAGGTTGCATCTGAGCATGGCTGGTACTAGGTGTGAACTGTAGCAGATGGGGACAGTGGAGATCTCAAAGCAGGTTGTCCAGGAACCTGGGGTTTTCAAAAGCCCCATAGCATCTAGGAACACATAGAACAATGCTGTGTTGAGCAGACCTCTCCAGACTGAAACTGGTGGCACGGTGGTGCTCTCCTAGTAGATCTTTTCATACTTGATGAGAAACAGTCCTAAATACTATGGAAGGATCATAGAGTTAATGCACTGCTCTGTGCCACATAGGCATACTACCTTGTTCTGGGCTGCTAGGAAGGTTTCTAATGGATGTTGGTGTGATGTGCTGTGGATGTGCCCGTTGCATTTCGGGAACAGAAAATCCCATTGACTACCAGTGGCACTTCTAGAAGCGTTGCTGATTTTGTTAGTGTTTCTGATAATCCCCCTCTAATTGGCTTCTTATGTGGTCTGTGGGGGTTGTTGCTGTTGCCACTGTTGCAGAATGGGTGATTTGTATTATGGGAAATCATGGAGATCCTGAAGAAAACCAAAGCACTGTGGTTCTGCATGCTCTCCACTTGTAGTAAAAACCAGGCCTTGTCCCAAGATTTTACTGCAACAGGCACTATTTTGTGATGTTCTGCAGAGAAACAGCATATATCAGGGGAATGATTTTATTCAAAATTATGAGAGTATACAGTGATGAAGAGCTTTGGTGCTGCACACAGTATCTGGGATGATATCCAAAAAGCCCAGATGTTTAGTCTTCAGTGGCTTCATTTTAAGCTATTAAATATGAAGTTTATTTTTTTAGTTGGAGGCTGATTTTTTTTTTCTCAATTTTCCTAGCATACACTAAAATGTTGACTTTCCTGAGGGAAGCTTGATTCTGTTGGTCGGCCTGTTAAACAAGTGCAATGCAGTTGTGGCACATGTATGCACTGATATTGGAATCACATGATTTATTGTTTTGTCTGTTTTGAGGTTCTTTTAAAGGATTTTCATTATCTGGGACAAAAATGCCTTAATGCAATAAATGCAGATTTCTTCAGTGAAAAAATACCTGATAGGAAGTTAAAGTGGGCATGGTGAGTTAGATGTAGTTACAGTGTAGACTAAGGGAATGAAGTGCTGCCTAGTACTGTAGCCTCTGTCCCATCATGTCGCACCATTGTGTTTTGCATGTGGTTCTTCATCTGCCCATCTGCTTGTTTCTAGATAAAGGCAAAGAAAGGCTACTTCTTTTTTATGTACACTGCTTGTCCCAACCATCCAGGGTGAAAAAAAAAACAAAAAAAAAACCCTAATAAAATGAGAGAACAGGATGGTATCATTTCTAGAAGACTAGAAGGTGTCCATTTTCCAAATGTCTTCTATGACTGTTGCTGGAGCCTCATTGCCTTCCAGTACAGGACAGAGTGCTAGGGAGGGTGAGTCTGTTGCACTCCTTGACTAGAAACGATACTGGCAATCCCTATTTTCTTCAAAGGCTCCAAGCCTGGTGTATGAGGGAATCAGCACCTCTGGGGAATGATTACTTGAATTAGACACCTTCCACCCTGAGGGGTAAGAATACAGTGACTGTGTTTCCTTTCCTAGCCAAATATAGTGAGCAGGTCCACGTCCCACTCACCCTCACCCGTTAGCAGTGAAAAATATACCTGCTTTCAGGGCCGTATAATGTTATGTCATCCCTATGTAATAGAAATATGCAGTACGTTCCGATAGTGTTATATACAGAAATACATGGATAAGTCATTTCCTGATTCATGTACCACCTGCCTGATGGAAGCTCTGGAAAAAAGAGTCCCAGGTCTGCCCCAGAAATGAGAAATGGTGACTAGGAAGGTTTAAGAGTAGAGTAGCAAGCTGCTGCCATCTCTGCATAATGAAAATGAAATGGATTGCCTTTTGCAGACACCCTTTTGGACATGGGCCCTGAGTAACAATGTGTTTTTCCTTAACTTTTTCAGCCAGGTAGTACCTCATCATTTTCTTCCCCCTACACCTTACTGCTTCCAGGGTGTGGGAAGTTGCTTTCATTTGTGTTTGGTCACAAAAATGGCTTTGAGAACAACAGTGATAAAATAAGCAGCCTGCAAATTTTATAGTAAAATATTTATACTCTAAAAAAGCACAACCATGCCTGCCGGATATTCATCTGGCTAATTCTTGCTGTTGACAGGAAGCAGACATTCAGTCTCAAAACATTTACACGTATCCGTATTGACAACACCAACACGTATTTGGCATCTGTGTAAGAGATGTGCTGCAGTCCTTTGGACTATTGGCTGTCTTGCCTGCTATAACAACCGTAGGCCAAGTGACTGACCAGGAACCTGCACACACAAGTATGGAAGATTCATCACTATTTCATGAAAGACTAAAAAACAATTTAGGATTGATGGTTATTTATTTCTTTGATACAAAGTATGAGGATGCTGCTGGGCATTTAGAATGTCTTTTTCTCTTTACAGTCATTTCAGCTTCCTGAACAAACCTTCCTGGGTTTGTGTGTCCTGGCAAAACTTCTCTCTGTTTTCTCTTTCATTTTGGTTTATTTGATGTACTAAGCTCATATGGAACCCTGGTCTTCAAACAAACTTAGATTCTACTACAGACTTGAGCTCTCAATCATTTCCTGTATAATTTCATAAAAAAAAATCTGGGATTTTAAAAAACAAATATTCCTCATAAGTAAGAGACTATTATTATGTCTGAATTGTCCTCACTTTCATTATTAAAAAGAACAGTTTTGCAAATAAATTCCTTCTCCCTTCCATATATATTCTAAGCATCTAAATGCATACCTTTCTCTATACTGACTTCATGGGGTGATAGTTGTTCTCCATAGTATATTTGGCCTTTCACTGCTGACATATATCAATGGGTTTGCTCTTTAGTTAAACCCTCAAGATTCACCCGAGATCCTAAACAGTTTTATGTTCAGAAGGTGCCTGAATATTTAGGAGCTACTGATGCAGCCTTTTGCTCTTGTTGTTATGATCTGGATACAGGCTTAGATATATCAGTCAGCATCATTGGCAACACCCACCTACCTCTCTCTTTCCAAGGCATATACTAGATTTCCCATCTTATCTTAAATGGTATTTCTACCAAAACTCCCTTGATACCTCCTCGTTACGCAAAGCATTAGGCAATTATACAAAAAAGTAATTAGATGATCCTGAAGATGATCTTGGAATGTGAGAAAGGGAACAAATCCAATAGTAAATTAATCTACTTAGGAAGTAATAGGAGAAACATTGCATGGGAAGATGGAAGTGTATCTATAGGGAATAAAGAAAAAGGATGACAGAAGCATTAGATTTTCTTGTAAATTCCCAAGCTGAAAATGGGCATAGCTGTGAAGGCAACAAATATGTTGCAAGGATGTATCAGGTGAGATCCTTCCAGCAGGTAAAGGGTAATAAAAGGGTGAAATTATGTGAGTCACTGGTGTGAGGTCATCTAGTGTAGGGTTAGAGTCATCCACTTTACAGAAAAACCCAGGATGCATCTTCCAGCGCCATATTTGTGCCTTCTCTCTCTACAGCTGTGCAGAGGGTTGTTATGGACATGAATTTCAGTGTGCAAGAGGCTTCATACATGTTGGCTTTGTGCACAGGTGATTGTCCTTCTGCTGGTTTCATGTCCTGATGCCTCACAGTCATCATCCAGGTGGCTTCAGTATGGCCTCCAGATAGCATCCTTTGTCGTACCTTTTTGGTGTGTGACTGCCATGTGCTGTACTGGCAGGTTATTTTAAATACAAGATGACAGTCAAAATAGCACTAACTAGCTACCTGAAATCAGAGAAAGGAAGGAAGGAATGTATTTGCTTAAGATTAAAACATATTATTTACTTGATTCTTTCTCATGTTTGAGGTATGTAATTTGTAATGATAAGAAAACTTATACAGGTTCAGAAATTCAGATTAGATTAAAAGACAGCATTTCAACCATTTTATCAGCATCTTCAGCTTACCTAGATTGTAGAACTATCTTGAATCTGAAAAAAATAGATTGGAGATCTTGAAAACAGATTTTTTGATGGTATTTCTTCTCCATTCCATTTTTTTTTTTTTTTTTTTTTTTTTTTCCCTTACCTGTCTTTTTCATGTCTGGTTACCCAAAATAATAGCATTTTTGAACTTCAGGCTACAGGTAAATGTGGTTGCTATACAATGGTGCAACTGGTATTTAACTGCAAAAGGTTCTATTGGAAAAATCACTCTATAAACAGTAATGGGCAATATAGCTGTAACACTATAGGGATACTTAAATTCTGATTGTCTGAAGTACCATGTAAGACCAGAATTGTAGAGCACTGAATCTATACAATAATTTTAATGTTGTTTTTTTTTTTCCCTGACCTGTGTGTTGTGGCTTATCCTGTTTTGTGCTGCCCATCCCTGCTGTGCTTCCTCTCCACAGCACAGGTGTAATGTTGGTTGTGCCCACAGCACACTGTCCTCTTGTTCAAAAGGTTATTGGTATTTTAGCGTTATGGTGATGGTGGTATCAGGATCCTTTTCTTAGTATCAGGATCATGAAATATTCAGCAGGTATTGCTCATCTCTGCCTAAAGCTCTAAGATATCATGAGTGTTGATGGGTTGGAATTGGAACTCTTTGCATGTTATCCATAATGTTTATCATAACAAAGGTTGATATGCCAGAATTGGCCAACTGGCATAAAACCCTCACATTTCACTTTCTTGGGAAAGTGCTATCGCTTTGCTGCCTTTTAGAAACTATAGTTGCTTTCTGAAGTACAAGTGCTTTGCATAAAGAACATAAATTGCTGTGCTCTTTATCACTGCTTACTGTATGACAAACATACCATCCAATTTTTCAAGTGTGGTGTCTTGAAAATGAATGTGTATTTGAAATGAAAACCATTTCAGGACTCGAGCATCATCCCTCTGGAATAGGCTGAATAATAACAGGTTCATCACCTTGGGTTATTTTAATATTTCCTGAAGCCTGCACAAGATGCTTTCTATTTTCTTGTCAAAACATACTGAAATGAAAATTATTTTTAATAAAGTACAGTAATCACAGTGTGATCACCAAGTGCATCTTCTCTTGTCAGATTGTTTCTTCCTACTTGCGAGTATTTGCGGTTACTTAATGTTACGAATGCTGAGCAATCTAGTGTTGGGAGGAAGAGATGGAATATTTTATTTCTCACAAAGAGGAGTGGGTGATACAGAACATCCTCCTTTGCCTCCTAGAACAGTATCATTCTTTAAACCTAATGCTGGAAGAGTTGACTGCTGAAGGATTAAATTTCTTCCTCAAGATTTCATTGCTTTCTTCCATGGGTACCATACTGTGGAAATAGAGCTCTCATTGATACTCTTGTTTTGTTCATGTGTATCCATCAATGCCTGCTGGAGTGCCATGCCAGATATCAAGCCTGAGGTGCATGGCAATATCAGCATTCATTTCTAACTAGTCCACGGGACTGCTGGAGTTAGTCTCATAGCTTCTCATAGCATATAAGTTATATGCTCTTTTGGTGAACAGCTGGTGGATAATTTGCTTAGCTTCAGGTAAATTGAGGTCCAGTATATAGAAGAGAAAATTGTTTGTCTTATACAGGCACTGGGGACTTTCAGAGATAATGGCTGAACAATTTTGTGGTTTTTTTGTTTGTTTTTTTTTTTTTTTCCTAAACTGTTTCTGTACACCAGGTTTTTTACTCAAGTCACTCAGCTCTAAAATAAGTGATGGACAGATCTCAAGAGATTTGGTTTCGTATCTTACCCAAACATTACCCAAGCTAAGTAAAGCTCTGGAGTCTGCATAACTGAGCATGAAACCTCAGAAGAACAGACTTTCTCATGAGAGTGTCAGTGTTTCCTGCTGGCTGGAAATACCAAGAAAATAGTCTTTCTTGTGGTATTTTGGAACTTCAGCATCTGGACATTGCTGTAATCAGAGAGGAAAACTAACACAAAAAATAGCTGTTGAAAAAAAAAACCCTTTTTCAGTTTTGGGTGTGAGGTTCCTGTCAAGTTTTTCAGCGGAGCTATTAATTGATACCGTAACTCTGAACATAGGTCTTAATCTGAAACTGCAAGTTCTGGCTATTTTGCTCTGGGTATTGCAAAACATTATCGCTTGTGAGTCACAGAATATTTCTTCAGTCAAGGGAAGAAACTGCTATTGTATCCTTCCCTCTCTTTTATGTAAATATGTAACTAAGCACTGTTCTTGGAGTACTTGTTTTTGGGAGAACATTCTGCTTGCTTCAGTCACTGCTTCAAGTGTGAAATTTATCTCAGCTGCAGAGCCACAATGAATGTCTCATACCAAAAAGTTTAGTAAAATTAAACCTAATGACTGCATTATATAACTAATACACCAATAGTAAAGTTATGGTACTAAATAACTGTCATATGAAAACGTATGTTTATATGGAAATTGTAGGTGTGAGCTATCCCTGTATTTAAAAATAGAGTTAATCTTAATTTTGGATTTTGACAGTGAATCAGTGGGACTTGCAGAGAGAGTAACTTCAGAAGTTAAAGGTGGAAAAGTGTGTTTACCTCTTGTCCTTTTGCCACTGCAAGATTTGCAGTATGTTCTCTTCTTTATTCAGTCGATATTTAGAAACTCTAGGAATGAGTTTTCCATCACTGCATTTATGATTAATCCAAGTTCGTGCTGTTAGCAGAATATCAGGAAATGTTTCTGAACTTCCCTCTCAGTTTATTTTCACCAACATTTGTGTTCTTTGGCCAGTCCTCACAAAGCTTACATCTCACTGCGTATGCTTGGTCATATGCTGCAATTTGGTTACCCATAGGTCCTCACTTACATTTAGGTTTACTTTTAAGACCCCAAACACTTATATATTGTTAGGGATAATCAAGTGGAGTTCTGCTGTTTGCAAAATCTGGATTTTTATGGCTCTTTCCAAAATTTTCTTCAGTTTACCAGTCTTTGTGGTTCTGAGTTGCCAGAAATGCAGTGTAAATGTTGAGAGAGGGTAGTCAAGTGCAATATCATTTTCTCGATAGGTATATTTGCTACGTCTGTACTGCTCACCCCTCTCCCACTTGCCATTGTTACTGCAGTCCTACTTCACAGAGAGCTCTTTTTCAGTTTTGGGGTCAGCTTTTGTTCTTTCAGAAAGCAGGGTTTTGGAAGAATCATATTCTCGAAAAATACACACATATATGTATATACCTAGTTATTTATTTATTGTATAAGTACTTCTTTCCCACATACCATAGTTTTACAGGCTTTTTTGTACTGTTACTTATTGGAGATTCCGAAAGTTTTTCAACTTAGTAACATTTTAAAACAGAAGATAATCACGAGTTCCATACTTCGGTTTTGCATGTAAATGTTATCATTAATCAGTTGTGCAATTAATAATAACCTGCATTCATATATACTTTATTTAAATCAAAGTAACTGAATGTTCAAATTAAGAATGTGTTTGCAAACAGGTGTCCAAAATGTGTTTGGTTGTTACCTACAGTGCTGTTTTTCTCTGGTTCTGTTATAAAGGGTATCACATAACACAAGAAACAAAAGAAATGACTGCAGGAGCATAATCAAAGTGACAGTTTTGTGCTGTATTTCCATATGAAGCTAAAGCAAACAAAAAAATTTGGCTCTATATGCATACTTAACAATGTAGGTGTATCTCTAGGGAGTGATCTGAAATGAAAGGACTATCTTTGCCTTCTTGCATTTAAGCTCTCCATTTCCAATTATTTTTTTAACTATATATATTAGCTGTTTTAATTAAAAGGTGATGATTCACCACTTTCTAGCCACTGAGAACATTTTTATAAAGTGGAGGTTTAAAAATAGTAATAATGTAGACTATTTTACCATGAGCATTTGGAGCTGAAGGAATCTTGGCACAATTGGAACAATGAAAGAAAAAGCTGATTTCAGTAATTTTGTGTTCAAGGGTGATTCAACCTCTTTGCTTTCTAACTCTTAATTTTCTGAGGTTTATTAGAATTTAATTTGATTCTTTATCTGAACATAAAACAATGTCTGAAAATTGTATAGTGAATTACTGGATAATCACTTTTTTGCGGACTACTCTGATTGTCAGAATGAATGCCGCCTTTTAAAAAACACTCTAAATAAGTACTGGGCAAAAGTGAACTTTACAACTTAAATTGACTTTGGTTCTCTTGAAATCCGAGTGGTTTCATCTTAGCATGAAAGAGAAAGGATTGTATATATTTGTTTAATGGTGTATATCTATTAGTGTTTGTGTAAAAGCTTTGTGCATATGTGTAATGCAGATAGGTATGGAGGTGACATCATAAGTTAGAAAAAGACATTTTATTTCATGGTTTCTAAATTCACCAAGTAATTTTTACTGCTGTCTCTTCCCCAGGCTGGTATTCCTCTCCCTCATCACAGCACCTTTTGGGAATGATTTTCAATTTCCAGTCTCTAAGCAGCATTACCAAAAAAGATTAATGAAGAAAAGCAAGCACTCTCTTAAGAGGATTTTATCCTCTTTTTTGTTCAAACAGTCCCTACATTTCTTGAAGACCCAACATGTATGATATGCTCAGCGTTGTCTGTTCTGGTTTTCAGATCTGATATATTGAATTTGAGATGGCCAGAAACTACGGTTGGACTTGACTTAAATACAAGTGATTTACAGCAGCAGCCTGGTTAGAGGTCAGGTGTAATGTTTGGCCTTGTGGCAGGGTGAAGCTGACAGCTCACCAGCCCCAGTTTATCCTCCCTTGTTCATCATTGCTTCTCCTTCCCAGCCCCCAGCAGAAGTTACTGTCTTTGCTTGCTGTGAGGTGCTTTGCTCAGTGGCATGCTAAGGCGCTCTGTTCCTCACATTTTCCTGCTCTTTTTCACCTGGATCATCAGGACAGAGCTGCCATGGGTGCAGAGCTGTGCCTGGCTGTGTGTGGCCCTTTCACACTCCTCTTTGGCTGTGGGTGAGCTGGTTCAGTGCCAGCAGGAAGGAGAGAGCCACTGTGGGGACCTGAGGGGGTGTGTCGAGGGCAGGAAGCAGGGTAGAGTCCGGCTGGTGTAGAAGCGGATTAGTTCAGCAACTGTGACAGGTCCCTTTCCGATGGCATCAGCAGTGACATCTGCTGCTAGGGAGTCTTCCATGCGAAAAAGCACCATGGTGTGCTAGCTGTAAATACTAATTGGAGCACCAAAAAAGTGATAAATGCTCCATCCCTGGCAGTGTTCAAGGCCAGGCTAGAGAGAGCCTTGGGCTACATGGTCTAGTGTGAGGTGTCCCTGCCCATGGCAGGGGGGATTGGAATAGATGATCTTAAGGTCCATTCCAACCCTAACTATTCTATGATTCTATGACCAAACTTCCAGGATACCCTAAAACCTGTGTTCTCATTCACTTACAGTACCTAATGCTGCTTTGAACAGTGGCAGAGGAGCTGCCTCAGATCTCCAAAAAGGCAGCCAAGCCCTCACTCCCATCACTATGAGAATGGAGCTCCCCTGACACAGGCTCTGAAACCCATATGGAGCAGCAGGAGCTTGCCTTTGCTGTGTTCCACCACTCCAGCACTTTGCAATAATTGTGGGAGCTGCAAGTGGCAGGCAGTCCCTTAAATTATTTGGCATTACCCTTAAGTACCCGATCAGTCAGGGCAATTCAGAGTTTGATGTCTAAGAGCTCTACACACCTGCAATTACTTAAATCAACAAAATTTCACCCATAGGTATTTGCAGGCACAAAAATGTTGATATAAAATTAGAGGCTATTTCCTAAAACCTGTGCCTAAATTTTGATTGTATACTATATGAGGGGTTGTTATTTTGAAATGGATTTTCAGAAAGGAATTGAAAATCTCCAGGCATCCCATCTGTGTTTAAAGTAACAACAATAGCAAAACTTTAAATTAGCATAGGAGATTTAAGACATTTCAGGAAAACATTGATTAAATCTGCCAATGAAATGAACGTGTTTGGCAAGTGACCTAATTAGTGTATACTTGGTTCTTTTTCACTGCACTGCTTACCACTAATTGCTGTTCTGCTGGTCTTCCTCTGACAAGTAAGAAAAAACAAGGATGAGGGATTTGTTGAGGAAATAGTGACATTCAGTTTTAATTCATTTGAACCTGCTGCCAAGCTTAATTATGGAACTGTGAAACTGAGGCCGGGAGGCCCCCAGCCATTTAGGTTATAGGAGACAGAGATGTTTAGTGTCTGCCAGTGTATTTGGGTAGCACTTATTGCAGCTAGCTATAAACTTCTTGCTGATGCTTAGTTGTTTTCTTCCCCCCACAGGTACAAAAACACTGGGTTTATTCCTTAAATTGAATAGTTTAGCTCTAATGGCATCAGGCCAAAACAACATTGCAGGCATTTTATTTCTTAGAGGAAAAGTTTAACAGTTAATCTAGATAGTCCCATCTCGAGTTTGTTTGTATGTGTGTTTGCATGTATAAACTAGTGATATGTCCTACAAAAAACCCCACCCTGGGATCCAGGAATACTTGTAGCATTGGAGTGCCAAAGTCACCCTCAGTATAAGTACACTTGAGCTGAGGGGCTCACATTCATGATAAATTCAATTCCCATCTCTCGAAGCAGCAGGGGATAACAAAATTTTCCCTCTTTGCATTTGGAGCTCTTAAAGCAAAAGGGCAGATGCTTCATGAAAAAAATGGGAAATAGTTTTGGTTTCCTGTGGTGGTGATGGATTCTTGTGAGCAGAGTCTGAAGGTCCTGATTTAGAATCCGAGTGTGTTTTTCATGATGTTCTGCACAAAACGGGTGTGGGGGGGGAATGTATAATGCATTGACCAGAACGTTTACAAGGCAGTGCACACGCAAAAAAAAAAGCAAAAGAGGGGAAAAAAAAAGGCTGTGGAATTTTGGGGTAGCAGAGGGTGGGGCTGGTGGGGCTTGCACTTGTTTTTCAAGGAGCAGAAAGGTATGTAGATGTTTTCTTAGAGCAGCAGCATCCCATTGGCAGACCCTGGTCTGAATCTCTCCTGCAGGATGCTTCCAGCCAGCCTGCTGCCTTTTCCCAGAAGGAACTAAGGAACAGTTATTCAAGCCTGAGCAGCCAAACCCGCCCATGCTGCACCTGCCAGGGGCAGACAGAGCAGCCCAGCTCTGCTGGCAGCACAAAGGGGAGCCCAACCTATACCTGCTCCAGCCACAGCCTGAGCACCAGAGAAGAGCTCTTGGCAAAGGGAGTTTGGGGATTCTATGGGAAGAGCTGGAAAGGCTTGTTCTGACACCGAGCCTTAGCTTCTGTGGGGACTAAATCTACCCTGAAAAGTATATAAAACAAAACAACAAACCCCCACAAACAGTCAAAAACACAGACAAAAAAAGCCAGCACTACCATGTCAGTGTGTAAAACTCAAAAAATGAAGTGAGATTGTAAACAAATGAAATATGTTAGTGTAGGTCACCAACATAGGCTGTAAACATCTACGTGGAAGAACGTAAACTGTACAAAAAGGCAGCATGCCTGGTTTTCTGTTATATAGCATTGTAGGGTTCTTGTAAGGATACTTGAATGCTGAAACAGCCTGGGAACTTGGCTTCCCTTGCAGCAGATTGATGTTCTTTGGATGGGTTTTCAGCCATGGAGTGATTTTGTCCTGATGTTCTGTGTGTGGTGGAGAGATGTGTCGGGAGGGGGGAGCGCCAGAAAAAAGATTACATGGAATGAAAATGAACTTGAGAGAAGGAAGAACAGTTTTAAAGTGAGACTGGGAGTAGTAGTACTAGAATGCGTAATGGGTGGCTAAAGATGCAAGGTTTTTTGTCTAGAGACTCTCACTGGAACTCTGATACGGTTATATAGGCACTTGTGCCCATTGAATAAATGTTTAGAAGATATTCATGGTTTTAGATATAAAACCATGAATATTTAGTTTTAACAGATATTTAACAGATAAATGTTAAAACATGTTTCTTGATTAACATCTGGCCTGATGTTAACCTTGAGCAATTCACTATGTTAGATATACCTAATCCCTATAATACAGCACTGGAATATTTGTACACATTCTGGTTTATACTTACAAGCAATACTAACTTAGATGTGAATACTTGCCATGTTGTCTGGAAAGTTGTATTAAAAATAATTTCCCTTCTGTTACTGCATACATGAATCCTGCACTGTACACTGATGATAAATATAAAAATCCAACTCTATTACCTGCTTTTGATGTTGAAGTTAAAACTTTTTTTTTCACTTTTACCACCTATTGGGCATGAACATGGTGAGAAGTAAAATGAAATTTAGTCTCCTGAGAAGAGTACCTTCCTAGCCTGAAAAATAATTTGCTCTGTGTTTGATCCATGCTATCCCATGACTTCCAAAGGCATTTCAGGTTTTCATTTTTGCATCTCTGGCTTCTTGTCAGGGTCTCCCATCTAGGAAGATGGAAGCTGCACCTAATTGTATCTCCTTCTTCCCCCCAGAAGCTTCTCTCCCAAAGGGCAAAGGCATTAGAGAAATCCAGAGAGGACTCTTGCTCTCTTGTAGAATGTTTGGGTTTTTTTTTTGTTTGTTTGTTTCAAAGCAGCATTAGCTTCACTGCCACTCTGCAGTGAACAGTAAGGTTGGATAGCATCCTGCAAAGCAAAATGCGATGCAGAACAAGTTGATTTAAAAATGGCATGCATGGTAGCAATAAAAAGGGAAAATCAAGTGGTGGAATCTGAGCAGATAAAACATCCCCTGCCTCTCCAAATTGACCAAACTCTAGCGCACTTCTTCATGGTGTTATTAGCTCTTCTGTCCCAGTATACGGTTGTTTCAGGCTTTCCTTCAATATGTAGTAATGTCCTACTAAAAACTTTACCCCAAACAAAATGGAAGCACCCCCTCCCCCCCGAAACCAAAAAACAAACCCAGAAAACCGAGTGAAGAAAAGAACAGAGAGATTCAGCTCTTGACTTTATCAAAGTAGTGCTTTGCATACTCTTTAATTAAGTCAACAGTGTCTTTAACACTTTTGGCTGTTTCTTACTATTTTCAATTTTCTTAGAACTTTGTGAACGATATTTAAGACAAGAAAACAAAAAAGTGTATGTGCACAAAATTAGTTCATCATTGGACTAACCCGTTATCAGGTCATGCATGCATACCAAAATAATAATAAAGAGATGTTTATGACTTGAGGGGCAAGGTGATCAAAAGCACACACTCTTCTACCAGTTTTGGTGCAGAAAGGAGGGCGATAAGGCCTCCCAGGAGGAGGAAGAAAGTCTGGCAAAAGAAATAAAAATGGATACAGCAGAAAAGCATATCTGTGGTTACCTCCTGTATGATGTGTATTGACCTAGTAAATGGAGATGTCTGCGAAGGAGCTGCTATGCTATAAATATACTTGTGCTAATATTATTAAAGCTTTCAGGCAGTTCAGTTTTGTCTGTATGGCTTCCCAGGGAGATGCCAAAGAGGTGGCCTCTGGCCACAACTTGTCTAAGCAGCACATGCCTACCTGTACTGTAATTGCTTAATAAGATTTAGGTTGGGTTTTTTCCTGGATGGATTGTGAAATACATGCAGCTGCCTAAATAGGTGCTTGGCAAGATTTTAAAATCTTTGTAACTCTATTGAAATCTTTATGTGGAAAGTATCCCTGCTCATGGCAGGGGGTTGGAACTAGATGATCTTTAAGGTCCCTTCCAACCCAAACCATTCTTGATTCTAAGGCATTTGAATGCTGTTTGAAGATCACAGATAGTTGAGCGCTGAGAAGTTGTGAAAAGTCCATTCTGTTCCTCTTCATCCTTCTTTGTGTCTTTAAGAAAATAAAAATACTTCCAGTGTTGTTGATACCTAGGAAGGGCTTAACAGCACTGGTCTTGCTTGAACATACCACTCTGGTTAAAGAATGGAAAAATTGAGAGGGGAGAAGATAGGGAATGACTGTATGATTAATAAACTAATCCAAATACTGGGGGTAGGAAAGCCACTTAAAAGCAGATAATTATGCCTTGCCAGTCCCTAAGATCAAACCTCACTGAGATGCTGTTCAGATGATACCCTGGAGCAGTTGCTGGTAGGGATGTGTCCCTTGTTTCAGTAGAGAGGGCCATGAGATGAAAGGGATGTGGTTTAACCAGGCTGTGACTTTATTATGTTACCATCTTCTAGAGCTCTCTGCTGTCACTTGTAGAGTGCAGGTTGTGATTTCTCCCTTAATTGCTTCCACCTGCTCTAAAATAGCACTCTCTGCCCCTGCACAGATAGCCGCAGCCTGCTACAGAGACCTGCTACCCTCCTCTTCCTAAGCTGAATCCTCATATGGGTTCAAGGGACAGGCAAAGGGTGGTGTTTTCTCATGAAACCAGCCATTGCAGGCTATAGCTTGGTATCACAGGGAGGCCATACTGCTGCCTCCTTGCATGGAGGAGATGGGGCAGGACTCCACAGCCCCATGAGAGTGTGCTCTTGGGCTGCCAAAGTCCTTTTATGTGCTAAGACAGACAAAGAGCTGCCTTCTGTCCGCCTCTTCTGTATATCTTCTTGCACTTTGAAGCTTCAGGTCATTGCACTTCCTTAAACACCATGAAGCTCAGGAGGAAAAGTGAGAAATAGAGGTATGATGTTTGCTGGTGGTGGCAGTGCTACTGGAAGACTATGAGACAATGTGAGAGAATGGAAAGGATTGCCTTCCTTATAAAAATAACATCTTCATGTATGCAAACGCACATGGATGATAATGAAAATGTCTGTTTGTCTGTTTCTCTTTCAGGTTACGGCTTTGTAGATTTTGACAGTCCAGCAGCAGCACAGAAAGCAGTAGCATCTCTGAAAGCAAATGGCGTGCAGGCGCAGATGGCAAAGGTAAGAGTAACCGTGTTATTGCAGGATTATCTGAATTAAAATTGGGTTTGCTCCTATTTTTCTTAAGGTCTTGGTCAATTTTTCCAATGGTATTTTTTTTGTCCTTTGGCTCCAGTGCCTTAGTCACACTATGGCTTGCCTGTGTTCTTGAGAGCTGTGTCTTGTGTGATGGGTTCTGCCCTGATATTTTGGAGAGGGTTGTAAGATGGAGAGTGCTGGAGTTGCAGAGTGGTTGGAAATGCATTTGTGCTCACTGCAGTGTGAAAAAGTTGCCTTTTCTTCACCTCGAGTTGTCTTCATTTGGTTCCTTTGCCTGGGAATAGTTATTCTTTTCTGGTGTGCCTGGTGGACTTCTCTGAATGAGTGACTGAACATAAGGAAAGTTTTGTTTGGTCTGTCGGTTTGGTTTCTGTCTTTTTATTTTGAGGATGTAAATGGAAGTGTAGTAGGTTGCTGAATGAATAGTTGCTACAGGTTGTCTGGAGGTGACTGGCATCTGTTGTGAGAGAGGCTGCAGGAGCCATGCTGTACATCTTGTAGGAAGCATAGTAAGCACAGATACTCTGATCCTGGAATTGTCCTTAGTCTCTAAGCAAAGGGGTAGATGAAGGGGATGGGGGTTATAGCAGTAGCCATCATGTGCTCCAGCTGTTTCCTTTCTGAAGGCATGATCAGGAGCCTTTTCTAGACTCTATCAGTCAGCAAAAATAGCTGTTATTTTGTACTTCAAAAATGCTTTGTCCTAGAATCACAAAAAGCCCTTAATATTGCTTTAGTCTCTGCAAAGATGGTGCCGGCCTAGAATCTCAAACAGTGAAAACAAACAGGTAATTACAAAAACAGGGGCAAATCAACTAATAAACCATCACCATTACTATTTATAGTAATGTTGGTGATTTAAAACTTTTGTTTCTCAACAGTAGCATACTAAATATATTTTTGTTAGTTTTTTTTTGGTTTGGTTTTAAAAATCCTTTGTGGTAAATGAGGTTCTTTTGCCTTCTACTGAATTCACTCACTGTGCTTTAAAGTAACTGGATGTCATCCACGTATTTCTGTTTAACCATACCCCACAAGGAAAGTTATGCTGTTTTATTGGCTTATAGTTTTTATTGACGTATGGCAATAAAAATATTTGCTTCAAATGGGTAAAAGATGGCAAACTGAAGAATGTGAACACCTACTAAGAACGATGATATTTCCTTTCTCAGATATACTGCCTCTCCTTGTTAAAATAGAGGCAATTTGACACATTAGTCAAGCTGTGAAAAAGAAACAAAAGAGAGGAGATATGTTTTGGCCTATTGGTTATTATCAGCCATTTTTGGGGAGGAGTAAATCTTTAAGTACGTTAATTTGTAAAGTTGTAGATTTAAAATTAGACATTTAAAGATAGGATTGAAAGATAAATCTGTATTTGGTATTCTCATGATTCAGAACAAGGAACAATTTCAGCACTTGCATGTGTGGAAATATCAAAACAATGTGACTTAGAATACTGTGTTTTGGATTGTCAAGTATTTTGGGGGGAAAAGCAAAGTCTGACACTTTCAGAGTGGGATGAGCTGTACCAGCCGCTGAGGTTTGTTTTCTGGGGGATCTGTGGTGGGAGAATTGTTTTTGCCCTGCATGATTTTGTGGCAGCTGGTGTGTACACATTTGTTTGCATAAGGCTGACTCTATTTTTGTTATTTAGCCATGGTGCCTGGAATCCCAGATAGGTTCTTTTTAGTGCATTTGATAGTTCAAGATAAATATACAACCGACTTTTCCTATCTCTAAAAAAAACTAAAAGTATTTTAAAAAATGGGGATTCAAAGGAAATTGAGATGACTCTACACAAAGTACTTCACATTGCTGAGAAGACAGGAGCCTGGGAGCACAAATCTATCTGGAGAAGCATGCTAGTTCCTGCGCATGGTGAAAGCCAAATTGCGTAACGAGACTGAAAGACAATGTTACCTGCCAGTGTCTGAATTAACAGTGAGGGCTCAGAAGAAGTTTGAAGAAAGAGGCAGAAGAAGGATTTAGCTTCCACTTTTGGAAGTTTATCTAGAGCAGTTTTGTTTCAAGAATTGCTATAATTAGTGGTGACTAGCAAAAGAAATCAAAGAAAAAAGACTGTGTGAAAAAATTACCTAAACCTTTTTATGCCATACCTTTAAACAGTACAGTCGGTGTCCTGTATCTTTTGTTCTACATTGGAAAGCAGTGGAGCTGCCTTACATAGAGGCCCAGCAGAAGACTGCAACCTGTGTTCAGCAAATGTCAAAAGCCTCAGTCCAGTCACGGATGCTTTTCAATAAAGGTGAAAGAGGCGTCAGCCAGCTTTTGCTATGCTCTGGCCTCTCCAGTAGTGAGAGAAGGTATGCTGAAGTGTCGCTATAGTCTGTGATGTTTTCCTGGAGAGAGCTCTTGCTCGGAAAAATAAGTTCTTTGTAAGTTTTAACACAATATAATTTTTCTCATAGAAATCCAGGAATCGTCTTTGAAAAATGAAAAGCAGACCTGAACCCCCACCCATGTTGGCTAGCAGAAGTATCTTGTGGATACTTGAGTAAAATAAACTCATTTTTTCGATGCTTAAATACAGCCACCTCCCTCATTTTTATAGCATTTGGACACCTTTTTGGCTGATTTTATCTGAGAGTGCTGCTTCTGGAAGAAGGTTAAACTCTGGTGGATTTATGCTCCACGTCCCATCACTGTTGGAAAACTTGTTCTGTCAAGGCTAATATACCCCATAATGCTATGCAGGGAAAAACATCATTAAATGTACTTGAATCTCTCTTTTTGTTCTGGTCTAAAGTAGTCAGGAGAGGATTCAGCTGAGGGAGAACAGCAGTATTATGCCTGCAGAGGTAGGGGTGACAGCTGGAAAGAAGTCCATGGACCACTTGGTATAACAAGTTGTTGGTGTCTCACCCATGTGAGATCTGTGTGAGACTTGTACACATGTATGTTGTCACCTCTCTCATTTCTTTCTCATTTGCTTCTCTCATTTCCTTCACACATGCACCCAAAGCAGTAGTTTTGACTACTGCCACTCTCCTATACCCAGTGAAGTTCACCTTAGTTGTCTATAATTTTCAAAAGTGATTGTTAATAATTTCATTTATTCAGAAGATTAATGCTATGGAGCTGCTGAAGTGATAGTTTCTCAGCTGGCTACCTTACTTTATTATGTGCTTCCTGCTTGCCTTTGGAGATAACTCAGACATGCAGATTCATTTGTATGTATGTTGTGCCTGCTTCTCCAGGGTCGTAGGGTCAAGGTGGGTTTTTTAATTTTGTTTTCTTACTGAAAATGGCAAATCTGATACGTCACTGAATAATCTCACAATTGATTTGTCTCTTTGTGCTGGGGACTACACAAACACAACACAGAAAAGATAATGCTTATGTGCATGGTTTATGTATCAGTTTTGGTTTTTTTCCATCTGTTCCTTCCCTGCATTTTCTAGAAAATGTTGTAGACAGAACATGGAAAATTAATAAGGAGAGTTTTATTAATATGGGAGTTGGCTTGAAGAAGTCGGCAAAGAAGCTAGTACACATGAAAAACCTATCAGTGTTCTAATAAAACCTGTAGCCACATCTATTATTGGGATTTTCAATTGTCCTTCACCCAGAATTACATATTCAGGAGGAGACTTCTTAATCTGCTTTGTATGTAAGCTTTTAATGATGCCAATGAGTCTAAATCACCTGAAGAATCAAGTCTAGATAAATCAGATGTCTGAAGTTGTGTTAGCCTGAAGTTGGTGGACTGTGCAATCAGTTTATACCTTCATGGACATTTTGTGGTCCTCTTTCGTTTTCAGTTCTAGTCTGCTGTAAGATTGCATAAAGTGGAGGTTCAGGCAATGACAGGTACTTGCAGAGAGTACTTAGTATTTTCTTTAGTATCTAGCAGCCCTTCTAGAGCATTGAAACAAATGAATTCACAAAGGACGTATTTCCAATCCTGCTGTTTTTCCAGTGCATTTATAAGTACTGAAAGATGTATTTGATGAAGGATGTCTTCTCTGGTTTTTCTTTTGTATGTATAATGCATTTAGACATCCTCAGCAACTGTGTGGACATTGAAGAAATATTTTATTAGTGTTGGCAGTTGTCTTAAGACCAAGGAACATCTCTCAACTGCTCTGCTACAGTAATTGCCATGCAGAGGGTATACTACAGAGCTGCTTCTGAAAAAGGACTGTGCTGATAGGTTCTGATGTGTTTTGCTTGACAAAGGAGTTACAGAATGTGATTTTGTTTCTTGTGTCATGCTCTTCTCATCTCTCCGTCATGCAGAAGCTTAAATACAGGCAGTAATCACCATCTAGGTGAAACATAAAAGGGAGCTGTTTCTTATGGAACAGAATCGTATGTAAGAACTTTTGAAGAGGAACAGAGAGTTGGTTGCTGTATAGTTAAATCGATAGTTTTTTCTCAAAGGGCTAAGGAAGAGGAAATCCCATGGAATAATCTTATTTGTTTTCCAGGCTATTGTGTGGGTTTCAAGAATTGCTCTGGTATGAGTCAGCTGACCAACTAAAATGAGTCCATTCGTCCTGCTCATTTTTCAGCTTCATTTTCTCTTAAAATTCTATCCCTTTTATTCTTATTATGTCATATACCAATACTCTAAGGGGCTGTTGCTTAAAAGGGGAACTGTAGAAAATAGAAAGACTTTCCAGTAAAAGCACCTCTTCTGAATATTTTTTTAAATCTATATTTTTAATGGAAAGTTTTGATTCTCTATATTTTGCAGTTTCAAAATTCATGAAAATATTTAATAAAAGTGCTGTCCTTACAAAATGTGAAATATGGCCTATACACTGAACATCTTATATACTGAACCCCACAAGCGGTTTCTTAATTTATGATTGAAGTGTCTGCAAAATTTAGCTAACCAAACTGATACGGCTTGTTTGCATTTTTGGACAATATTTATGGATTGCAGCCTACTGACTGAGTCAACTTTCCTTCTGATACCAAAGCAGGATGCTAGGAGTTTTAAACATTGAAATCGTCAGGTTTTGGTTTAATTTCATTCTGTAATTATCAGATATCATCCCCGTCCCCCTCTTCCCCCTTCACACACATACAAAGAGCAAACTGTTCTATGAAGTCAAATATTTGTATAGGCTAGTTCTAAAAGATATTCTTGATTTGGTGTTAGAGCAGGAGCTGGTGGCTCTGGAAGCCCCGGCATACTCAGCAGTGTAGGAGAAGATGAGAACTGTGCTGTGCTAATGCTGGCCACTTTCCACATTGTTTCCAAATGAACTGCACAGCCAGGCGTGGGCTGCTGCTTCACCAGTTGCCAGAGATGTTTGGCACAACTGTGTGTATGTGTGTGTAGCACTCTTGCACTAAATGTTCTTCTTATCTTTCCAAAACGTTAAATATCTCTCCCTGCATTTGTGCACAGTACATACTGACCAATACTGACCTGAATCAGTAAGAATCCTGGGTTAAATGATAATGAAAAATTACAGCTGCAAAGAAGTCAAAGTTGGCTCTGTTTAGATTTGGAAATTACGGGTGCCAATATCTCTCTCCTTTGATTTCTTTTCCCAAGTTGACCGTGCCAAAGGAGTCCTGCAGAAGCAATAACCACAAGCCCCAGGTTTCATATAGTGCCACTTATCAAAGCCACGCTCTCTTCATCTTCTCTCACCTGCTTACTGTGTTGCTGTTTGACATAAATTATCTTTCACTCTTATAATATGGAATCATAGTTTACCAGCTAGAGCTGGCCCTGAAGTGCAGATTTTGTAAATACAGGATATTTTTCTATTCCTTAAAAGATAATGATTGATGAAGTAAAAGCATTGAGGAGATGCTAAATCGTTTGTTTGTGTCCGATTTTATCACAAAATTTCTTAGGAAGATGTGCCTTTCCAAACCTGGAATTTTTTTCCAGATGAAATGCTGTCTAAATTTAAGATTCAAATCACAGATGTGCTGTAGCAAAGTGCTAACTTTATATTTCAGAAAATCTGCAGTAGCAGATGACTGTGTCTTATGAGAGTCCTAGACAATCAAGACTAAAGCAAAGAGCAGCTCTCTGAAAACAGTGATGGATTGGCCTGATAGCAAAGATACATGACATTAATGGAAGGGCTTCATAGTGTCATCTGGAAAATTTCATGCTTCTACCTGAGAACTATAGGGTAGCCTGTGTGAATTGAGCATAATGATCCTGTTCCTGCTTTCAGACGTACACTCACAAGCCAGGAGAACATCATGTGATCCTGAGGATAATAAAATATAACTGCCTTTTTACCCTTGCATGTAATGCTCCTAAAATCATGTATGTCAGTATGAAAGGGGGTGTGCGTCTGCAGTACTTGTACCACACCTGCCAAATTTATACACAAACATTTCTTTGGGGGTTTTCAGAAGGGCTTAGCTTAGCATAATTCTGCTCTCTGGAAGTGAATGGGACTTCACTGTTGGTTAATGAGAGGAATTAGGTCAGTGCTGTGTTCCTTTGTTCCCAAAAATCTTAGCTCAGCACCTTTCTTAGCCACTAACTTAGGTTAGAAAATCTTACAGCACATACAATCATGTTTATTCTCTAGCTATCACCTCAAATAGACCTTGCTGTGGTATGTTACTTCCCTTTTCAAGTCCTGTGTTAGTTTCTAGAATGACTTGGGTTTGTTCATACTGTAACTTCATCTAAGATTAAAACATTCCTCTGCCTTTGAAAATTGCAATGTAAATAATCAGTAAATATATCCACCTCCATGCTACTAATGCCCTGCACCACAGCACAGTTGCTGGTAAGTAAAAGATGTAGCCAACTTTTAGAGAATTTTTTGGAGGATAGTGGAATTACTGGGTTCTTTTCAGGTTATGAACTTCAGCCAAACAAGAATTGGCCTTTTTTTGTAAATACACATTGTTCTTGACTTTCCTCTGACTTGGAACACATTTGAATTGGTAATAATACAGCTGAAATCCACAGAGCTTTGGCAATTTAAGCTGAAGAGAAGAATGGGGCTCCCTATCTTTAGCGCTCATATAGCTATACATCTTGGAAGCTCTTACACACTCTTTGCAAATCCTTTATGTTTGTAGAAGAGGAAATCTGAGTCCTGAAAATGAGTTAAACACTGGAGTCAGATTAATCCTTTTTTTCCTCCATACTCAGGAAACTCCAAACGCCCCACGAAGAAGTTAACCAACCACAGCTATGCAGCTTGGGAATCTGCAGCTCAAACTGAGAGAAACTATGTTCTAATTTCAGTAAGCACATCTTTACTCACCAGGAAAAACCCAGGGCACTCTGAAATGACCAAAACCCTGTGGTTTTAGAAAATATTACTGTGGTAGAAAATGGACGTAGCCTTTCTTTCAGGGACATATCATTTACTCATGTTCTCCTGTAGCTCAGCATGAGGATAATGGTTTTGTAAGGTGAGAAACAAAAAAAATCATTGTATCTAGCATGCTTCCTCGGAAGGAGGAGGAGATGATTCACATGACCACCAGCAGGAGGATATGTACATGCTTTAAGAGGTAAAACCACTTAGTCTGGACTGAGACATATGTTCAACAAAGCAATGAGATTTGTATGAAAATCAGGCCACTTTCATGTTATTCTGTTTGATTTGGAAAGCAGGTGTGCAAACTTCAGTAGCATTTCATCTGAGTAGATGCAAGTGCCAGAGTAACAGCTCATCAGTCTGGAAATACACAGGTGCATAATCTGACGGTAAACACAGATCTACTAGTAATATGCATAGATACTCCCTGTGCATATATGCATCCCTTTCTGAATATCTAAATGTTACTGTATTAGTAAATACTCTGGCTGTTGTTTTCTTATTAATGAATGTCTTCCATTTAACCAACGTGTCTGAGTGGTTTGGCTGTAATCTAAATAAATTTAGGTTTAGATGCAATTTTGTTCACTAATGAATGATAATTTTTGTTGCTGGAAAAAATACCCCTCTATTTTTCCATTGTATAAAATTATCAGATTAGGCTCTGTGACAAACTGAGTCGTGATGGCAGCTCATTGAATTTTTTAGCCTTTGGACTTTCCATGTATGTATTTGTGCTCAGAAAGGGAGTTAATAATGATATGAAGGGTTGAATTCTATTTGCAGTCATGTTAGGCTAAATTTGATGTGATCAAAATAAATGCAAGTGATAGAAGAAGGTAAAACTGGCAGTATCGGGCCAGAACAAAGGTCCCTGACATCAGATTCTGTTTCTGATAGTGTCCTATAGCAGTTGCCTACACAGGACTACAAGAACCAGACAAGCATCTCGGGATACTTCCCCAGAGTACTCTCCTAGACTCCAGTAATTTGCAGTTTGGATTTTCCTGAGTTTGTATTGATTAGCCTTCTGCAGAACTACCTCCCCACCCCTGAATAAAGAATTTCATAGAATCATAGAATCATAGCATCATAGAATCGTTAGGGTTGGAAAGGACCTTAAGATCATCTAGTTCCAACCCCCCTGCCGTGGGCAGGGACACCTTGTGCTAAATCATATCACCCAAGGCCTCGTCCAGCCTGGTCTTGAGCACTGCCAGGGATGGAGCATTCACAACTTCCCTGGGCAACCCATTCCAGTGCCTCACCACCCTCACAGGAAAGAATTTCCTCCTTATATCCAACCTAAACTTCCCCTGTTTGATTTTTAACCCGTTACTCCTTGTCCTGTCACTACAGTCTCTAATGAAGAGTCCCTCCCCAGCATCCCTATAGGCCCCCTTCAGATACTGGAAGGCTGCTATGAGGTCTCCACGCAGCCTTCTCTTCTCCAGGCTGAACAGCCCCAACTTCCTCAGCCTGTCTTCATACGGGAGGTGCTCCAGTCCCCTGATCATCCTCGTGGCCCTCCTCTGGACTTGTTCCAACAGTTCCATGTCCTTTTTATGTTGAGGACACCAAAACTGCACACAATACTCCGGGTGAGGTCTCACAAGAGCAGAGTAGAGGGGCAGGATCACCTCCTTCGACCTGCTGGTCACGCTCCTTTTGATGCAGCCCAGGATACAGTTGGCTTTGTGGGCTGCGAGCGCACACTGAAGCTGGCTCATGTTCATTTTCTCATTGACCAACACCCCCAAGTCCTTCTCCGCAGGGCTGCTCTGAATCTCTTCTCTGCCCAACCTGTAGCTGTGCCTGGGATTGCTCCGACCCAGGTGTAGGACCTTGCACTTGGCATGGTTAAACTTCATAAGGTTGGCATCAGCCCACCTCACAAGTGAGTCAAGGTCCCTCTGGATGGCATTCCTTCCCTCCAGCGTATCAACCAAACCACACAGCTTGGTGTCATTGGCAAACTTGCTGAGGGCGCACTCAATCCCACTGTCCATGTCAGCAACAAAGATGTTGAACAAGACTGGTCCCAACACCGATCCCTGAGGGACGCCACTCATTACTGTTCTCCAGGTAGACGTTGAGCCATTGACGACAACTCTTTGCATGCGGCCATCCAGCCAGATCTTTATCCACCGAGTGGTCCATCCATCAAATTGATGTCTCTCCAATTTAGAGTCAAGGATGTCGTGTGGGACAGTGTCAAATGCTTTGCACAAGTCCAGGTAGATGACATCAACTGCTCTACCCCTGTCCATCAGTTCTGTAGCCCTATCTGTCCTGGGTTCAGCAGTAGCAGTCATTTTTCTCCTTCTTGGTAGCTGGTGCAGTGCAGTGTTTTGACTCTCAGCTCAGGAACAGAGCTGATAACAAGGATGTTTTGGTTTGGCCAAGAACTTTGTGAGGCTCATGCTCTGCCAGGGAGGAGGGGAAGCCGTGGGGAAGCAGAGACGGGGCACCTGACCCAGGCTAACCAAGGAGGTATTCCATACCACAGCACGTCATGCCCAGGAGGTAACTGGGAGTTACCCGGAAGGACACGGGCTTCCGGGTGGGACTTGTTTCTTGGCCGATGGTATCGTATTCTCTTCCCTTGTTATTTTCTCTTATCATTGCTGTCATTCGTGGTAGCGGTGGTGATCTTTGTTGTACATTGGTTGCTGGACTGTTCTTGTTTCAACCCGTAGGAGTTGCACTCTTTCGATCCTCCTCCCCGTTCCTCCGGGAGCAGGGAAGGGGAGAGCCCCGGTGGGGGGGTCGGGGGCCTTGATTGTTGTCAGCCCGGCACCACTCACTGGGAGTGAGTGAACAAGTTACCTGACTGGGTTTAAACCGCACCACCATCATAGAAAATTTTGGCAGCACAACATCCAGTCATAAGAAATTCTTTTGATTCTTCCAAAAACCTAAACAGAGATATGTCCCAGGGACCTGGGGGAGGTTTACATCCACCAGAAATACCCCCTGTAATGCAGTAATGGGAGGTACAGGTACAACAGTTATTTCCTGTGCTACTTGCCATCTTGAATACCATGGAGAACAATAAAGACTTTGATGATAGCATCTGTAAATGCATTTTTGTAGTTGGAAAAGTTGGACCTCCCCCGAGTGAATACAGAATTAGAATGTATATAGTATCTGATAGAAAGTATATTTTCCCATGTTAGAATGGACATAACTATGCTTATCTGAGTGCCATTAAGTAACAGAGCAGGGCATGTTCAACAGTTACCATTTCTCAGTATGCAATGTTGATATTTTTATCAAGATGCCAAAAGAAAAAGAAATAGCTAAGAAAGGGAGTATAAGAGATTTCATTTATAAAGTTAGAAAGTTGAAGTTGGGGTAGTTAAGGCCTTGTGCTGGAAAACTTGACTGCAAATTCCTCAGAGCAAGTGAATGCATCTTTCTGAGATCTGTCACTGAAGTCTGTCTTAGGTGTCATTTCTTCATGCAGTTAAATCATTCTTGGTTCTTAAATGCAGCTGATAAACAAGTAAAGAGAAGATGCTTTGAAGGAACGCTTCTCCATCTTCAAAGGTATCTTTGCCACTTTACTATCCCACTTAGTTAATACAAGATGCTGTTTAAGTGTAGTATCACAGTTCTTCCTCTCTGTATATGAACATTTGCGGTTTAGTGTGTGCATGCGTAGTTGTATATAAGTGTTCTGGTGACTGTATATAAACAAATCTATGCATGCATTAATACATGATCATTTAGATATATTCTTGAGAAAATTCTGTAATATAACACAATTCTCCTGAGTAACAGAAAGTATTACAGTGGTGGTTTTATAGTATATACTGTTGGAGCGTGACTATTTACTAGTAGTTCTTTAAGCATTGGGAATAAAATGTGTGTTTTTTTAGGAATGTGCTGTAGAAATAGAAAGGAAAGTGGAGGTAAATTAAATATTGGTCACATTCAGACAGTATTTTTCCATCTGTCAGCAAAAACTGGCAAAAACCAAAACAACAACAAAATTGTAAAGTCTGAGATGAGACTTGGTGATTTACTGTCTTCTTTAGCTGTGCCTATGACTTGAAGTAGAGCTACTCAGCCCCGGGGTTTCACAGGTATTTCCATAACTTATTTGTCCATTTTGCATAAAAGGTTATGATCCCGCTGTTTATCTAAACATTTTCCTTGTCACCTACTCCAATTATAGCTTGTTATGGAAAACCAGAAGTATCATTTGTACAGCTATGTTGCTTTATTATAGCAACACAGCATAAAGCAGCATGTGGAGTCAGTGAAGGGAGGGTTTTGCATTGTCTTAGCTTGCAAAAAATCCTTTCTCTTGCTTAAAAACTGTTCACCAGTGAAAGGTCATCACTGCTAACAGCGTGACCTAATTTATGTCAGACTGCCTTGTTACTGTGCAGCACATTTCACATGGTAGAATCATGGGTTTGGTAAAGGCACTAGAACTGATCCAAATGAGGTGGAAATCTGGCTGTAATGGGGCCACAGGGGTCTTGCTGCCTTGCCCTCTCTCCTGGGTCTTCTGGGCCTATGCAAATGGAAATATTTCCCTTTCAGAATAAAAATTTCATTAGCTGGAATATGTAATGGTTCTCTTTTGTATGATCAATCTTCTAATTCTTGAACTCAGGCTTTCTATGTTAAAAAGGAGTGTTGGATGCAGACTATGCTTTGCTTTGCTTGAAGTTCAAATAGTTTCATCTTATGTGATTGTGCTAATGCTTGCTATTCACTTCTCTTGAGTATGTACGTAATTTCCAGATTGGTTTACAGGAGTACATTGAAGAGGCTGGACATTTTATGTCAATCAGCAATTAGATTAGTTACAAGGGTACTTCTGCACTCCTGTGACTATCGTACTGGTTCTCTTTGATCGCAAAACGTCTGGGAAGCCTGGTGCAGGCTTATCTAAAGGACACGGTCTGACAAAGTAGCAACTTAGGCAGTTTCCTCCTGGAAACATCATCTAGTACCTTATCATTTATACTGGATTTTACTAAAAGTTTCTCCATTTCTTTGATGAGAGGTCTTTTAAATCTGTAATAGCTGAGACCTGAAACACTTTATACTGTGACAAAAACCTCTCACAGAACACAGCCCTCTGAAGTCACTTGGTCTTAACAGTCCATAGATCAGATCAGGCATTGAATGATACCTGTAAATACTATTTATTACCTGTTTACTGGTATTTCTTTGACAACCCCTTATGTGTTAGCCTTTCACTTCATATTTTGGAAATTTTGCCTTCACAAATGTCTTCCCTCCTGTAACATCTACCTTTGTTCCCATGTGAGGGCAGTCCTTTCACTTCGGTCCTTCCACCTCTGTCAATCCACATGAAGCATTTCTAAAGCAGAATGACACTGTATTTGCATCCTTCCTTTTGCTATTGTAAACATACCACGTTCTTTTTAGTATGTTACTTCACACTCATCATCCATCTTTCTTGAACATGGTTATACACTATTTTTCAGAGAGGGCCTTTGCAGTGCTGTAGTACCATCTCTCAATTGGGCAGTGCCTTGCCTGATATGTATATTTTACTACCTTTAAGTCAATCGATGAGCACCCTGGTGTTTACAGCAGAAACTTTTATTTTTAGCAAGTGTGTAAGCAGCATTATTTTGCATGTTGAATGGAAAATTTCATTTGGAGTCTTCAAGTTAAATCTCTGAATGCTTTGCCAGGTCTAGAGGTAAACACAGATGTTAGGTTTTAAAAATACAAGTTTTAAAGTGACCCTCCAAGTGTTCGCAAATGTTCACAGCTGAAAGTTCTGTTCTTCAGCTTGTCTTTAATGATTATATCAACTGGTTTGCTGTTGTTAAACACCATAGATACGACAGCTTAGTATCCTGAGTTATGCTGGAAAAGTCTTGTCTTGTGTCCTGGAGCTTAATTTCTTGCTGCTTATAATTCCACAAATATAGTAAGTTAAACAGATTTAGAATGTAAGTTAAATATATGTGTTTCTAAGCTTTAAATGCTTTCTAAGATGCTGCATTTCAAAAAGAAAGGTAGAAATGAGAAAATGCCAGTTAAGGGTAGATGAATTCCTAACATTAAATCTTGGTATTTTTGCTGTGAGGAACATCTACTTCAATCATGGTAAAAGCTCACATGCTTTAGGAAATGAGGATTAGGTTCCATGGGTTTGGCAGGGTTTTATTAGCTTTAAGATTATTTTTTAAAAATAAAGAACACCAGTGACTTTTTATTATCCATGCAGATATTTCACTGCTAAAAGATTTAACATGAAGATAGAACAGTGTGAAATACAGACCTGAGTTATAGATGGGTATTTTACTACTTCTTTCATGGTTTTGTTTGGTTTTGATTTTTTTTATTTTTGTTAGATTTACTATTCACATGAATATTATGTAGAGAAAAACCTTGAGGCATGCAAAACATATTTGCTAAGAGAATGATCTACCCTGTTCAAATTGGCATTCTTGAGAGATATTTGTGTCTAATATTTGTGTTAGATGACTATGAAGTCTTGCTGTCCCAATACAAATATCCAGATGACAGATATATATACAAATATATTTCAGGGACTCAAGTTCAGTTGTTTTAAGACAAAACTCAGTTTTTGTGAGTAAGAACTCAAATGTGGAAGTTTGGATGATCCAGATGACCCTCAGCCTTGGTACTGTCACTTCTAATCATGTTTAAAAGTAAAATTGCTCAGAATTACATAGCAGCGATTTGTGGTTCGGAAGTTTGACGGAGTAGAACACAGACCTATAGTTTGCACACAAAGTTAACAGGTGAATTCACTGTACAATACAGGAATACAAAGTCTTCTGTTAGGAAGATGTACTGGATTATTTCAAGATTTTGTTATTCTACATCCTTAGGTGATATTCCACCCATGTAAAATGCTTTGATGGCTCATCTCATTGTCTTCTTTTGGAGCAGAAATGGAATATTTTGGAGTTTTTTAATCAACAAATGATCTCTGTTGATCTTTTAATTTTAATTACCCTCACTTAACGTGTTACTTAAAAGTAAAAAAACAAAACAAAACAAACCCTAAACAACACCAAATTTTTTTTCTTTAAAAGCTAACGATGAACATTGGCTTTGTATAGACCTTGCTTTTTTTTTTAAACCGTTAGTGGTGTGGTGCAAGATTTTAACCTGGAAGATTCAGGAATGAGGAGTCAGATTTGCTTTTAAAACTCAGGTTGCAGCTAGAAGAAGATATCCTTATTGAGTCATTCCACAAAAGTCTTGTGCCCATCAGTGGGGGCCCTGCGTGCCTACTGTGTTTAGTTTTAAGCCTAAAGGCAAAGCTGAGGTAACAGAATCATGCACAGAGGTCAGCTTGGCCCATCAAGCTGGAACCAGGATCTAGAGTCTATCCTTCTGGGCACCTTTCAAATTACCAGCCACAGCCCGTGATGTGCACTTTGGCCTGCTGAATCCACAAACTGCCTTCCCCCTCACCAATCTGAAGAGCTGAAAGGAGGTGCAACTAAGGCATGCTGGGACCTAAATCATAGGTAATGTTCAGCAGTTTCTTCAAGAACCACGTCTGAAAGAGGATCCCATCTGATTTGTATAAGCAGTGTACATTTAGGCAAATATTTCAAGTGTTTTAAGCCATCCGAACGTCTACAAAACCAGTCTTAAGAAAGTAGAAACCCCCAATTAATCTGCTTGCTGCAAATTAAGAGACCAATAGCTTCTTACAGAAGCAGAATTTGAAAAAGAAGCATTGTTAACCAAAGCTGGCTGCCCAGAACCCCGTCAGACCATTACAGCTTGCTAAGTCCCGTGTTTTTCAAGCTGGAGCAGTGGAGTCAAGAGTGTTATTAACTTCTACCACTCACTTTAAGTGTAAAGATTTTGTTTCTAGATGGTAAATGACTGATCAGAGCAGGGCCCAACTGTGAAAAACTGTAAAGATTCTGACATACCAACAAATTATTTCAAAGTAATAAATTGGTGATTCATTCTTCCTTTGCTGAAGGATAAACTACCCCAAATTGCTGCATGTATTTTTGGAGAAAAATATGCATGTAGATGGTTTCTGAAAAGTGGCTGTTGGCAATAACCTATTCTAGAGCTAAAGTCCTGCAACATGCACAGGTTTAATTTTGCTAGCCTGTGACGAGTAGGCCACATCCTGGCTGAATGCTGTGAACTAGTAGATTAGTAATTTAGTAAATAAGTTATTTAGATTAAAAGGGTTGCATTAATTTAATAAACTATTTTTCTATTCCCTTTCATTACTTGAGTGCCAGCTCTGTGCATAGCTCTATAGATGGTAGAAATTAAAATTCAGTTCTTGCAGTGAATGAAATACCATTGGAAAAAATACTGAGAGTCCTTGACCAGAAGTTGACTTCAGACATTATGTATTGTTCCTGCTTGTGTGTATGTGCACGTCTGCCTGCCTCACACATGTGCATTCAGGGAGAGAGAGATGAAAAGGTCAGATGGATATGATCTGCTATGGATATGATTTTTGTTCATCTTGCTGTGCTGATGAAGTTTGTTGATTGAATGTAAGTATGTGCTAACTCTTTCACAGCTTGTTCATCAAAGAGAACATTATTATAGAGAAGACAGGCATTTGTTGGTACAATGGAAGTAATATTGGATGTGCAGTGCTGTTTAGAGGTGGTGCATAGTGGTGTCTGGATATATTTGCATCTAAATGAGCTGAGCATTTCTTTTCGTACAGCTTTGATTTAACCTCAATTGCTATGGGGTTTTATTCCTTCTGGGATCTGGGGAACCATATTCCCATTATGCACTCATTTTCCCTTCACATACTATCTGCCACCTTCAGTCAGTGCCACCAGATAAGTTTATATGAAAAGATTTTTCACATCAGAGCTGGTTACTGTGCTGTCAAACCAGTTACTGTGTTCTGGGCCTGATGAGCAATGGGTGATGCGTGCAGCATTTATTGAAGTACTGCTTCTTTTTTATGGTAAGTATTGACAGTATCTGAACCTGTTTCAGCATTATTAATGTTTAGGAGAATGACTGGATGATAAGGCATACTTCCAAATTTTTTTCTTTTATAGTTGTTTTGAGAGCATAGATTTTCCTTTTATCTCTTTGCCTCTAAAGATCCTCAGTAGCCCATTGACTGGCTTCCTAAAGATCACTCACTTCACCCTCTCAGTGAGTTTGTAGATGGCTTTTGGATGTTTCACATAGGTCAAGATGCTCCATTTGCTATGTGTCCCTTAGTGTGGGTCATCTTAGCACAGGCATTTCTTGGCTCTTCCCTTGCTTGCACCATGTTGCACTTTAAATTGAAGTCACAGTAAACTAGTTTAAATCTCGGTATAGTGCTAAATCTTACAGTGTAGTCTGAGCTTTGACACTTTAGGAAAATAACATAGAAAAGCACTTTGGAAGCAAAGTTTATAACTCAAAATACAAATTTATAAAACAAAATACAAATAAGTGAGAATCCTGTGCTGCATATTACAAGCTTTTGCTTTGAATTAGTGCAAGATCATTTTGAAATCCTCCTTTGCATCACATAATCATTCACTGAAGTTTTCTTTGCTATATTCTTCAAACTATATGAAACTTACTGAACTATTTCAACACTGGAGAAGAGGAAGCTATCATTTGTTGGTCATTGTTATGTAGATTGCAGTACCTTCTGAGAAGTGCTAGACACTTAGCAAAGACTGAGGAAGGGCCATGCCATTCTCTACTTTATGATTTAAAAAGGCAAAGATAAATACACAACAAGGTAGTAAGAGAGTTGTGTATATGCTATTTTAATCAGAAGCAGAATTTCCCCACTGTCTTCACTTTTTCATTCATTTTTCTCATTTTAGTGATGGAGTTCCTGTTTCAATTCTTACTATTTACCCAGATTTTTCTTATGGTTGAGCTTATATTAAGTACATTTCCTTTCAGTGGAGCATCTCCAATATTTCCCTTTTTCTTCCCTCACCAATTCAGTGGGACAGTCTTGTCCTTCTGACATGCCTAATGGGATTTATCAGATCCTTGGTATAACCATGTTTTATTTCCATGAGTAATGAGATAGTATGGTAGGGCATCTTGTCCTGCCCTAAATGAGACATGCCAAGCCAAACAGGAAATGGAATGCCAAATGTTATGTCCTATATGTTTGTCAAGTGTGTGATCTATTTTTTAGAGACCCAGCTCAGCACACTGAAATATTTTACTACTTGTGAACTTTAGCTTCTGTTAATATGATTGAAGCAAGTGGAAATGGAAATTGTCAGGGCAATTTAACAAAGAGAGCCTGTAAAACTCATTACATCCCAGGTAGTAAAATCACTCTAGAAGGCACATTCTTCAAACTTGAGCTTTATTCAGTAAACTGCATTGGTGCCTGACCTTTTAAGAACTTTCCCTTCCTCAGGAGGGAGGAGGGGGGGAAAGGCCCTGTTGTTCAGATCTACCTGTCTTAAATTATAAACAGCAGCCAGACTTGACTCTGTGCTTTAGATCACACAGGATGACAGAGTGTGCAACTGCTCCAAACAGACAGTTAAATGGCCAGCTATTTAGATGAGTTTGATGTTATTTCATGTAATTGTATACTCCATAAAGCAGTAAAAAGCCGATGTTGTGTGCTGGCTGTATTTTAGCACAAAGTAAATCAAAGGACCAATCGCAAATTTGTAATTCAAGTTGATCTTTCTAAGACTTGGTGCTTTTAAGAAGCTTTAGATTGATTCTGCATAGTGCATGTATGAGGGTTAAAGTTACTTTGGGGAAAATTAATTCCTTTTAGGTCTATATCTAATTTGCTTAGCAAGTTAAATTAGCTTGTGGTGAGCTCTCCAGGACCATGGCTGGGTTTCTTCTGCACTGCAGTGTAATCATACACCTAAATGTGCCTTCCCTCTGCATTGTCTCCACAATGGTGTAAATGAGTGGCTTTTTCTGCTAAGGTTGTGGATGAGCTGTCAATCCATGCTAGACATTAAGCACAATTTTTTCTAGTTGTAAACCTTTTATTCTTCCAATCATGTGTCACAAATTTTGATTAGTGGAATACATGAAAAGCAAATGTGTTGTAGGCTGTGTTCATTATTTCTGTGGTTTTCCATTTTCCGTGTCTAAACAATTATGAGCTATAGGGATTGCATTTTCTGGTAGCCATCCTCTGCCTGGCTTATGGGCACAAGTCAGGCTGCTCATTAGTGAGTCCACACACTCAGGGTTTAGTCCAGCAACTTTTGAAGGAAAGCCTCCCACATATTTATTGGGTGTCAGATCAGACATTTAATGTGCATTATGGCGTTGTAAGATTTTGTCTAATTACACCATAAGGCTTTTGCCTTATCTATGCAATTTGTGAGATAATATTACTTATGGGAAGTATGTTGGAGCTGATTGTGGGAAACTTTGAATAGAGAGAACATTTGCCTGCTCTGCAGTTTTTACGTTGTTTCATGTATTTTTTTTGCCTTTGGTGCTATGCATTTTTTATTTCTCCTGGATCTGTCACCGTCTTATCTAGAGGTTTCCTGGACATGTTTAATAGAATGTTGATAAAAGACATAAGTGAAACTAAAAAAAGGTTAAGAAAAGATTGAGAGGGAGGAATAGGAACTTAAGGAAACTTCTGAAAAGAACTGATATAACACAGAAATAAATGCTTTTTCTTTTTGGTTTCCTGTAGGCAGAAGAATTTTCAAATGCATAAATGGTAGCATGTGCTTCATACAGAGAGAACAGTCAGGTCCTTAGGTGACAGATAAAAAGCTATGTAAATTCACAGCACTCCCAGTAAGATTCATCCTTGTGTATGTAATACACAAAAAAGTTTGCCAGCATAAAGAAATGATGGGAAATGGTTATACATATAGGCAATTGAACTCTGCAGTAAGATTTCTTTCCACAGAGAAGTACTGATCTTTGTGTATAAATTGTTTCACATCATGTGGAAGATGGCAATAGCACAGATGTAGAGCCTAAGATGATCCCTCTTTGAAAATTCAGCCTTTTCTTATCCTGAAAAGAAAGGCTTCTTGCTTTCCAACAAGTGATATTTATTCCATTATACCTGTACATCTATAGCATTTCCTCTTCCTCATTTAAATTGCCTTTTCCAGTGTTTGGCAGCGCCTTAGGTTTGTAGCATAGAAAAGAGAGCAATTATAAAAGAAACATTAATCTTTCTGAACATTCTAGGATGTAAATGATCCACTGTCTGTGGAACAGGAATGTGTATGAAATATTGATAGTAGATATATGTGGCATGTGCTATGCAGAAAACAGATGTAAGTATAGTTGAAAATACGCTTAGTTCCACTAATCAAATTGCAAACTGCTGTAACAATACTGCCTTAGTATCTTTCTTCAGTGCTTGGGTGTTTTGCCCAGCATTTAAAAAAATACTTAAAATACAAGACTGTGTGTTTACTATCCATAGCCATGAAACCTATTATTAGTGAGGTAGGAAATAGTTTTGGAAGGTCACATTTCTGTAAGGAAGATTGATGTTCAGCCGAAGGATTTTATTTGATGATGAAAAAAAGTTTTTATTTAAATAGATGGCTTGCCTTCATTTATTAGAGTTATTTCATATAAAGCAGAGTTTTCCAAAAGTCTTACTCTAGAACCAGCTACAAACTAGCTGTGGTTTCTGCAAACTCTACTCTGGTGCTCATAAAAATAATCATGAATTGGTTTAACTTACTCAAGCATTTGTAATCAGCAGTATTTGTCTTGTCATTTCTGAAATGTCAGATTTTAAGACTAATTATTTCATCTTTGAAAATAACAGTTAATGCTCTGTAAATACTCATTTCAGAAATCACTCCCACCCTGCATGCTCCTCTACTTGAAATGCAGGTCAGTTGTTAAAGAGAAGAAATAAAAGAAAAAAAGATTGCGTTTTGGAAACAGCACTGTGATTGAATATTAAATCTCATCCTCTATTTATTTAGTTTGTAATTATTTTCTCAGCTTTTGCAATGCTATGGTTACATTTCAGTTTCTGGTCTTTCTTTTTGTCCATTTGCATTATTTTACATGTGCTGTCTTCAGTATCATCTTCTGTTTAAATGCTTTATTGTTAGTAACAACTGAATTATGAGTCATTTACAAGTTATGTCTGACTGGGCTTAGCAAATAAAGCTTTCATCTTTTTAACAGGTTCTCTGAGAAATTGAAACTCAAACCCTAGTTCAGCAAAATACGTTAAAATATTCTGCATCTGATAGTACTTTTGTTCACAAGTGGAGCTTAACTATGTTTAAAGCTTTTCTGTCTCTAGCTCAGTGCTGTTCTAACTGCAGCTCTCTGGTTTTCAGTTCACTCACAACATGAGCAGAATGAGTTCCTGGGGAAATCCCTACAAAATTAGCCCATAATCACAGCACCTTTGCTAACTAAAAGTAGTGAAGCTGCCCTTGGAGCACGGAGTTGTATGCAGTGAGCTTAGTCAGCGCATTGGGTATGCAGTTTCCTATTAACCGTGTTGATTTTGGACGTGACTTTTTGTCAGTTTTCGATGGTGACTTCTACGTCATTATGTGTAAGCAAGAGCTGGTCACAGCCTTGCCTATGTGTTTAGGCAGACTGTGGTTCCTCGACAGCTTAGGTGAGGGAAAATGTATTTAGTTTAACTACTTGGAATAACAGGAAGAGATATATTTTAGAAAGAGAGTAAGACATCTAGTACCACGCATAAGGTAAAATGGCACAAATTGCAATTCTTGGAATTTTTTTTCAGTTACAAGGTAGGAATGTTTAAAAATATAACTCAGACCTGTTTGTCTAGGCAAATGCAGGTGCTTGATATGCACCCCATTTTTCAGGTGATCTGCAAATCAGTAGCAAACTGAAATTATCATGCATATATTTATTGTGGAAATGTTAAGTAGTCACAAGGGGAATACCTACAGTGATTTCCTAACGTGATTTTTCCTCATAGATTTCACAGAAAAAAACCAACATGTTGGCAGGAAGCATGATCCCCTGTTAAGCTATTTGGTTTTATTAGAAAATCACTCATGTCTTTATGTTAGTTGCTGCATGTATTTCTTTTGTTCTACTGCTTATTCTTCCAAGTCACAGAATAATTCTGGGATATGATTAATTGCCAGTAATTCTCACCAATTTCAGTGGGATTTGAAAGCTTTCAGTTCTTTGCAGGATACTATGTAGACTGAAAATGTCTGTCCTCTCTATATGCAAGTGTGTATGGGAGGCTAGAGCTGTGTTTGATAGAACTAAACATTTTTGAGCACATTATGTATAGTTCTATTGAATATAAATCTGTTTTCTGCACCATACTTCCTATTTTGAATAACTCTTCTTACTTTTTCTCGGTATTGATAATTGAGACTATATAACAATTAGGATTTGTTAAAAAGGATTTGTTAAATTTTAAGCTACAAAAAGGTGAAGAATTTAATACACTATACAAAATTTCTCTTTAGCAAAATAGCAAAAAGTCTTTCTCATGTCACCTGCCTTCTGGGCAGTAGCACTGTGACATTCGTGTACAGTAAAATTTCCCAAACTCTTCTCTGGCTGTGCAAAGTTGCATGCGCCATGGGTACTCCAAAACACTACCCCCAAATTCCTGAAAGTCTGGGAGGCCACATTTTGTGTAGGAGCAGAAATTCTAGTCATCTTGTCCCCTTGATAACCTTCTCAAGGGCCACTGGAGTGGCAGTCCTCTATCCCTATTTTGAAAACCGCTGTTCTCCAGGCTAAGGATTAGGTCCTCCTTCCTGGAATGCAAATTACGAGTACTATTAATCTTTAGTTCCCATATAGTATAGAAACCTGATTGCATGAAGACAAGTGTAAAGGCAATGTTGGTTGACAGAGGAGTTAGTATTCTAAATGATGTTAACAGAAATATAGAAAGCAGTAAAACATGAACATGGTATAGAAGGGAAGTCAGAACTTGGAAAATACTGTTCATACACAGCTCAAATCACTGGTGTTTTTTCTGCTCATGTAGTTCCGGAGTTCTCTTTCTCATTTTCTTCTGTTTAGTTTTTGGTTAGTTTTCTGGTTAGTTTTCAAGATGAAGTGTTTGAAAAAGTACTAGATGGTCATAGAATCAGGATTAGTGGTGAGGAGTGAGTGAATGATTTATAACATGAACAAGCCTTAGGTTCTAGCTGTTTGATCTTAATATTTTTTTCCTAGATTGGAAAGCCCTCTATCAAATTTCTCTTTCCCATATGGGTTCTCATAGGTTGAGAACAAGCCACCTCTAAATCATCTTTTTGATGAGTTAAATAAACTGATCATCTTGCTTCTCACACTGTGAAGCAAATGCTTTGATCCTTTCATCATCCTTCTTGCTTTTTCCCCTGCAACCTCTCTATTTTTTCCCAAGTCCTTTTTAGTGTGGAAATGAGAATGTGGACCTCGCAGTTTCGGTGTTGCAAGTGCTGGAGCCAAAGGCTGAGTCAGCATTGTATTTGTCTATCATATATCTCCCCTTTATGACATTAGCCTCTTACAGCAGCGTGACAAGACTTGATGTTTGTCTTGTCATTTAGTGTGACCTCAAGACTTTGTCAGAGGCACACCTCAGGGTCAAGCTCACCACCTAAAAAAATGCTATTTAAAATGTCTTACTCCTAGATGAAAGCCTGTGTGATTTTATATAGCACATTGTTGTTTATGTCAGTGAATGCGAGACCACACTGATACCAACTTTTAAATCAGTTTTGTCTGGAGTACTAATGGGAATAAATAGTCTTGCTATTTCCACTGAACCAAGGAGTGACAGTGTATCTGGAAAAAAGAAGACTACTTTGAGTTGCAGGTGAAATGGGAAAAGAGTCATGTATAGGTTTGGTTCTGGTTTGTGTGATTTTTTTTTTTTTTATAATTTTTTTTTTTTAACCAACCCATTAATTCTGATAGCCTAACTCGGAATATTAGTTTAAAAATTGGAGTTTTATTTAAGATGGTTGGTTTATGTTCCCGTGTTTATAAAACAGACCTCGTGTAACTGAGTATAGAGGGGGGAAGGAAAACCCTTTGATCCTTCAGCAAAATGTTTCTATCTAAGTAGCCTTCTCATGGTGAGCTCTGTAAGTCTGGACAGATCATTGTCCATCTGTTTTTACAACTTTCTGTGATCACCGTCCAGCAAATGCTGTTTAATCTACAGAGAATAAACACTTCCAGAGTTGGCAATGTGCTTCCCAGGTGCTGAGGGGAGGGTCATGCAGCTGGGCTGTTTGCTGAAATGTAGGAAAATAGTCATCCAGAGAAAACAAATATCCACAGAGACTTCAGGGGAGAATCCCATCTTTTTCATTTTCTTTCTTTTTTAGAAACCAGAGACTTTTTCAGAAGGGAATATGGAGGCATTTGTAACTTGCGCTGAATGGGCTAGTGCTGAAGGGGGAGAGATACCAAAGGCCTTTAGAATCGGTAGCTCCTTTTTTAGGAATAAAGGAGTGTGAAGGAAACATGTAATGTTTGTGCAGAAAGTTAATGAAACAAACTCCTGTAACTGTGTTTCCATTTGGAGCACTGTTGATCACTGCAAGAGGAAACAGAGGCCCAGAGCTGCAGTGTGGTGTCTGGATCCTGTCATTGCAAGGAGGCTTAGTAGCTCTGAGATGCTGCTCTCACTCATGCTGTAACCTAGCATCCTCTCCAAAGAGTTATGCAGCTAGCAGATAACTAACCCTCATTAGCTGTTCATCCCAAGTACTGTGCCTGTCGAGGCTACATCCGGCTTAGAAATTCTATGCTGGTTTTCTCACCCCAGGATAACCTTGCAGGGCTTAGGCTCCCTGGTGGAGGATACAAGTATTGTACATGTGTTTTTATGTTTTGGTAACAAAAAGACATATGCCACTGTTGCTGGTGCTGCCCTAACTGCAGCATTGTTAGCTTCCTTGTTCTCTCAGTTGTATGCTTTGTGTGCCTTCGTAAGTGTTAATATCTCTATTCACAGGATTTTTCTTCATGGAAATCCAAAGGGCATTGCAGCACCAATGCCTCGAATTTCCTGTGGTGTAGCACCCTGCTTCAAATCCTCTGTGCTTCTGAAATACCCAGAATATCCAGGATTCTTTCCTTGTCTTTCTTAACAGTTCTTCACTCTGAAATACAGACTTTATATTCCTGGAGAGTTTATTCTCAAAAATGTTCAGGAGACCTCAGCTTCAGGCCTTTTTTTGTGAATTATTTTGGGTCTCTCTTTAAGTAAGTGGTTAGTAAAATAAATAATATAGGTATGATCCTGCCTTTAGGGCCAAACCAAATTCCCTGACATCCTTTCATGAAGCCTGTCACCTATGTGTGGCAGGGTTTCTGAAGTGGGAGTAGGAGAGGGAATGAAGCAATTTGGCTTGTTGACTGCTTTGCTGTGAGCTGTTTGGAAGGAGTGTGACAGGGCTCTACTTTGATCAGTCCCAAGGTGCATAAGAATAAATGTTGTCTAAATGCATGCCTTTCTCTGGCTGCAGCAGTTTCAAAATCAAGTTGCCCTCTGAGCTTGAATGTTTTCTCATCCCGTATTTAAGGCTTGGCAGTTTTAGAACGTAAGTTAATGTTTCCTATCTTTGCCTCTAATCCATAAATATCACATATCATCTAAGCTGCTGAAATTAATCAGTGTAGTGGAGAAACCACATACATACCCAAGCTGGCCTTCTTTTATGGCTGGACTAAGCCAACAGCAGTGCCTGCCAGCAGTATCCATCACTGCCAGATGTGAGTCTACTGGATGAGCATCATGTTCATGAAGTATTTTGCTGCTACATAGTTGAATCCTTGGAGTATTTTGCCACTACGGGTAAAGCAACTGAATATGAATATGGGCAGGATTACATTGCAAGGGTGTTAATTGCAGCTGCTGCTGCTTTGAAAATTACTTTTAAAATGGACTGTGGAGCTAGCTCAGGTCTGAGGAGTCTTGTGTATCTGACTGAAAGGCTATACAAACTAAAAACAGCCAACAGGAGATGTAAAAGCTGGGAAAACTCCATCCCCTGAACATGGCCCATTCAAATTCAGGGTCAGCACACTTCTGTTCTAGACAAGAAAAGTCATACCCATTCTTCGTTATCTGTGAACACCAAATAACTGAGATTACTGGGGTTTGCTTTGGTTTGCTAATCTATGTGGGAGATACAACTTCTTTTTGTTTACCATGCCTTAAGATACTTAGAACTGCATCAACTGCTTCCATCTTGCAAATTTTCTGTAGTAAGGAAGGATGATGAAAATTAAAAGATGATTTCTGCTGTCATTTTTTTACCTATATGTTTTTTCTAGCCTGTCGTGATTTTTTTGTTAATCTAGAGGTTAATCTCTATTCACCAGTACAAAGCTGAAAAACAGTAATGAACACAGATAATTTGTGAATTATAGCACTTCACAACAGACCTTTGAGGTTTAACTGCAAGGCCAAAGTCACAAAGCACTGGTTTTGAAACAAAGTGCTTTATCATCTGCAGAGTTTAAGTTTTATTTCTTCTTTGAAAGGCGGGAGATGTCTGCTGAGAACTGGTTTATGTCAGGTTGACCTTAGCAGCAAGAAACACTATGAGCAAAGGTCTTTAAAATGGGTGCTGATGAAACATTTATTTGCCTCTCTGTTACTGATAGTAGTTTGAGATATAACCTCTTTACAGAACCTTAGTAAGTTTATATAAAGGTAAAGGAAAGAATAGGGGAAAACCACTGTGTCTTGCCAATACGTATTATTCAGATTTGTCGTAGTTTAAACCCAGTCAGGTAACTCGTTCACTCACTTCCCCCCCTTCTTTCCCTCCCCCTACTCCCAGAGGGATGGAGAGGAGAATCGAAAAGAATGCAACTCCCACGGGTTGAGATAAGAACAGTTTAGTAACTAAGGTATAACACAAATCACTACTGCTACCACCAATAATAACAATGATAAAGGAAATAACAAGGGAAGAGAATACAACACCTCAGTACCAGCCGACCGATAACTTGCCCCCCCCCAGCCCGACCAAGCACCGACCAATACCTCCTCCAACCCTGCAGTCTCCCAGCCCTTCCGGCTAACTCTCTGTTACCTCCTGGGCATGACGTGCTGTGGTATGGAATACCTCTTTGGCTAGCTTGGGTCAGGTGTCCTGTCTCTGCTTCCTCCTGGCTTCCCCTCCTCCCTGGCAGAGCATGAGGCTCACAAAGTCCTTGGCCAAACCAAAACATCCTTGTTATCAGCTCTGTTCCCAAGCCAAAAGTCAAAACACTGCACTGCACCAGCTACCAAGAAAGAGAAACATGACTGCTACTGCTGAACCCAGGACAAGATTTAATATTGAAATACGTATATATATGTGTGTATATATATATATATATACACTCAGAGCTCTAGAAAGAGGAATATCTGACCCTTTTTTTTTGACTAAATAATTTAAAATTGTAGAATGCTTGCCAGGATTCAGGGCTCTGGTGTAGGACGTATTGCTTCAGAAATACTCTGAAGCATGGCATGTAGTATTGATTATAGAAACTACATCTGCATCTGCTACTTCAGATTTTGATCCTTCTCTCTGGGCTGCCACACTGCTCTCACAGTGGATAGCACCCACCCCTGAGGTTGAGAGGCAGCATAGCCTACTGGATTCAAATTTGGGATAGCCTGGATGCTGTTCCACACTGTTGCTGGTCTCCTGCATGACACTAGTCAACTTACTTAATCTTTCCATCCTTGTTACTCCTTTTAGGTTTTTTCAGTATGATATTTTTTTTGCTTTCAGACACTTTCTGACTTTCTGTATGGAGTGGAACACAGAGCAGGGCCATTCTTGGCTTCAGTTATTGTAGCATAAATATTAGTGAAGAGAAAGAGAGAAGCACTTCTGGTTGTTACTTGGTGCCATTTCCATTGCACTCTAGGCCAGGTTGACATGAAATTTGGAAATGTACAGAAAGAAAAAGAAAAAGGGCTTTTTTTCAAAGTGATCCCCCTGCTCCTTCGGCATGGTGTGGATCCTGCTGTTGGGAAGCTGGATGCTGGCTTCCTGTGTGTGATGGAGCTAGTGGCTTTGCTGGTAATGCACCTGCTTAAGTGCTTTCTGCTGGATCACAGCCCAAACAAATTGTGAACTCCTTATCCTCTTGTATCTACGTTACTGCATGCTTCAGAGCTGCAACAAGGCATTTTATTGTCTGGGATAACACCTTGTACTTGGCAGCTCTCCTGCTTCCCCAGGATAGCCTCCAGAGTGTCAGCACCTGGGCTGGGGGAGGCTCAGGAAGCAAGTACCAGCCGCAGGGCAAGCTGCTGCAGCCCACCTGCGTGACTGCCTGGCTCCCAACCCTGCTGCCATTGCTGCTGCACCATTCTCCCCTCTGTCTTCATTTGGAGATAAATACAAATTGTAAGGGAGGGAGAGCACTGCTTTTGCCATTTAAAAGGGACTACTCTTGCTCCCTGTGTGAAAAGGTTTGAGCAGCAGCCAGAGGCAGGCTGCCAGGATGCTTATACCATCCAGTTTGGATGCTCATTTTGTCCCTGGCCCTGTCTTCACTCCAGAGGTTTCCCTGCCCCAAGCCATGCTTCTGTCAGCATCAAACCCTACTTCTGAAGAAGTTCTATGTGGCATGATCTTATTTATTTAGACTGGTCCCAAATCCACCATTACAGCTGATCCATTTATACAGCAGCCCTGTAACTCCTATAGTTTTGACAGTAAGCCCTTGTAGGTATGTCTACCTCCAGGAAAGCATTTGAGATGATTGAAATGTAATTAAAAAGTGAAGACCAGATGTTTTGTCCCAGATTATGTTTTCAGGATCACAACAGTCCTTTCAAAAGGGACAAGAGGGAAGAGGAACAAGAGAAAAGCTCTACTGCACTGCTTTAACAAGGGAATTTCCTAAAGAATATGCAAGAAAAATCTGGATTTTGTTAATTTATTTTTTTTTTTTTATTCCACATTGAAGTCTGTAAGCAGCTTGAAATGGTAATAAAACAAAGTGGACTTGCAGTTCCATTGTGCAAAGCCAGCAGATGTGTTTTTCTCCAGCGCACCTGCTTTGTTGCTCAGCCTTTCCAGAGAGGAAAAAGAAATACCCAAAAAAAACAAAAGGATTTTTTTGCTGGAACATTGCTTTACTAGGGTTTTTTTTTTTGTTTTTTGTTTTTTTTTTTGTCTGTAATTTACTGCAATGAAAATGTTTTCTGGGGTATACTTTTGAAAATCCTTCATTCCGTTCTATGAAGGCAAACAGAGATGTGGAGGAGTTGGGCGAGAGAACTCACATAGATCAGAAACAAACGAGAATGTTTGAATAGGTGCAAATCCTTTATAGTAAAACTGCCAGGAAATACACAAAGTTAATGTAATTATGACACAAGACTGGCACATTAGACAAGATAGGGTCCTGCCACCTTTATACAAGCCTCTTCCTATAAAGACAGAAGGATGACTTGATAGGTCGAGGTTTCTTCTAAGTATTTAATTTTATTCTGTGTTCTGTATTTTACATTGTCCTTGTATAGTCTTTGACAAGAAAAAGCCTGTCAAAAAGATTTTATGTTTTGGGTTTTTTTTTGGCCCCAGGAGGGTATGATGATGCTTTGTGTCTTGTAGACAGCAAGTATGTGGGCAAGCTTTACAGGTATTTGCTTACTGTCATTAGAAAAAGTTAGGTACAGATGTCTTATTTATCTTACCAATTTAAGCTGATTTAAGATTCAGATACTACTAAATGTCCTATAAACCAGTTCGGGACATAGTAAGTCTACTCAATGTCCAACGGATATGTTTTTTGTTACTCTAAGTAGCATGTGCATTTGCTATGACAGTGAAAGAAGGAGATCTTGGTTAATGGTCCCTGGGACCGCATTGCTGTAAGTTCTGTTTCAAAGTGGAACCTACGATAATGTTTGGGTTTTCTTTTTCATGGGTTTGGCATTTTTCAGGACATGTTCCTTGTGAAACTATTATGTCTTCATTAATAAAACCAGTTTTCTCTGGGAGTAGCGCTAGTACTCTCACAGAAATCATGAAGGACCATTTAGCAACCAGATCAGTGTGGTGTTTTCTTAAATGCTCCAAAGCATTCAACGTTTTTGTTCAGGCCTGGGGGCAGTAGTGAGCAGTCAACCTTTCTATCTTAATCTCACCGAGGACTGAAAGATGTTGTATGTTACCTTCTTGGGCATTGCTACTAAGAATGATACTTGAGTGAGGCAAGGGGACCAACATGATTTCTGATCCGAAGTTCCTCATTCATCTTTAGATCAGCATAATCCTGTTTAATTAATTAACAGAGAGAAGAATGGGTCTGTTGTTTTCAGCTGGGCAATGTTTGTTGAGCTAAGCAAACTAGACTAGGCTGTAGGGGTTTGCCCAAGTCTAGAATTCAGGTTGTGTGTACAGTAAGAGGCAGTATGGACTAATGGGAGCAGATATTCAGACAAAAATAGTGCTGTAGATCTGATATGAGCGGGGCTTTATTTCACACTAGTTCTTGTTAGGTCATATAAGACTGCATGCTCAGTAGTGGTGGTAATACATCAAGTGTAGTCCTGAACTGAACTTCTGGGTAAATTTAATCTGAAAAGACCTGAGTTCCTGTGCTCCACAGCCACTCTGTGATATGAACAGCACATGGCAAGTGGGAATAATTAGGAAATTTGCATCGAAGACACATTCCTGATTCACACTGAAATGCAAATGTAGATGCATCCTCAGTGAGCTTTGTGCCTGTTTATGCTCAGGCTACTTTGCACATCTTGGAAAATGTGAAGGAAACAAATGAGAGTAGATTAGGCTATGGGAATAATTGCACACTGAGTAAGTGAGAATCAAGGCTAGTAATTGCCTTAATTTATGTTGTAAATAACTTCATAGAGCCATTATCGGAAAAACAGCTAATAGAGCAAGTAGATTGCTTTATAAGGTTAAAAGGAAATACGGGATTCTCTTTTGCCTGTATCATTATCTGTTCATTACAGTGCAGACTGTATTTTTTAGTTACGTGGGCCCTTGATGCTTGATGCCCTTTGGAACAAAACTCCTCCTCAGTGTATCTGTAGAATATTGCAGCATATATAGTCTAGAATAACAGTTATCTAAAAGCATGGGGAAGAAAAAAATGTGTAATGCCTGACACTGTGTAGGTTTGGGCTGAGGACACACAGAGTTCAAAGCATAGTCTGATGTGGTACAGCCTAAGCTGAAGTGCTAAGCACTCATATTAAATAGTTGCAGGTTCGTCAACTCAGACTCACAGGGTGACTTGATATACATTTACTAGAGGACTACTGTGGGTTTTAAGCATTTGGGGAGTTTCGTGAAGATGGGTATGTCCAGGTACTCAAAGGCTAAATTGTGAAGTGTAGTTAGGTGTCCTGCATGGTGCCAGACCTGGCCAGTGGCAGAGAAATAAGGAGAGTTAAGATGCCTTTTTCTGTGGCCTCCTGTCTCAAGTGGACTAAAATTCTGTTGCAAATTGTAGCTATTTTTAAGAGATTCTCATCTGGGTTGTCTCTTTAGATTTGCTATCATGGCAGTCCCCTGGCTCCTAAAATCTGTGCTCTAATCAACCTCATTGACACCTCCATAATTAAATGGGGAGACAGGAGGCTAAAGAAGTGGAAAAGATGATAAAGTAACAAGGAGGCCTTCAAAATAGAGCTCAGAAATCTCTGGAGCTATTCCTGACAGAGGATTGGCAATTCCTGAATTCTCAAGATTATTTTTTTTAAAAAGGGGGGGGGGGGGAGGGGGAGAAATCATGTGTCGGTTTGTTTCATAATGGCTGGCTGCTACATGTGTTCTTCCCCCGGTGTTTTATATCAGTGATGTAGATTACTGTGGTGGAGAGTATCACCGTAGACCTCCGTGTCATCTGGAGCTTCACAGCCCTATCTTAGAATGTAAAATATTTTGAAATGTACAAAACCAGCCTGAACCTCCTCCTCCCTCTCAACTCCAGTTGTTTCTGCTCCACCTGCTTATCTCTCTCGGCTTGTTCTTTCCTCCCCAGCCTCTTTGAGTCCCAGATGCTAAAATACCTGCTGAGCAAATTTTGATTATGGTTTGAAGAAGAAATGTTTTGCGAGGAGTTGAGGGAGAGAGGATGAAGTGCCCTTTGTTAAATTGCTAGCTGCTTTGAGAAGTAACCAGTCCCAGATACTTAATGGAAAAAAACTGAGAGCTTCTAAATCTCAGAGCTACCAGTTTCACTGTACATACCAGTGATGGGTTGTGTGTGCATTTTCAGCCTACCAGATGTCTCAACTCTGGGGCAGCAAGAAAGCCAAAATAAATCAGAGTTGTAAGAAGGTCACTATCTGTCTTAGTATTAATACCTTATTTATTTGTAGTAGCTCACTCAGAGAGAGGCTTTCAAGTCCTTTTTGTACAGAAAACGTGGGTGGTAGAGGACAAAGGGCTTGTGGGAGGGTCCGTGAGTGCTAGTCCTCCCTTGGGAGGACATGGGAGGCATGCCCATGGGAGGCATGTATTGCTGTGGGTTCTTGTCTTTTGCTTCCCCTAGAGCTGTAGTGCTCTGTAAGAGCTGGGACCACTGCACAGAAGACATGCCTCCAGTAGGGCTGCTGTAGGACAGCAGCCCTGCTTTGTGGAAGCATATCATGGCTTCAAAATCCTTCACTAGTAATATATGGAAAAAACAGGATTGTGCCTGTCTGGCCCGTTCTGTTTGTTTTTCTTTCTGCCTTTCTGTCTATGCTTTTGCTGCAAATTGGAGGAGCCCTCAGTAGCTCTCCTATGAGCATACTGTCAGAGAAGGGCACAGGTGCATTCCTATGGAGGATGATGCCATGACTGCCTGGCTTTCCAGCTCTGCTCCTGAGGGAATTTATGTGCAACTTCAGCTATTTCTTCAGTGTTACCCTGTAGCCTGTCCTCCTAGGCCAGGGATGCTGACTTCAGCTGCCTTGGCTGGGCAGTGTTTTTTCCTGTCACCCAGTTTGCTGAAACTTCATTTGCATGGATGTATGGACACTATCTTCCTATCCTTACCTGAAGTCTTACATAGGCATTTAGTACAAGAGGATTTGTTCTCTAATTTTTAAATCAGCATTTTAATAGTCTGTGTCACAGGTTGATATCTGTTGCTTCCTGATTTTTCCAGTACCCTTTCCAGCCTTCAGCCTCCTGCTTACTGCCTATCTTGGGACACGGTTGTGCAATTTTTCGATATCTGGATTTGAATACCCCGAGCAGGAACATGTGTTAGTGATTATCTCAGCAGGTCTAATTTGGACTCAGCACCTGCTCTCTGCCCTCTGGGAACACCATAAACAGTGACCGTCATAAATGACAAAAACCTTGCTTAAACCCCAGTAATATTCTCTGAGTACCAGAACACTGAAGAAAGCACAGATCTAAGCAAAAAATGTGTGTGCACATTCTTCTCCTTTAAGTTCTAGGAGAAGGCCAAATTCTGTCAGACTTTCTATCGTCTGTGCTATGTGTAGTCTTGAAGAGTGACAGAAAATGGCTTCCTGCTTCCTCTCACTTTCCTGTTTTTTTAACTGTTATTCTCCAAACTTTCAGTACTTGCTCATGCGAACTTGTGCTTGTCCTGGAGATGAGATACGGGCCTCTCAAACCTGGTCACACTACCCCATGTATCTCAAAATGGCTGGTTTGAACCCTGGTTAGTGTTAAGATTAATCAAGGCAGTCAGGAAATACCTTTGAATCATTTACTGTGATTTCACAGTTGTCACTGCCTATGTTACATGTGCTGTTCACAGAATTATTCTCCAGCATTACTGTACCCACAATGGACACAAGACTTTGCCTCTCAGAGCTGTGTGCTAGTTAGCAGGTGTTTTTCTGATGAAACCAACATAGTGTCGATCTGGGCTCAACTGGTGACAAGGCTAGAGATTGCCAGCCTTGAGAGCTGCCAAAGGAGGACTGTGAAATGAGCATGGCCTAATGAATGTACAGCTCTCCTGCAGCCCATGGTAGTATTCTCAGTGTCCTGAAACAGAGAAGATAAGTTATTTATCTTCATGTACTGTGTTCATTACCTGTGTAAGATTGCTCACGAAGCGCTTCCAAGAGCTTTAAGAGAAATTTTGCCAGAACAATGACTCAAAGCTTTAGTCTGCTAAGAAGTTTTAATGAGTGTGTATTTGTTTACTGTGTTAAATTATTATTCAGTAATGGAAGAAAATAGGAAATTACTCAGACTGCAATAAAAAGTAATTTTTTTCCAATTGCAGCAAATGCATTGCATAGCAGTTTGTGGTTTAGGAGTAAATAAACAATGAAAGATGCTATTCCAGATAAACCTGCTTTGTTTTGTGTTGTTTCAAAATGTCAGTGCAGGATATGCATTGATAGGTAGAAATAAAGGGAGAGACCTTACAGAGGTGAATCACAGGCAAGCTTTGATTGATTCAAATTATTTTTCTGGTTTTTGTTCTTTGTGGCTTGCCGCTTTCACAGTTCTTACCTGTTCTCCTTGCTTATGCGTGGATCTTTTGGGATTGATTCTTCTGTGTTTGCCTGCAAAACATACCAGTAAGCAGAAACTAACAGTCTGCACTGTACGGCTCTCTTGGGACTTTGAGCTCTTTGAGGCTCACTTGGTTATATTTGCTGGGTTTCTTTCCATTCTCAGAACATTTGACTGTGTAGTAGCCGTAGTGCTTTTTGTATGACAACCAGAATATGAAGATCTCAAAGCAATGGAAGTGACTAAATGCTTGCAAAGGACAATGAGTGGCTGCTTTCTAAGATATGAGTATTATGACTAATAACATATGCCGATGTATTAGCAATTATCTCTGACTTCAGCATAACAGAAGATACTCAGCTTGCTTGATTTATTTTGCGGCATTTTGTGTGAACAGATTATCTTTATTCTACTTGTATATATTAATCCACAGCATCACCTGACTGCTTGCTGCATTATAGACAAATAGAATAGTTAGGCATTCTTTGTTGCAATATGTTAGGTGAATTTATTTTCCGTTAAGAAATTATCAAGATCCTAAACATTGTAATATTTCAATTCACTGCTGAAGTCCTTACAAGGCAATTTCCTGAATGACTTTAATTTATGCAGGCTGCTTATTAGTTTGCAGTATTTCTACCTCCTTCCTCCTCATTTTACATCTTTCTTATTTCTGTGGAGGACCCTTCATCATGGATCTGACTGGACCACCTAAACTCACTTTGCTTTACAGTTACAACAGTAGGTAAATACGGGGGTGAAAACTGTGACGGTTTTTTGACCTTCCCTCCCCACACCCCCCCAAAAAAAAAACCGCAAAACCCAAAAAAAACAAAACACAAAAAGCCCTTTAGAAATGTATTTAGACAAAAAAACCTTGAGCTTCCAGAATGAATTTTAATAGTGAAAGAACCTTTTTTTTTCTTCAGAAGAGTTAATAATTCAGAACTTAAAGTTAGGTTTTGGTGGCTTGGCCTCAGTCCCCTGTCAGTCTAATTTGAAGCAGGAGCTCTAAGGAGGGTCTCTTACATGCCAGGTGATAGACCTTTTGCCCCTCCCTCAAATTACTAGAGAAGCAAGAAGTCTCTCTCAGTTTTACTCACCTAGACCTCTCCCACTTCATATGAATAATTGAATAATTGTAGGGGCACTGCAAAAGACAAAAGCTTATAGCCTGCTAGCTATCAGGGATGTAGGGCCTGAACCCTGAGCTCCTGCATCCTGCTTGAAGAAACCCTGAGTCCCTGTGGGACATCTTGCTGTCAGATTTTGCCCTAGACGTTAATGTTCTTTTCTGATTTCGGCAAAGGCAGGATAATCTGCCAGTTATTCTTACTGACCTGCATTCGCATCACTCCCTCAGAGAGACAATACACTGGGCTGTGTAGCCATCTCTGTATAGGTTTTCTTACTAATATTTCATATTCTGTAAGACATATTACTTAACCCATAGAGACAGGCTGTTGCTCTCCTGGCTCTCAGGTTTCCTTCTTTTGTACAAAACAAAAGACAGTTTATCCCTATCGTAAGCAATGCCTGTTGTTTATCAGTAACTTTGATTGTCTGAGGCTGTACAAAACCTAGCATTAAGCCCATTTTGTTTATAATTAAACCTAAGCTCATTTGGTGGTCAGAGTTGGGGGTTTTAGATTTTTTTCATACTAACTCAGGGATAATGCTTATAATGGAAATAATGAGAACTAATCTGTGCCTTCTTCTCTGAAATTCACTTAACCAGCATAGAGTGCAGATATAGAGGTTTCAGTAGATAAAAAGCAGAAATGCAAGAGAGAGGAATTCTGCGTTCCCATAATGAGAGGCAGGTGTCGGAGACCCAGCAGACTTCTTGCTATTCAGCTCACAATATGAGCTGTGGACCCTTTGGGTTAAGTGATAGCTTCACGGAGGGTACTGGCAAAACTCCCGTACATTTTGCCTCTGTTTTCGTAAAAACTGGCTCTCTACCATCTTGTGTCATTTGGGCACCAGGGAGACTTCACTATTTGTGGTAGAGTAGTAATAGATTGGGACCATGACTCCATGAAGTCCTGTACAGATCAAAAGAGAAGAATAGCATTTTGCCCCAAATAGTTGAAGAAATTGAGGTGGGAGGCAGCAGGTTATGACAGACGTAGGATAACAGTTATCATGTGGCAGAGGTTCCCTCCTACCTGAATGTTGTGATGTCTCCACTGCTGTCTCTGTGTAGAAAGAGAGAGGGCCGCACAAGATTGAGACCATGCAGGGTTTAGGCAGGATTTTTCCCACCCCTTGAGGAAATGTTTTGCCTGGAGGTCAATGCATTCTAAGAAATGAAGCTGTTAGAATAGTTTAGTGGGAAGAGATAATCCTGGATTTTCAGGCTTTGTTAACTGATGTTTTCATATGACTGTGGCGAATTACCCAGCCGGAAGTGAAAATGTCAGTACTTTGATGCTTGTTTACCCAGCATATTCCTGCCAGCTCTATTTCTTCCCATATATCCATTAATAAATAAGTGCCCCTCAAAGCTGAGGGCATGGCAGAGATCAAGTTTGTAAGACAAAACGTGCCAATCTCAGCCTGTTTGGTTTCCAGTCTGCCTGCTCTGTGCTGTAGCTGACAAGTGTACAGTTACAATCCACAGGACAAATGTAAAATGACAAAGTAAAAGAGGTACTCTCAGGTCATACCTAGTGCCACACTCCAGTTTGAGCATACACCCGAGTATGTTGTAAATCGAGGTGCAGATTCAAGCTGCAGGCGGAGTTGCAGTGAGGATGGGTCTGAGCACTGCTGGGTCAGGCTGCCCTACACCATTTCCCTGAGACCAGCTTAGCCCAGTCCTGTTTTCACATCAGGACAGCCTTCCTATACTCGTTTGTTCTTACCTTACAGAAAGGGCAATTTATTACCATCAGCTCAGGAAATGACCTAATGTGGCCTTGTAAGGCAGAATTAATTTGCAGTGACTCCAGCTGAAAGTTGGCCATCTTTTAACTTAATAACTGACGGACTGTCAGCTTCCTTTGAAGTTAATAGCAGTTGTGATGTTGAAATAGAAATTTTCATAGAGGAAAGAAAACTTGACTTGATTTAGGGTTTTGCAGTATGTAGCATTTTTCTCCATGGAATAAAGGGAGAGGAAGAGGGGTGTTTTGCTGTTAAACAAAAAGCATTCCTTTTGTTTTTAAAGAGAACTTTTACTATGCCTTGCCTTTTGAATACAAACTTGGCAAATGATGTTTTGCAGTGGAAACTCAAGCTGGAAATATTTAAAATGAGAGCAACTCTTGTTAAGTTGTGTGTTTTTTAACATCAGGGACCACACACTGCAAATAAATGCGAGCCTACTTTGGCTCTACCACATCTCACCCTGGGACGCAGTTTTCTGTAAAGGTGTATGAAGCACTGTTTTAATTAGTTTTTCCTTAATGATCAGAGGAATAGCTCAGCTGTAAGATGAATAAAGGATTTATTGCTGTAGATACAGAGGTTGTTTATTACTATTTTTCCTCTTTAAGTTATGCAAACTTTAACTAATTTGTTATTTGGGGTTATCAGCAAACAGATCATATGTATGTCTGTGAATGTGCAAAATGTAGCTGTTTCTAATTTAAACTGGAGTTTATTACTGCCACTGGATCTGTTTCACTGCTGCTAATGAGGTTTTAGGGATCCTCATAATGTAGCAGCTTGAATAACTTTTTGTTGAAATAAGGCCACCCAAAGTATGTGAAATGGTGGATACTATTCACATTAGTGGTTTAATGCATTTAGTTCTCATGAAGCGACTGGATGATCGCCTTTCAAATGAAGAGCGCTTACTCCCCACTGCACGTAAAAAAGCAGGATTAAAACCCTTCTACTCTTATGATACTTTATTTTATCGTAATCCCACTCATTATTAGCCAAAATGTGTTAACATCTGATAGTTCTTAGGCACTGTTGAAAGGTGTCGGTGGTTTCCGTTCAGCTCATGTTGGACAGGTGTTCACATCAGAAACAACCTCCATCATGGTAAGCACAAACGCACGTGCTCCTGAATGAGCCCAAGGGTGAAAGCCCAGGGAAATGGAGTTTCCCTGCTGCCACTGCTAGGAAAGGTTTCTTTCAATTAAGGAAGTTAAGGAAAAACAGAGTATTTCAAATTTTAGTGAAGCTTTTGTGAGTGCTTAACTGCATGTATATGTATCTGTCCATCTGATAACAGCATAGACAGATGAATAATATATTTGTACTTATGGCAGCATTAACTTTATATTAATCCATCTCTCACAGGTAATTTCCTGCCATTCCAATTCCCAGGTGAACTTAAACAAGTGCCATTTGCTTCTGTCAAGTAGTGAAAGGCATTTTTCCTTCCTTTCCTTAGACAAAGAATTATTTGTTAAAAGATAATTCCAAGCCCGTTTCTGTATTTATTTTAGTCCCGGCACACTGAGTAGTGATCATAATATATTTATGCCTAGTAGCCCAAAATTATGAACCCAAGGGAGTCTGGTTCATCAGTAATTTTCTTACACATAGTTTCATAAGAAATGTCATAGCTCTGGGATCAGAACGCATGAGGGTATGTGACAAATCATGGTCTTGATGGATGCAAATCAACCTGGGTCCATGGAAGTGAATGGAGATTTGAGGTTTTATACCAGTTCTCTGTTATGTTCACATGGGCCTTAATTGTTGGGAACATTAGTTTTCTGTGGGAATTGAGCATATATTCACAGAGTTAATATAAATACCTGAGCATATATTCTTTCTTATTGTACCTTGATAGAAAGGATCTCATGGTGCTTACCAGCTATCCCAACCTGTGAGATTGGAAGGAGTTAATTTTAACATTCTGGTCAAATTTTAATTCAAGAAACATGTTATAATCCTTCCGCTGTTTTCCTTACGTAAAGTGTCACTTCCTATCCAAACTTGCTGTTTGATGTTGCTGGACACTGTAAATTGGCCAGTTCATTTTCCCTCCAGTGTGGTTCTGTTTCAGCCATAAAGACAAACGATTCTTATCTAGTTTTATAAAAAACAGAACCTGTGGGTGTAAAAATAGGTTCTCCTTATCATTAACTTCAGTAAGTTTGTTGTTCTAGTTATTGCTGCAAGTCCTTGAAACTTGAAATATTATTCCTATCAGATATGATAAATATACATTAGTATTGTAAATACAAGGTATATAACAGTGATTTGTTTCTTAACATCAGCTTTTGCTCCCTATGCTTATAGTTTACTGGTTTTGATGCTTATCTTTGTTGGCATTGTTGTTTCTAATTCTACCCCTTTTTCTGTTTCATTGGAAAATAATCTCATACAAGTGTAAACTGCTTTTACAGTTTAAAATAAATTTAAAAAATAAGAAGTCACTAGAAGGCAAAAAAAAAAAAAGAAAAAGCACATCGGCTACAGCTTTACAGCTTCAAATGTTTTTGATATTCTGACATACGTTATCAGAGATGTTCCACCTTTTCTTTGGCTTCAATCTCCTCTTTCTTGTGCAGACTTCAAAAGATACATTTTTCATCACATTGCATAAATTTGCTAGTGAGAACAGATGTACAGAAAACTTTACCTTTATTAAATACCTGTGCAAAGTCTCCAAATATGGCACTACTACATAATCTAAAGTAAGAAGGAAAAACACTGGATCCTTCCTGGATGTTTTTCTTGGATGCCCTATCCCTGACAGTGTTCAAGGCCAGGTTGGACAGGGCTTTGAGCAACATGGTCTAGTGGAACGTGTTCCTGCCCATGGCAGGGGTTTGGAACTGGATGAGCTTTAAAGTCCCTTCCAGCCCAAACCATTCTATGATTCTTGAAATCTGCATGAAAAAGAAAAAGAACAGTGGTGCTATGATAGCTAGAGGGTGCCTCAACAGGGATAGCTGCTTTGCTGTTGGGATGGGGTTACAATGAGGCAACAAAGCCCCCTGTGTTAGGGCCAGCAAGGGCTGTTCCCCTCTTCTGTTCAGGACAATGGGAGACTCACCACTGTTTTCCTCTGAATCCAGATACTGACCCAGATCTTGCATGCACCCATTGCTATCTTTCAGAAGGCTTTTGCTATCCAACAGAGAGCAACGTAGTCATACTGATCTTCATGAGATTCTAGTGCACAGATTTGACAATAGTGGCATTATTATTTTATTTTGAGAATTAGTAATTCAGCTTTCCATTCTGGTTAGATAATGGAGTTCGTGTCATGTCTTGTCCTGGGTTTAGCAGTAGCAGTCATTTTTCTCCTTAGTAGCTGGTGCAGTGCTGTGTTTTTGACTTTCAGCCTGGGAACAGTGCTGATAACACCGATGTTTTTAGTTGCTGCTCAGTAATGTTTACTCTGAGCAAAGACTTTGTGAGTCTCATGCTCTGCCAGGGAGAAGGTGAAGCCAGGAGGAAGCAGAGGCAGGACACCTGACCCAAGCTAGCCAAAGAGGTATTCTATACCACAGCACATCATGCTGTGGTTAGATCACTGCTTGGTCGGACTGGGTATCTCTTGGTGGGTGGTGAGCAGCTGTATCCTTTCCCCTTGTTATTTCCCTTATCATTATTATTATTGGTGGTAGCAGTAGTAGTGATTTGTGTTATACCTTAGTTACTGGGCTGTTCTTATCTCAGCCCATGGGAGTTACATTCTTTGATTCTCCTCCCCATCCCTCCAGGAGCTGGGGGGGGGGGGGAAAGGTGGGGATAGTGAGAGAGTGGCTGTGTGATTCTGAGTTCCTGGCTGGGCTTAAACCATGCGTGGTTCTGAGTTACTGGCTGGGCTTAAACCGCAACATGTCTTCAAGGAGAGAAGGGAGGAACCAAATACCCTAAATCTACCAGTTACCATTTTAATATGTGGTGCAGTACCAGTTATAGGGAATCAGAAATATGTAAAGCTTTTAGTTCCTACATTAAGCAAATGTGGAAGATCCAGACATACTTGCCAGCTCCTTTCTTCAAGTGAACAGACCCCAGAAAGAGCATGTAAATGAAAGACTTGTTTCTTTGTAAGAAGAACTTTGAAATTTTCGTTCTTTACGCCCATTAAAGTGTAATTTGATTTCACCCTTCCATTAGGTAATCAGCCAAATGAGTATTCAAAGCAGTGTGATTCCCATTTATCAAGTCAAATTAAATGTTTCTGACCAGGTTTATCAAGTAGGTATGTTTTAATCAAATTCAATGACATTTGCAATGAAATAGTAAGTGCACTGGGCATTTTTATTATTGGTGCAGTAGAGGTAGAAGAGGCATTTACATCTTTTGAACATGGAAAGCATTTGGTGTCAGTCCCTGTTTGTTATTGTGGAACATAACAGCTATCTGAAGAAAACCAGCAGGATTTAATGTGACAGCCCAGTAAGGGAAGAGTGCCACCAATCTAATTATCCGGTAATCTAGTCAGAATGGGAGTAATTCTAGGCCTTGGTTAATCACATTTCCCCTGCATTAGCAACTGCACATGCAGAGCTTTTAGAGATGAGCTCTTAGCGCAGTGTAGACCATGGTAGACACATGAGGAGCAACATGTTATTGGCTTTGTTTGCTATCAGGTTATTTTTTTCTAAATAATGATAAAGTATTTCTGTCCAGATTTGGTTTCACTATTTGAGATAACCCTCTGTGACAACTTCTCAGTTCACCATCAGTCGTTAACTACAAAAGAAACTTCTTTATTTTGCATGACCCAAGATGGAGGAAAAGGGGTATCATTCTCTGCCATTGATAATATTGTCAGAAATTGTCCTACATCCATCTTTTTTTTTTCTTCTCCTTCATGCCCTATGGTAAACTAGGGGGCACAATGAAAAAAACAAACAAACAATGAAGCAAAACCCTCAGTGTTTAGTGAGATTGTCGTGTTATCTTCAGACCAGGTGTCAAACAGTGTCACATATCTATGGTATAGACGGTGGGGGAATTATTCAGGGAGAGAAATTAATATAGTTTATGACAGAAGTTCAGAGGTTTGGGTTTTCTGCTTTTTTTTGCTTTTTTATTCAGCTGTGCTTAAGGCTTGATTCTACTGTTTGCTCGTTGTGTGACAGGCACATTTATCCTGCCTGTCATTCCCCCCCCCCCCAATGTATTGTCAAGCCATGGGAGAAATTATTTCATAACTTGCCAGCCTGAGATACCTACTTTGGATTGCAAGTAGTTGGGGCGAAAACTGCTGATCCCTGAATGTTTTATCATTTTTTGCTAGGGCAGCAGACCTTCTGCTATCATATATTTGTTTATTTCTGTGGTCCACCTCAGTGTTGTTGCAAGTGGGCAAGGTATGTCTTACTCTTATTTCAGTTAAGTGTGTGACTTTCCTACACTTGGCATTTGAAGGAGGATTCTTGGGGGCTGCCAGAAGATATTTAAGTGATGGCTTCTCAGTTTTCCCTGTGACAGCAGAGGGTTTGAACTGTGAACAGAGGGTTAAGTCCCTGTGGGGCTGCAATGGTTTGTCTCTGGATAACATCAAGATACATGAACAAGATAACCTGTATGTAAAGCTGAAACAAATTTCAATTAGAAGAATAAAAAAGAAAGAAAAACACACAGTCAGATCCCTTCCCTAAGCCTTGCTTGACTGGAAGACCGCTAGTGCACCTGACTTGCCAGAAGGGCTACTTGTTCTTGAACCAGGCCAGATCAACTCTGTCTAGAAAGCCAGGAATGGGGTTTCTTCTATCTCTAGAAACAACCTGATTAGTAAAATAGTTGAAGTTTTATGGTCTTCCCATTGAGTGGGCTTTAAATTGCATCTCAGCTCTGTCCTGAAACTCCCTGTCTCTCCCTCCAACAATGACTTGAGAAGAATACTTTGGATGCACATGTTGCAGTTCAATTTGATTTCTGCTTTACCTGAATTCCTTTCGTCTTTTTCACTTTGTGTGGATTAAAGTAGTTGAACTGAGTTTCTGCAGCAACACATACAGACTGGTCATGCATTTTTTCAGCTTTCTTGTTACTTGTGTAACTCTGGGTGTTGCATGACAGCAGGAGCTGATTTAAATGGAAAAGCTGATTGTTTTCCATTCCAGTTTGACAGGGAGGTGGTGGAAGTCAGAAACAGAAAAGCTGGCATCAGTGATGTGGATTTTACAGAAAGGCAAATGGCTCCAATTAAAAATAATAATTCCTTAAAAAGAGATACCAGTGTCTCCTTTGAAACGCCAGTGGCTAAATAGAAGTCAACAAGGAGGCATTACGTGCCAGAAAGGAGAATGGGAAGAAATGATCCTGTGAGACGAATCGAGATAAAATTCGTGCCAAGTTTGGCATTTCATTTGTGAATGAGTACCAGATCTGAGCTGATCTTCAAAAATGCATTTGCAGAGATTGAAAACAAAATATATAGGAGTTTATGAACATGTTTTTGCTTTACAAAAGTATTGGTCCTTTTTTAAGTTTAACTTAGTGGACACAGCAGTTAACGCAGCACTTCTAAGAACTGAAGGAGCCATCATTAAATACCAGGATCTTGTAGAGTCATGTAAGCAATTGTTAATATGCTCAAAGTAGTTAAGTTTTTATAGCAAGTAGCAATAAGCAGCAATGTATTTAATATGTGGATATGGTTGTAAGCACTATTTTATATTCAGGAGCCTCAGATCCTCCCTTTTGAGTGTATTTTTTTCCTGGTCAGAAGTCATCTGTAACCTTTGGAAACACCAGTGAGATTCTACTTTGGAAGTTCTTCAGGAATCCTTTTTCATTGTTATTCTTTAACAAAGTACAAATAAATTAAATTTCTACTCTTGGATATGCTACCTATGTGCACAATTTACTTATGTGATTGACTTTCTGAGCCCATGAAACCAGCGTATTGAAAGAAGCATGACTTGTTATTGCTCTTAGAGATTTATGCTTTCTTTTGAATATTCCCTACGTGGATAAATAAAATACACATGTTTTGCTCAGCTTTTTTCTTTTAAGAAATTTTGTAAGTAAAATTACCTCAATCTGCAGGTAGGGGCCTGCGGAACCAACTTCATTAAGCAGAAAAAAGCATCTTCAAACTTTAGGTCCAAAAGATATAGGAGAAATGAAAGGCATCCTTGTCTTCTGAGGTCCATTTCAATTGGTTGTTTAAATTATGATTAATGAGTGAGATGTTGAAACTCAAAGCATCAGAGCATCGAAACACCTGCTTAACAGTGCAGCAACAATGCATGGGTATGTACAAATCTGAAGGTCCTTTCACTGCTTTATACCTTGGATCTTATGTTTCTTCAGTTATATTGAGCTGCATGTCAGCAGACACTTTCATTTCAGTGTTCAAATTAATATCTGCTGAATGAGCAATGCTTTGCAAAAGTTGAGCTTTGTGTCTTGTTCATTCTTAACAAGAGGGCCTGCTGCTGTCTAAGGAATTTCCCAGTGACAAGAACGGCTTTGTGGAAAGAGTAGAGGGAAATAAAGACCTTAACTGATGTAAGGGAATTATCAGTCTGCCTTTCTGTACAAGGAAATAACTGTATAACAAGGAAATAAAGACTTTGAACTCTGGAAAATGAGGATTGGGTTATCATTTCAAATCTTGATGTAATATATAAGGCCTTCCATTATTATACAATTTTAACTTGCTTTTCTTTTTCATGTTCATAAACTACAGTCATATTCCAGACTGATTTTATCCATGTAGCCCCTATGGTCTTTCAATCTGTTTTCCCCCCATCAAGTGGAAATACTTTGGATTGGAACTACAACATTTCTATTTAGCCAGGTCATGAATCCAGCCTCATTTAATAGCTTAGTTTTTGTCAGACTTGTTCAACCCTACTGCCAGACCATTAATACCAATGCACCGATAGTGTTGCTCTGTGTGAAACTGTTCACTTTTCCTTCTTTAAAGATCAGTAGTTGGACTGCTATTTGGCTGTGTGTACCCAAAGTCATAAAAGCATGAGCTGGCAGTGTTGAGATACAAAAGCGTTTGTGGTCTGTACGGTATTTATAAGACCATAGGAGGAGAAAGAGGCCCAAAGAACTTAAATCACTTGGTTGAAGCCATTATGTCAGGGCTTGGCATTTTGACCTTTTTGGCTCCCAGCATGACCAGTCACAGGCTTACACCTTCACTGCATCAACCCTTAAGCTTTTAGTGACCTAAGAGATGCTAGAAGTGTTTATTCCAGGCAGCTTTCCAACACAACACCGAAGCTACCCCAGTAACCCTCAAAGGTTAGCTCTGAGGAGGAGGTCTTACACCCATATCCAGAGCCAAAGCTGGAAATGTTCTGAAGGGTTATTTTTCTTGTTTTTTCTTTTTGTTCTGTGTGAGGGTTTATTTTTATTAGAGCTCTACCTAACAGGACATTAAATCATAGATTCAAAATGTTTAAAGAAAAATATTGAAGTAAAATAAAATACTACAGTAGACAAACCTAAAAGGTCAGCACATACCACAGAAAATGCTATGAGTATTGGAAATATGTGGCAAAGTCAAACTTATGCAATGGATGGAAAAAATAACCTTTTAAGGGTGCTCTTCCTGTGCACTCCGTGTTCTCCATCTACAGCCTCATCTTCAGGCTGTCCCCTGCCTATGGTTTCCTCTGATATTTACATTATTTTTTGTTATTTTAAAAGAACTTAGATTTATGTCCTTCCTGGTTTGTATTATAGTTTTGTTAACAATTACTCCATTAATTTTTGCTTTTTCTCCTTCTCCTTTTTCCATCTTTCAACAAATAGATTTTCTCCAGTGTATCTAAGTTTTCCATATCCATGATCAACTTTTCTCCTTCTGTTTGTCTCACTCTACTTCTACCACCTGTAAGCATGCTTTTTTCTTTTATTATTGTCTTATCTTAATCCTTTCTGAATCTCAAATGAAGGTCGTGCTTGTATTAAAATGCAAATAATGAAAATTTATGAAGTAGAGAGATTGAGAAAATGAATTGGCAACTAAACCTTCCAAAGGTGAATGAATAAAGACCTAAGAATTTAGATATTCAATACTCATAGATTGGTAGGAAATTACTTTACTAAATGTACCTATCTATGCAGTCTTCTTTTATAAGCCTATATTTCTTAGTCAGGTTTCCATTGTTTGTTTATTATTATTGCATTATTTTAAATATGTAAAATATACAGAGTGCAAAGCTGCCATGTTGTGTTTGTGAGGCAAAATATTTTATCCTGGTCAAAAACTCTGCAAAATAAGCTGGGAAGTCAGGTTGAAGAGTCTGAATCTGAGATGTGAAATCCTTGATTTCAAAACTCGACAAATGAACAGGCCTTTGTAAAAATTTAGTGATGTAAAAATGTGTATCTATTGGTTTTCTGTTAATACTAGGTAGAACAACAGTTTTGGAAGGGAGAAGTAAGGTTTTTTTCCTTAAACGTAATGCATTCTTTATTTTCCTAATGTGAATCATTCAAATATATTAAACATTTAGATAGTATAAACAGAATTATTAATACCACTCATTATTACCTCAGGTTAGCTGTGCTACTTAAATGCCATTTTTAATGCAAATTGAGGTGGAGTAACAATATTGTGCCATTTGTATTTTGGGGGAGATGCTGTTGATGTTAGCCAAGCCTTTCTGGCACTTCCCTGTAAACTAGCAACCAAAGCTCATGTCACACCTTTCTGGCAGACATGCTTAGGCTGGGGAAGAGTTCATGCCCTTGCTGGAAAGCACCCTCCTGCTCACTTGCCTCTCAGGGAACTCCTTCACCTGATTGCAAGAAACGGGTGTGATAAGCTTAAGCCTGATTTTCCCATGGGCGAGTAAAAATAATGTAGCTTGGAAAGAAGAGAGATGGAAACCATGTTGACCCTTGAGACTGTCCTGAATACATCAGTGGTCAAAATTAACGGAGCATTTCCTATTAAGGATTAAGTGTTGTAAATGTGATAAAAGACTAGATGTGGGTCATAAAGGCAAACAGTTACTCTGATCTGACTTAGTCCTCCTTATTTCACAAGACAGCCAGTCACCCATGCTGCTCTTTGAGTTCCCAGGGCATATGAAACTCCTGGTGAATCCAGGCAGGAGGGGAAGGTGGTTACTGTGACTCTTCAGCCATTTACTCACCCGGTAGTCCCCAGCAGTTTGCTGAAATCTTTGGGGATCTGTGAATGAAAAGGGACAAGAAAAAAAAGAAAAGACAGGAAGAAAGAAACGTCCAGGCTTCAGGTGTCCATAAGAGACCTTTCTGCTCATTCAGCATCTTTCACATGGCAGCCTCAGGGATCTGCTTTGATCCCTCGTTGCTCATCACAACAGAGCCGGTGCACTGTGACTCTAAATAGATTTGTGGGAGCAAGCGGTTCCCTTCATCTCTGATCAGATGGCCTGCCAGGTGGGTAGAGATCCAGTGTGCATAATAATGCTTCCTCAAACCTTAACCTTGATTTCTCCTCTAACTCATCTGTGTTGCTTATCCAGCACTTGAAATCCATCTTCTGCTCTGTAAAGGACAGTGAATAACCATTCTTCAGCCTTGTGCCGGGTTGGTAGGTGGGAGACCTCTTGAAGACATTTCTGTACCTCTGCAATCCTTCTTGCTATTGTTTTCTTAGGCAGGCCCATTACTGGGCATTTCTGTGTTAGCTACAGGGTAAGAAAGTAAAAAGTTCCCTTCCACAGCATTCCTTGATTGTACTACTCAACAAAAACTACAAATATATATTGCTGAGTTCCTTTAATTGAATGTATGTGTGGAATATTGAATTGAATATACTGGGCCTCTCAGGTTCCTTGTTTAAAACAAAAAAGAGCCATCATGTTTTCTGGTTGAAAGTTTTTATTACTGCATCAAAGAAAGTGTTATCAGTCTGCCAAATTCATTCAGTAACAACTTACTTGGATCAGGTAAAAATGTTTATTTTGTCACAGATTTATTTCCAAATTCAGACCAGGCAAAGAGTGAGACATTTTGGTTTTTTTTTCTGCCGTAATTAGCACAGCCTCCTTCAGGGCAAATTGATTTAATATGTGGAGCACTAGGGTTGTACTTATTTTGGAGATATTTAACTGCCTTCAGAGAGCACAGGGCTATCTGAAAGCAGGCACAATGGAGCAGTACGTTCAAACTCATCTGCTCCCACTGCACTGCAAGGCATGCCTTCCGCAGACAAATTTTCTTCATTGCTTGCATGGATTCTGGCTTTTCCCAGGGAGTCGTCTCTTGGAACACGTTAGTGGAATGTGTTAGACTATACCATAAATAGAGTTAGCACACAGGTGCATCCAAATGATAGTTTTCTTAGAACTGAAGAGAGCGATCTCTATTTGCAGGCGCAGCACATGAAAATATTTTTATTCCAAGCTTTGTCAACTCTCCCATCTAATTAAAAAGCACACCTCAGTGCGTATAGAAATTTAAATGCTTTTAGTTCTTTTTTTTTTTTTTTTTTTTTTTAATGCCATCAGCATTCAAATTTATAGCCCACTTCTTCAAGCAGATCTCTTTTTTTCCTGCATATCTCATTTAAGAAGGTGTGCTGCTGGAGGAGATCTAATGGGACCCAATTCTAATACTAGGATTTAATTGCTCTTGCTTTCAAAATGATGAGTTGGCTGATTGACTTATGGAGGCTAGATGCGAGAAAATGGGACACTATTGCCCAGAATTTAAAATTTTAGATGTCTAAGGATGCAGATAGGTTTGCAGGGACATTTTAAAAAGCAGATAGGTACCAGACTCCTAAGCATGTAAATTCAATTGAAAACTGACCCAGACTGCTTTTTTGAAAAGTATTGGGCTAATGCTGTGTGCTGAATTTCTCTCGTGGACAATTCAGCCTCTTGTGGGAGGAAAAAGGTGTCCGAAACTGCAGGTTTTAGTTGTCTGTCTTGGCTCTATTCGCTGTAGCTGTGGGGGTTTTGTTAGGCTCTTAACACCCTTAAGAGCAATATCTAATCTTGTGCAAGATTTATGAGGTGCATATGTATGCTTCCAAGGCCTGTCCAGGCTATCTTTACTGTTGGGGCTTTATAGAAGAATTACTAGCCCTTAATCCAGCCCTGAACTATTGAAAACCATGCTTTTTATCTAAGCCTACTGTTACCTGCACCTGTGTTTAAAATCATTTTCCCAAGAGGAGTCTAAAAGCAAAATTGAAATCCACAGGAGGTATTTTTATACTTAGAGTTTAATATTCATTTTTACATGTGTTTCAAACACTTTGTCTCAAAGTAGTTGTTTAGTTAAGAGGTAAACAGGTTAATTTCAAAAATACTTTTAATTCATTTTAATTCATTTTTTAATTAAAAAAAGTTAAAAGAACAGGTTAATTTTTTCAAAGCTTAATTTGCAACAAGGCTCAGAAGCGTGGTGGCAGAGTGGTGTTTGAGTTTTGTTCTCTGTGGGGCATTTGGATGTTGTTTTTTTCATCAGTAGTAGCTTCGTAGCATTCTAGCTGTCAGTTTTGGATGAGGAATATCAGGCTAACAATTTGCAAAGCCTTCATAATGTCAGGGGTGAGGGGGACATCCCAGAATGTAACTGCTGGCAAGGATGAGCCTCAGGCCGTAAGATGTTTGGGCAAAATCCCTATCTGATGGATTTACTAGCAATGCCTAATGATTCAGAGTACAAAAGGGTAACCTGTGATTGACAATTTTAATTTAATATTTATTTTATTTTTTGTTTAGCCCTAAGCCAAGGAAGCTAGAGCTGCTTCAGCCGTGCAGGAGAAAGACTTTTTGGCTCTGAGAGCAGCACTTGAAATTGGTCTGGGATGTTCAGCCTTGGAGGAACACTGGGGAGTGAGAAACTAAAGGCTTATTGTTTGCTTTTCCTCCCTTTCAGCCCCAGTGGGCTACCACACTCTTGGCACAATCTAAGCATTGCATTATTTTTCCTGACATGAAGGCACATTGCTCAGCCTTTTTGCCTTTGGTCAGATATCAGCAACACAAAATGTCTTTGTGTAGCAGTTTTGTGAGGAGTAGCTCTGATCATTGTATCATAGATTCATTTTATTAGTCGAGATCTAAAACCTTGCCGTTTTTCTCCTTCTGTGAGGGAGCACACTGGTTCCACAAAAGACTAGCTCTCAAAAGACAGTGGGATATTTATTTAAAACCCAAATTTGAATCTTTGAGAACTTTTCTTCCTTCCTTGTTTTGTCTGGGAATGGAAACAAAAGGAGAAAAATTATGCCTCCTCCTTTCTTCACTCCCCCTGAAACAAGTACAGAGACTTTGTAGAGCTGGCCATACCACTCTTGAAATCTTTACATTTCAAACTGCAACTCAGATTTTCCTTATATCCATGGGAACTTTGCTGTCTTTCCACTGCTGCAGGTAGAATGGGCTTAGTGCTGGTGGTGCAGAGATCTTCCACTGGTAGTGACTTCTTCACCATTTCTACTTTTTTGTGAGATTGCTTCACACCCTCCATATGTTCTTCCTATCTGCAATGCTTCCGAATTACATTTAGGGGGGCTGCTGACCCACTCTCTCCAAACTAGGTATCAGTGTTTCTCCAGTCCTCTTCCAAAAAGTGAGTAACTGTTGTTGTTGGATTTTAAATTCTCTTTCCAGACCTGTGTATCTGAATAAATACCCACTCAGGCAAAATGGGTTGAAAACGTGCAACTAAACCACGCGTAACTGCAATAGATAGCATTAGAACAGTTGTAGCTAAAAGATGCCACTAATGTTACATAAACTTCTGCTGGTCTCTCTTTTAATTGGAAAGGAAAGCAGTTGGTCTACCATAGACCTTTCTCTGGAGCTTTGTTTTCATATTCCAAGTTAAAAGCAAGGTATTTTTTGTGCTGGTCATGGTACATAGTCAATTTGTAGGAATTCTGCAATTTTTGGTCCAAATCCGTGTATGAGCTTTCAGAGGAATAGTACTGGGTAAGCCTGGGGCTTTTTCAATTAACCTTATGGGATGAATTTCTGCCTTCATTGAAGCCAAGGGGAGTTTTGCTACTGGTGTTGAAGGGGCTTGACACTTCCTCAAAATGGGCAAATTTATTCTGTATCAGGGAGCTGTTTGGCTTCAGACTTTCTACCCTATAAGATACCAGATTGCTGTAGATGATACATGCAGAGGTGCTAGAATATAAAAGAAGTTACTTGCTATTAGATGAATTTGGTGAAGGAAGGTGTGTTAAGAAACTAAAGCTTTAAAGGCTTAGTGAGAGAAAAAGGTCAGTAATATGGTAAAGCTCTGAAAATATACTACAAACTTCCTCTAATGCTGCAGAACCTCAGATCACTCTGTACACAGTTTTACATGAATCTTCACTGCAGAAATTCATCCATGTTAGTACAAGTATACCACAAGGTTTTCAAGGTACAGAAATATCACTCAGTGCTTTAGGCAGGTGGAAAACAAGACTTAAACTTAAGGTGTGCAGGGATCCAAACTATGAAAACTGGAATTTGTCCATGAGATCAGCTTAGACAGGTGCCTGCTTCTCAGAAATTATCCTTGGAACATCAGTGGCGGGGTGTGAATTTGCCTTCCCGAGTCTCAACATTGCACTTGCATCTTCTAGCTCTGCTTAGATGGAAAGATAGGACAAGATCACAACCTGGGGGATTCAAATCTGTGGTTTTGTTTATTTTTTGTTTTGTTTTCCAAGGCAGTCAAAGAGCTCAAATGCCCAGGAAACAATAGAATAGTGATTAAAGAACAAGAAAAACCCACAACAGAAAGAGTAAGGTACTGTAATGCCTGAGCAGAAGAGAGGAGCAGGAGCATTCATCTGCTACAGTGTGCTGGCAGCAGGCTTGTGGTACTGAGGGAGCACTTAAGGGCAAGCTGCCTTTTTCATGGGGAAAGGTGCACAGGGACAGTGGGAGCTCTGGTTAAGTATAATAAAGATGGAAATAGGGAGGAAATTCCTTTTTAGCACATTTAGCAATCTTAGCCACCATGCAAGGTAGGGCTGCTGGAGACAGTGGCTGGATATTAATAGGTGACATTAAATAATTACCAAATGTAAATGCAATTGACTGCCTCTCTCTGCAGCTAAGTGTTCATTATACCATAAAAGTTAGTTGTTTTTCTCCCCCGTGTGGGTAGAAAGGGCTTATAGTAGTAAAATCCAATTTACGTGGAAGATGAGAGAAGATTAAATAATCTTTAAGTAATTTTTATCCTGTGTAATTTTATTACGAGCAGAAAAACTGTGTATATCATTGGTTTTGTCCAAGTTTATACTAGATGTTAGATTATTTCAGAAGAGGAACCTGGGACTTGTGCGAAGTGTTTGACACTGTCCCACATGACATCCTTGTCTCTAAATTGGAGAGACATCAATTTGATGGGTGGACCACTCAGTGGATAAAGAATTGGCTGGATGGGCGCACGCGAAGAGTTGTGGAAAATGGCTCAATGTCTCGTTGGAGAACAGTAACGAGTGGTGTCCCAAGGATTGGTGTTGGGACCGGTCTTGTTCAACATCTTTGTCGCTGACATGGACAGTGGGATTGAGTGTGCCCTCAGCAAGTTTGCCGATGACACCGAGCTGTGTGGTTTGGTTGATACCCTGGAGGGAAGGAATGCCATCCAGAGGGACCTCGACACGCTTGTGAGGTGGGCTGATGCCAACCTCATGAAGTTTAACCATGCCAAGTGCAAGGTCCTACACCTGGGTTGGAGCAATCCCAGGCACAGCTACAGGTTGGGCAGAGAAGAGATCCAGAGCAGCCCTTCGGAGAAGGACTCAGGGTGTTATGCTGGGCTGCATGACCAGCAAGTTGAAGGGGGTGATCCTGCCCATCTACTCTGCTCTCGTGAGACCTCACTTGGAGTATTGTGTGCAGTTCTGTTGTCCTCAATGTAAAAAGGACATGGAACTGTTGGAAGAGGTCCAGAGAAGGGCCATGAGGATGATCAAGGGACTGGAGCACCTCCCGTATGAAGATAGGCTGAGAAAGTTGGGGCTGTTCAGCCTGGAGAAGAGAAGCTGCATGGAGACCTCATGGCAGCCTCCCCAGTATGTGAGGAGGGCCTACAAGGATGCCAGAGAGGGGCTCTTCATCAGGGACTGTAGCAATAGGACAAGGGGTTTAAACTTAAACAGAGGAAGTTCAGGATAGATATGAGGAAGAAGTTCTTTGTTGTGAGGGTGGTGAGGCACTGAATGGAACAAGTTGCCCAAAAAAGTTGTGAATGCTCCATCCCTGGCAGTGTTCAAGGCCAAGTTGGACAGAGCCTTGGGCAACATGGTTTAGTGTGAGGTGTCCCTGCCCATGTCAGGGGGGTTGGAACTGGATGATCTTAAGGTCCTTTCCAACCCAAACCATTCTATGATTCTGTGATTTCTGAATGAGTCAAGGGTGATAATGCATGTCCCTGTTTATAAATCTGTTTTGTTGAAGTCTCTGACATAAATACATGAAAGTGAAAAATCAGAAAATGAGGAAAACAGCACAGGCATTGTCATGATAATTGTGGTTCACAAAAAAAATTAATAATTGAAGCATCTAGCTTGGTCTCTGACTGCATTCAAAGTTAAATACAGCTTGTACCTTGTCTGTAAAAGTCAAATGCTCTTTTTCAGAGTGTCAATGGAAATCTGTTACTCATGGCTGAAGGTGCACAAATGATGCTTGTAAATAAGCTTTGGCTTTTTTTTCTTAGAGTTGATTGGGATTTTGAGAAAGCAGAGCACTCATTCCTGTTTGATAATATTCTACTTCGGTGAGAGGCATCCTTGGGGCTTCGGCAACAGATTTATTCTGGAAAACGAAATTAGTGCATAAATTAGTCTTTTTAAATATCAAAAAAAAGGTTTTGATTTTTTTTACTCCCATATGAGATGTGATTTCTGGCTTCACCCAATTCTCTCTCCATGGCAGATTTTTTTTTTTTGCCCAGCAGCCTATATCATTATCTCATCAAAAACACCTAGGGGAAGGTTAGGCGTATTAACAGAGAATAATGGATAGGCCTTTGAGGTAACTTTTTATTTGTTTGACATAGTTCGGTGTGTCTGTTCTTAGAGTAATGTTGACTGCTCCTGGGTTTCCAGCGGAATAATTAATCTGGGTTACTGCTTTAGCACCATTCTGTGTCTGAATACCTAGAAATTTCTGGAGTCTTTGACATGTATTGTTTCATGTATACTGTGATATTACTTAGAACAATCTCATTTGTACATGAAATCAAACTCCAAGGTTTTAATCTATCCCAAGCTTAAGTATTCACACTTGTTTAAAGATAATTTAATTTATGTCCAACCTGAAACAGGACAAGTGGTTTCAGATGCTTTTGTTGAGAGACTGATGTGTGGAGAAAGATACATTGTAAATGGTGGGGTCTGCTTATTTTCCAGCAGTGGGATAGCTCAGCTCTGCATACTTTCATCATGGTACCAATTGTATTAGGACTCCACTCATTCTTGCTTATTTTTTAATTTATTAAACTGAGTAAAAGTCTTGCACAGATTCAGTGGGATAGGGAAAATCGAAGGAAAGCTTGACAAAATGAAGGGAAGTACTGAGTTAATCATCTCTCATGAGCAGCTTCGAGATACCAGGTGCATTTGAAAGTAGAATTCACTGAGACCAAGTGAAATAGCTCTACTGTTTGGTACATTTGTTGTGTGCACCTCCACTTGCCAGCATAAATTGTCGTAATCTGTCTGCTAGTGTAGAGCTGAAGATCATTAGGAGGAAGCCAACAGTAAATGCAGCAGTGGAGGAGGTGGCTGAGCATCCCAGGAGACATGCCTTCTTAAGAGCAGGGGTGAAGCCATGCCTCCCCACGGCTCCACAGCCCTCCTTGCCTGTGACAGAGCCTCCATGCAGAACATGACTAAATTGTTAAAAGACCCATTTTTTGGCAAAGAAGGGGAAGCAGGCAGGGGTCACACAGAGAGGTGAAGGCTGTGTAAGAGAGTCCAAGGGCTGCAGGTATCTTCCCACCACCTCTGCAGGCAAAGCTGGGGCTTAATGCTCAGGTTTACAACCATTGGGTGATTTCGGGTTAACAGCTGTGTGTTTGATGTGGGCCGATCTTTGTGGAACACTGCTTTACTCTGATGCTGTTCAAACTGTCTTACAGGCATGAGGCTGTGGGAGGGTAAGAGACGGAGGAACTGCAGGCTTGTTCCGCTGCTTGGATCTGGGCTACGCTCAGGAACTGCAACATTTCCCTAGAGATAAAATTAATATAGCCAAGCTGGAGAGTCCAGCAATATAGAGTTTACATTCAACAGATGTTTAGTTTGTAGGGTCAGATGATTATCATGAAAACTTCCATAAATGTATTTGAATAATTTAAATTATTTAATATCTTAACCTCTGTAAGAAAGTTTCTTGAGGTTTCTCAGAAATTGCTGTGTGGTTCTTCAGGCGCTGACATCTTACTGTATTGCTGCCATTTGGCCTATTTTTAGAGATGACAGAGGGCACATAGAAACCAAATGGCCCATACATTTCCATCAAATTTGTAGCATTCTTCTTGACAAGTGAAGTCCAAAAATAAAAGATCAGGGAAAGTCTGATCCTTTCCAAAGAGGCATTTTTCAAAGTCAGGCTTGAAGGGCAGTGTAAAAGCCATGGCTGATTTTGATCTGTGTTATAGATGTTCTGCAATGGCATTAGTTTTGATCTGGAAGCCACTACCTGAGCTGCTAGCCCTTATATGTCACCCACCTCCATAAGCATTCACAGTGACTCACAGGCCAAGTCTGGCCTGGTTTGATGGAGGGGAGTTGCTAGCCCTTCTCGGCTATCCACTGAGGTTTTCTGTTTCCTTGGAAAAAGGCCTGAGCTTGATGAGTAGGTTAAATTTGAAACTCTTGATGGAGGTGCCCTAAGAAGTATCACACAGGTTTGGCCTGTAAAACAGGATTTTTGGGACCAGCATATCTTCATAAGAAGAAAGCATATGTACATTGAAATTGCAGGCAGGGAATCATCATTAAATCCTCTGCCCAGTGGCCTCAGAGCATGGTTCTTGGTCAAAACTAGCAAGTACTGGTTTCCCAAGATCTTGAGCTTCATACAGTCAACTATCTCTACAATTATCAGAGATCCTGGGAGGAGCTTCCCATCTTTCCTTTGAGGAGTAGGAGGGTTGCTGTTGCCCTGCGGAAGAAGGCAACACATGCTTACAAAACCTGCAGGGAGTCATTGCTGGGCCATGCTGGCCCCTGTGCCCAGGCATGTGGGGACATTGCCTGCGGGGTGCCTGCTGCAGAGCCTCCTCTGCTGCCATGTACTTCCTGCGCCCTCAGTGCTGGCACACAGCAAGCAGCTGTTCCTCTACCCACCTTTTCTCCCATCTTTCTCTGTATTATCCAGCTTTCTCTTTTTTATGTCCCTTGTTAAAAGCCAATTTATTCATTTTAGAGTCACTGTCTCTTCTTTGTCCCAGCCTTCATTTATTAGCGAACGTCTTCTACCTTTTTTTCTGCCTGACAGCAAGTATTTGTAAAAGCCTTTCTTACTCCCCTTAATCCCTTTGGCTATTGCAAACTCCACTTGCTTTTCTGTTACTTTTACTCTCCATTCAAGTCTTAACTGATTCTCTGTAGTTTTGTGTGGATCCTCTTTATTTCCAATATACCTGCTTTTTTAAACCCTCAAGAGTAGTCCCTTGTGAAGCCCCACGGGCTGCTCCTTCTTTGTCCTTGAAATTTTCTGTATCACAGGGACTACAACAGACTGCGTTTTCATTAGAGTGCCCGTCAGGATTTTGCTGCTGCCTTCTGCACTTGTGGCTGCTCAGAAAGGGGTCTGGATTTTAAGCACCCCTTTGGGAGGATCAAGCTGCATCCCTTCTGCCCACAGCTTCCCCTTTCAATTTGCAAATGAAAACTAGTAATAAGAGACAGTTTAAACAGGTCATGCCTGGGTACACTGATGCAGAAGGCTTTCGATGTGCTTTTGTCTTTCTTCTAGGCATGTATGGGCATGGTATGCAAATACAGACGTACACATATCAAGGTCCCTGAGGTGGTTTGCTCCACACAGGTTAGCTTTTTTTCTCCATGCTTATTGCTTTGTGAACGCACACATCTAAACTGTCCTGTGGCAGTGAGTTCTACAGTTTAATTAATTCCCTGTAATTGTTTTAGATCTGTTGCCTGATAATTTCATATGATGTACTCTACTTTAGAGAGAAACAGGGCATTACCCTTCTGTGGTCACCTTCTCTGTGCTGTTTAAGATTGAATTGGATTTTTTATGCTAGCAGGTAATTCAGTCTGACTGAAAACCCTAGTGGGGTAATTTGGGGTGCCCACATTTTACCTTTAAGCATTTTGTAAGTCAGGCTAGCAACAGTCCTGTCTTCAGTTGGTTGATTTTGAACGTTAGATGTGTGGGGCATACATGGAAAGATACACAGAGATTTATTTTCCTTCTGGTAACAACAGATACTTTAGAGAAGAAGGGCATCTTCTGCCTAATGCTGCAAGTGAGAAACATATTCAGCATAAACTTGGCTAGTGTCCATAGGAACATCTACTGCAAATGAAGTAATAGGTGAATATTTCAGTGACCCATGAGTCAGTGATGAGTGATTCAGTATCCACCCAGTAATGTAGCAATATAAAGGTATGTGAATGAGGCATGAGGCTGTGTCCAGCGCTAGAATGTCTGTAAGCCCTAGAGCAATGCAGAACAGTTGGGAAACCAGAAATACGTTCCAAAAAGAACATGCGTCAGGCCCAGGGTCCTGGCCCCAGAGAAGGATTCCAGATGACTTTTAAAAATGAGGTTATTGCATAAGTGCCTGAAAGGATATGCCTGCAAATGGTTGCCAGTTTGTATCCATCTCCTGATAGAAGCAGAACACTGCTTCTAAAAGCCTTTTACCTCACTCTATTTTTAGGTGGCAAGTAGGCAGTCAAATCATGCTCTGTAATAAAGAAGCAAAGTGTCATGACCTGTGTTCCCTTTTTATTCCCTATTGTTCTGAAAACCCTATGAGTTTATTAGCAGTGCTATTCTGAATGGAAAGCGAATGCTTGGATCAAAACTGCCTTGTCATGCCTTTGTACATGGTGGGAGCCGAGCTCTACTAAGAGCTTGACAGCGAGAGCTGCTGAGCTGCAGTGGTGCCTGTTAGGCTGAAAGTCTGTTAAGATATTGGTAGCATCAAGTGGCTTGTGAAATTCATCCTTTCCTCCACATGAGGTACTTGCTTTGCACATGACAGAATAATTCACGTGCAAGTCTTTTTGGCATAGATGTTACTGTCATGGTATTAAGTAAGAGAAAATATGTAGGTGGAGGCACTGGGGTAGTAAGAGTTTCACAAAAAAAGGAAGAACAGGAATCCTTGTGTGGATGTAATTTGCCCAGAGATACTATATGCAAGACAGGAATATTAGTGGCATGCAGGGGAGCTGGCTCAAGTGCAAGCAAGTGCAGCTACAGTCCTGGTACTATCTGGAAAGGAAAGAAAGCACTTTTGGCTGCAACAGAGCTGAAAATGCTTAGTGAGTAAAAATTCAAAGCATAAATAAAAATGGGCTTACTTTCAGACTTTTAGTAATAATTATATTAAAATGACACAATTCATTAAATAATGCAATGCATTCACATCTCTAAATACACAGCAGCTGTTCACTTCTGTCAAACATGATTCCTTTAGGGACTGAATAGAGAAGAGTAACATGCTGGCTTGCATGGTAATGTCCTCATGAGTGCTGGGCTGCAGCCTGTCCCCCTGTTTGGTAACAAAGGGTGTCTCTCTGTCAGCGCCAGATTCTGAAGGTGCCCCTCTGGCTGGCCAGGAGGTGCCAGCTGGGCAGGATATGGTAGGGAAGGAGTGGGTACAACAGAGGCCTAGGAATTGTCCTTCTCAGATGTTGTAGAAAATGAGTATTAAAAGAAGCTTCAGCCTAAGATTATAAACAGATGAATTTGGCAGGCTATGACATGCTGGAGTTGAAGCTCAGAGGAAGATTTTGTTATAAAATAAAAAACAACCGAAAAAATAGATGTGTGAAAAAAAAGCTTGCCAGGTGATTGCTAGTTGGAGAGGGAATAGTCATCTTTCTCCAGTCTTTGGTTGTGGAAGTCATACGTTCCTTCTGCTGCCAAGCTTAATAACTAATAATTGATGTAAAAAAATTATTGATGCACCAGTTAATCGGCCAGTAGTTATATCTCCTATTGATTTCTAAAGAGAAGACCTTTTCCTTCACACCAAAACTGATATTCAGGTGGTGTAGAAAATAAAAGTGTCTTGCCAGCAAATGATACACACCTGTAAGAAGCCCGGCTACAAGTAGAATCTGAATTGTCGTTGTTATCAACTGGCTACTTAGGGAAGATGATGAGTCTCCCCCATAATACTGCATTTCTTCTAGAGACACCCATGTGCATCAAGAAGTATAATTTGGGCCTTAGTTTCTAAACATGGTGGGAAAGTCTTTGCATCTTCTACCAGTCTTTATTAAATGAAACTGATTCAACAGAAATAAAAATCTATTTGCGATACAATACTGATCCTGAAAGTGTTATCTTTGACTTCTGCATCTTACCCTTTCAGTCATCTAAACTTACATGAGGTGCCTAACATTTGGAACACCAGCATTTATACATGACATTTTACTTGTGCCAAACTTAGTTTTCAGAATATATTGCATCCCTGTGAGTCTGGTCAGGTCAAGATACGGGGCCCTCTGTCCACTTGGTAAGGATTTTTCCTTCTTGTATTTCATTTGGGATTTTTTTTCCTCTCTCCATTGTGGTATTATTCAGGTGCCAGCTTTTCATTCAGGATCATAACATGGGTTTGATAAGAACACTTTAGAAAATGAAAATCTGACACAAGGCTTTGAAAAAAATACCATGATTTTATTAACTTGTGAAATAAGTTGCGGGGCCCAACACTTGGGAGTTTAAAATGCCTCTGTTGGTAAAATAACGTATTATGTCAATGCCACGGGTATTTGGCATTGACAGACTTCTCATTTAAGTAATATATCATTATTCTCTGCTGCTTTATGCAAGACAGGTAAATTTACCCACTATTTATATCCCTTGCATGATAATTAACAAGTATTCACAACCTTCACCTTTCAATTTACGTCCCCAATACTCAATCTCATTGTCTTTGGAGACAAGGAGAGGCAGATACAATGTTACTACATCTTGCCAATAGTTAGCATCTCCCGCATTTTAAGTCTCAATATAATCTATTTATTATTTTCTTGGTCTCTTATTTATCTGGCTGCTTTATGCCTTTACCTCACACTGAGCTCACAATGTAAGGTGTAGATGAAATTGCACCTAAATAAATGCATGGCTTTTGAGTACTTCTTTCTAAACTACAATAAGCCAGGCCTCTGAAATGCAGTAGAAAAGGAAGCACAAGTGTCTTCTGGCTTAAAGGGAAGAAATAAAAATCAGGGCATTTGCGAACCCTTTGTTTATCCTCTCAGGATTACAAAGGTTGTCTTTTCTCTTTTGGTGAGATTAAACATTTCCAGAGGTTATAGGAGTAGGGATGCTGTAGGTTATATATTAGCATATTTCATGTGCAACAGGGAGCTGGCCTTGCAGTGAGACTTTAACTCTTTCTTTTCAAGAGCCACTAATAAACATTGTGTGAATTTTTGAGCCTCTATATTTATCAGTATTTTCTACATTTTATACCAGGTGTAAATTGGTAGCACAATAATAAAAAAATAAATAGTTAACATCCATTCAGTTTTGCTTGTCTGGAAGGGGTTATTTTAATTTCTATTCTCTTCTGCCTCTTCCTGGTCATCCAGTTGCTACTGCTTTTCCCCACATCCTTTTTGCACAGAAAATGGTATGGTGCTGCTGTCCATGCTCAGAGGGCTCTGGACCTTCCTCTCTGTCTAAGGAGGTACTTTACTGCCTTCTATCTCATGTCTGTATTCAAAGATGGAAAAAAAAATCCCAAAAAAACAAAACCCCCAGAGAATAGTTCAGGCTGTGGGATACTTTTTCAGTAGGTAATACAATGCTGTGCAGTAAAGGCTGAGTAGTTAAACTCAAACGCCTTCGCTGAAAATGTCCGTCTAGCATCTTGTCCGCTAGAAGAGTGACAGGCCTACACATTTCCTTCTTAATTCATACCCTTTGGTTGACTATAGTATTGGTTTGTGCATTAAGGATGATTTAATCTTCCTTCCACCCTCTTATTAAGAGTGTTTGAAACCCTACCTGGAGTCTTTATTAGCTTTTGACATCACAAAGGGAAATGTCAACACATAATGAGATACATTTTAACATCATTGAAGACTGGAATACAGCTTTCACAAAGGATGGATATAAGCCACACTTATCAAAATAAAATAAAAAATTAGAAAAAAAAAAAAACAAAAAAACACAGAAACTAACACAAAAGACAGAACCCTTCCTTTTCAGCATCCATCCTTCTGTTTGTCTGTTGCTGCATTATAGTATTTATTAGAGTTTGTCTTGCTATACAATAGATTGTCAGAATCATGATTAAGAAGCTTATTCAAATGAATTAAAAATGTTTAAATGAAAAAGACCCAGAGAAGTAATTGCCAGAATTTAATCAAGGATTTAATTTGTAGCACAGACCAGCCAAATGGATTTTGCCGTTTTTGCTGCACTGTTTGTACAAGGAAATTAAAAAGTATAAAGAGTCAAAGACTCAGCAGTGTAACCCTTTAAGAATATTGCAGTGTGCTCACTTATTCTCATTAGCTGTATTATATCAAACTTGCTCCTCAGGGCTTGTAGTTTGCAAAGCCAGACCACAGACGGTGGAAAAAAGATGATAGCATTTTTTCCAATGTCATAAATTACTGCCAGTGCACATTAGATGATTTCTCCATGCATTGCTGTAAGCATTTCAATGGTAGGTTAAATATCCCCCTTCTTAATGCCACTTAGTAATGAATGCCCTCATTTTAGCATGTCATCTTTAGCTGAACTGAAATAACTGAGACTAAGGAGCTGTCAGGGTTTGAAACAGAAACATTTCACTTGCATTTACTGCCGAGAAATACATACATGGCACCATTATGCTGTCTCTGTTTCGCTGATGATAATAAGGTATCATCAAGCCTGGCATATCAGTTTGAGCATGCTTTGCAGAAGTCTAATCATTAAGTAATATGTATCCCATTTCATCCATCATTTCCACACAAAAAGCAATACAATGCAATTGAGAGAACAATACTTTATGAGCCATGAATAGCTGGAGCAATGATAACTTCCAAATAGTGCATAACAGACCCAGAATTGTGCTCTGAATTACAGCGCTGAATGGGTAGGAGTAGAGATGAGAAGTCCCTGCTTGTGAGGAGGAGGCTGAGATCAAGCACACATTTCCTTCTGATTAGTTATAGTTGAATTAAACATTCAGCAGAGTACCAAATTCTCAGCCTCTTTTACAGGCAGAGAGAGAAAATGCTGCTGCAGCAGCTCACTGCTTTGTGGAGCCTATGGCAGCAGTCAGGATGGGGTGAAAGGGTTCTGGGAGGTTCTGTAACTGTGAAGTCCCTTTCTTACAAAACTACTTACAAGGAGCTCAAAAGAAGCAAAACAAAGCACACATGTGAACCACAAATTTTGAATGGCTTCTAGCTGGCCCAGAAGAGCTACAGGTTCTCCTGTAAGCCAAAAATTACACTGGCGATTTTAAAAATGGGAAGAAAGAAAGAAGCTTAATTTAGAGAAAACCTGAGGTGAATCATACCAGCTGTAACAGCAGAAAATGGCAGATAAGTGTGTAACACTAAGGCAGGGTGCAGTGCTGCAAGACTTTCCTTACTGCAAGGAAAGGATTTGATGGTTCTTTACAAGTTCACAAGTTTAAAGTAAATTGTGTAAAGCCAGTGAGTCTTTCAGAGACACAAAGGTGGTGTTTACTATTTCCCTTTTTTTTTTTTTCACTCCTGTAGCACCTAGTATTAGTTTTATAGCAGAAAGGTAGGCTCAGTCTCTCCCTATAACAGGATTAATATCTGACATGATTAAGATATTTTCTAAAAGGAAGGAGCCTTTCTGCAAGCAAGAAGCAATAATCAGCTTTGGTTTCTTCTGTTTCTCTGATCCTGCAGTCCCTGGGAAGCCCTGCTTGCCTCATTTCTGGTGTCCTGTATGTTGGAAATGTAGGAGGGTAGAGCATTTAGAGAATGAAAACATTCTCCTATCGAGATCCTTGAGCTCATGAGCTTGCTTAGCTTGCTTCTGCTTGCTTCTGCTTTTTTGGTGCGTGTTGCTTTTGCGCAGTTGTTCTCAGAGGGCACTTTTAATTTAAGGCATCTCTTGCTTCCTCAGTTACATGGTTATAATTTTATTTGCACAACAGAAGAGTTGCTGATAAACAAAGTTAAGGCTTTGGAAAATGAAGGAGTCCAAAATCCAGCGGTTGAGTTCCAAATGTTTGAATATTTTTCCTTATCCAACTGTCTGAGCCTTTTAAAGATTGTGGCTGTGTAAATCGTGCAGCTGCTTTTCTATATGTTTTTGTTTAAGTGGAACTTAGGTCATTTTTGTTACAAGAAATTGGAGTTAAATTCATGCATGTGTTTACTTCTCATCTCCCTTTTAGTGACTTACATTTTTATAAAGCGTAATTTCTATGCAGTGCAAAGTTCTTGCATTTAAAAGAATAAATTCCTTTGAACAAATAAGAGCATAAATATCGAGATACCAGTGCATATTATCATTCTACTTGTGCAACATTATATTCACAATTTATTCTAAAAACAGTTTTATTTGACATTTCATTCATATTGTATAATTGGCTGTATGTTGATACTGTTTCCAGTTGATGGAGCCCATCTCACTTTAGCTGCTTGCCTTGGCTATAAAGAAAAGCAAAATGGGCCACTATTAGATTGTACCTAAACCTGAAGAATGTTTTCCTTTAATCTTTTTACTGGTTGTGTGAGTTGTAAAACTAGCAAATGATACAATTTTGGCTTTTTGGAAATCTCTGCTCTACTAGGAAGTTTCAGGAATGCAGTTGTTTGGCCAGGAATATCCTGATAGCCTGGTTTTGAAAATGAGAATGAGTAAATTTGTGCCATATTTCTTTACAGGATGTTTTGAGTAGAAATACCTGTACATGACCCATTCAGCCAGTGTGTTGTAGGTTTGAAACCTGAAAGAAGATCTTGGACAAATCATGGGCAAATGGCCTTTCTGGGTTGTTAGTTTGGTTTTGGGGTTTTTTTGTTTCTCTCTAAACAAGATATCCACCAAAAAAAAAAAAAAAAAGGAAAGGAGAGTCCAGAGAAACAGAAATCCACAGTACTCCTAGACATTCTATTGTTCTATTCTTGGCGTGAGAGTCATGCGAAAAGAGAATGTGGTAACTTTTGTGTGAATTCTTTTTCCCCCAAATATGTGTATTTTTGTTGGTTATTATAAAGGTAAATAAAAACATACAGGCTTTGCAAAAAAACTTGAGGTTGTTTTTTTCCTGGTGACACTACAACAAAGTAGCATTATGCAAAACCTTCTCATCCATAGCATAGCTTTAGCTTCTTAAGGGGCCCTGGTCAGGATGCTGCTGGTTTCTTGTTCCTGCCAGTTCCCCAGCAGGAAATAAAACAGGGAGTTGCTGCCTTGATCCAAATAGACTCGCACAGCATTTCATCAGGGAAACAGAGCTGAAGAGGAATGTTTAGACTGATAAGCTGTTATAAAATATTTCTGGGAGTGCACTTTTTGAACTGGTGAGCAGAGACAGTCTGTCTGTATCAGGCACTTCTCCTCCTCCTTATCATGGAGTTTACTATTTAGAAAACCCCACCACCACTTCCTTGAGCAAGGAGGGAATCTTTCACAGTGCAGTTTCTCAGCAGCTGACACTGGAGTCATGCTGGAGGTAGTAAATGAATAAAGCCATTTAAAAAAAAGAAAAAGTGAATAAAGCCATAGCATTTCAACTATGTTAGAGAATCAATCATAGACTTGAGCTCATTTGTTCCACTAGAGTGTAGTCTTATAAGAAGAGAACTGCTTGTTCCAGAAAAACGTGTGAATAATGTGATAAAACAAAATGAACTGCAGAATATATTCTAGCCAGCAGCCAAGAAATTATTCACACTGACAGATATTACAGGTACAGTACATTTTCTGTCTGGAGTACCACCCTCTAGTTTCTCTTAGCATATGCACTATGGTTGCTGTTTTCCTGCTTTCAGTATAGAAATGCACCTGGCTGTGCATATGTGCTTCCTTTTTTTTTATTTGTATATTATATGTGGTTGTCAAAACTATCATTCTTTAGTTAAAGCAATGATCTTGCTTATATAATTATTCAAAAATATTCATTTTGAAACTTCAAATATTTAGAATTTAAATAGGAACATTGTTTTTCTTCTGGTTTTACTTTGAGCTGATGCACATATGCGCACATTTATGTTCACAGATGAATAGACACTTGTGCCAAAAGAATAGACTTGCTATAGTCTGAAGCAATAAATATATGGGCTGCATTTTTGCTTTAGCTGCACTAAGGAGCTTATGGTCTTCTGCCCCGTTATTTGGGGCAGTGTCTATTGTATCTCTGTATATAGCACACAGCATAATGTGGACCTAGGAAAATAAATCCCTCTATTTCTTTAATCCTCATATTGCATTTCTTTAATCATATATCACCATAGAGTTACGTATAATAGCTGTGCTGATGTCAACTTAGGTATTACAGCCTTTGCTACCATGAGTAGTCATGAGTATCGGTATATGCAAGACTAACATAAGTAGGATGCATCAAATATTAGCAGTACAGCCCACAAAAATAGGCCAGAAAAATTACGTGGCAGGAGGGGGTAAAAGGAGAAGTTTGAAGGGAAGGAAAACAGCATGAAAGTGGGCAGACCCGGTGGAAGAAGTTAAAGGTGTGCAAAGGAAGATAATTGGTGATACACAATGTAACTATACTCTTCTGCATATGGGTGCTGTGTTTGAAAAATATCACTTTCTTTCTAATTCCCTCTCATATTTACAACCTGGAACTTCATTCATATGATTGTTTGATATGTGGTAGGTATTTTAATATGAATACCTTCTGGTTTTCTTCCTACTGATTTTTTCTGTGCTTCTTATGGAATATACATATTACATGGAAACAGGTGCTAATCATTTATGAACATACATTTGAAGCCATACATGAAAAACTAGGGAGTTCATGTAAACCTGTGGGTCAAACTGATTAAATGAGTCTGTTAGAGAAGCACTAGAAATCCTCATATTTCTTGTTTTAAGTCATGGACATGATTGGTACCAGAACCCCCAACCAGTGGTCAGATTTGAATGAATATGTGTTTTTCTTTGCTTTTACCCCAAGTGTACTGTGATGGAAAAATCTTTCAGGATGCTGGGTAAATGGATTTATTCCTTTGCTAACTGAACAGAATCCTTATTACATTGATTACACATTTATAATTTGCCTTTCACTTTTGGAAGTGAACCAACAGACGCTGGTTTTATGTTTCACTCCACAAAATGTTTTGTTTGTGTCTGTTTCCCTTTGAGTGCATGATTGGGGAAGAATGAGGTCATGCGTTTTGGAAGTACATCACTGTGTGGGGATTTTCTTTATGCATAGCGTCTTTCTGAGTCAGAAGCTTATTCTGGCATGAGTAGCTTATGCCATGTCCTATAAGCTGTGTCAACTGAGGACATACCTGTGAGTAGTGGAAAGCAGAGAGAGTGTAGTAACAAAGGATCACAGCAGGTTTAGCTTAACTAATGGGTAAACCTCTATTTAATCTCTCAAGCCTACAAGAAACAAACCACAGCCTTAGGTTTATGTGTGGTTCTTCAAAGTTACTGATAGACAGGCAACATGTGACTTTATACTGGCAAAGACAGGCAAATGTCTTCAGCAGTGTTATCCACAGGGCTCATATTTTAGCCCAATCCTCCTGATCAGACCTAAGCAGTATAGGAGTTCACTTCTAAATGGCAAGGTGGTTGACATATTGTGTCTCAATTTAAGCCCCATTACCATTCATTAGACATGCTCCTAGTTAATTATTTAAAAAAATAAATGTAAATAACAAGTGTTAATTATACCCTCGAGGCCGTTGATGTGTACCATGTTGGCATTTCATGTTAGAAAGGCTGCCTGAAATTAGGATAAAGAGCAGTATAATGCAAGGAGAAGGTCTCAGGAAATATTATTGCTAAGATAATATAATTGCAATTTCATCAATTATAAGTCTTAATATTTAAATAATATTATATTGAGAATATGTTACGAAAATCATTACTTGTTTGTTTCTCTCCACATTTGAAATACTTATTTTGTTAAAATGGTTTTCAACTAGCTATAACATCAGACAGTGTTTCTGGGGTAGTCTCTGTACAGGAAGGTTATAATAGTCTGTGCCTTCCCAGTGCCATTCCTTCTTGCTGTCTGCTCTGATACTTCACTAGATTCCCCAAGGAGTTTTTTTTAAACTCTTAGCCAAAAATTTCTTCTTAACTCACTGTGTATTCAAATAAAGTTTTATATGGCCAGTCAGTTTGGATTCCTATCTTATTATCATTTTCTGGCATAGGATGCTGTGCATTTCATTTGTCTCTTGTAAGACCCTGTACTATGTGATGTGCATTGGATTTAATTATTTTTCCTTAGAAAAATTATCTTCTGCATAAGGCCTGTAGGGATAATAAAAAATAATTTAGGGCCTGTTGTGAGGATGAGCCAAGGCAGGCTTATTTGGAATGCAAAGATTTGTAACATGGAAGAATTAATCTCTGCACCTAGATCTGACTCAAGATCAAAGGAGTGGTCTGGAATTCGCTCTAAACTTATGGTGATAATTGCTGAATCCAAGCCCCTAACCTGTTGCTCCTTCCCTGGATTCCTCAGCCAGGATCTCTGGAAGGATCCATCCAGGCAGTCTGGTTTGCACTGTAGCGACATATTTTACAAAGCCAAGACACCGTTAGGTATTCACAACTGACTTCACCCCAGGAATCCCTCACAGCACTGTGAGGTTGCACTGTCTATACCCAGGAGTCTCTAGCATCAGAACTGTTTGTGGAAGCTTCTGCTCCTGCCTGCAAGCAAAGAAAATGAATGACTGTTGTAGAAGACACAATGCTGAAAGAAGAAGAGAGAAAGAAAGAAAAAGGAAAGAGGGAGGAATGAAAGAAAGAAGGAAAAGCTTTTTTTTTTTTTTGTATGCTTGAGGTGGCTGTACATAGGGGCTTTTTTGCAGCTTCTGCACCCTCTCTTGGTGGCACACAGACTGCTGCAACAATATATTACTGTCTTCTCGTGATGTCCCTCATAAGGCTTCAATAGTGGCCTCTCTACATTCTAGCTCACACTAAGCCAAAAGTTGTGCAGACTGCAGCTTAAATCATAGTGCGCTTTGTAGAGCTGCATAGCCTGCGCTGAATATTGTCCCTGATGCTTCCAAGCTCTTGTGGATAAATATGATGTGTCACATCCCCTGCAGACCCTGCTAGCAACAGTTTCTCTTCCTCTGGTTCCTGCCAGGTTCCCTGCACAAACTGCTGCCTCCCTCTGCCTCTTCCTCAACCTTTCTTTTACATGCAGATCTGGCAAAAAAAAATCATAAGGAGTTGAAAAGCTGTCCTTTGTGACTAAGCTGGGGTCTAGCATCTTTTGATTCCTGGGGGACTCTAAAGACACCCTTCTCCCAGTGACTGCAGATAATGCATCCTTTATCTCCTGAAGCTATCCACATATCACAGGCTGTCTCGGCTCACTTGAGAGGGGAAAAAATAGAATAATCTTCCCCTTCAAGTCACATTGTGACTTTCCATCACTTATTTTGTGCATAGGACTGCCATGATGCCAATGGATACTTCCATGATATACTCAGAGTATAAGTCTGTGGTACTGAGTCTGGATGCTGCCAGTAGTGCTGTGCTCTCACTGGATATGCTGAAAGCAAGTCAGTGTGCAAGAGCATGGCGTTCTGCCACATCTCCTGCAAGAAAGTAGACATGAACTTTTCCACTTGGATTTTGCGACCAGGGTAGTGACATGATGAATTGTATGCAGAGGGCTTATGTGTGTAAAGTATGCGGAAACCCATTTTTCTAATTGACTGGTCAGATTTTATATTGTCCTGTGATCTTTCCATGAAAAATAATCACAGGTCACCTTGTCTGACTCTTGAACAGTGTTGTTGTTTGTCCTATATTCAGTAATAATGTAAGGAAATTCCAAGTAATTTTATCTTGTGTTTGTAAGGAAGGAGGGAATGTGGGCACTGCTTTAGAAATTTGAAGTATTATATAAACTGCTTTCAGCATTTAAATGCATTCCTTTCGCTGCCTGGGATATTCTTTAGCCCTGAAATACCCTAAAATTAACAACTTGAGGAGGGGGTTATTAAGATTTGCCCCCATCACTACTTCTGTTGGTTGTCTTAACAGTAAGGTTGAGATGAAAATTATTTACTTTTAAAATCTATTTTGAAACATGCACAAATGAACTTATGAGAAAATGTTGCCCTAAGCATAGTTTCATGACCCATACATTCTGAATATTTAAAGCAGTACTAATAAAAATAAAGCGGTGAATATTCTCAGGGGTTTAATTTCATTGGTGTGTGTTGATCTGATGGTTTGTGAATTTTACTACATTTCATTTGGGAAATTTTACCAGAGAAATGGAACTGAATATACAAAATAGTTTATCCTAAATTGGCAGCATGAATTCTCAGTAGAGCTTGTTTACAAGTACTGATTCACTTGAACACTTACTTTATGAAGAAACATTGTGGAAGTAATTTTATCGCTGTAGTACTTAAGCAACAAAGTAGAAAAGGACTTACTGAAACAATCCTTTTTTTTTGGATGGAAGTCTTTCAGATCCTTACAAATGTTCTGTACATTTTTTATGTATTGGACATTACTTTCCTATCCATCAGTGTAGGTCTAGATAAGTTCAATGTGTCATTTCAGATGTCTTCTCTGATTTTTTATTAATATTGAAATTTGAAATCAGGTAAGTTCTGTGAAGTCAACAGCACTGGAATATTACTAGATCTCAGCCTCAAAGGGAAAAACTCAAGATTAAAAACATTAAAGGCAAGCATTCTCTTTCCTGCAAAACTTGAAAGTTTGACTAGGCACACCTCTCTGAAACTAAACCTCCTTAGTATCCTGCAACTTTCTGTTCACAATGCCACAAGCTAGTCATCTAGCTACAGAAAAAGCCCACACATACACTTTCGGAATGCTTGGAGACATGTAGTACAGTAGTTTTAAGAGATAATTGTCCTAATGCTGAAAACAGTAAGGAGGAAGGTGTCTTCTATTTCAAAACCAATTTGCCCTGTCACTGGGTTTGTAAACTATGCTTTTGTCAAAATTTTGGTTTCATTTTGTTTGGGGCTGGTTTTGGTGTTTACTGAATGCTCTCTCCCCCAGGCCACAGCCTAAAATTCAGCAGCAAGTTAGATGACTACTCTCTCTTGGACAATACTTGCGTCATATTTCCTGTTTGAGATAATGGAGGAACTCTCTGAAGTGAAGCGCTTCAATGGAATTAAGTATTCTGTGGGGTGACAGACTGATTTCAGGCAGTGAGAGGTGAAAAGGAAAAAAATGGTTCTTTTTATTCAAACAATATTTTTTTCTTCCTTTATATCCTTGGTCTTTTTTTTCCTGGTATTTGAAGCCTGACTGCAAACAGGTATTGGAGAAAAAACATTTCTACGTTCACACAAGATTTCTCTTCTTGATTCCAAGTCCAAAGAGATTTTGATAGATGTTTAAACAACTCCAGACATTTCAAGGCTGACTTAGCTTTAATACTTGTGTCACGTTTCTCTACCTCTTCTGTTGTGTTGACTGGTGTTTAAACTGTGTTATTAGAGTGTTATGCAGTGCGCTCTATCAGTCATGTTTTACAAATTTAATGAAGACCAGACAGGATAAATTTCTAACACGGCCTATTGGATTGAATGGAATCTTCAGTTTCTCCCTAAGTCCCAACATAAGATAACTTTACAACGTGCTTAAACTAAGCAGTGCTTGCCAAGGTTGGACTGCTCCTCACGATACCCCAGTGAGCTACAAAGCAATGCCAGTTTGTCATCTCTTACAATTTATTCCTTTTATTAGAGTTTAGTTGCATTGCATCTATAATGTTACAGGGCTAATAAAGAGAGTAATTTCCAGTTTCTTATTTGATAAGGGGTTTGATAAGTAATAATAAAATAACGTTTAGGTCAAAATCTGGATTAATATAAACAGGAAAAGAACAACAATTATTGAAACAAGTATAATTTATACAAGTATACTTTAGACTATAATATCAGCTACCAGTGAAGGCAGTATTGTGTCTATACATCTGTCTGTACATCTGACTGCAGAATATGACAGCGAATTCTGAAGTTGCATTAACATGTAAGAGAAAATAAATGTGCAAAAATAAAGTATTAAGTACATCAGCTTGTGCACAAGACAAATTTTCGACTTTTTGACCTGCATATTCATCTAGTTCGGCTTTCCTGGGTGTCGTGTTTTAAAACCAGTCAGGCAGCTCATTCACTCACTCCCCCCCTTCTTTCCCTGCTCCCGGAGGGAAGGAGAGGAGAATTGAAAAGAATGCAACTCCCACGGGTTGAGATAAGAACAGTTTAGTAACTAAGGTATAACACAGATCACTACTGCTACCACCAATAATAACAATGATAAAGGAAATAACAAGGGAAGAGAATACAACACCTCAGCACCAGCTGACTGATAACTCACCCCCCCAGCCCAACCAAGCTCTGAGCGATACCTCCTCCAACTCTGCAGTCCACCAGCCCTTCCGGCTCACTCCCAGTTACATCCTGGGCATGACGTGCTGTAGTATGGAGTACCTCTTCGGTCAGTTTGGGTCAGGTGTCCTGTCCCTGCTTACTCCTGGCTTCCCCTCCTCCCTGTCAGAGCATGAGCTTCAGAAAGTCCTTGGTCAGACTAAGACATCGGTGTTATCAGCTCTGTTCCCAGGCTGAAAGTCAAAAACACTGCGCTGCACCAGCTACCAAGAAGGAGAAAAATGACTGCTACTGCTGAACCCAGGACACTGGGATTCTTTTTGCTTGTTTTTTTGTTTTGTTTTCATAGAATCATAGAATAGTTAGGGTTGTAAAGGACCTTTCAACAGCATAAAGTGTTCATCACTTTTGTGATCTGAAAAAGAGAGCATACTCTCTCTGCTGTGATCTCATTTTCACTTTAAAAAGGATGGAAGTTTCAATTTTGGTCTGGACTGTGGTCCACTACAAGGTAGAACCATAGAATCATAGAATAGTTAGGGTTGGAAAGGACCCTAAGATCATCTAGTTCCAACCCCCCTGACATGGGCAGGGACACCTCACACTAAACAATCTCACCCAAGGCTCTGTCCAACCTGGCCTTAAACACCGCCAGGGACAGACCATTCACAACTTCCTTGGGCAACCCGTTCCAGTGCCTCACCACTCTAACAGAAAAGAACTTCCTCCGTATATCCAATCTAAACTTCCCCTGTTTAAGTTTTAACCCATTACCCCTTGTCCTGTCACTACAGTCCCTAACAAAGAGTCCCTCTCCAGCATCCCTAAAGGCCCCCTTCAGATACTGGAAGGCTGCTATGAGGTCTCCACGCAGCCTTCTCTTCTCCAGGCTGAACAGCCCCAACTTTCTCACCTGTCTTCATACAGGAAATGCTCCAGTGCACACTGAAGCTGGCTCATGTTCATTTTCTCATCAACCAACACCCCCAAGTCCTTCTCTGCAGGGCTGCTTTGAATCTCTTCTCTGCCCAACCTGTAGCTGTGCTCCAACCTTGCACTTGGCATGGTTAAACTTCATGAGGTTGGCATCAGCCCACCTCACAAGCGTGTCAAGGTCCCTCTGGATGGCATTCCTTCCCTCCAGGGTATCAACTGAACCACACAGCTTGGTGTCATCGGCGAACTTGCTGAGAGCGCACTCAATCCCACTGTCCATGTCAGCGACAAAGGTGTTGAACAAGACCGGTCCCAACACTGATCCCTGAGGGACACCACTCACTGGTCTCTAGCCAGACATTGAGCCATTGACCACAACTCTTTGCATGCTGTCATCCAGCGTGCATGTTGTTTTTCATGTGCCTTAGCATGCCTTCCAGGAGAATCTGCTCCAAGATTTTGCCAGGCACAGAGGTGAGACTGACTGCTCTGTAATTCCCCGGGTCATCCATTTTCCCCTTCTTGAAAATGGGGGTTATATTTCCCTTTTTCCAGTCATCAGGAACTTCACCTGACTGCCGTGTTTTTTTAAATATGATGGACAGTGGCGTAGCAACTTCATTTGCCAGCTCCTTCAGGACCCGCGGATGGATTTCATCAGGTCCCATGGACTTGTGTACGTTCAGGTTTTTAATATGATCTCGAACCAGATCCTCTCCTACAGTGGGCCCAAGTTCTTCATTCTTGCAGTCCCTGTGTCTGCCTTCCAAGACTTGGGTGGTTTGGTCAGAGCATTTGCTAGTGAAGACTGAGGCAAAGAAGTCATTCAGAACCTCAGCCTTCTCCAAATCCAGGGTAGGCAGTTCTCCTGATAGCTTCCTGAGGGGGCCTACGTTATCCCTAGTCTGTCTTTTATTCTCTGTGTACCTATAGAATCCCTTCCTGTTATCCTTAACATCCCTAGCCAAGTTTGATTCTAACTGGGCCTAAGCTTTTCTAACCTGGTCCCTAGCTTCCCAGACAACATCCCTGTACTCTTCCCAGGCTGCCTGTCCTTGCTTCCACTTTTTATAAGTCTCTTTTTTCATTTGAATTTTCCTCAGCAGCTCCTTATCCATCCCAGGAGGTCTCCTGGCCCTCCTGCTGCACTTCCTTCTGGTTGGGATGCAACACTCCTGAGCTTGTAGCAGGTGATCCTTGAATATCAACCAAGAGTCTTGGGCCCCCCTGCCCTCTAGGGCTATATCCCATGGAACCTTGCTAAGCAGGTTCCTGAAGAGGCCAAAGTCTGCTCTTTTGAAGTCCAGGGCAGTGAGCTTGCTGCACACTCTTCTCACTGTCCTGAGGATCTCGAACTCAACCATCTCATGATCGTAAGATGCTCTTACGCAAGGTAAGAAAGCGCAGTTATGCTGAACCTGGCCAACTGCAGTAGCTCATCAGGGTAGCTGTTAACAGATGCTTATAAGGAAGAGGCGTAAGTACTGTGAAACTATGGTATTTCTCTAAGCAGTAGAATCAACTTTTGGTAGCTTGGAGGGAGTTTTTTTTCCATAAAATAAGAAAAGAAACACCCAGCATCTTAATGATCTAGGATTTGTTTTTATCCCTGAATTTTCTGTGAAACTTTAAAACATTTTTAGTTATTCTTCTTCTCTGCCCTCCTTTGGTAAACACTTTTTAACAAGGGAAGCTTATCCACACAGGAAACCGGTGAGTAATAAAAAAAAGCAGATAAGAAAGTTGTTGGAAACACTTACACATTCCTAGAAGACCTGTCCCCTATTTATGATGCTGAAGTCTACATCCTCGCATACGCTTTAGATGTGAGTGGAACACTAAATGAGAAGGAGCCTATTAATAAATGCAAAGGCTATGTGGAAAAATGTCTGTCTCAGTGAGCAGCTACCTCTCTTCACATGTGGTCTTTCTAAAAGTAGTGGGCATCCACAGTGTTTGTAGACATTGGTGCAACAGATGGCTTTTTGCACAAAACTGGCCTATCCAGTCTGCATTAATCCCAAAACATCTGACTGAGCACAGGATTTGGCTTTATCCATGGCAAGTGATATACAAATACAGGAAGTGTATCACCAGTGTGCAAAGAAGGACTGTTACTACTAGCAAATACAGTCTGCAGCTTGGCAGTCTGTTTCAAAACGCACACAAAGTAAAATCATGGATTACATTTGAATGTAATTACTTTGAGGACATGTCTGTTTTTTCCTGAAGTTTACATATTGAACTCGAAATTATGATCAGTAATGGTAGCGCCTACAGTGCATCAGGCACTTTGAGATACAGTGCCCTGAAGTCGTCACGTGTGCAGTGCTGTTATGAAGTCTAGCATTATCAATATTGCTGTTGTCTGAAATGACGCTTCTTCATAACCAATTGCTATGGGAATTGAAGTGAAGCGATAATATTTCATTAGGTTTTGTGCCATGGAAACAGTGGCTACCAATATTCTTTGCAGTTCCCCTCAGCTAATAACAGTGGAAGGAAGGGTAAAGACAGTGCATTGGACTCTACAGGTCTCAGCACTCTTAAAATCACACCTTCCTCAGGCTATGACACACTCAACTTCATATTTGCATCTGAAGGAGTGCTAGAAATAAATTGTTCAGCTAGTTTGCTGGTGATGGGATGACCGGTTTGTGCCCACTTAACAAATGGGCAAATTTAAGGGAGGTTCATTTTTTTGGAAGTACATTAAAAGCAACAGTGTTGAAGCTCTGAAAGCAAGAAGTTTTGTGGCTTCTCAGAAGATAGCGGGGCAGCCTTGTGCCACTCTCAGCTGCTAGCTTTGTGGAAGGATTTATTCTTTATTTTATTTTTTATTCTTTATTCTACTTTAAAGGAGACAGTGCTCTTTTCTTTAGGAAAATGTACCATGTCTACTTGCATTATTCTGTCTTTAATCTCAGAGGGAAAAATCCTCCTATAAAACACTGTTAGAGAGGAGGTGACTAAACAGCATTTAGGTTTTTTTTACAGTATAACACACAAAGAGTTGTGGTCAATGGCTCAATGTCTGGCTGGAGACCAGTAACAAGTGGTGTCCCTCAGGGATCGGTGTAGGGACCGGTCTTGTTTAACATCTTTGTCGCTGACATGGACAGTGGGTTTGAGTGCGCCCTCAGCAAGTCTGCCGATGACACCGAGCTGTGTGGTTCGGTTGATACGGTGGAGGGAAGGAATGCCATCCAGAGGGACCTTGACTCACTTGTGAGGTGGGCTGATGCCAACCTCATGAAGTTTAACCATGCCAAGTGCAAGGTCCTACACCTGGCTTGGAGCAATCCCAGGCACAGCTACAGGTTGGACAGAGAAGAGGTTCAGAGCAGCCCTGTGGAGGAGGACTTGGTGGTGTTGGTTGATGAGAAAATGAACATGAGACAGCTTCAGTGTGCGCTTGCAGCCCAGAAAGCCAACCGTATCCTGGGCTACATCAAAAGGAGCGTGACCAGCAGGTCGAAGGAGGTGATCCTGCCCCTCTACTCTGCTCTCGTGAGACCTCACCTGGAGTATTGTGTGCAGTTCTGGTGTCCTCAACATAAAAAGGATATGGAACTGTTGGAACAAGTCCAGAGGAGGGCCACGAGGATGATCAGGGGACTGGAGCACCTCCCGTATGAAGACAGGCTGAGGAAGTTGGGGCTGTTCATCCTGGAGAAGAGAAGGCTGCGTGGAGACCTCATAGCAGCCTTCCAGTATCTGAAGGGGGCCTTTAGGGATGCTGGAGAGGGACTCTTTGTTAGGGACTGTAGTGACAGGACAAGGTAACAGGTTAAAACTTAAACAGGGGAAGTTTAGGTTGGATATAAGGAGGAAATTCTTTCCTGTGAGGGTGGTGAGGCACTGGAATGGGTTGCCCAGGGAGGTTGTGAATGCTCCATCCCCGGCAGTGTTCAAGACCAGGTTGGACAAGGCCTTGGGTGATATGATTTAGCGTAAGGTGTCCCTGCCCATGTCAGGGGGGTTGGAACTAGATGATCTTAAGGTCCTTTCCAACCCTAACTATTCTATGATTCAATGATTAACAGTCTCCTATTCCTCCCCAAAAGATGGATAAAGATGACAGTAGTACTTGAGATAATATGGTTTAGCCATCAGAAACATTAATTTTTATATGGCTGGTTGTATTTATTTTGCTGAAGTTTTGGTCTGTCCTTGTTATATCTGGATAATGGAAGAGGCTGTTTAAGGTAAGAACTGCTCTTTTCTTGTTTTCATCAGCTAAAATAATATTGTGTTTCATTATGCTATATCCTTTTATATGAAGTAGGGCTGCATTGCCCATTTCAGATAATATTAGAAATGTTCTGAACCCTCATTCATTCTTTTGGAACCCAACCAGCCAGAGACGTGCTAGAAATTTGGCTGGTAACCATTCAAATTAAAACTCCAATTTTGTACTTTGCTTTATTTTCTTGGGCAACAGCAGGGCCCTCTCTTCCTTTCTGATCAATTCTGTGGATTTTGTCTGCTGTCCTGTCAGGAGACTTGGAGGAGGCAGCTGTAAGCACCAGTAATAATACAGGGGAGTTGGGAACACAATTGAGATGATGCTCGAGAATGTCTACAGTCTTGAAAAGGTTGTGGAGAGAGGGAGTTGCTAGATGAAGAATCATCAGAGCTGGGGAATGGGTCAGACTGTCATAGACCGAGCTCAGCTGCAGTGGCCCATTTTGAGCGTTGGTGGTGAATTAGATAAATGTTAGTTTAATAGGCTATACAAATGTAATTCGTATATCTGTATCACATGTTTTCTGATGTGTGTCTGTCATGCTTTCCATGTGCTAAATGCCATGACTAGAACTGGAGTGAGGAGGTGGAGTGGTATGTGCTTTTACTGGAAGATCATGAATAAGAGTAAATAATGTCTAAAGTGAGTGGTAGACCTTAGTGATCTGTAGGAAACAGGAGGGAACAGTGTGTACTCTATTGAAAGCAGTCAACCAGAATAGTTTAATGTGTAATGAAATTGATGCACTTGAATGTCATATTCCATCTGAGAACTCAGGTATTTGACTGTGTCAAAAAAGGGAGTACAAGTTTAGTGAACAGCAGCTGAAGGACTGTGAATCAAATGAGGTGGATCTATTAAAATATTCTGAGGTTTATGTAAATATTTTATGTATTCTGCATGTAAAGCATATTTTATGGCCAAAAGCACTGAGCAAGATGGATCGTTTTTCTTTTTTCTTTTTTTTTTTTCCCCCTCCCCTAAGTCAAAATGAGGCACTGGGTTAATTAAAAGAAAAAGTTGCACATTGCAGCAAGTGCAATGTTCTCTGTGATGTTATTTCTTATATACATCATTCAGGCTACAAGACATGAATAATTTCTATTTTCTTGTTTAGATGAACATTCTCAATTCTAATTTTACTAGTATATCTTTCTTTGCACTTCAGTTAGTGCAGCCATTGTCATGAAAAAGACCCTGAAAAGGTGGTGTTTTGTTGTTTTTTTTTCTGGTTTATTACTTTAATGGTTGGTATAATGTGTTAAGAGTATAGTCTTCCTCTGTTCCTAACTGGCTTTCTCTCAAGTAAAATGTAAAGCATGTCCAAGTTTATTGTAAACACTACTGGATAAAAGAAGAGGGACCTGAGAGAGGTTTGGGTGGAGCACTCAGCAGCAGCTATTGCACGAATATCCTTTGAAACATTTCCTGTTGATCACCACGGTGCTATACAATTTAATAGAAATTCCTTGTTGTTATAACTACCTGGCCTCCTGAATTCACAGCATTATAGTGGGAAGCTTAAGTGCCACTATTTTGTAAAATGATGGGGTTCCTTTGCCACTGCCTTTTATTATTGTCACTTCGCCCCGCCTTGACATTAGTAAATGCAGTAGAGGAACCTCTCAAATAAGTTCTTACTGCCATTTAGCATCCCATTTTTCAGAAGTGTATAGAGATGGTGTGAGTTTCTGAGGGCCTGGGTTTAATCTTTACATGATGGTGGTACGAGGAAGCAGAGGGAGAGATCAGCAGCTGTGGCTGTACTCTACCCTCAAAATAGGTATAACTTATGATGTAGGACTTTGGACTCTGCCCAGCTTTTTGTCTTAAACTCCAGTCTCACAAAATTGCCCCGCATCTGTGCATGGGGAGGTAAGGTGGGTTTTTTTCTTCCTTCTGTGGAGGGTGCTTTAAGGCTGCCCTAAAAAAGAAGGTGATTGCAATAGCAGCCTTCCTGGTGAAATCTTCATTAGGGAGTAGGTTGAGGCCATCCATCATTTCATGGGAATAACTGAAATGGTGTTTGGCAGAACAGCGCTGGCTCTCTGGAGCCGTATTGAAACTACAGCTTCAGGGGAAAAAACGTACATTCATCCTTTTTACCCAACAACTTCCACAGCCCCCCAGTTTCCACATGCTAAGGGGAGTAGTTGTTTATATGTAGTTGAACAGCAAGTCTTCAAGAGCTCTTAAGGATTAAACTAATTTTTAATCTGGGAGGAAAGAAAAGCTCCAGGTGCTTTGAGTTTACTTTTCTGGAAATGGTGCATTCACACAGAACCTCTGCCTCCCTGGGAAACGGGTAACCATCCAAGCAGTCCTCCTGCTCATACAGTGGTCAACTCTTGATGACCAAGGTATGGAGGGGAGTTTCATAAAAGGAGTATTATGTACTTTTTCTCATTAATGTCTTTCTTTTCCAAACAAAATTGTCAGAGGGGAGATTTTAAAGGCTTTTTATTAGGGCAGTATATGAGACCCTTGTTAAACTCAACTCCCTTTCCACTTTTTTCCACTGCCAGCTGTCTTAGAGATCCCTGGGGCAACTCTGTGCACTACAGCCATGTCCACAGTGTGCGGCTGTTGGGAAGTGTGGTTTGAGTCACTGCTCATGCATGCTGTACTATGTCACAATGCATAGTAAATCCAAAGCATTGAGCCATGAATGTTTCATCCAGATGATTTGCGCAAAACAATAAATCCAGTATTTCCTGTGTTGGGATTTACATGTGGACCTGTCAACCGTTGGTAAAGAACACGTAAAGTATGATGTTCCTAAACTGGATTTACCAAGTATGTGCAATGGTTATGGGCATAGATTTCTCTCAAAAAAAAATCCTGAATAAAACTTGTTGGAGTCCACAGGGGAGAAGTTCATACGGCATGGGTAGGATAAGTAGCATTGATGTCATTGATGTCATGCACTGAGTCTCTTTATTTTGCTTGCAATTTTATTTTTTTTAGGTTTCATTTGTATTATTAATCTTTTCATCAACAACTCAAAGAATAGTTGTCTTTCAAGAGTAAATGCTTGCATCAGTGCCAAACTTTTTCTTGAGGTAAAACTGCTGCTTCATGGAAAGCATTTTCATTTGGAGTAGGCTTTATTTTTCCTGAGAAAGAAGTGACTTGCTGTTGTGCTTTCTTCTACATAGACTATAATTGTTTTTAGTTGCAGATAGTACACTTTCCAAAGCACGATATCATATTTATGGAAAACATTTGAGGTGTTTTCCTTGAAACTAATAACTAATAAAAATGACAGAAGAAAAATCCCATGCCATTGGAGTTTGTTATATAGCCCTCAGGAAGGAAAGATACACTCTGGCTTTGCCTAAATTCCTGTGAAATTAGAGCTCTTTCATTGGACATAGCAATTACTTTAATTATAGCACTGGGGATTTGGATTGAAGCGGGTCTGCAGGGATCTGCCTCACACTCAGCGTTATTTATGTGTGCTGACTTCAACTTCAGCTGAGATGTTCACAGCCAGAGAAACTGCCTCTCTAAAGTGACCTTCCTAGTGATAAATGCTTGTCCTTTGGGAGAAGAGATTGGGTGGAGGAAGCAGGGAAGGCAAGGAAGACCGGGAAAAGTTACTCTGTGCTTAGACTAGACAGAGGGAGGAGTAGGGTTGTGCCTGGTGCTGAGCCATCCCTGCATTTTCCTGTGCTTGGCGGCCAGGCAGCCATCCTTTGCTTCTCTTCGAGCTCACCTTGCTGTATGCTGGTGAGGTGGCAAGGGGAGCTGCAGCTACAGGAATGGACGAGTGCATGTGCAAAATGGCACTGTTGCCACTGGTGTTCCATTCAACTACCCTCTGTTTCACCACAGCAGGAATCTCATTCCTATTCATTTTGGCACAAAAAGGAGGAAAATGAACTCTTAATTTTCTGTCTGGTGCCTACATTAAATGGGCACTGTCCATGTTCGTCACTCATCTCTACCTCGCTCCGGCATGGAGATAGAAAGTGAAGGTGTCAATACTAGTAAACTAGGAGTCCAGACCATCCAAAATGGATTAACACATATTCACTGTGAGCGCACACATTTCTGATGTATGAGTGACAGGAACTCTACTTGTCTCTGAAAGCAGGGTCCTAATTTCTTAGAGGTGTAAGCTTCAGCCATCTCCCTTCAGAAATGTAGAGCAGATGCAACTGTGAGAGCACACAGTTGTGTTGTTAACTGGTGAATCACCACATTGTCCCACCACACTGAGTCCCTCCTTGTGGTGCAGGTAGAGGAAGGGAGAACGCTTGTCCCTACAGCAAATTCAGAGTAGATGTTGCCAACAGTGGGAAATGCGGTTGGAGGTCTGGCGTGATGGGCTGTATTTGGAAACTCTGGGATATAATGTGCCAGTGTTCCTGTGTTGTAGGGAAACCAAAAAACGGAACATTTGGAGAGGATATTGCTGTTGTTACTGCTGTTGGCTTCCTGAAGTAGCAGCAAGTGTGTTAGTGAGAGCTCTGCCTTCTTCCCCATCATCTGGTGTCTTTTTTGTCTGGCTGGACAAGTAGTACTGAGCTATGGATGTGCCCAGGATGTGGTGGCATGGGCACCAGGTTGCCAGGTTGTTGTGACAGCATGATTATGAGCATGTGCAACTGTGGCAAGTAGCATAAATTCTGTGAGTTTCTGCTGCTGGAGGTCAGGAACAGAAAATTGCATGAAAACTGTAGAATGATTAAAATTTCCAGGAACATTTGAATTACAGAATCACTGTGCTCCCAGACTAAAATTAAATGTTACTACTCTCTGGAGTAATTGAGTTGAAATGGCTTGCAAGAAAGCACTCAAGTAATTGTCAATTGGAGAAAATATTGTCTGTGTTCAAGTTTCCATGTTTACTTTCTGAATGGGAAAGCCAGTTCAGTGCTCTGGGATGTCCATCTGGGAAGACGCATCAGCCAGGCTAGAGCGTGGAGCTGTACCTCATCTAAGACTGCTGCACTTAGTGGGAGAGAAGGATGCAAGATTGAACAATTTCCGGCACAGAGCCCTGTGTGTAAATGAAGTTCAGCATTTTGCAGTGTTGATGCAGATCAATAGGGATACAAATATAAAGGTAACTCAGATAACCTGAATGTTCCTGTAACCCAGCCACCCATGGCGCAGGCATATCAGAGAGGAGCCTAGAAAGGATGCTGCACAGTTAGCTGCAACAGTATTGTTAACACATTGTTCCCTGAGCTCCAGAACTAGCAAAGCTTAGTTTCCTGCAAATTTTTCCTGGAAAGTTGATTGATGGGGTTGTTTCAGAAGTTCGCAAGATCTGAGTGAAACGTTTTCATGATGAAAGCATTTATAAGGCATCTCTCCTACATATATACTCTGCTGTCTAACAAAGTATGAACACATACAAGTTGGGGGTTTTTAGAGCCAAGGGAACTTGCTTGCTCTCTCATCTCTCTTTATGGCAAAAGACGTGTAGAACTATAGTTTATCTTTGAAACCCTTAGCTGTCTTTTGGGTTTGTCAGTAAGCTGCCATTATGTTAAGTAATGTTAAACACAGAGAAACAGCATGTTTGCCTTATTTCCCTAGGAAATAAACCAGCCACTGTTTACTGATAAGAGACAGGGACAAAGTCTACTTTTGTTTTTCTAGTCAGCTTCCAAACATGGGCAGGGTAAAAGAAGACAACTGAAAGTGAGTGAGTGTGTATATGTGCATGCACACATTGATGAGGGAGGCTATTCCCATGGAGCTATTCCCCCATTCTCTCTGGCATTCAGGTAGAAGAAAATGCTCGCTCTGAGCTGCAGGTTGTCTTCCACTAGAATAAAAAATCTGGGAAATTAGTAGTTGTGTTTCCTAAGATCTTAGGCAAACAGGAGCAACTGCTCCATCCAGTTGAGAAATGAAGCAATAATTAGGTGAAAAAAAGAACTCTTGTTACAGGCCAAGTACAACCTTAATAGACACATATTCTGTTCATACTGTCTCTTGGCCTGCAGCTGAACCCATTTGCTATTGTTACACCAAATCCATGCAACCCTATCATTAGCCAACGTTGTAATTAAGGGCCTAATCCTGCTGTATTTACTTGGAGTGTATTGCATCTCTTTCTTCCTCTGGAGCCTTCCTGTAGGAACCATCCCCACAGGACAGAAGAGCCTGTCTGGGTTGAACCCCAGCTTTCTAAGTCAGCATACATATCTGTTATATCAAAATAGCTGTCACATCTTTTGTTGAGAAAGTTCATCTCTTTCTGGAGTTTTTTTTTTTTTTTTTAGCTGTACATTCTTCTTAGCAAAATAAATGTGCTGCATTTTGGGAGATTTTGTAGTTGAGATGGAGGTAAATAGATTTCTCCCTCTTTATGCAATCCATTTAGTTATTGTAAAAAGCCAGCAAACAAGTCAAGGCAGGCCAATGTAATACTTTGTATGGCTATGAATGAGTGGAAACATAGTTTTTTCTTTAAAAAAAGAAAACAACTAACAGTAATCCTGTTTGCTAATGAGAAATAGTGATGGTGGAACACCCAGTGAGGATGTATTGGGAAACAGAGGCAGGAGCAAGTTGCCATTTAATAGAAAAGCGTGAAAAATGCCGAAAGGGGAAGCAGTTGTGTCATGTAGATGGACAAAGTGGGTTGTGTCGTGTTGTTTTGCTTTCCTGCTGGCATGTTTTTGCCCGTTGGTTTGACTGGGAGCCAAGCTGGAATGCACCGCGATGAGCTGCCCTCTGTGCGGGCAGCATGGCACAAGAGGGCCTAGCAGCATGTCTGGCGTATGGTGATTGATCCCTCCATTTAGGAGGCACAATGCCTTCTGAAGCAAAGAGCAGATCAAAGACTTTAATGATTAACAGCGATTTATGCTGCTTTTGGTTTTAATTCCTTGACTCCTGACATTTTAAGATGGGACTTTATAAAAGAAGCATGTCGTAACCTAGGGTTACACCTCCTTCTATAACAGGGAAGGCTGAAGGAGCTGTGAAGACTGATACCCAGATTTCAGATATATTAGTTTTTATTTAAATCTGAGGTTCAGAGGTCTGTGGGCATGCTGTTTCTGTTATTAAATCATTATGCACCTACCTGGGGGGAAAAAGAGCCAGCAGTCTTACCAGGAGTGCCTCTATAAACATTTCTTATTCTCTGTAGTATAAGGCTGGTATATTAAAAATTCTTCAAATAGCTGACTTCAACAGGTGTTCTATTTGAGCATACAAAACAATAAATACTAATATAATCCCTGTGGAGCTGGCATTAGGCTTTGTGGCAAATGCATAATTTCCTTTACTAAATGTAGGGAGCTGCACAAATTTAATTTCTTCATTTTTGTTATTAATACCAAGCCATCCTGGAGCAATTCGCTCCTTCAGGCTGAGGTCTGAAACCTGTTGCACACGGTTATGCACAATTCATTTTTCTATGGTTTGTATTATGTTTTTCTCTCTTTCATTGGTGCAGATGCTCTCAGGGGTATTTGCCAGCCAGGGTGCAGCATGGAGGAGAGGAGCCTGGCAGCCCTTTCACCCTGAGAGTGGGTGTTATGCCATTGTGCTCCCAGGAAAACAGCAAGCAGTCTCTTTTCTGAGTGCTACCGGATATGCTGCAGCGCTGCACTCATGGCCGGCTCCACTGTCAGTCCCTTTAGTACAGTATAAAGCAATTATTGTACTTTTGGCTCCTTGCTTCTGGAAGGCCTCATAGTTTAAGGGCTGGTTTGTTTGTTTGTTCATTTTAATCTAGACCATATGTAGGTTGCAGTGTCAGGGTCTGTATTTGACATATCCTGGGAGGATAATGTCAACTTAAAAGATGCACTTTGCTGAAAACATTTTGCCGTTCCTTTGTGTGGCAGAAGCCACAGTGTTATCCTGGGTTCTCCAAAGAGGGGAATGGTGGATTTCCTACATTGCTGCTGCTGCTGTGCCAGGTGAGACGGGGGCGAGGCAGGACCCAATGTCATAACGTACATACAGCCTTTGAAGTTCCTAACCCAGCCTTCTGTTTTAATGGCAAACAAAAAGCAGTCCTAAAAAAAAATTAGGTCTGAAATGTAAGTTAATCTAGGCTATTTTCTATGTGCAACACAAAGCAGTGATGACTTGTATTTTTATTTTCCCTTATATATGAGTAAACTCCACTTATATTGGTATAAAGCTGCTGTTGCTCTCACATTCTGATGACAAAACTGATACTAAAGGGATATGGTCTCCGGCTTAGGTGGACCAGCAACCACACCCAGGATGGCAAATGCTGCCTTTTTATGCTTACTATAAAGCCTAAGGTCCTACCCATTGTGAGATGATGGCTGAACTGTGGAAGCCGTTAGAAAAGCCCATGACTATATTTTATTATTCTCATAAAGTTCATGAATTAAGATCCGCATTTGAAGCATCATTTACTGTTAACTCCTCTATTAACTATTTATGTATCTTCAGAAAGAAAGTGGTGTTGTAGTGGTTCTCAGGGGGTTTGAACTATGCTTAATTTCTAACTTGCAAATTCTGCTCAGCTTGATAGGAACAGAAATCTTTCCCAGCTTTGAACATGTTTTCATAAGAAGATTTCAACTAAATTAGGTCCTTTTTATGCTGGCAAACTAACAAATAACCATGACAATGTGGGAGTCCAGTAACCCAAGTATAGCTAGAAGTCTGACAGTATTAAAAAGTTGGGGGAAAAAAATAAATGTTTCGTTATAAAAGCTGGCACAAGCATAAAAAAGCCAAACCTCCAAAACAGAGAGCTATATTTTCAAAAGTAATTCAGAGCAACATTTGGTACATGGTTTCCCAAAATTGGTTAAAAATGTTCCTTACTTTTCTTTAGGAGCATATGAGATCAGTGATGCGCATTCTTTTATTGTTTCTTACAGCCTTTCATCCTGGGAGTTACAAACAAGTATTATGCTTCAGCTTGTACATAACCCATCATCCCATTCAGCATAATTTGGTGTTGAACCTGCATGGTCAAGTTTTTTTTGTTTGTTTTTTTATTGTCACTTCAAACTTAAGTAATTGAGAAACTGCTTCAGGGAAGTGTTACCAAAACTTTGCTACTTTGTATCAAAGATGTAACCAAAGCTTACTACTTTGCATAAAAAAAGATGTTTTGCTAATTGTATCAAAAATGTAAGATGTCTTTCATTTCCAGATTTACTTAGGTAGGCAGTATTTAGAGCAAGAGATTAGGAAAGGTATTCCTTTACAACTTAATTTAGGCCCTGTTGATGGTAGAGGTTTTCAGATAGCTAGTTTAAGTTAGATCAGAAAAATGGGCAGCTGGTTAGGACATAATTGATTTACATACTTGAAGCAATGAAAACAGAAATGCATTTATACATTTACTCTTTTTTCTTTTTTTCTGGCTTCTTTTGCTGTTTTGGGGTTGGTTTCATTTTGGTTTTTTTTTCTGCTTACTGTCTGGTTTAGAAATACAGGTCCTAGTGCTGCATATACTTTTCAAGCCATATCTGCACAGTAGGGGTTGCTCATGAAAATGAGTTGTTCATCTGCCCCACTCTGAGCATTACATTCATCCCTTTAATGTCATCTGACAAGAAAAGGCCAGATGCTCAAAACCACAGGGGATTGCAGGGAATGATATTAAGACCTGTATGAGGATGAGGTCTGAAGGGATGGTACCACCTTCAGCTGGTGCAAGCAGATCAAGCTGTATTTCACTTAGCAAACATAACCCAAACTCTTAGCAAAAAAAAATCTTGAGATGACTTTAGATAGCAAAGTTAAATTTAGTGTAGTTGTTTAGAATTTCTATCTCTAAAAGGTTAAACATAGGCAGAGCAGGAAAGAAAAAAGCTTTCAAAATCAGACACAGTCCTCAGGCTCAGGTCTGCTATCCACACAGTCCTACTTGCCTGTTCACGTGGACTTTAGCACTAGGGGCAGGTGCTAAAGCAGAGCAGTTTTGGATTATGATAATAGAGGTTTTTATGACAATAGCTTAAGTTTAAATGTTGCTCACATATGCCGGCGGGAAATCATATGTGATGAGGTACCTACTCCCAACTCTTGCCTTTCTGCCACTGTGTACAACTAGGGAAGGTGAAGAGGCTGTCATCCCCTGCATGAGGAGCTTCATCCCCTGCCCGAGGGGCTTCCCCTCCCACACTAGTATTCAGTTTAACCAGATACTCCAAATGCTGCACAGAAATGTTAATATTTCTGTTGTGAACCTGAAACTTCAGTAAATGTTTTTCTTTTCACTGTGTGCAGTCTGGACCAAACCTGGAAAATATTTAGGTCTTCTTTCTTCTTTTTGGAAAAGCACAGCCCACATTAATGGCAAAAGCATAATTAATGAATAATGTGGATAATTCAAACTGTAATTGCAGATTAATCTGAAAAATAGAAAATATTTCATGCTGGAAGGCACTGTGTGTAAAATCAGGGATGCTTTCTTCCCTTAACTTGAAGAGCCAGAGGGGGTTATACAAAGCTGGGTGCTTACTGCACATCCAAACAGCCATGGTATGGGGATGCAGACATTTGAACACATACCTCTGCCTTTGTGTACAGTTCAGTCATTAGCAAGTAGCTTTAAGTGCAACCATGTACCTTCAGCTCCAAATACCCCATATTATTCAACTGCAGTGCTACCATTTTTTATGCAATGATTTGGGGTGCAAAAGAGAAGGCTGTAATTTGTATTTTTTCAAAGAATCCTGAAGAAAATCTCTGCAAGCCAAATCTTCCCTCCAGAAGGATACTTGCTGTGTAAAAATACTGACTCATTCTCTAGAACAAATAAGATTACCATACTTTTGAAGGTGTACTTGATCACACTGCAGGAGGGATGCTTAGTTTTACTGCTTGCACCTAAGCGTGATTGCGTTATTTTCCAAGAGAAGAAAAGCTTAGCTGAAATTAATTAAGATTGTTTTTAAGATTGTGATAGAAGGTTACTATTCTATTTTAAAGTGTCTGCAAAAGTTCAATCACTCTGAATTATTGGATGAGTAAAGCCCTGAGTTGAAGGTGGATGCTGTTGATCTCTGTTGGACTCAGCAAGGGGGATGAATTCCGCAGTGATCCCTTCCCTGAAAACCTCTTGTCGCATCCCTTCTTACTTAAAGCTGTCAGCTTGCACACCCCGGTTTCCTGAAACAAAATGATCTGATAGGAGTAAGATGGTTTCAGGATGGAAATTTCAAACACTAAAAGGATGAAATGCTGTTGAAAATGTTGCCATTTTCTCCTGAGTACTCTTTTCCTGATCTCAGGGCAAAATCTGTTAAGAAAGTTACATGTTGAAAAGCTTAGAGGGCTCTCTTCCTTCTTCTTCCTTCTTCTTTTTGTAATCTCCATGTGAATATCAATCAGTTCCAACCCCTAAACAACTGCCAGTTGAAACTGGTATAGCCTGTTTCTTACTGGGCCTATTTTCAGCAAAAAAAGTTGGGATTTGCCACTGCAGTGTCACTTGCAATTTTTCCCACAGAGGTAGACACCTCCTTTACCCACACTGCTGATGGCAGTCCCAAGCCTCTATGCCTTGGAAGCAGTTGACAAATGTGATCCCAGCTGGGGAGGTGTTGAGGTGCATGTGTATGTGATCCTGTGTTGATTAGGAGGCAGGGTTTCCTACTCTCCTCATTTGGCACATGTTGGGTATTCCAACTGAACATACAGAGTCAGAATCGTGTGCCAAACTAGTTGGACTTCAAGAGCAGTCGTATTGGGTTTTGCCAAGAGCCATGGGACTTGAGTAGTACCCTTCACCTAGGCTTTCGAAGCTACATTTTTCATTGCCTATAACAAAACGACCTCAGTTTGTACCCTATCAAATCATCTTTTGCTTTAACTACATGCCTTGTGTTTGTCATATTCTAGTTTTCCCTCATAATGTTGTATTCTTGGAGTTTGTTTGATGTTGAGAGGAACACCCATGCAGAACCGCACCCCCGTTTTTCCCTGCAATTAGTTCTGTAATCTTTAATGTGAATATCTCTTGGTGAATCTTTCAAAACCACTTTTGAAATACATGATCTTCACCAGTTTGGCACTGCACATTCACCCATTCCTTTAAAAAATGTTTAGAGGGGGAAAGGGAACAATTTCCCCCTCTCAGGGAGACAATCCACTCGTTGCTTTGGGGAATAGTTTGGAATAAACAGAATTTGCACATAGAATTTAACAAGCTAAATAATAGTCCCAAGACTGTTTCTTTCACATTTGCCCAGCACCAAGCTTGTGATGAATCTTGTGAAATCTCTAGAGTATTCGCTGTTCCCGTAGTTCTTACTCACTCTTAATTTTTGGTCAGTTACTGTTTTTTTCCTTCTGTTTTTCAAATACCGAAGGAAACGTGGTAGGTAGCCCAATGGAAATTTACTTAGAAACAAATCCTTCAGCTGAAGAAATCAGACCGATGCATTGATAAGACTTGGGCTTCTTTGCTCTGGGGTTGATGAGACCTGTAGATAGCAGAGGCGCAGTTGTGACCTTCCTGACTGAGGAGGAGGCAGAAAGTGCTGCTACCAGATCAAAGAGAAGGATTTTTTTTAAGTGCCAGTTGCAGTCTCTCAGTATGCAGAGTGGTGGGCTTCTAGCTGTGAAGGGTTGAGCTCTGTTTATCCTGTTGCAGCTGGAGGAAGATATAATTCTGATGAATCTTGGAAAGGTTCTGTCTTCTGGCTATCAGGACTGACACCGTGAGCCTGCTGGAGAACATGTAGGAAACATATATGGGGCATCCACAGGTTTGCTGAGAACTCAGGCTGTTTGTTCTGGTGCCACTTTGCAGGCACAAAATCCAACCCTTCAGTGAACAGGGCAGGAGGACATTTTCAGTGTGCAGAGTGACAGCATGCAACTAGCATTAGTGAAAACACCCACTGAAATACTGAGACTTCTGTTTTGGGTCCAGAAAAATGATACCCAGGGAAAGAAAGTCTACTTGGGCATTGTTTGGTGGGTGGCTTGAGAATAAAGCGTGGATTGTTTTCTGCCTCTGAAGGTGTTTTGTTTGGTGTTGATGGAGAAAATTGAATTATATTCTAACAAAGTAGCAGCAATAGCTTTGGGGTTTGTGTTGGAGGGGGGTTAGTACAGTACGCTCCTACATTTTGCTTTTCTGTTCAGAATACTAGTATTGTTGTGGGTTTTTGTTTCTCCCTTTCAATGGAGGAGGTTGATGGAGAGGTTAGATACCAGTTCTGCCTCAGTGATTTATTAAAGCAGAGCTGGAGGAACGGAAGTCGCCCTGTTCAAAGGTGTGGGGAGTGTTTTATTGTTCTGCATGGTGCTGTGAATGCCAGCGATTTTGCAGCTGTGAAAAGGGCTCTTAATGAGTTTCAGCATTTTAATGTACTTCAAGTTCCCAATTGTACAAATTTAAGAAGCTTAGCAATTTGGTATCTCCTGAATAATAGCAAGTATTTTATACTCTAAATACACTCGGGGAAGTCTCAACAATATTGCAGGAAGTCTTGGTAATATTGCGTCTCCTTCCCAATGTAATAGCTTTAGAGGACCTAATTGACTTGAACAGTGGAATTGGTCCTTTAAAAAACATGCACACACAATTTTTGATTAATGAGCCCCATAATAAATCATTAATCTTTTTTGGCTCAAAAAATGATCTGAATAGTTTTTGAAGTAGAAGTTATTGTGTATGTTTTCCTAAATTGTCTTTGTGATACAGTGCTTGCGTTTCAGATCCATCATCTTAAATTTACAGAAAAAATAAGGTAGCCTAATTTAATTTTTAGAAAAACAAGTCCAAACTCTGAACTGCTTGGTTACTAAAAGGCATGGGAAAAAACATCTAGATAGGAGTACTTCCTCTTGGAATAATAAAAGCTCTGTAAAATGACCACGTAATAAGTGTCCTTCCTGAAGGATCCCAAAGTGCTTTTACACATTTTCTGTAGTCAATGTGGGTCATTCACCTATCATTTGGATGAAACCAGTCTTTACTGGCTGCACTAAACAACACTTTTGATAGGAAGGAAATCATTAATAACCCTTGCATTTGAAACTCTGGGGAGAATTTGAGGTAGGCAGATTGTAATTGCCCAATGTGGAACCAGGCTAGAAGACTGTGATTAATATACCCTGGCTGCATTTTAATTGTCCCAGAGTAGTCAGGACCTTGGTTTCAAGTGTGCTTTGTCTCTGAGTAGTATTTCTTTTTCTTCATGTTAATTTTGGAGCTTATAGTATGGGTGGCAGGCTTAGCAGAATTGAAAAGTGGGGAAATTTTTTACTTAAATGGGGATCAGCAGCACTGTGACAGTGTAACACAATTTTCTATGTGTATCTCAAGATGCACATAGACAGAAGCTGGCTGCATATTTCATTTTATCTTCCTATTCTACTGCATGACCTTCTGATTTGGTCGGATCCCTGAAAATGTTTTCCCCACACTTCACTATTTTGAACTCTTAAAGTGTTATTATTTTAGGTCTTAATATTAATAGCAGAGTAAGTGCAAATAGCTCTGCTCTTTAACTTTTCACTTCCTCTGCCAATTGCTTGGTCTTTTGAAACAGTGTAGTATCTCAAAAACCTGTGAAAGGAAGCCTAGCAGGTAGCTTGATTCATCTCCAAAAATAGGGTCACACAACTTGAAGTTACTTCCCTTAAAAATCAAACAACCTGCAGAGGTTGTTGATCCTTTTCTCAGCGGATCCAGCCTCATCCTGTCCCAGGCAAGGGCAGATTGGGAAGCCTCTGAATGTCAAATTCCATTGTGAGGCTGCTGGATGTGTGTCCGTCTGAGACAGTCACTGATCTGCAGATCTACAACGAAGTCAGCCTCAGGCTGAGACACCACTCAGTGGGATCCAGTGGCAATTTATTGTTCTTTTGAGGAACCTGAGAGTTTTTAATCGTTTTTGTGTAGATACAACCAAATTCTGTATTTAGAACATAGGGGTGTTTTTTGGTATTTTGATTTTCCTTTTTTTTTTTAACCCACGTAGCCCACAGAATACACGTAACATTAGCCTGGTCTGTTGACAAAGTTGAGCTGAGCACAAATTTCTCAGGACTGCAGACTGTCAACTTTGGTCCCTCAGGTTTAAAGTGTTTACATGGCTTGTAGAACATGCACACACATTCACAGCTGTATGTGTTTTACCATGAGCCACCAGGAATTGCTGCAGTCATGGTGGTAACTTCACAAGTAAACTATGGAATTCCATAGGCATCCATGTAAAGGTGTTTCACATTGGTACCTTTCAGTCCTACCTCCTTTAGGAACAACTGTGTTTTACCTCCTCAAGAAATGGGTGAAGTTGTTTCCTGAGTACTGGGTGATGTTCTAGTTACTCCATCTTTATCAGCAAGGGTAAGCACTGGCATCAGAAATGTACTTCTGATAAAACAATCCTAATTTACAGCTCTCTCTTATTCTAGTTCTTTGACCTAGTGGTGCAATTATTAACTGAGAGGTTAAGATGTTTGGTTTGTAAACCTTCAGCTCTTCTTTTCACTAAAACTGGTTTGAAAACAAGTTGCAAATACAGCACTTGGGTGAGGTAATTGAGAAATGTTCAGAAATTCAAGTTCCTTTCTTTAACACTGTCTTTTTAGTTATAGTATTCTAAAGCAGGAGCAAAATGACTCAGATCACTTAAGGATCAACACAAGAGCCAGGTCCAGTGCACCCCACTGCAGATTCTCCTTTGTCTTTAATTCCCAGCCATCAGCTACGTCCAAAATGCCTTCTTTGCAATTCCTTTCCAGTTTGGAACTCAAGAATGCCTGTGTATCTTGTCTCAGTTTTATTACTGCAGTAAGTTCTTATGGTTACTTATGATTTATAAGTGAGAAAGAGGGTAACAACCTTCACTTGTTGCATTGATACAGCCATCAGGTTTTATATGAACAGTTTATACATGTATACAAATAAATGTGAAATACAATTACATGCAGATGTATTTAATCACACACAAGCGTACCACCAGCGAAGCATATGAAGTGGCTATGGGGGAACCTCCTTTGTGTATGCAGTCACTCACACATACGTATGCATAATTGCAAATGTGCCTCCTTTTTTGGAAATCTGTGTGCAGTCTTATGTATCTTTAAACATCGACATCTGTTTACCCAGATCTTCAAAACTGAAGGCGTGCTTTAACTGGAATGCACTTTTATGTGTATAATGTGTTTTGTTGTTACATGTGTACTTAAACACATCATTCCCATGCATATGCACACACACAGAGGCACGGAGATATACATATATATATACATAGCCACAGCTGAAATATTGTATAGACATAATAGCAACAGATAAGCATGAGCCATGGAGAGCTTACTATTGGAATGCTGATGCATTTTCTTGTAGGCCAACTTAGTACAACACAGCAAATTGTTGACACGCAAGCAGTCGTAGCCAGTTGTTGTGCTAGGCAAGGCAGCCAAGTCCAGATTTCTGGAAGCAGAAGGAAAGAGTACAGGGCTTGAAGCATCTTATTCTTCCTTTCCTCCTCCTCACAGAGACTGGTCACGTGTACTCGGGTTCAAGCTTTGTGCTGTCTTAATTTCAACTTGTAAAATTTCTGCTTTACCATTCTCTTTTATCATCTTGTGCCATTCCTGTACAGTTTACTTCCTAGTCTTCGGTAGTAAAGGAGGTGAACTGCATGAGCTTTTGCAGGTAGGCAACCTTCATGCAGACAAGCCTCTGAGGTGTTCTCGCTGCCCTGTGAAGAGCTCCTTCCCAGCCACCCCAGTTCTCACCATCTGACTGCAGACAACTGTGTCCATTATTTAATTTCAAATGCCAGACATCTTTGCTTAATGGCTTTCTCAAAGCTCTTAATTTCTGCCACAAGAACAGCACATGTGCCCTTTCACATCATTTTCTTGACCAGAGGGAAATGCTTTTTTCTTGCCACAGCCGGATCACGTTATGGCTCCTTATGGCTCAACAAAATTTGCTTTACAGGTCTGTCTTGATCCTTAATAGGTGGATAGAACTGGCCACTTTGTCTGCCTTACTATACCTATTATAATTTCAGAGTGGTTTTCTGCTTCTTTCTGCAGAAAATTGTTGACTTTGTGTTTTCCATGTGAATATGCAACTGGAAACATTCATTGACTTGGAAAACTAGAGTCAGCATTCACTGCTCAGAAAACTGCACTCTTTTAGGTGATATGAAAGACAGAAGGAACTAATGAAAGGTTTGAAGGAAAACTCTCATGAAGAACTCATGCTTTCCTTGGTTTTGGGAAGTAAGTTCATACCTTTCTGCTTCACTGCCCCACTGCTTGTGCAGAGGCAATGTTCTTTGTAGATCGAAAAGCACAATAAAATTCCCTCTTCTCTCTACTTTCATTAACTGGCAAGAGAAGAACAATGTTCCTCTTTCTGCTTTCTCTGTCCTTGATTTTTTCCCACCAATACTATAGAGTTGTAGGAGTCCACAACTCTCCGCTGCCTTTCCAAATACCTCTAGTTAATGCATTGTGCCACTGCAATCCCTATTTGCTGCCTACAAAAAGCGTAATATAACCTTAAATAACGCTTTCTTCCCCAGTGGTGCTGGGGTTTTTGTATCAGGACAGGGAAGCTTTGACACTTTGCTTACCTCCGTTTCCCAAGCAGGAATGGATGACAGATGCCTGACCCCTCTTCTCTATGTTGTCCAGATAGAGACTGATATGGTCCTCTTTTGCAGCTTGTGCAGTGGCCATCATTGGTTATTGATTTGTCTCATGTCACTGCTGTGCTTTTCTTCTTCATGAGTTGTAGCCTGTACTGCTCCCCTGGAGCGGGTCACAGCCTCAGGCTAGCTGTGGCCAGAGCAGGGAGGGCGGTGGTCCCATGCTATCCAGTAACCCCTTCAAGCTACCTGCTGGCTCTGCTTTATTACACTGACTGCAGCTGTGGGGCAGTGGACTTCTCTGCCAGCAAAAACATGGTGGGACAGTACTAGCACTGCTGAGACTGCAGCCTGGACAGCATGGAACTGTGCCTGCTTGATTTGTCAAAGGGGCAGGATTTTAGCCCCATCATTAACCCTTTGTCATTGGTTCCCTGTCATTTGCCCCTAATCTCAACTTCATTTACCAGGGCAACCTCATCATACAAAGACTTCCTCTGATGGGTGCTGAGGAGAGCACAGAGGGCTCAGTTGCTTCTGTACAAAGGGATTCAGCAGTGATAATCACAGAATCCAGCCCCGCCTTTTTGTTCTATTTTAATATTTATTATTTTCTTAATAAAGCAAAGTTTCAGTTTCTTCACTTACTAATAAAATTTCATCATTTTAATGTGTGAGTCTGGAAAATAAATATTTCAAGTCCTTTTTGCTAACTCTCTGCTGGGACTTGCTGACTCAGCACTGGGAATTCCACGCACAGGGAAAATGTGGTATTGCTGTGTCTGTCCTGCTTTTGAATGAAAACCATCCCTTGTCACATTTGAAACATGGCTTGGTTGTCTTTTTATATCTGATGCATTTAGGAAAAGCATAAGTATTTCTGCATTGCATGTTCTGCGAGTTGTGCTTGATCTTAAACGGGAACGGTATTTTTGTCTGTGTTAAATACAGATTTCTTGAAATAAAACTGTCAAGGCTGTGTTTTATGGCAGATTTTGTTTTCCTTAAGCAGTATCTATGTAGATTTTCTCTTAAGTTTATGTAGTAGTTAAAAGGATCCAGACTCTCTGAAAATTGATGCATCCTCAAGGACTGGTAGTTTTCCATTTCTGGCATGTGCATCAAGATGAATAGCTGTTCTCTAGCAGTTTGTATGGACTCAGGCTAATCAGACCTCAATCTATATCCCAACAGGAATTCCCAGACAAGAAAGTTCTGACTTCATTTATGGTTTATAGGAAGTAACACAAAACATGACAAAAGAAAGCGTTCCATTTTCTTCACAAGCAATCACATGGGATCTGTGTGCTGCTTGAATTTGCCTTTGGGTCAATAGGTCAAATATTAAAAAGCATTATACTGTCCCAAAAAGTCCTCTTAAAGCTTCTAGTGCTTTCCCAGTGCAGATAATTTACTACCATTAATGCCCACAGTCTTTTTCCACTGCAAGTGTAGACAGTTAAATGCTAAGGCTTTGAATTTTCATAAAGAATTCTGAATTTCCTGACTTAGCCCCAACCAGAGAAGCTTCTGAAGATAAATGCACAAGTTGCTATTGGTCTACACATATGGATAATAATTTAACCCTTTGTTCATATTTATCCTTTCAAATCTGTATTATTTTCATTTTGCTGGAAGCTTTGAAAGCAGAGCAATAAATATATATAAAAAAAATTAGAAAAGATACATCCACTTGGTTTTTTTTGCACCTTTATAAGTCTGAATATAGGTCTGCAAATATTTTCCAGTACAGATCCTGGTACTGCCAAGTAAGAATGATGAAAATTTTGCTGTAGAATTCAGTTAGAGAAGGATCAGGCCATGACAGAGCAAATACACTGTCCTTAGGGAGGACAGGTGCTGGAAATAGTGAATAGAAAATCCTAACATCACCCTGGCCAAGTACAGGTTACACATGCACAACATCTGTAATCTGTGCCTCTGCTGCTTCTTTAACGCATCCTATGGCCACTGGAAAATCAGACAGCAAAGCCCTTCCCCTTGCCACATTCCTGTCATTTAGAAAATCCCATCACTTCCTTTTCTGATCATGAGGTGCAGCATGGAACCTCTTCTCTAACATGTGGCACAGTCTCTACAAAGTACATAGGAGGGGTTAATCCATCGGTTGATCAAAACGCTTTGTGGAATCATAGAATCATAGAGTAGTTGGGGTTGGAAAGGACCTTAAGATCATAAAGTTCCAATACTAGATTCTTTCTGCACTGAGCAAGTGGTATTATGTCCTGAGGTACATTAGGGAGAAAACCATTATTTCCACTACCATTTGTAATCCTTTAGGTCCACTTTTACTGTCATGAGAACAGTCATTATGCTTGCAACTTTGAGGTAAGAAAGTAGCACAGCCCAGTCAGCTCCAGGAGTCACCAGACCATGGTTTGAGAGTTGCCACCTCAACAAATATAGACTAAAAAAATGAGATGTAGAAATTCTGTCATAATTGTAACCATTTACTCTAGAATCTCCAGTGCTTTGTACACAAACCCGGCTTTTCAGGGTCTGTTATCATAACTGAACAAGTCCCAGCTTCTGTAAAGGAGATCTGTAGAATTCTTGAAGGATTTTTATATCTGGAAGACTGAGTTCCACCTTGAAACTCTTTGTGTTTATGTCAGGTGTTTGGGAGTATTATGATCTTAAGTAGAGCAAAAATAATTGTAATTTTCTGGTTTACATAGTATTACAATTGGACATGCATGCACCGAACATTTTGCATATTAAAAAAACTGTATTTCAGCTAATTAGTGTCACTGGCACTGCAGATCTGTTTTAAAAAACTGAAGTGCTACTCAGTACTTACTATTTGTGTGCACCATGTTTCTTGAAATGCCAGGTAGTCACAAGAATCCATGATAATGGGATGCTTCTTGTGTATATTTCTGAGATTACTTTTTTAAGCACTTTAGTTTAAGCTGTTAATTTATTTTTATTAATTTAGTGCATGTGGCATTTTAGCTCAGATTAGTTTTCTTCATTATTGATAACAGAAAGTTTATATTGTCGCCTGATTTCATGCTATGTCCTCTGTAAAGGAAATAACCTCTTTTGTGACCTCTTCTTTCTCTGTGTAAGTATATATATGCACATGTAGAAATGTGTACTTTCTGTGGGACAGCATCATGTAAAACAGAGTTCAGTGAGAAAGCAAATATTAGGAGTTAAATCACAAGATTTGCTGTGCAGGGGCAAAGGACTTTACTTCTGTCTAAATATTGATAAGGAAGTCCTGGAAAATATGCATCAGTCAGCTTGTCATCAATGCAGTATAGCATAGAGCAAATAAACATACACGATGGGATATTGTTTAACGTGCAGTAGGACCCAGTGTCTTAAGTTCACTAGGACACAGTGACAGATCAAAATAAATAGGTAAGGTGTTCAATTTAGATTGCAGCTCATCAGGCAAATCTCCTTTTGGCTTCCTAGGGCCATTAGTGGGTTACTCGTTTAGGGTTCACTGCTAGGAGACTGTAGCATTTTCAGAAACTGTTATAGACAGGCTTCAGATAATCTGAGGTTGTTAATTGATTCTTACTTAACAGCAGATCGGTCATTAAAACAAGTGTCAAAGAGAATATGGAGACAACTGAACACCGTCAGAGCTAGCGTGCCACAGTGATTTTTTCTGAGGTTGAGCTGCCTTTCTGGCTGCAGTGCACTGTGCACTGTGGAAATTGTGGAAATTTGTTTCTAGGAAAGCTAAGAAGTAAGGATTTCTAAAAAATTTCACCTTGTAATGACAGATGTATGAAAAATAGGGTTTTATATTAGTCTCATAGTTCTGGTTATGATTGTATTTGATGGACGTAAAAGGATATACCATGTATCTTATGCAGTGCTCTGAAGCAGTGACCATAGTGACTCAAGTCCATGTTTGCCACATGAGATGAAGGGCAAATAAAATCACCATGGGCAGATTAAAAGCATGATGGAAGGTTCTGCAGCAGCTCTGTGCTGGACAGACCAGTAATAATTTGGTTCCAGGAATATTTAGCTTTAGCAAATGCTGTGCTGTCCATGAGCAAACTTAATTAAAGCTGAGTCCAGCTTACACAGCACGGCACAGCACCCTCACAGTTTGCACAGTGAGAAGAAATCGCAGGCGTATACAAACTGTGAACTCTTTTTAAAGTACATGGTTTTAATTAAAACAGTAGTTATAAATAATACTCTACTATGGAGCTGATACAGGTATTTGTGACAAATAACTTCCTACAATACTCTTGTTCCTTTTCTCTCAATAGGTCATGGTTTTTAGGAATTTGCTTGTTTGCAATTTTTTGACAAAACTTGGTAAAGCAAATTTTAGCCTATGCCTTGTTTAAGAAGTAGTTACAAAGAGAGCTTCAGTGATGGCACAGTAAGATTAGGTGCCTGAGTCACATCTCATTCCTGATTAGGTGGTCCCAGGCAAAGGATTTCTAGTGGCAGGAGTTCAATTCTTGGGTCATTATAAAGCTCAGAATTGCTTAAATTTGCTCATGCAAATAACAATAAGATACTTCTTAAAATAATTTGGAAAATGCTTTTTTTCAGAATAGCAGTTATGTTCTCTGTGTTCATGTGCAGAACCACTGTGTCTTTTCAGAAAGTGTCCTTGTCATTATTAACAGGCTTTTGACCTGACTTGTTGACAATGAAGCTGACACAGAAAATGCATACTGCAGGATTATTTTTAGCTATATTTATAATGTTTGATGGGTTTGGCTTAATTATTTCTGTACAATAGTTGCATAATTACGCTGAGGCCAAATATCCTGCACTGCTGTGCTTTTTTTTAAGCACATTGCTAATCAATTTTAAACTATTGTGTAAAAGTTGGGTATGGCTGGAAATGGAAGAAAGATCATTTATGAAGCGTGTAGTCAGCAATTGGTCTAAAAAGGCACAATGACTTCCATGAAGTAGATGTATCAGGGTGAAAGAGAGACTTAACATCTCAGGATGTTAAATCCTTACATACTAGAGCCTTTGGAAGGCCATCAGACAACACAAAAAAATCCTTTGAAGGTACCTAAGGCAAAATAAGCTTCTTTGAATACCCCAATACCCTCTGCTCTTCAGTGCTTTTTCTGCAAACCCTTTAGTGTTTAGACGCGGTCTTGGTTGAGGAGATAGGTAGTGCCTCTAGCAGTACCTGCTGCAAAAAAAAAAAAAACAAAGGAGGAAAGGGATAAAATCATTCTTGCTAGAGATAAGCCTGGGGATGGCAGCCTTTGACACTGTTTCCCACAGCATTCTCCTGGAGAAACTGGCTGCCGTGGCTTGTATGGGCATACCCTTTGCTGAGTAAAAAACTGGCTGGATGTCCAGGCCCAAGGAGTGGTGGTGAATGGAATTCAGTCCAGTTGGTGGCTTGTCACAAATGGTGTTCCCCAGGGTTCAGTACTGGGACCAGTTCTGTTTGATGTCTTAATCAGTGGACACCAAGTTGGCTGGGAGTGTTGATCTGCTGAAGGATAGGGAGGCTCTGCAGAGAGATCTGGACAAGCTGGATCAATGGGCCAAGGCCCATGAGTTTTGATGATTCTAAGTGCCAGGTTCTGCACTTAGCCCACAACAACCCCATGCAATGCTACATGCTTGGGGAAGAGTGGCTGGAAAGCTGCTTGGTAGAAAAGGACCTGGGTGTGCTGATTGACAGAGCTGAACATGAGCAGCTTGTGCCCAGGCAGCCAAGAAGGCCAGCAGCATCCTTGCCTGTATGAGCAATAGAGTGGCCAGCAGGACCAGGGCAGTGATCATGCCCCTGTACTCAGCACTGTTGAGGCTGCACCTCGAATCCTGTGTTCAGTTTTGTGCCCCTCACTACAAGGGAGACATAGAGGTACTTAAGCATGTCAAAGCAACACAGCTGATGAAGGGTCTTGAGCACAAGCCTTTTGAAGAGTGGCTGAGGAAAGTGGGGTTTTTTAGCCTGAAGAAAAGAAGGCTCAGGGGAAAGCTCTCTACAACTACCTGAAAGGAGGTTGTAGTGAGGTGGGTGTTGGTTTCTCCCAAGTTAACAAACAGTAGAACAAGAGGAAATGGCCTTAAGTTGCACTGGGGAAGTTTAGACTGGATACTAGGAAAGATTTCTTCATCCAGAGGGCTGTCAAGCATTGAAACAGGTTTCCCAGGGAAGTAGTTGAGTCACCATCCCTGGACATATTTAAAAGATGACATGGTTTAGTGGTGAACTTCACAGTGCTAGGTTAATGGTTGGACTTAATGACCTTAAAGGTCTTTTCCATCCTAAACAATTCTATGATTCTATTGAAAAACTTTGGAAGGACTCTAGATGAAGAGGCCCCTATCACTTTTACCAGTTTCCTTCTTCTGTATCTGTTGCATTATCAGTGCTTAGTGCACTAATAAAATCCATGCAAAGTTTAGGCTTTCTGTAGAGTCTTGTAACCCTTTTGGTGTGCTGCTCAACAAAAGAGTGAAACCAGCCAGGGATCAATAGTTAACTGGCCATTGATTTAGCTGTCTACACTGCTAAAAATGTGCCCACACAAAGGGAAGTCAAAGGGAACCCTGGCAGCTGCACTCGATTCATTCTGTTCATTTTGTGTTACTGCAGTGGTGGCTCAAAATTTGTTATTAACAATTCTGAAAGGCTGCATGGTCTGGACCATTGCTATAGCAAATGTTTCATGTGGGTTTCTTAATTTGTTTGTTCCTTCTTTTTATAAAAGAAATAATAATGTGAAAAATCTTTGAAGGCAGGGTTACTGTTACTGAATTCAAATCAGTGTATCTTCATTGATTTGAAAGGCCCCACACAGACGTAGACAGGCAAGATCCCACCCCTCAGCCACTGCACAGAACTCCTCCTTCCCACTGCCACTGAGAAGGAGGAAAAAGGTTTCCTGCCATCACTTCTGTAATACTGTGAGGTGATGGATTTTGGAGTGACTTTCTTTTAACTTTCAAGCCACCATCTCCTCTTCATCCTATCTAACTGTGATAATGAAGTTAGGAGCATCCTGCTATGCTTGGATAGGTCACTGAAGAGAGGACCTCTCCAAATGTTACTTGCAGATATTAAGCATTAGATCTGAAGTTAAACGCCTGAATTATAAATTCAGTAACTTACCTGTTTGAAAATCAAGCATCTTTTACATATGTGCAAAAATATGACACATTAATATGAAAAAGCAGCCGTAATAAATGGAGAAACAACAGAAAACTGGGGAAAAATTCTTTTAATTCAGATTTTTGGGGGGTGAATCTGATCAAATGCATATCAAATCAATTTTCAAATTAACGTCTATTTCAGATATCCTGGAAATTTCTCCTGATCTGCAGTACTAAAAAAGTAAATATTAAATAATAAAAAACCAAGAAGTGATATTGAATGTGAATCTGCTGAGAGAAAGTATTACATGCTTCCTCTAAATTTCATTTAACCTCAGTGGCTTGTATCAAATCCAGTTTAGAAATAATCTAATAAACTGAAGATGAGACTGATGTTACTGTGCAACTACAGTTTTCAAAATACTGAGCAAACACTGGGAAATTTATGAAGTGGCATATAAATGTTTCCATATATATATAATCTGGTTTCATGTCACTGGTTCCACATAAATGGCTTTTTCCATAAAAAGTCTGAGTATTTTTATGTTGAGGGGAGACAGAAGTTCAACCAAGATCTTTAAAGGAGATAAATTGCATACATAGCCTGAAGACTTAGGCAGTGACCATTAGGCAGAGAGGAACTACTCTGGGGAAAGTACTAATTGAGGGTGATTTGAATGTGGATCTAAAATGTTCATAAAGGCAGGACCATGCTTTTAAAGGTGAGCTGTAGTATTGACCTGTGTCAATGTTGGTATGATCAAGTCTCAATTTATTAAGGACAAGCATATGATCTATTAATATAAATATTGATTATATCTTTAAAAAGAGGAATTCAGAATCTCATATTGATCCAAATACAAAGTTATATTCCCAGAGTAAGTTTAGAAGATGGAAAAAGGAATCGTTCGAACTAATAATCAGCACTTAGCTTCCCAGAGCAGGCATTTCTAAGGAGAAATAATTTAGGTTGAATAAAAAGAATTGGTATATAGGGTTCCCACATAAACCAAACACACTCGGTTTCCAGCCCACTGAGATTACAGGAGGTTTGAGCTCCTTCTGGGGAAAAATATCATAGCAAAAAATTGCCCGCCCCTCCCAGCACATCTTTAAAGAATGCATTACTAAATGTACTACGTAAAGAGGCTCAGCCTCTTCTCACACCAGCAGGAATTGTTCTTTCAGCTTTTCATGCATTGCTTCCAAAGATTATCTCAGGATGGGAGGGAAAATCCCATCTGAGCATTGTCCTTTCTTTCAAAAGTGCCTAAGAGGGTCCAGCAATAACAAACAGCAGACTTTGAGTTGCAGCACCCCCTCAGCTGGGTTTTATCCATTTCAGATGCTATTGGTGTAGTGCATTTCAAATCCTCTGCATTATAAAACTTCTTTTGCCTCTTGGCACAGGCCTTGGGAGCTGAATGACTGGCCCAGTTCTTGCTAAAAGACAGTGACATTTCTGGCTGTTTCCCCGGAACAACTGCTCCTGACTGCTGAACTCCAGAGCCTTGCAGCAGGATGCCTGCTGCTGAATGCTGGAAGTGCTCTAAACTAATTAAAAACTTGGGTTTGACCTACTGTTAGTTGGCAATATTCAAAAGTTTAAGCCTTTCTACCTGTGATTTTGACCAGTTTTGGACTGTCTATCGCCTCCCCAGCCAGAATGGCCTAACTACAATGTATGCATGCAGCTAATGCCTCTGAAGCCCACGGGCCAGAACAGCTAAGGTATTTGGGCTACAACAATGGTGAAACAGGCTGGAATTGGAGGAAAGGGAGTTGCAAAGATCCCTGCACTTGTCTGGCATGTCTGTTGTTTGCCCTTTCTTTGGCACTCCATGTACCCACTCAGCCTCGCATGCACCAGGATGCCAGAATGAGCTTGTCTAGAGTGTGAGGCTATGTCAGGATTTGAGAGCATTGGACCTGACTGAGTTCACCCCCGTTTCTCTGGGGCTGCAGTGCACTTGGGAAATGTGACCCTTCTTGAGCAGTCAAATGGGAGATCATGAGTAAAATGCATCTCAGTAAGGACAGCCAGGAGCAGGCTTTTGACAGTGCCTTGAGACTGCACTTGCAAGTTTGCATGCCTTGAGCCCTGATGCTTTTACAGGTGGCACACACGGCAGGCTCCACAACTTCCTTCCTGTTCTCTTCAAGCAGCAGCAACTTGGCCTGGCCATGTACCCATTGATTAGCTGATTTTGGCACACAGGGTCTGGGAAAAGACCACACACCGTCAGTCCTGCAACCTTGGAATGTTATCCTTCAGTGATGGCAGGAACCTGACTGTCAACTAGTTAGGATTATTAAAGACTAGCAGTTCATGGAGTGCTTGGGCTTATGGTTCTGGTTGGGCTCATCTTGACAACAGATAGGCACATGAACAGGAGGACACCTGCCTTTCACATTGGAAAGCTCAACAGTTACCCTGGGTTGGGGAAGCAAGTATCTCATGCAGGAGCTTGGGGAATCTGCGATGACGATACTTAGGCAAAATAATGAGCATATGTCAGCACCTCTGTGCTGCAGAGGGGACTCTGTGTAACTGAAAAGGATCACAAGGAGCCCTGGTGCCAGAGCTGGGAGGGGGAGCTGAACCTGAGAAACTGGGGTTTATGAGGCTGTGGGGTCTGGCTGCATGGTGATAGGACAGCCAGGCTCCTCACCGCCCCTGTACAGCCTGCTCAGCTCCAGGCTTCATCGTTGGGAAGGATTTCATCTTGTTTTCAGTTTGTGTTTGATATATGGCTTCTGTGGGGTGATATTACTCTGTAAAGGAAAGAGGTATTTCTCTAAATGTTATATTTGTATAGTAAGGAAAAATATTGTGTTTTTTTCCTTTCTTAGAAAACACTGTTGTGCTGTGGAGGTAGCATGAGTGGCCTTATTTGTCTCTTTCTGCTTGCAGCTCTTGTTTATCATGTTGATAAAAGATAGGCTGGGTAAATCTTTGTGGGAGAATTACTATGGCCTGCTAGTCTTTCATTCATCCTCAGAGTGTAGCTAAACTTCCCACAGATGTTTAAAATAATGGCATTTAATCTCTAACACAGTTAAAAGGCTCATGTGTTCCTGCTCCAGAAGTGAGACACATTGACTGCAGTTCTTATTTATTTTATTTGCTTGCCCCAGCTTGAAAACTGAGTAGTCAAAATGAAAGTTCTCATTTTAATATTCTGTGGGACTGAATTGCTTCAGTAAAAGCATTGGCTCTTGTGCAGCTACTGGTGTATAACTCTGCTTTCTTCATATTAGTCTTTCCTTTGGTTATGGCCATGTCATCTGCATATTCTTTCGAAATATTGACAAGGAATGTCCATCACTGAGCACTGACTGGTTGATGAATTGAAGCCCCTAGCCAACCAATGAGGAGAGGTTTGCATAACAATGTGATTATTTGGAATTACAAACCTTTCCACTTGCTTCTGTAATGCCTCTGCTTTAACTGCCTCTGTTGTTCACATTTTCAAAGTACTTGGAAATCATGAAGATGCTTCCTAAGTCTTGTATCTTTCCTTTTTTCTGTGGCATATATGGGGGGATATGTGGAGGGAAGTAACAAGCAATGAAGTTAAATAGTTTGCACACAGAAAAGGCGAACAATGTGGAAAAAAGTAAAGGAGAAAGAAAATGTTTCAGATTTTTGCTTGTTAGTTTTTCCCAAAGCTAAAAGTGTGATCTGAAGCTCATATTCCTCCCTTTTCTTTCCTGTCTTCCCTCCAGGACTGTTTGCATGATTTTCCTCTTGTTGTCAATACTGTTCCAGTTCTGACTCTTCACTAATATGTTTGGGTTATTGGAGAAGAACTAGCTTTCAGAGCTGTATGAATGTAAATTGATGTGAGTGAAGGAAGGTAACTGCAGGGAAAGATGACTGGAAAGGGAAAAAAATGTTTTTCTAGTTCTGGAGTTTGTAACTTCAGTTCAGTTTGCAGTAAGTTCACTCCTCATGCGTGTGTGTGGTTTTTGTATTCTCTGTCCCTTACTACAAAGCATGGTAATAACTGGATATATTTCTGTAGAGAGCAGCTTGAAAATGTGCATACTTGGTTCTTTTACTTCTGTTTTGTGAAATAGTGGAGAATTTGACCTACATAGTAATGTGGTGTTTCATGGGGTAAATGGGTTTGGAGATGCAAACCTAGAATGCAATCAGCATTAAGCAGCATGTCCAAAAGCAAGTGTTTGCAGTTGTTAGGTCAGAATCCAAATTATGCAGTAAAACACCATTACATGCCTTCTCGTTTCTGACCCTTTGAGTGTCCATTTGCAGCTTTTCTTCTCATCCAAAGGGGCTAAAGTTTCCTTTGAGCCTGGGGTAAGGAAAGCTGAAAACTTTCTTTGACTTCTGATTCCAGTATTTAACCACGCTAGACTTTGCTTTGTCATTCTTGGCCTTGCGAAGACAAGACGCATGAATCACAGCTTGAAATGATTTCTCTTTCCATTTTCAAGGCCTTGAATGTGCAAGGCAGTGATGGAGCAGGCATCTTGGTTCTGCCCCATCTTCATACGTAGAAACAGAATGTGTGATTCTTTGTGTTTGACAAGACAAATCTGCACTGATTTTAATGGGCTGTAATTTGCTTTAGTTAAACCAGGGCAGATGGCTGCAGGGCTTTGTGTAATTTCTTCAATGCAAGATTGCAGTGCTACTGTAAGATTATTAATCTGGTTTTAGGACACCTCATAGCAAAAAAAAAAAAAAAAAAAAGGCACTACTGTTGTCAACTCTGCATTGAGCAAGTAAAAATTAGTTCTGCCCATTAAAATGTGTAACAGAAAAGAATCCAAGAATTTATCACAGAGGGCTCTGACAAGTAAGGTATTGTCTGACTTACTGCACAGCATAAAAACTGCATCTTGTGGTTTTGGTTATCAAGCATTAACTAAAATTATGTAGTCATGTCTGGTCCCAATCAGGCTTGTACTGACAGGTGATCCGATAGTATGTAAAGCTCGTATCAGTGAAAATTGAAACAGAGCCATGAAAATTTGCAAGGGCTTAACTAAACTGATTTAATATAATCAAGACCTGGTTGTCTTTAGACAAGGTTTTTATTTACTGCTTTAATACATTTATTTGACATAGCATCTATGCCTCTTTTGTGTTTCAGTAGCAGTAGCTCGGCAAGCAAGAACAGGAGTTGGAATGATTGCCAAAAATGAAAGTTCAGCTTAGAAATCCAAATTAGAATGAGAAAGATGTCTTCACATTTGCTTTCTCAATTATTTAGACTAAAGGCTATATTTTGCAAGATATTTTAATTCAGTCTGAGAATAAACATGTGACCTGTCTTAGCAGGTCCTTAGATTGAACTGCAGAGCTCCCCCCAGTCCAGTTAGGTCTTGTTCCACATTATCAACCAAGACACTTCTGATGGGGAAAAAAAAACAAAAAGTACTATGGAAAGTGTTGTGGGTTTTCAGTGAAGCTTGCTCATGATGAACATGTTGAATGGGAAGTCTGCAGGCTGGAAAGCACATCTGCTTAAAACGTGTTTTCTTTCTTTGTTTATGTTACCAGTGAGCACTTTTGTGGAAATCATGTTTTCTTCACAATCTGTTTGCTAAATCAGGGCACAAACCTGAGAACACTTGTTCATGAGTAATTTTCTATAATGAGTGGCATCACTGAATTCAGTAAGAATCACACAGAATTAAGCACATGCATGAAAGTTTGTAGAAATTTGGCAAATACGTTGTTGTCATTAACAGATAGCCCAGTTTTGCTTCTAATGCAACTATAAATTCTTGGCTTGGTCTTGTTTTGAGTAGCCCTCATTGTATGAGCCATAAGCTATTCTATTGTGCTCAGTCTAACGGAGGATATTTCTCTCATTTTGTCATAGCAACAAGAGCAAGATCCCACAAATCTATACATCTCAAATTTACCCGTTTCCATGGATGAGCAGGAACTGGAGAATATGCTGAAACCCTTTGGACATGTCATTTCCACCAGAATATTAAGAGATGCTAATGGAGTCAGCAGAGGAGTCGGCTTTGCCAGGTGAAACCTTTACACCTTTTTTGGTTCATTCACATTTTTCAGCTTTGGTCCTTCTCAAATGCTATTTTGTAACTCAGAAGTCTCATAGCTATTGAGAATGAAGAGCAGCATCTTTATCAGATCATGTATCTGTTCTTTCCACCAAACTGAAGAATACCAATGCAGAAGGATGTTCATTTCATTGTTCTAAATATAGTTCATTACATGTATGTGTATGTAAATAAAAATCTCTTGGAACAGTGATCTATCTGTGCATTATTAAGCTTGGATAATAATAGATGTTCTACAGTCAGAAGCACACACTTGGTGAAGAAACTGTTTAAATGTTTAGCACAGATTTTGTAACAGGAAAAAGTAAATTTATCAGTTGGAAGAGCAAAGGGGAGGAACTATAACTGAAGAAACATGACTTCCTTGAAAGCTGCAGGGATCTCAAGACTGTGAGAAGAGTTTAAGAAGAAATATTTACATATAATAATCCCTGTTGGAGTAGTTAGATATTTTTGACAGAATGGACAGCATATTATCACCGTGTACTTAATTGTCAGCACAGATAGACAAGTTTCCGTGTTTACTCTCAGGGAATTATTATATAGATTCTCTTCAGCTTGAAGTATCCTTAAATCAAATAGTTTTCTTTTGAAAAGCCAAGGAATAGAGAGCTATACATATAGAAAGGTATTGAAAAAGCAAGTAAATAGAGAAATTTGCAATTGTGCTGAATTTTGAAGCAGAAAACTGAATCAGAATTCTTTGATGGATTCAATTCTTTGATGAATTCAGTTTTCTCTTCAAAATAAAAGGAAAAGTAGCAAATCATTGTTTTTGCAGAATATTCATAACATTGTGCTTTGTAGAGAATGCAAAATGACTTAGTCATCTAGAGAATTTCTTTGAAATGCACCATGTCTTGCCGTGTCATGGCACTTCTGTTAAGTGTCATAACATCACTGAGTGAAATGGGGTACTGTATGATAAAAAAGTGGCTTACAAGATAAGTGACATTATAGTGTTATCTTTGTCCTTGATGTGAAAGATCATCACGCATGAAGAATGTTAAGATAATGTTGTCTGAATTCAAATGGGAAAAGGCAAAACATTTATGCTGAAAGATGACACACTGTTCCTTATGATTTTTTCTAGCTCACTAAGTAGAGATTAGTGTAACTCAGGGATAAACTCGCATTTTAAAAAACTGACTTTGTGTGTGGAAATGTAATTATGTAACAAATTTCAAGAAACCTTTAGTGATCTAATATGAAGGTTGTGTAATTTCCCCTGCAAACTGTAGAGGGGTAAAGCCTTTGCTCCATCAAAGTATACAGCAGGTCTCCCATTGACTTGAACAAAGCCAGGAATTCAGAACCGTGGTTGAATGCTGACTCTTGTCTTTGCAGGATTATCAGTACAAGATTTAATTACTTGGCCACCTGACCCTTTTGTAATACAGTGCTATTTGGTATCTTTTCTCCTCCACATCAATCCAAATAGATTAATGTGTTTAGTTTTGCTTGTAGTCAGGAAGCTTTTGTTCTAGTCTATCTACAGTGTGAGCACATGCTGAGAGGGTATAAATGCAATACAGGTAGGAGATGGTAGCTGTATTTCAGTCCAGATAAAATTTTAGGAGTTCAGATCAGCAACCCGTATGGTGATCCTGTCAGTTATCCGCTGCCTTCTGACCTGGGGACTTTTATCACAGTATATCTTGCCTGCTTGTGGGTTGTGCCATGCTGCTTAGCACAGCTCTTAACTGAACCACAGAAGCACAGGAGAAAAAGTTAACTTTGCACACACTAAAATGATGCAGCATCCAGCAATTTTGAGATTTGGTGTTTCAGAGTTATTAATTGCTGTGATGATTAAACATTGCATTTTGATTCTGTCCAATTATGTGACTAGTCAATCTCAAAATAAGTATATTCAGAACGCAAATGGAAGTAAAGACTTCCGGTAGACAGTTACTGTCAGATTTTTCTGCTAAATGGAAATGATTAGTAGTATCATAGTACTGCAGGTGGCTACTTAATCATTTATAAGCAAGGTAACTTCAAATGTTCTTGGCTGAAAATTATCTGAGCAATGTCTGGCCACATGAGAGTTCAACCTCCTTTAAAGTTTGTATGTACGAAACTAGCTCCCTTTTTTAAGCTGTGATAGTATCTCTTTTGCATCCCTCAAAAGCAACTGGACATATTTTCCTGAAACTTTCTAGAGCATTTCACTGTGGCTTGAACCCAACTGTGCCTAGGTATGCTCCAGCAGAGAATCTGGGGAGGACAGTTATGAGCAAGGGGCCAGAGAAAGGAGGCTTTAGACTTTGCCTGTGGCTCCACAGAAGTTCTTCTAGTTGAAAGGGAATTGGCAGAACCTCTGGACACCTGCCTCTGACTCACCCCAGCCCATGCTTTGTACTTCAAAGCCATGCTAACTGGGTCCAGGCTGTCTGTGGGACCTGGCATTCTGCTGGGCTCGTGCTGCTGTTGTCATTTGGCAGCATGGGTTTCTGCTGACACAGGCAAGCAGAAGGTGGGACTAAACACAGTCTGTCATATAGCAGAGAGAGAAATTAGAAGGAGGAGGAGGCAGAAGAAATACTAGAAATAAGGAATTGGAAAAGGAGATGGTGTGGGTGAAAAGCTTTGAGTTCAGTCTGTCTTAAGATATCAAAAGAGGGAATGACATAGTGGTTCCCTGCACACAGGGATTTCATCACAAGACTTAAAACTGTAGGTGTTTCTCCTAAATCCCCATTGCTGGAAGTCATCTAATGAGTTCATCATCTGATCTTTCATTTAAAACATGTAAGTGGATTCCTCAGAGCTTAGAGCAAAAGCATAGTCCTTCATCCTCAAAAAGAAAAAAAAAAAACCAAAGGAAAAAAAGCCAGAGGAACTGGATTTGGAGACTTTTTTTCAAGATGCAGTTTTAAAGCTGATCTCTTATGACTTGACTTTTGCAAACAGGACATTAGCGATATTGCTGGTGGTGGTTTAGGTAAAAAGCATATCAGAGGTAGTAAGAAAGAAAGTCTTTGAGGGAGGCTGGAATTACTGGACACGAAAAGGTGCTGAGTGCATGGAGCGAAATATTTAATGCTATCCTGAAGATTTGTTGTCTCTTATAAAGAGGTAACAGTATTTGCTGTAAGACCTGGCTTTCCACAGGCCCATAAAGGGTGGCTCCAGATGTTAAGGTGGGAGAAGATAAAGAAGTTACACAATCACAATGGAGCCACAGCAGCGGTGCCATCTTGCTAAAAGAGAGGGAGTATTTAGAGGAAGATTTCTGAGGATCAGTGATGATGCTACTTTGGAGGCAGAGAAGCATTAGCAGCAACGGGGGATAAAGAACTTCAGGCATTTTAAGGCTGTATTTGTGAAGAGGGGAAATGCTTTGTTCTTCTTTATTCAAGGGTTTAATTGAAAGCATTTGAAAAGGTGCTGTAAATTTAGCTTGAACAAATCCATCATCTGGGATGGTAGTGCAGGCTTAGATACTATGAGGATCATTCCTGCTTTCAGTCAGAATAATGATCTGTCACATCCTACATCTTATCCAGGAAATTGCTTTGTAATTGATATCTCACATGAAACTAGAAATCCCTAATATGCCCCAAAGACTTTGTGTGTTATCTCTAAAATATTCCAGTGCCTGTGATGGCAAATTCCCATTGAAAGCCCCACCTTGGAAGGGGCACACAGCAGCACTGCAAGGTGCTGGGGAGGTCTGTAAAAGAATGTATCTCCAAGACCCTCACCTCTCCATCTCGCATATCAACCTGGACCAACTTTTGGTAGACTTAGTACATCCCTAAGAAAATGTCAAGCATGGAGCTGCGCTTTCAGGGAGAAGCAAACTCCCAAGAGGGACAAGAGGGGCAGGATTCAGGGACAAATATCAATGGGACTCTGTAGCATGAAAATGGATATGAAGCCCTTCAAGGTAAAGAGGGAGGAATAAGAAAGTTGGGTGCCATCAGATAATTTAGCTGAGCAATTCTCATAATCCAAGCCTGAGGTACTGTGAGTTTAATTGAACTCCTTGGGACATGGAAAAGGGAGCAAGGAAGCATTGGGATATACCTTAGGGAGGGACTTACTGATACCATTGAATCAATGAAATAAAAATCGTACTTTATAGCCCCACAGTTAAATACCATTCAGTATTATTTAAGTAACCTACCATAGGGATGCTAATATTGATAATACCATACATATGTGTACCACACTCAGATGAGTAGTGGAGCAAGCATTTTTTTAGGTCTTTGTATATGACAAAGTGCAAAGAAAGAGTTAGAAAGCACTAACTTTTTAATTTTGTTTTCTGTCTTGTAACTTAAAACGACCTTGCAAGATTCACCCCCAAGCGACATTTTACAATGAAGTCATAAGCCTCTGAAACCAGAAATTTATGATGGAAATGCCGACAGTCAGACAGTCAAGTATTGCACTGCTGGCGGGCACCAGTATAATACTTAACCTGAGACTGTGAAGACAGTAGCATAAATCAGCCTGGGTCTAGGTGGAAATGACCGTGTATTCATATAATTCTTTTCCAGTAACATGAGAAAATTTATCCAACACAAACTGTCAAAAAAGAGTGTTATCATGCTGTTCCCAGCAAACGACCAAAGTCAGAAGATTCTCAATTAGCTGTCTGTATCATCTTAAAGCAAAATGAAGTTTAAAGCACATGCTTCCGTTCTTTTGTGACAGAGCTGGGGGCGGGGGGGGGACGGGACGTGGGGCTGTAGTGAGGCTTTTACCCACTTCATTGCTGGGACTTTGGGCTTCATCCTTGTCTTTTCCGTACTTTTTTCTTTTGGAAGAGCTTCCAATGAGATGCTTTTCTCTGCCTGCATATGTTTTTTGTTAAATTTACCTCCTGCTTGTCTGCATTTTACATGTCTTAAAATTATTCTTTGGAAACAGTACTCAGCTACTGAAGTGGAGCAACAGAAAATGGGAAACAAGATTTTGAACCCCCACAGGATCATTTTTCTATTTATAGAAGTTTTGCATGGATTTCAATAGAAATGGACGTGCTCCAGTTTCCACTGAAACAAAACAGGAGAGCCAAGGCTTTAATTTGTATGTTCTTTTTCTCAAAGGAAGCTGTGCATCTTTCAAGGGGTTCAGGATAACGTAGGTGTCATTTAATTATATTGGATTTCTTCTGTAACAAGGAGTTTTCTCTATGGGGAGCAATGTAGCTCTATGCAGAGGTACTCCCTCAGGCAGCTCAAAATGGTCACCTTGGCATAACGGGCCATGCTGCATGGACCATATCCTCGGAGAAGCGGAGCCTATCCTGTCCTCACCAGAGAGGTTTCTGCAGATTTTGTATATTCATCTGAGATAATGAACAAACTCCTGTTGTTCATGGAAACAGGACTGAACATGAAGAATATGCACGCAAGACGTGTTAGGAAAAGACATTATTTATGAGCAATGAGGAGAACTTGTCAAAATTAATATCTCTTCCTAGACTGTAAGTGACAAAGGGAACAATTTTCCAGCATAAAATGTATTCAAACCAAAAATCACAAACATCTGGAAGCAGTCTCTTACCAGCTGAAAAGTTGGAGACATAGCATAGCTAAGTCAGTTACAGGAGAGAAGAAAATTGCAAGTTGCAGCCATATCAGGCTCTTAGAATGCCTGGAATTATATTAGCAGAATAAATTAAATAAATAAGTGAACATGTTGACATAGAAGGGTGAAGAATTGAACATAAGGAGGTGCTAAGAAACCTCATACTAATCAAACCTGTCTTGTAGCTTTGGAGTATTTAAGACTGGAGATAATTTTCTCTGACCTCTTTTGTATCTCGTGAAGTTGAAGTGCTCCCACTTACCTATAATTGATATAACGCTTGTCTTTTACTAAAATATGACTTTCAGAAGTGATTTCAGCACATCAACCAGGAAAAAAAAGAAAAAAGAAAAGCCACCTCTTTTCTGTCTAATGTGTGCCAGTGGCTCATCTTCCTTGTAGTTAAAGGTTTCTGACTAATTTATTTTTCAAATTTATCTGGTTCTTGTCACAACTTTCTCAGCAAGATTAAAGAACTGCTTAGTACCTAGTTTATTCTCCACACAAAGGTACTTATGCACTGCTATTAGACTGTCCCCCAGTCATCTTTTTGATGTGCTAAAGAAATTGAGTTTTTCAAGTGTGTATTCTAACTGTAGCCTCGGTTCTTTGGAGTCCTCCACTGTAAAATATTGCTATTCCCTACCTACTTCCATCTTTGCAAAATGCCTTAAAAAGTTGTCCTGGCTTCAGCAGAAGTCATTTTTCTCCTTCTCAGTAGCTGTTGCAGTGCTGTGTTCTTGACTTTCAGCCTGGGAACAGCTCTGATAACACCCATGTTTTCAGTTGTTGCTAAGTCATGTTTACTCTGACCAAGGACTTTCTGAGTCTCATGCTCTGCCAGGGAGGAGGGGAAGCCAGGAGGAAGCAGAGGTAGGACACTTGACCCAAACTAGCCAAAGAGGTATTCCATACCACAGCACGTCATGCCCAGGATGTAGAACTGGGGGCAGTTACCCGGAAGGGTTAGATCACTGCTTAGTTGTGCTGGGTATCGGTGGGTGGGGAGCGGTTGTATTCGCTTCCCTTGTTATTTCCCTTATCATTATAGCAGTAGTGGTTTTCTGTTATACCTTAGTTACTGGACTGTTCTTATCTCAACTTGTGGGAGTTACATTCTTTTGATTCTCGTCCCCATGCCTCCAGGAGCTGGGAGAGGAAGGGGGGGGAGTGAGTGAACGGCTACATGGCACTTAATTACCAGCTGGGCTTAAACCAGGACAAAAGTAAAGAAACATTGCCCCCAGGCTTTATTATCCATGCCTTTATAAATGCAAGAAAACAACAATCATAGAATCATAGAATAGTTAGGGTTGGAAGGGACCTTAAGATCATCTAGTTCCAACCTCCCTGCCATGGGCATATTGCGGTCATAACAGAAATGTTGTAGTAACAATTTAATCTTTAAGTATTTACTCAGTATACAAAAAAATTATAGACTTGATTCTCATTTACATTATTATTATTATTATTATTAGGTAGTATGACTATAGGGTATATGTAAACCAAACCCATGTTTTACCACTAACTGGTAATTATATGGTACTGAATATTTCTTGTGTAATAATTATGTAGTCAGCATGTTAATCCTTGTATATAAATTTATGAAGTTATTTCTTGACACTGCATCAATCTTTATAATAAGCATATGTAAGAGCTTTTGGTTTTAAAAATAATTCCTTTTCCTTTTTATTTTTCTATTTTTTTACTGTAAAGTTTCTCTTTTGTTGTGTTACAACAGCATGTAATGACTACATTGGAGCCACTGTGGTCTGTAAAGAGAGTAATATGCTTTTATTTTTAAGTAATAGCACGACATGAACATCAAATTATTTGGTTGAGATACTTCCTTAAGTCCCCGCGTTTTTTTGTTTGTTTGATCTTTTACTAGTCATACTGAAATAACTCAAATTTGCAAACTATGGCTAGAAAACAGTCATAAAAACAGTCTTCCTTTTCCGATTTTTTTTTAAAAATCACTCCCTTTCTAATTGGATAGTATATGGACAATCTAGTTACACTGTATTTGGGAACTTTACAATTCAGTTTCTGAAAGCCGGAATTATACAGACACAGGTGAAAATAAATTATAATTTTGATTGGTTTAGATGATTATCTGTGCATCTAAATATCATAAAAATCTGGTCTATGGCTTTGATAATTTTTTTATTTTCTGCAGTGCATTTCCTGATTCAAAATAATACTCAGATGCATTATAGTTACGTCCAAATTGCATTTAAACATGAATTATTACCTAAGATCCTATTAGGATGAGCACCAAAAACATTCTGTTTAAGGGATTTTGAAAATGATACTTCTGAATTATCTGATCAACTATTTTTGTGAATTTTTTGTGACTTATCTGATCAGCTAGAATTTCTGTTACCATGTAAAGCCAATGCCCTTCCCTTTCCAGCAGGAGCTGGATATTTGTATCTTTCAATAGAAAGTTATGAAGCTTCTAAGGTCTTTGTCTTTTCTCTAGAATATTGTCATCTGCCACATTTTTTGATCTATCAATTATGAAACAAAACCCAACACTAAGAAATATAAAGAGTGCTCTTCCCCCATGCACTCTCCCCCCCATGTTTACCCATGCTCCAGTGACATTTTTTTGTAGAAAACCTGTCCCCTGCAAGCTAACTTTTGACATATAACAATCCTTTTAATGATAGTTTTATTAAATACCAGTTTCAACAAACATTTTGAAACATTTTTATCTCAGACAAGAAGAATAAATTCATGACAAAAAGCATATTTTGTCCATTTTGTCCATTTCCCCTGCGTTTCCAAACACTCTAGAATGGGCAAGTACTGCAGCTTTTTGAAGAACTATGTAGAATTTATTGGTGTGGAGTAACCAAGTATATTTTTATTGGGCTTCTTCCCACATATGGCTAGTCTTCATGGCTAAAACAAGTGAGAAGAGAAAAAGGAATGTCTGAATTGATGTATACAGACAGGTTCAGCTCATGGGTAGGCACCTGCCATAGACACTGCTACCTAGGTTGCTGATGTTGATCAGAATTTTAACTAAACTAAAAATCAGGGTCTTGTGATGGCAAATACCAGGCAATTTTAGTAATACATCTGGCTGTTCTATACCCCACATTCTTCCCAGTCAGTAAGCTAATCATCCTGAAGAACACAGTTTGAAAGGGTTATTTCTTAAAAACAGGTATTGTGGACAAGTGTAAATTGTGGTTCATACTGAGATGGCCCTGGGATGGATGCCGTCTACCCCACAGGCACAAGTAGCAGAAAGCACATGGGGACTCAGGTAGGGGAGGGGTGGATGCAGTTGTTACTCAGCAGCATATCTGAAGGGAACGTGTATAGGCAGCTTTGTCTTTTGTGCTGCCTTTTCAAACTGAGTCGATAATGCCAGTGTCGGTTTCAAGTGAAGCGTGTGCGAGAGTATAGATAGCTAGCAATGGCATTTGAGAGACGTTAATTGTGAAACTTGAGAAGAAAATGTGCACATTCTTTTTCAGAGTGGTATTCGAATGATGGCCTTTTTATCCCAGAACACTGTGGGTTTCACTTTTGTTCTCTTCCCACATAAAATGCATGGAGTGCACTGAGTCTCTTTCACTTGGCAGCTTATATATTGCATTCTTTGCAGGGACTGCTTTGGCTTGTTAAAATGTACCCCATGTATTAAAATGAAATTGTCACTGCTGTGTGGTGCAACATAACATGGTTTGACATCAAGTGCCTGCAGCTACAGAAAACAGACTTTTATTGCATTTATTCTTTCACAGACAAGAGTCTCTAAAGGCTCGGTGCAGACAGTCGCTTATTTAAATCTGAATGAAGCCTAAGTGAACAGTCTAAGTTTCTGTCTTTTTGTGCTTGTAGAAATGGCCCAGCCCACAAAATATGCAGTGATATGACCTGGAAGGGACAATTTTTAATGATTCAAATCAGGATTTGTTTTTTAATTTTTTTTTTTTTTCTTGGTGGTAGTGGGGGTAATTCCTTTGAACCCTTGAGGACAAACTACTGCTCTATGTGAGCCAGTCTTTCCTAAAACCATGTAACAAGAGGGGTGGTGGATAAATTAATTTTAAAAATATCTAGACTGGTGGGAAGTAAGCAATATTTATGTCACTGGAGTTACTTTGCAGAGAGTACCTGTAAGCACTGGTGTATTGAAGGAAGATTGAACATGTTTTTTAATACAATTTTTCTAAGAAAAACGAAACCAGTGTGATTTTCCTTTTCTTTTTGCTTGCTTATTGGCTTTTCATTTCTTTCTTTCCTCTGTTTGAATTTTCTATAACACTCTGTAGCAAATTGTATCAGTTGTTCTATGACCTAGTGTGCGGGCAGTTTACAAGACCTGAATGGTGAATTCCCAGATGTGGTATAAACATGGTTTGGGATTTGACTAGCAGCTTTATATTCTTTGCAGTTCTGTCAAAAATACGTGTACCAGTTCATTGTTAATGCTTTAATTTCTGAAAGTTATCTTGAGGTCATAGGAGATAAACAGTAAGGCATTTCACCTACCAGTATTACATGTAAATTAGTCGTCACACAAAATTTAGCTTTATGTTGTAATAGGCATATATGCATTGTCTTTGCTATACAGTCTGTCTTTGCAGGTTATTTTTTTAACATTGTAAACCTTAATAATTGTTGTTTAATCCTATGGGGTCTTCTAAAAATCATGTTTTGTTTTTTTTTTCTTCATGCTATTTGAAGTTATTTTTGGTGCACAAGGCATCTAGAAACACGTCCTTTGCCTTTCCAAGCAGCACATGAGAGCATAAAGAATGTCCTTGTTCAGGGTGATCCCCCAGAGACAAAGGGGACTGTTCATTGACACTTCCGTGGCTCACACACAGCCGGGAGCGCAGCTGCAGGCTTTGAGGGTGGCAGGTCCTTCTCCCAAGCCACACCATACCGTAATGAGCTCAACCAGTTTCTCCACAAGAACAGCTTTGAAGATACCTCTCAGCATCTGTGCTTGTGCTTTTTTTCTCCTTTTGCTTTTTGTTGTTGCTGACGGAGCACTTTTATAGCAGCCTAGTAACATGAATTGCATCTGCCCCCATCCCACTTTCTTCTCTTTTCTAGGATGGAGTCTACAGAAAAATGTGAAGTAGTAATTCAACATTTTAATGGGAAATATCTGAAAACCCCACCCGGTCTACCAGGTAAGTCCAGCCATCATTATAATGTTTAAAATTCACTGAAGAGTTTAGAATACAGAAATGCTGGAATTTCTCTATCCTGTGTGAGCATGGCTTATATTACCAGCCCAGCTAAGAGGGTGAACCTCCCTTTTAGAAGCCTATCCTTAATGACCTGTAGCAACTTCCTCCTTGACCAAGTTTGTATTATTCAGACATTTATGCCTGACAGCAGTGAATTTAAGTACATAAAGAATTGTGTTGTCCTACTGCATTTTTTTATCTAAAATACTTATATTTGATTTTTTTTCCAATTAGAGTGAAGGCCACATAAGTAAATGCTGGTGCTTTTCAAACCAACTAGATCAGCAACTGCATTATAGTTATAAAAGCACCAGGATTTCAGGTTATAGTAATTTTGTGTTCTTTACAGTTACTAGTTGAAGTTACTAATATTAACAGCAATAGCTGTTAATATTAACTGAGGATATTTCAGATATGAAGTGATTTTATACCATTTGTACTAGCCATAACTTAATGAAATGCAGCCATTTTCTGATACTACCTGCAGAATTCATTCATTGGTGTGTCCATGCCACATTGAAAGGCAATTTCCAGCCAGTAGGTTGCTTTAGAAATCTTCTGCTGTCATCTATGTGGCCATCAGCTGTGCAAAGTTTAGTTATCAGTTGCCTGATTCTTAGTGTTTGACAAGGCCCAAGGCCTCCCCAAGGCCACAGATCTGCAAAGATTTCTCCCTCATATTTTCTGAAAAGCTATGTTAAGTGAGCAGGAAATCTTTGCAAGAATTGCATCCTAAGTTATTACCTTTTTTTTTTTTTTTTTCTTTTTGACTTCCGGTAACCTGTTTCCTCTTTTTAGTTACTTTCATTAAATTCCTCCTTATTCATTGCCTGGTTCTTTATGCAGAAGATGTACTAAATAATTAAAAGAGAGCCATCTGAACAGCTACTGTGTACAGTAATTGAATGCTGCAATGTACATATAAATTTTAGTCAAATCACCTTCATGAAAGAATATAACACTTGTGGTACAAGCTGCAAGACTCCATTCAATGGATTTCTTTTGAAAAAGTAATCACAATTTTTCTCGACACTAATGCACTACAGCACCAGCTTGGTGAAGTACAACAGACTTGGGCTGCATAGGACAATGGGCAAAGCAACATAGGCAGAGACCCTCAAACCTTTCTGTATGCATACATTGAGTCCCAGTAGTAATCTGTTTAATATAGCAACACCCAATGGAAAGAGTGTGAATAGCAAGAAGTCAGTAAGTGCAGCTTTGCCATTAAAACCCTTCATGCTCCATGGTCACATTCCTGGTTGTCTCAGAAAGGACACATGATTTGAGCCAGAAATAGAGCCAAATGTTCTTACAGTGCCTGCTTGAGATAAAAAGGGTACGTAGTAAAGAATGAAAACTAGAAGTTGAAAATCTTATATTTTTTATTACATTTTAAAATTAATCAGGAATATATTGGGTATTCAACATCAGCAATGTGGGACATCAAAATAGGAGTCTTGATAAGATAGCATGATAACTTTTGTTCCCAGGGATACACTGAAATTGGATTTCAATGTTTATAACTTTTGCTGCTTTCTCAGTTAAAGGACATGAATCAACTTTTAGTTTCCTGAAGAAGGTGTCCATGTGGGAAAATTTTCTGCCATGTTTCTCTCATGATTGTTGTGGTCAGATGGCGTTTAGTTGCAAGGATGAGCTGGAAAGTAACTATTTTGAGTTTTCATTTACCTAAGTACAATTCAGATGCAGATCAAGCATAATGCTTGGGGCAAAGCCACTGAACCAGCAACTGCACTCACTCAACTATGCATTAGATATCTGTAAGATCCCATTTATCCTCTGTTTTTGGAGGGCAGATTTTGTAGCTCCCAACACAGATAATTAGAAATTATCATAGGGTATTTGATCCACATGAAAGAGAATATTTATGTCTTATTATTAGAGTAAGGCCTTTTTCAAATCCATGTTTAAAACACTTTTTGAATTCCTTCCTCCTCTTCTTCAGAAGCTGGAGGGCAAACATGATCAGTTGAGCAGTTGTGTCAATTGAAGTGATACTGACCACTCATACTTACTTAACTTTCATCCAGTGCAAAAACCACTCAGTCTTAGTTTCTTCCTCTTGATGTAGATTCCTGATAGACCTTCTACTCAGTTTACTGATCTGTGCTGTGAACCTGTATTTAAGCCTCTGTTCTGGGTTTAGCAGTAGCAGTCATTTTTCTCTTTCTTAGTAGCTGGTGCAGTGCAGTGTTCTTGACTTTCAACCTGGGAACAACGCTGATAACAACGATGTTTTTAGTTACTGCTCAAATGTTTAGTTTGACCAAGGACTTTCTGAGTCTCGTGCTCTGCCAGGGAGAAGGGGAAGCTGGGAGTAAGCAGAGACAGGACACCTGACCCAAACTGACCAAAGAGGTATTCCATACCACAGCACGTCATGCCCAGGATGTAACGGAGAGTTACCTGGATGGGCTGACTCACTGCTCAGTCAGACTGGATATCGACAGGTGGTGTTGTATTCTCTTCCCTTGTTATTTCCCTTATCACTGTTATTATTGGTGGTATCAGTAGTGATTTGTGTTATACCTTAGTTACTGGGATGTTCTTACTCAAGCAGTGGGAGTTACATTCTTTTGATTCTCCTCCCCATCCCTCCGGGAGGGGGGGTGGGGGGAAGAAAGGGGGAGAGTGAGCAAGAGGGCTGCATGGCTGACTTATGGCCTGGGCTTAAACCACAACAGCCTCTCAGCAAATATAGAAGCATCTTGCTTTATCCCCTTCCTGGCAGTTGCTTATCTTCCTGTATGCAGAAGGAAGGAAAATCAGGTCTCCTGGTTTACTTGGAAAGTCACAATCAGAGTCTGAAAATTATCCTACCAGCATCCCAGTACTTGGCATAGAAAGAAAATCATCTCTAGTTATTGCTGTGACCTCTTTATGGATTTCAGTTAAAAAATGCGGAACCAGAGAACATTAGTAGAAGTATGCAACACTAGCTGTTATTAACCTCTGCTGCTCAAAGACATGATCTTACTGTGAGAGAAAATTCATCAATCCTTTTAGGGTTAAATTAAATTGATTTAGGATTTTCAGCTGTACTTCTTTTAGACATAGCATTGAACTGGGAGGGCTTTACATGTTTGTCCAAATCTCCTCTCACCCAAACTCTGATGTTTTGGTTCAGGCTTGCCAGCTAATAAGAGGTTGTATGAAGCCCATCAAGAAAAAAGAATCAGCCTGACTGTAGGCTATTTTGTACAACCTACCCTTGTTCCTGAGGCAGTGAGACTATGGACCAGACGCACTGGTTTGGCAGCTATCTTCCATCCATGCTGGCTTCCCCAGTTCCCTGAGATGTGATCCTGGTGACGTAGGGTATATGTGTGGGGACACCATGTCTGTAGGATAAAGTGTTCATGTTGTGGGTCTGGTTTTGCCTGGTTATCAAGTCATGATGGAGGAAGGACTGAAGTAGGTAGCTTCAATGTGATGTTGAACAGCCCATCAGAAAGACTGGGCAACATAAGAGTAGCTTTCATTATGAATCAGCAATGGGCCATGACTCAGTTCCTCCCAAATCCTCCCAAATAGTTATCTCAAACACTCATTTTGAATACAGAGCTCTTTTCCAACTAGTGTCTCCTTGGCAAATGAAATGTAAGTTTAACTGGATGTGGGGCTTGGTGTGGGTTTTTTTGGTTTTGGAGTTGGCTTTTTTTCTTCTTGTTTTTGCTTGTTTGTTTGGTTTTGGGGGGGAGTAGGTTGGAATTTGGGTTTATGGTTTATTTGGTTTGGGTTTGTTGTGGTTTTGTTTTTTTTGTTTGCTTGTTTGGTTGTTTTTTGTGGATTTTTTTTTTTTTGGGGGGGGAGGTTTTGGTGTTTGTTTTTTTGTTGTTTTTTTTTTTTTTTTGATTTTGTTTTGTTTTGCTACTTTGGAGGGTTTTTTTTTTAAATAAAATAGAAATTCCAGGAGAATCACTGCTGTGTACCTGGATGTTTGAGCCTATCCAGGAGTCACACATCTAAGCTGACCCAGGCCAACAATAAGTCAGGAAAGAGTAAAGCAGTGTTGTATCTGCAAGGAAAGAAAGAGCACAGAGAGTACTCTGGAGATTCTGCATTCTGTGTGTTCTCAAGGCAAAAATATGTCATTACTTGTTTGACTTTCTAACTTCAACTGCTGTCTGTTGTCTCTTAAAAATTGTGGAGCTGAACACTGGCAGCTCCAGACCACCAGTGACAATGTAAAGGTTATTTTCTGCCACTTGAAACATTTTGCTGGTCAGATGTAAATTGAGCAATACTTTGTCTATGTTAGTGAATTGTTCTCCTTAGGGGTGCTTCTCTATCCAACTACTTGGCTTCGTTCCATTCCAAAGGGAATTGCTCCACTGTCCTCCTTGCTCAACTAATAAGAATTTCATCATGTTCAGTCTTAGACGTACCGTACAAAATAATTGGTTATCACATAAATAATTAGTTAATATCTGCATTTCTTCCATACTGAGGAAGTACATTTCTCCAGAAATCTGGAAACTCTCAGTTCTTGGCAGATTCCATGTGAATTTCATAAATATTCTGATTAGCTTTGAGTGATTATTTTTTCGCAGGTTTTTGTGTTTGTTTTTGTTTTCCTTTTATTAGCACTGCTTTTCTGAGCTAAATAGACCAGGGCCTACTGTATATATTTTCTTCCTATAGAGAGTGCAGCCCCACACAAAACTAATTGTACAGGCCCTGCATTGCCACTCTGAAAGAGAAGTCAGAAAATGAGTTCATCAGACTATAGCACTGTACATCTCCACCAAGACGTGAAAGGCACTGCTAATGATGAAGGTAGCTCACTGTCAGTCTTTCAGTGCTGCATCTCTGTTGGTGAATAGGGGACTTTAAAGGAAATCCTGCTAATCTATCACATTTTGCAGTCACTAAATTAATGTAAAATTTCCTAGCAATTCTATCAGTAACAAATTGATTTCTCTTTGGATGGGCTAGCTTAGGGTACATCTTTGCATAGAATTTTCGTTCATCTCCCAGTATCCTTTGGATGCCTTTAAAAAAATTCATTTTGTCTTTTTGAATAAATGCAAAGACTTAATGAGTTCTTACATTTCTCTTTGGAATTTCACAGGAACATGCCTCAGTTGTGGTAATTATCCTCTGCTGATATGTCCATTATGCTCTCTCACAGCATTTTATAGTCATTATAGTACTTCCTATATTTTGTTGGCTTTGTAAATACTTTTGGTTGTCATAGGACATTGGGCCAATTCCTTTCTCAGGGAAAATAAGTGAGACACAATGCTACAATGCATGGTCAAGAATCTTACTCTTTCATAGCAGGTCTGTGTGGCTTTTATTGCTGATTTTAATGACAAGTTACAAATATCTGACAAAAAGAAAGAAGAGGGAAGTACTAATCTTGTGAAGATTAAGAACCCCACAAGTAACAAGTGTCTGGCATTTTGGGATTGAATTTAACTTGAGCAGAAACTCTTAAACAGAAAAAAATCATCTTCAACAGTACAGATGTATTTGCAAATACCTCATATCTTGTTTTAATCATTATTACCATGCATTTTTCTCTTTAGAAGGTCCCAAGCACTGCATTTTTACACACTCATTTCAGGAGAATGTATGTGTATTTTCTGCCTTTCTCCTTATTTTAAATATTTCTCTTAGGTCATCTCTTAGATTCTTCAGCCATTGAGAATATATTTAAATATTTAATCTTTGCTTCAGAGAAATAGAATACTGAATAACATATCTAGAGCGCTGTGTTTTCTAGGAGATTGTGGCTGAAATGGTAATGAGAAAACAGTACTCCAGTTGTGAATTAACTCTGCAATGGAAAATGTAGCAACATGTTCCACTGGTTTTCTCTTATGAATGAACAAATGATACCTTGTTTGTTATCAGTGATAGTATCAGATGATTCAGATGTTTTTCTGAATGAATGAACCTAAAATGTTTTGTTTGATAACTTTTTAGCCTCTTTTTCTTAGTTTTGGTGCTTCATCTTTTTATTTAATTTTCTCTTCATTTATATGCATAAAACCCTGAAAACTCTTCCAGAACTATATTTTGGGGAGTTTACATCACTTTATCAAGGTAAGTAATACATTACTATAAATATCAATGTCTTTCTATCTTGCTTTCTGTATGTATGTATATGTAATTGACATTTTAAACAAGACAAAAGAGCAGCCAAAGGTGGAAACTATGTACAGGCTTGTAGTTAGGTTAAAACATTTGCTGAGTGCTGCAGAGAACTTAAACAGAATAAAGGGCATTCTGGTAGGTTTCGTACTGTTAATACTCAGCAGAGCTAGTTTTAAAAGGAGGTTATCTTTCGCGTATTGTTATGTTCAGAAATTATCTTTGTTCAAAATACATGAATTCCCTCACTTGTATCCTCAGTTCCCTTACCATATATGATGTTAATGTTATCTGAATGTTTTATACCGCCTACTTCCTACGAATTCAGTTTTGTAAATATTTTCATTGTTATCTGCCAACTGCAGTATATAAATCCTTCCCCATTGTATCAGAAAATATGATCCATGTAAAGACCTTTGTAAAAAATCACTGTTTAATACATTTTCTATTTCTTTATCCTGTTTCCAATTTCTGCTTGTCATTTTTTGTTCTATCACTGTTATCTTTTGCTTCCTCTGCTCCATGAATGCACATGCTCAGCTTGTTGTCAACAGAAATTTCTTTTACATCTTGAACCCTCTAAATATCAGTTCCCAGTCTTAATCTTTGACAGACATAAAATCTTTAATTCCTTCTGTTATTGTCCTGCCTGAGCCCTGGTGATGACCATGAGGCCACTGTAACACTTCCTGCTTTGCACCCCAGGTCCTTCCCGCATCCTCAGCAGCGCACAGGTGGCAGTCTCCAGCTCAGGGGTCTCTAACAAACTGCTCAGTGCAGAATGGGCTCTGTTGACCTGTTGCCTGGGTCATGATGGATGTTAAGAGGTGACTGAGTAGCATACACAGCTGTCAGAAGAGAGTTTCCCTAGGGAAACAGAATTTCATTTTTCAGACATCCATAGTAAGATCATGTAGCCTTTGAAAGAGATGGTCATAAAGGTGGACTTTCTAACCAAGAAACTACAGGATAGGTACTGAATTAGTAGAAAATATAAAACCTCTTGCTTAGTAAGCAGTTCCCCTGTTAGGTCTTTGTGGCTTTGTTTTGTGGCTCATGCAGGCTTCTGTGGTGTGGCCAGCCTCCTCAGTGCTGCTTTTCCTTTTAGAGCCATGGCTCTCACACAGCAGCAGCAGCAGCTCCTGGCTTTGCCCTCCTTCTGGGTACCCAGCAAAATACTGCTTGTAGTTAATCCAGCCTGAACTGACTCTTCAGCAACAGGTTGCCAATAGGTTGCGACTTCAGCTGAGATCAAGTGTTTCTTGGACTATCTCCATCCTTTCAAAGACAGCCTTTAAAAGTTAGCCAATATTTATGTTGCTTCATGGCATTTTTTGGAGTTTAAAAGGTGAAATGTGTCATTTTGTATCACTGAACAAGACAGGGTTCTTTAGCTCCTTTTTTTTCTACTTCTCCAGAATTATGTTTATGTAACCTTCTGTTCTTGCTGTGCTGACATTTGTGCAGATGCTTCTGGTTTCATAGCACACATTTCCATGTTTCGATGCAAAACTCCATTCCAAATTTTCTAGATCTTGTTTTTTCTTGGGAGGGGGTGGGGGGGGGGGGGGGGGGGTGGTGTTTATTTATTTATTTATTTTTAAGATTGTATTTTCTTTCAAGGCAAAGAGATACTATCTAAAAAAAAACAACAACCCAACTCCTATCTACTAATTTTCATTTAGCTTTGGCTAGGAGGATACAGAATTAGATATTTACCCAGTAAACCCCAATAGCTGGTATGCGTTTATTTCTTGGAGGAGCATGAGTTGAACCAGTTTGTATTTCTGATATTAGGAGGTGTGTATCAGTGCTAAATCACATAGTCTGGGACCACCAGAGAATCTGTGTGAGAAGACTGAGTGCTGACATTGTCTAAGGCCTGCTTTTCCAGCAATATATAAAGATGTTGATGATGGGGGCTTTCTCAAATTATCTGATGTGCTACATATATATGTCTTGGTTTATTTGGCCTTATACTTTTATGTAAGTTCCTAGGAAAAGAACCATATCTTTTTGTATTTTAAATAACATTATTATGAAATACTGACTTTTGTAATCTGTCTGTATAATTAATGGCAAATTGTTTCACAGGGCTTGTTTATTACTTTGTAACTAGACCTAATAAAAACCATGTAAGATCAGTTTATTTTTGGTATTGCATTAATTCAGGTCATGATGTATAAAACATCATTACTGCACTTTGGATTAAGATCTTTCACTTGGTTTATAGGATTGAAGTTGGAGAACAATAAGGCATATAAATGAGAGAAGATCATTCCGTGTTTCTTTCTGTCACAGTATCACCTGTCATATCTTTCATAAGGTTTCCAGAAGTCTGCAAGATAAATGGAGAATTGCATTCCTTTGTCATTCATAATGTCTAGCGGTAATGAAGTATGTCACAGTTTGTCTAATTTTAATATATACATTTTTTTCTTTTAAATTGAAGAGCATTTTTTGCTTTGAAAAGTGATTACATAAATCTTATAATTTAACAATCCATTCCCTTTATATGCAATGGCAGATATATTTGCTTATGAGCAAAAAAGTCTCTTCTGTATTTTATTGCTGCATAGCCAGCACAGCTGAGAGTATGTGCACTGAATTCTGTCGTGCCTCATATATCAGCAAGTGTCGATAAGTTTCTGGTCCAGGGACAAGGCTATTCCTTGGATGCACTTGTAAAATCCAAGATGAGACAGATGAGTTGCACAGGTGTTATGGCAGGCAAAATTTATGAGCCAGAAAGATTCACAGCTTGAATTTCAGATTGTTTAGGTCTAAAGGGCTGGCAATTTAAACCAAAGTAAAACAAACAAACAAAAACATACAAAGCAGAGCATGAAACAATGTGGAACATTGTTAAGTCATTTGTACATGATTCAGATTTCAGGGAGGAATTCTGCTTTTGCATCAACTGTGGCCAGCAGTAGCATATCCTCCTGTTTCTTCCTCTCCTGCATTACTTTTATTAGTCCCTTCAGGACACTTTAAATGACGGGAGTACTTCTGCTTTGTAGGCCTTACTGCTGCAGTATAGCGTTGTCACACCTGAGCCAGCTAGTTTACAACTCATTTAAAAAGCTAACTTGAGCAAGGATATCAGTCTAGCTGAGCACAGACTAACCACTCAAGCTCACAGTGTGTTATGCTTAATAATACTCGGCAAGTGGTTTACATGGTTCTTTGGTTTTTTTATTTACTAAGGGAAATTATTTAATCCTTTTAGTCCTCTCATAGCAAAATTCTTCCTTTGCTCCTCATTCCTCCCTCCCTCTCTTAAACTTTGCTACTTGCTTTCGCGTTGAACATTTTAAAATTTGAAGTATAGAGAAGTTTAAGTCAGAAGTTTCAGTCTGAGTCTTTGCTCTGTAATTCCAGTTAACCTGAACAAAAACGTTTTCTTGAAACTTAACAGCATACAGATAGGTATTCTTTGACACATTCCTTTGGGCCTCCATATTTCAACCAGAAGTGGAAGCTTCTGGGACTGGACTTTTCAGATGTCGCAATAAAACCGGAGCATTGTTTTTTCACACATTTTGGAACACCACTGTAAATCAGTAAACATCCAGGTGATGCGTGCCTGGTCTGTGCTGCCTTCAGGGCTCCACAGACATAGTGGCTGCTGCCTTCAAGCATACAGCCTCATGGAGTCTTTCAAGTGGATTTGCTCCATCAGGACTGGCATGGAGGGTTTTCTCCAAATACATTTCTATTGGCAGAGCTGGTGAAGAATTCAGTGGCTTAAAAGAGAGAATATGTATTCAGACTTCTCAGTGCTTTTGTGAACAGGCATAAGTAGCAGGTGCTTGGTGTGGGTTTAAGTGGCTATGGGAGAAATTTAATGCTGATGCCTTTAGGAAGGACTGTGTATCAAGAAAGGATGTTTAATGAGAGATTGAAGGCAAATATGTTGAGAAAGGAGTATACAGAACCTGTCCTTCTCTCCTGGTCTTGCCTTTCTGCCTCTTTCTTTCCCTCCCTACCACTTCCCAAAGTAATCATTTCCTTACCACCAGAGAAACCTTGAGGACTCTTCTGTGCCCCCCTCTCCACCCCCCACCCCGAGACCCCAAGGGTGTGAAGTAGCATGATGTGTCTGAAGTAGCCTGTGAAGATCTTTTCCTTTGTGATTCATCATGTAAGATGAGCAGTATGACAACAACAGTTTCCATGTTTTGAATACCAGGAGCCTCTTTAGTAAATGAAGTCTCCCTCTCCCCCTTCTACTCCTTGATGGTACTGCACAACAGAAAAAAGCAATTCAGTCTGAAAGCACTGGGAAAGTGGCTAATGTTTTACTTGGTATTCTTTTGGTCACAACAACAATGTCATTATGCTGCAGGTCAACAGTCCTCAGCAGCAGTAAAAGCCCCATTTTTTGGCCATTTCTGTTAGTCTTTCTTGATTGAATGGCAGCATTTGATCACAAGATCATAGAAAGTTTTTTTCTATGTTCAGTCACAGGAACTTGAAAGAGGAGCAAAGCAGCCTACATTTTACTAGGGCTGCCTTTGTGTTTATGATGTATCTGCAATTTACCTTCTACAATGTATGAGACATCAAGAGGGAGGGAAAAGGTGATGCATGTCTGATTCTACATTTATCGTTTTTGTTAAAGCTCATTAAAATAGCATTTTCTATGTAGCTTTTCCACCACCACCCTGTATGTGATCCTCAAATACATAGCACTCCAAGAGCTGCTGCTGTTCAGCAGAGAAAAAGAAACTGAAAAATGAGAGAGGAGGGGAAAAGGAGTAATTTATCCTTTTGAGGATATGACAAAATGCTTTTCAGGAGCCAAGTTTTACAAGCCTTACTTCGCATTTCAAAAATGCAAATTTTAACAAAAACAAAACAACAACAAACCACCCTAACAAAATAATGTCTCAGGCTCCTCAGTTAGAGTATTACATTACTGAATACAGTCTGGTTCTTCCTCAATTAGAATACTGATTACACTGTGAATTCACTGATTCTAAATCTTTTTTTTCCCTCTGGCTTTTTCTTTCCATTTTCTTTTCCCTTTCCCTTTGCCTTTCCTTTTTGCCTTTCGATTTCCTGCGTTTCCCTCTTTTTTCCATTTTCCCTTTTTCATTTCTTCTTTTTCTTTCTTCCTTTCCCCTCTTCCCTTCCCTTTCTCCTCCTTCTCTCCCCCACCTTTAGTAAATACCATAACTTTGTGATCAAATGTGAAGTTTTAGAGCTGACTCTATAAATTTTTGAAGCATGGATTCAAATTAAGAAAATATGACCAGCAGCCTACTAACTGTATTCTTGTCTGGATTTCCCCCTCCAAGCTCACCCACTATAACAGAACCATGAGTGAGCACCTGCCATCCAAAGCACTCTCCTTCAAGAAATTCTGCATCAGCTGAGTTTTACATTACAGTCTAATGAAAGCCTTAGCATCTGGGATTTTCAAAAAGATCCTGTTAGCATAGGAGTAAATACGTTGTGAGAGTCTGTCTTTCACTGATGCAGGAGTTAATGTTATTTTAGTTTCTAATTTATCTTATTTCAGACTAGCCCCAAGGGTACCTCTAAGAGAAACTGGGGGGAATTAAGCTGGATTCTCTAAAAGCAGAGAGTAATCTCTGCATGTGAGTGGCAGGACTGAGAGGCTGATTCCAACAAGCACACAAGTGAACACAAGTTCATGTTGAGCAGTTTTTCCTTTTCTGTATGAATTAGCTGTGTTTCAGCATACCACATATAATATAAGAAAGAACAGTCATTAAAAATCTTAAATACTATTTTTTGTGATTGAGGTGTTGGTAGGCAGTTTCTCATTTATATAAGCATATGTTTTGCCTCCTTGTAGTTTAAACCAAATACAGTCCATGACCCAGATGGCTGGTTTTAGCACTGTGTACAAGGCATGTCATCCAAAGTGGGATTTAATTTCAGAGCTAAGAAGGTAGAAGATGTAGATGGGACAGCAGTAGTTCAGGATGGAAAATATTGTAGATATTGGAGCACATGTGAATTGTAAGTTAATTTTAAATGTTGGTTTTTTTTCCAAGCATTTTGTTGCTGGCTTTGAACAAGTAAAAAATACACTGCGCCCGTAAAAATGCACATTATGAGAGGACTGACTCAGTAATCTACTGTTCTGACCAATTTTTGTGAACTTTGATTCTAGAAGATTTTTCCTGGACATCAGAGTAGTGATGTGCAGGAGACTTATGTTGTAGGTGGGCTCCATACTACTCCCCCCGTATCTGTTCCTAGTTTAACATAGTTGACATTTTTTTAAAGTAGTTGGAGTAAGAGGTACATAAGTCCTATTAGACTGCATGGGTACCTAGGTACTGAAGTCTTTTGGGCTTACTTGAAACTATTTATCATTAATCAACATTAATATAACCAAATGTAGGAATATTTAATAGATGGAGGCAGACTGTCAGACTTGGGAAATAAAACTGTTTCTTTATCCAGCAAAAACAAATTGGAAGCTGAAAGCTTTTATTTGTCACGCAAGAAAGATCAACTCAAGATCAGGAAAAAGACCCACCCTTCCCTTAAGCTGAGAGTTTCAAAAAGATGGTAATTATATTGATTTTGATAGTGGTTTTTGTTCAGCAGATGTTTTTCTCCTAAGAAATACATGAGGACCACCAACATACTTCAAACAGACCCCCAGAAAAGAGCAGTCACCACATAATAGTTTTCAGTTACCACTGGTGGGTCTGGATCAATGGCTAATTTGTTATCTCATTACCATTTCTCATGCATCATATCCTGTACCTCACAGTGAACATGAAAACCTTTCCACCTGATTGCTGCATGTCTTCTAACAAAAACAAACTGAATTCTAGTATTTTCATGTTTCTACCCTTCTGCAGGAGAAGAGCAATACAGGCAGAGACTAGTGGTAACTGCTGTGCAAAAATACTGTTGTAATTAGCCCTTTTTCCAGGAACACAATGGATCCCAAGCAGTCGTCTCAATCTGAAACCTATAATAGCGCCCTAAGGAGGCATCACAAAAGACTTCAGCCAGCACAAGTGCATTTAGTAAAATTAATTGTGGCTGTCTGAAGTCACAAGCACTAGTTAGGAAATCAGAATAACTCAGTTATTTAACACAGCTGATGGATTCCAGCTATGAGTCTACTGACACTTTATGTATACCCTGTAAGTGGGATGTGGCAGAAAGATCAGTCAGGGGAAGAGACAATGCCAGGTTAGTTAGGATGTCAGTCCTTCCACCAGACCTATGAGCAGAGAAATCTTTGTTAGCTACCCCAGTGGAAACTCTACAGTACATGCTTTCTGTGAGAGAGCTGCATCTGTTAGAAATGCTGTAGTTTACTCTTTTAAACCCCATTTTGTTACGTATTTTAGCATTTCTTAAGCTGCTACTTTCTTGGTAAGAACAAGCTTAACCTGCACAAGCAACTGCTGAAAGAACAGATGATTACATCTCACTTTCCTTGCTGCTGAGGAGCTTGGCGAGAGTATCTTGATTAATAAAATGGTTGTCCATCACTCTTTCCTGTTCCCAACAGGCTTAGTGCAGTGTGTGTTCCCTGCAGCTGGCGTTGCCTTGCTGTCACCATCTCTTTTATGCCAGCATTTCAAAAATCTCCTCCATGGGTTCTGAGCAGCCTCAGCTGCACTGAACTTCTTGTAAATACAATCCTGTGTTTACATGTCCTGTGACCTGCAGCACTAGATCAGACACTGTTTGCATCTTGTCATTTATCCATTCCCAAAGGAAGGATTTTGCCAGCTGATGACACAGCATGGATTCCTCCACTCTTGGTAGGCAAACTGGGCACCAATGGCTCGGACCTAGAGCCTATCTGTTGCTGCTCTTTTCTCAATGCAGTCAGAATTGCTTAATGTTTTATGCTGTGACCGATTAGACAGGAGAAACCTTCTGTTGTTTGATAACCTCTTTTGATAACAAGTTTGTATCATTGAAGCTAAATCTGTATGACAGCTACTCATCTTGCTTTGTCTGTTTTGCTTGGGATTTTTGAGCTCTGACACGTGTGAAAGATGTTGACTTGAATGTGTCTTGCATTGTTGATTTTTGTAGATGAAGATGCAGCCTTAACAATATGGAAAAATTTGAGTTGTGGTCCCACCTGTCATGCCAGAATTGTTGGGAATTTTTCCTTAAAGCTGATTCTCATATGATTGTGTGCCTGTTTATAAATACATATTTCCCCTACACACCCCAAAATGTCATTGATGACCTTGACTGAGAAAATTTCTTAGCAGATACTTAAATAATCTTTACTCAGATTTTAAGAATGTGCTTGATTTTTGTCTTGGAAAGCCATGGTCTCCCAAGTCTGAACCTTCTATTTAAGAAGTAAAAGAGCAGCTGGGTGAGAGAGCAAAGTTCACATTCTAACATCTGCTGAGGTTTTCAAGGATGGTTTTGTATCTTTATCTTAAAGACAAATGAAATTCAGTAATTTTAGATAGAACAAAATCAGTTTACTTGGATTGTTTGAGCAAGCTAAAAACTCTGAATCACCACATTTATAGAGGCATATTGACATCCAGTTATGGTAAAAACAGTTTTGTTATTTTTATACTTTGAATGCTTTGGACAGTTTTGTTTGTTTAATATGCATATCTATATGCATTCTATTCACTGTCCCTAATACTGGAGCATATTACAAATTAATTAACTTAAAGGGTAGTATACCAAATATTTTTTGACTGTTTTTTATGACAAGGAAGCTGAGACCAAAGAAGGGGAAGATTTGCTTAATGTCACGTAGGGAGTTTGGAGTGCTAAGAATAATAAAAGTAATTAATGCATAGCTTTTCCATATATCTTTCCACTAATGGATCTCAGAGAACTCTGGTTTTTAATCCTACGTCTTAGTTCAAGCTCATTAACTCTTCTTAAAGTCAGATTGCATTGGTTTTAATGCATTTTGTTTTGGTTTTAGAGATTATAAATCTGTTTTTCTAGGTAATCCTTTTTAACGAATTAAGTTTTCTGATATTTTACCATTGTGTGCCAATTTTTGAGACCCTTGCTACCTGCATCTTCCATCTGCTTACTGCTTTTAATTTGTTGGCATGTGCTTTTGTGCTGACATACCTGTCTCTTGGAATTAGATCTCAGCTGAGCTGGATGGGGAATTGAGCAATGAATGTTAACATTCACATGCATCAGTTTGTTTTTACGGGCTTCTGCAGTTGAGTTTAGCTCTTAGGAAAGGACTTATGTTCCTTTCAAAGAGGATATCCTTTTGCTCTTGCGGCATTTTAAAGGTCTGTCCTTAATATCTGCCAAAACCAAAATAACAATTCTTTAGGTATTTCCTGTTTTCTCTTGTTGAGAACTCTAAAGAATCTATCAACTTGAAACAGTTCCTCTTCTTCTGTGCTAGCTTTTAAAAACAGACAGTTCTCAGCACATTACTTTGCATTGTTTGACATCTTGATAGATTTTTATTCTGTTATTTTGTCTTCAATTTCATTCTTTATAATGTGTGTTGAAATTTTTTTCACTGCTTGTTGCCTGTTTGGAAATATAAAAGCTCTATTCCATACAAAAAGATGGTCTTTAAGATGCTGAGTCTTTTGCTTTGCCAAAATTAGAAACATGCTTAAGGCTTTTGTTAGATCCTGGTTTTAATTTCCTGGTTAAAAGACTTCCCCTCCTTTTTTTTTAATGCCTCTCCCCACCCGTTATTTGCCTTACAAATGGTTGTTCATTTCCATTCGCAGTGAGGTGACAGTTATGGGAATATTTTGGGGCTTGTAAGCAAACAGGAAGAAGATGCTGGGGAACAGACACTTAAAAGCATCATCCTGGCTTTCCCATGGCTGTTACTGCTTGGTTGAGAGGGAAGATTCTCATCTACTCTATTTATATTCTTTGTTATGATTCTTGTTTATTTCATTGTATAAAAATAAAAAAGGGGAAGTTTGGAATCTCTGAGCTCTAGACTGTAAGTAGTATCATTTTAATAGCCCATAGAAGCCATTTTTGTTCCTGAGACTCTTTCTGATTGTCTCTCTGACCAGGGTCTCTCAGATACCTCACTCAGGAAGAGTTTAATGTTTAATAGCAGATTTACTTATTTAAAGCTATTTGACATTATGTGGGATTATGGTTTAGAAGAGCAATGAAGCAATATGCTGAAGAGATACAGCACTTGTTAAATACAGTGGAATCACAATAAAAATGTGATTCCCAAGCCAGTCTCTGTATGCCTCACCATCATGAAGGTGATTGGAAAGGAATACATGGCTTGAAGCCAGCTCAAACCTTTTGCTTTTTTCCAAGTTTGTTGTATTAGTTGTCCCTATTTTATACTTTATGTGGGCCCGAGACTCGTAGATCCTTCCTCCATGCTGGTCTGGCTGTTTCAGGAGGATATTCACACCTTTTGAATTAACTCAGAGAAGTCCACTTACACAAACAGGTGAACCACCCAACTGATAGTGCTGTTTATCTAAAACAAAAGACACTTTTCTGTTGGTTCAGAGAAAACTCCAGGAACAAAGTTGCCAACAAAGTTTTCAAGCTGACAATCAGGTATTCTTTATTGCAGCACCGGGAGACACGGGGGATAGCTCCTCCTAACGTGTGTTTCCCCATTGCCACACAAGCCATCCTTTTATAGCCACTGGGCATACATACGTATTCATGAGGCTATGTATGGATTACATCATTTTCCAGAAGGTTCCCCGCATGTGTACAGAATTGTGGTGGTGGTCTCTGAGGGTCATTTACTTCTTCCAACAATCTTCATCACTTCTGGCAGCCTTTGAAGCACGCGCAGTAGATGCTCATACCAGTTTAACTGGTTCGTTAGCACCAGAGACATAATAATCCTCCTATCCTCCTACTTATCAGTTAGTTTAATTGTAGCCCATCCTGGACACCTGCCATTCCCAGATACTCCTCATCCCCGTGTCCTGTTCTTCTAGGCTGTTTTACTTAAAACTATGTCAACTACAATGATTTATCTTGTGAGAATTCTCCGTATGTCCTCTAGCTGTACTCTAATTTTTTTTCTCTATGTATCATGCACCTCAGTAATTTTCCATTGCTACTGTTACAAAGCCATCAAACTTAACATTACTTAAAAATAATTCTGAAGGTTTCTGTATTCCATTTTGTGATTTTCTGCCCCCCTTGTCTCACTGTTCCCTTTATGTTGAGCTCAGTTCAGCTTTGTTTATGAGGCTGTGGTCACCTGCTGTATCCTTCCCTAAGCTTTATGAGCACATAACTTCACCCGTGCCCATGTCCTCTGAACCTTCTTCCAAGGAGGAGGAGGAGTTGGCTGGTGATTTTCTACCCCCATCTCAGACCAGCACTGGCGTAGCACAGTGAACGTAATACATTCATCACATTAATGACCAATCCTGTTGCCTGGGCGTAGTGAGGATGATAACACATGCCTATACGGAATGCCAGTGGCCCCACCTCCATCGGTTTAACCTTGCTCCATGGGCCCCAGCCCATCATCAAGCACTGGTGATGAATCACATGCCAAAGATGTCCTCCCAGATGGCCCCTTTCTTAATCCATTGCCTTTCCTTGCCAAATGGAATGATCCAGCCCATGGCTCAGTGAAGTGCCTCTCCAGCACACCAACCAAGGAACAGTAGTCTCTACTTGTCTGGATCCTGCTTGCTCCAGGTCTCCTTTGAGACATGGATTGGAAGACTACTCTGATGGCTGTTGTGATGGTAGCCTATGCATGTGGCCATCAAAACAGCCTCTTCATATTGTGAGCTACCTCCCTGCCTCACTTCCTGAATCCCATAGAAACATAGACCCTGCTGCTGGCCCTCAACTCCCTGACCTGCTTGTCTATGTAGCACCAAGGAGATTTGGCAATTGCCAGTCCTGACCTACAGGCTGTGGTCTGTCCAACAGGTCTGAGGCAGCAGGAGGGTTTAATGTTTTAATGCCAGATTTAGGTAGTTGAAAATATCTGATGTTACATGGGCTTTTGATTCAGAAGAGTAATATACCAGTTTGTGGAACAGCACAGCATGATACAGGAATTATAATACACAATTAGAATACTGAGGCACAATGCAAACCTGATTCCAAATACCAGTGTCTATATGCTCCACTATCACAAAGAGTGGGGGTTTCTCCAAATTAGAGAAGACCCAAATATGGAATGAATAAAAAGCAATCTGGAAATCTTTAGGTAGCCTTCATAATGAGGCATTCTTAGTATTTGTTTCCTAACAGTTTGCATTCTGCTGCTTAATTTTTAAGAAGAAAGGCTGTATATTTTTTTTTTCTTATTAAGTCATGTGTCTCATTTTAGCTAATACTTATGAAGGGTATATCTTGCACCTTACTAAAATCAAGTCCTGGTAGTTGTTGGGGGAAGAGAAGAGCCTGCATAATGCCAGGAGTTATTTGGAGATTCAGAGTCAAGGACTCTAGGGTAATTGTGCGTGACATTTCATATCTGAGATCTGTCTGCTTCAGAAAGGGGGACAGCTCACTTGAAACATTTCCCAGGATCAAGGCTTTTTCTGGCTCCTTCAGGAGTTTCAGGTTTAAATGGCAATTCAATCAAATGTATCTTGTGCCATCAGCATCTGGATGCCAGCTCTGCCATGCAAGGACAGGGTGGTTTCATGTGTGCTGGTGGGAAGTTACACTAGAATGTAAGACTATGTGTGTGTGGTTAATAGTTTAAAACACCATTGCTGTTAATTTTTTTAGGCATTATTACTGAAATGAGGTGAAAGCAAAGCCACTACAGTTAATTTTCGATTTGCCATGCTAAAGAAAGGGAGAGAGACAGCAACCTAGATAAGATGTGGATAATGCAAACCATATATACATGAAGCTATCCTAACCTTTAATAACTATAAACAGTTTCTGTAGAGAACAAGGGTAGCTTTTAAAAAGCAGCAGCCAAAATGTGGAGAGCAGTGGGCATTGTGCATCCCATTTTCTGCGCCATGGTGCTGGAGCCGGAGGTGTCTGATTGAAATCTCATAATGAAACATTTTAATGCTTTGAGCAGTTGAACACAGTTCAGCAAAGCAGAACTGAACTAATGTGGACTGCCTGTTTGCTAGTAAACAGATAATTGTTCAATTTTCATGAAACTAAGGTACACTTTGGTAAAGTCCACCATGAAAATGTGTTCTTGTGGATCCTGTATAGAAGGCATCAAAATAATGGGGGGAGGAAGGTTGCCTATTGGATACACAGATAAGGCTTGAGGTTAAATTGTTATAAAAATAATACAATTTCCACATTATTATGCCATTTAGATGCTTTTACCCAGAAGGTTTTTCTTTGCTGCTGCTGTTATTGGTAGTGATCTCTTCATAGATGGATTAAAGTCAGGGCACGTTATTAGACCACAAAAATTTCTTTTGTTTTTTTTCAGAACAACCTTGCAGCTGCATCATTCCTAGGTGGTTAGTTTGCATTTCTTGGCTACCAGCCATCCTAAATGGTAAAGAGCACAGTACTGGACAATGAGAGGGTTTTGTGTTGTGATTATTTTTATTTTTTTTTTAAGGAAAAATCAAAGAATCCTTCTGATTCATGTTCTTTCTCACGAGGTTATCATTTCAAAGGCTCAGCATGCAAGTTATGTCATCAGAACCTCCTCTGTTCTTTACTTGCTTCATGAACAATTTTCTCATGGAGGAGTGGCTGGATATTCTCAAGAACATTCTTACTCTTTTCAAATAATAAAAATGTTCTGATTCCCTGAGGCACTGTGGGCAAGGTTAATAATTTGTTTGCTGCTTTGTTCACAATCACTTTGCATTGGGCGTTGGAACCTTACTTTTATTTACAACTCCAGGGTTTGACTTCAGGCTGGGGAATCAGAGGCTTAGTACTTGCTTTTTCTCTATGTGCTGTACAGGCTGCAGTGGAGAGTCAAGCGTATGTATGTGACTTCCTCATAGCTCTTGCCAATAAAAACTAGAGAGCCTGGGCAGAGAATCTCCTGTTTAATTTTCATGTGTCCCTTTGATTTTGATGCCCAAATTTATATACCTGAAGGTAGTTTTCAAAGGTAAAGACCACTCAATGTTCTGCTGCTTAAAAGAAACCTCAGAAAATGATGCTCTGGATAAGAAAACAGACACTTTCAAGAACAGAAATATGAGATGGGTGGATTCTTGTATTTTTCTAATTCCTTCATTTGGTGAAGTACCTGGAAGGAAGGTGATTAAATGTTAATTGTGTTTCAAGAATCATTAGTCTTTACATAGTATAGGCAAAAGCAGTGGTCCAGATTTTTTTTGGACCAAAGGACAGCCATGGTCTTCTGTCAGCCTTCAGAAGTTCTTGAAGATTATCATATCATCATCTTTTTAATTAGAAACACCATCCTGTAAGTTTGCTGTGAAGACTTTGGCTTCATGGTCTGTAAGAGGTGTTATACCATGGTTTGGAAACATGCTGTCTGTAAGACATTCCTAAAATGTCTTACAGAGTCCTAGAGTAATGTAATGGTTGGTCACAGAGTCCTGATTCAGATGCCAGCAGCCTTTTTTTAATTAAAAAACCTCTGTCCTTGTAAGGAAGTAATCCTTTCCCCAAGTCAATTTTAAAGTTTCTTGTTCACTTTAAATATTTCATTACATTAATTTTTCAAAACAACAAAACAAACATTCATCAAGTGAAACTAAGCATGTCACCCTTGAATCTGTACATCTGTTGCTCTCCTGCTGCTTTCCTGCATAATTCATTTTAATACATTTAAAGTGTACATCTCATTAAAATTCCTTACACACTTTTATATATATACAGTTTGCATTAAAAAGGAGGAAAAGCAGGAAAGGATTTTATGGCAAGGAGGTTCATTAACATGACTCCTCTTTTTACCTTAGTTTTTTCTGTATTGAATGTATACCTGTGGTCTGCCTTCAAATGCCTACCTCAGCATACAGTGTCATCTGTCTCTTTGAGTCTGAGTCATCTCTTTAGTGCCATTAGACATTTTCTCCAGCATATTTTCTCTTACTCTTGATGTCTTTGTTCCTCTTTAAGTGCATACATCCTCTTTTCTTCATCCTCTTTTCATCACTTCACATAATTTATATACACAATGTGTTCAGTGCATCAGTACTGTTATCAGCCAAGAGAATATCCATCATTTGCTCAGATGCTCTAGAGTTCTTTGAGCTGGCTACAGTGCTGTAAGGGGGTTTTCAAATTTTATTCAGTTTGTGGTTTCTTTTTCTCTATCAATACTTTCCGTAACTGCAGTGTTTGGTTTGGTTTCATTTATTTTAGCATTGTGGAGTTGTTTGTATTTCTTAAATCAACTCTAGAAAACAAGTCAGTCTTGTAGCTTGAGGTGGCAACCTTTTAAAATCATTGAATTCTTATTTCAGTGACTGCTGAAATTTGTTCTTTGAAATCCCTCATAGGTGTTTAGGAGTATGTGTGCTTGTTACAAATAATCCTAAAGTATTATAACTCTTGACAAATCATATGAAAAGCTTATAACTGCAGAAGAAAACTCAGAATGCTTGAGAGAAAAAGGAGGTCCATATTTGATAAGAAAAAAAAAATTGTAATTTAAGGAATTATCTTCAAAAATCATTCTTTGGGGAATAAGTGACATTTTATGTAAGATAGTATATGTTTGTATCTACCTGGTTTCTTTGGACTTTCACATTTAGCTATTGACATCTGTCACTTAGAAACTTCATGAGAATTATATGCTAAATGAAATTTAAAAGTGAAATATATAGTGATTGTATACTGGACTAACCTTTTCTCCTTAGAAACAGGAGTTGAAATACACTTTCTGGAAAAGTTTATTCAGAGTTTACATGGCAAGTTCCTCATTGCTTCCTGGATATAATACAGTGTCAGTCAGTGAGGAAGAGATTGAAATCCATATATGAGCCCTTTAAATAAATTAGTCAGGTGCCTTCAGTCACTTTGGCTTCCTTGAAATTGAGTAACAGAAAATGCAGCCGTGAAGGGAAAATTGAGAGAGTTCCCTTACGAGCAACAGCTATTTCATTTTATTCAGATTACCTAGTTCCAAATAAGTGGCAAAGGTTTGGATTCAGCAGCATGCAGCGCTGTCAAATATAGGTTATGAACTATGGGAAACAAGCTCAGCCCTGGAAGGCTGTGGGTCTGGAGGCAGATAAGCTTGTGTACACTGAAAGAGTTTGGTCTCCTCAGGAGCCAGTTTTCAGGTGCAGGCTGTTGTGGGATTAGTTCATCCATGTTCATTGTTGAGAGAAGCATAGATTCATATGGACTCAGTCTGTCGTCTGGTTTGCCCCTGTACAGGTGCATGTTGCTGGGTTTTAGAGTAATGCATTTGTATTATTATGGCATTTTGTCGTATTATCTAGTCCAAGTTTTTTGTAGATACAACAAACATTGCATGTTACAACAACAGAAAAGGTGGCAGTTGGGAGCTGACTTTGAGGACAGTGGACTGCAAAAATTCATCTATTTTCGAAAGCGGTAGGAATGACTGATGTGAAGTTCCGTGTTTGTGCTTTGCCTTTGCAGTCAAATGTGCAGCAGGGTTTTGTGTGAGGGGTTGGAACCATTTGTTTCAAGTCCTTTCAGCTGCTGGAAGCATGTAGAATATAAAAGAACAGAGTTAGGTTCACAGGTTGATTTTCCCCAAGTAGTGCTAGGTTATTTCATATGTATTCCAGAGAGATTAATGTGTGAGAATCCTGCAATATATCTTGAGAGACTCAGAATGACAAGGCAAATAATGTTTTCTTACAGGCTGTTTATTTCACAGATGTCTACTGTTTGCTTTCTTGAACTTTCTTTTTATGTCTCAGATACAGAGCTCTGTCTGGGGCATACTGAGCATTCATCTGGTCGAGTGGTTTCTGGTTTGCTGCAATAAGCACCAACTTATGTTTGGCTGCTGTGTTCCCCTTTGCTGTTCCTTTTTGGCTTGCATGGCACTGCTTAAAATGAAATTGAGACAAAATCTAGAAAAACTCTTTCTTATTATTTTTATAAGCTAAAAATAGAACAGAAATGTTTCTTATTCAGAACTATTAATCATTAATCGAACACTAAGTTACTCTATGAACTCAAGTGTTTTTATGCTTTTTACCCTCTCACTACTCAGAGTACCATTTGTTCTATTGCACCATCTTTATTTAATTTCATCTTAAATTATCTAATATTTTAATCTCTTCATGTCAGAGTCTGGATTTTTCTATGGTTTGGAAAGCTCCCAGAAAAATGGGGCTGGGAGCCATCAAGTGCTATTGCAGTACAAGAAATGGTTGATCAGGCTACAGTCAGGTCAGTGGCTTATCCCTGATCAAGAGAGAATTTTATGTCCGCTTGTATTAGACTTCAATGATGTGTAGCATACTTTAGGCTATAAATAGCATTTTGCTGTTCAGTCCCACTGGACACAACACACGATACTGCAAGTATTGATCAAAAAGCTCTACTCTGTTAATCCCTCTGCCTGTAGCAATGTTAAATATTTATGGATTCCAACCTAGTATCCTGAAGAATGTTTTAGCCCTGCAGAAGATGCTGAAAGTTTCTGCTTTATACCTGTTTTACAAGTATTTTCTTCTTTTTCACTCTTTTTTTCAATCACATAAAGTGTGACATAAAGGATTATACTGTGCTTGCACCATTTTGAAGCTTTGTTGCATTAGCATGTTGTGAAGGTATACATTGATTGAGAGGTTGTAGCAGTTCAGTATCAAAGAGGAGAATGCCTCAGAGATAAAATCTATCAGCGTCTCATCCCCACGTGGCTGACTTACAATAAGGACAAGGAGAGGTTAACACTGCACAGTGCATTGCAGTAGTGTGAGATGGCAGACAACAAAGAAGACATATTCATATCAGGTTTATCCAAATATTCATGAAATTATCTGAAAATTATCAAAGTACTAAAAAATTACTTATTTCCCTGCTAAAAAAATTAGTTATTTCTCTGCTGTTTACTTATTATATCTGTATGCTCATCAAGATGTTTAAAAGGTTTGTAGCAGAAGGTACAGTGAAACTTGTAGGCTTTCTGTCTCCTCTACTTGTTCATTAACCTCAAGTAAGTGTAGTCATTTTTCCTCAATTTTTTATACTAATATATCGAAGGCAGACTTGATATTGTCAGACATGCACTGGAATATGCTCCAGGAAACCTTCCTTCCAGTGGTGAGGTGACAAATGAAAAAGAAAATAAAAATGGATTTTGCAATTTAAAACATGGCGTGCTCAGGGAAGAATGCATAGCCAGCTATAATGTGATATGATTCATTTCTCTATATGCAGGGAAGAATTTTATACAAAAGCTTTATGGGAGGTGTACAGGATAGTTAAAGTAACATGAAGACTATTGTACGTAATGGTGCTTGCTTTATCTACCAGGAGCTAGAAGAAAGGTTTAAATACTTGTATTTGCCCTCTTACCTTTCAGTAAGATGTCACATTATGCCTCGTTCCATTACCTATTTAATCATCCTTTAGACCTGATTATGTGTTTAGAGGGAAAGGTTGGCAGAGAGAGTAAAACAGAATGCACACATGCTTCTTTCACTAAATCCCTGAAGATCGTGTCCATACTATGTAAAGAAATTGCATTTTAGATATCTACAAAGCTGGTGCAAAAACAGTCAGTGCTTTAAGTTGAAAAATTTACATGACTTTGAAGGATTTACTCTTCCTCTAGGTGATCAATGGCATTTTGCAATTTTTAATGGCTTGAGCTGCCATGATGCTTGCTAAAAATTTGAGGCATGTTTTGTTCAGAGTTCAGGCTTCATGTGAGCACAAACATAAATATCCAAAATTTCAGATCCTTGAGGTGTACAGTCTTAAATGTCAACCTGAGTGTTTTCAAAGGAGAGCATTTTAGAATAACTGATCTTCATCTACATGATTTTGTGGAGTGGAATTGTATGAAAATCTGACCATTACTGGGAACAGGGCTTGGGAGAGTTCAGTGGCTGATGGTGCCACAGAGTGACATACAATGACTGCAGCTTCTTCTTTCTTCTCTTGTGCCTGAGGATACAAAGGCTATGTTTAGGGCTGGCATAGGGATGCGATCTTTTCTCTGTCAGGTCCTCTTGACAGATTAAGTAATCTTGTTTCTTTCAGTATTCAAAGTAATGTTTTTCCAAATACTAATTATTTCTGCTTCCTTCAGTTCCTGTATTATGAGGAAAATTTCCCAGTTTCTCTAGTAAAGAGATACAGTGAGGTGCTTGGTCAGGCTGCTTGATACATTTGTACTCACCATCGTTCTCAGATGAGTTGATTTGGCCTTCCAAAGACTCCTGCTCTGACTGTGAAATGCGTAAGCACCTGAAGCTCCTAAATTTTGACCAGTGCATATTTTGCATAGACAGTTGCTCTGTAGTAAGTGTGAAAACCTTCCAGTGTGAGTCTCTAAGGCCTAGACAGAAACAAAACCCAGTTCTCTGGGTTTGTAAACCTTGGCCTTAATTAAAATTAATTGGAATTATTTTTTTAAAGATTTGAGACCAGAACAAGTGTTTGTAATACTCCTAATCTCTCCTCAAAATAAAGTATAAACCTTGTTGTTAGTGAGGACTGATTTTAGTGTAAGTGTCTGGGTCCTATGCTTTTTGGAGCATTTCTGTTTAAAATATATTTCACTTATTTTTAGTGGGGTGTTTTTATTTGTGGCAGACAGCTATACCTGGATGTGTGATTTATTGCTTTGTATTGCTTTTTTGAGCTGATTTTTCATCATCTATATGTAAATAAATTGCACTACCAAAGTTGGGAATGGAACTCCCAAGGTTTGCCTAGCAGTCATGACCAGATGTATCCTCAGGTGAGTTGACTGAATCATTAAGATTAATGACTCCACACTTTCTGTGCAGGATAGAAAGTTCACATTTATGGGAGATACAACCACCTCTTGTATCCTCCATAACTGCTTATGGGCATACGTCAGCCAAGGTGGGCATCTACGAGTGAGGAAAGCTGTCTCTGCTCTGCACACAATAATGCATTTTGCTATGCAAGTGGTTGACAAAAGGTTTGAAGCTTGATTTTTTCCTGAAGTATCTCCAATATTCCAGCTTATAATACGAGGAATTGGCCCCTGCCATTCCCTGCTATAAGTACCAGGGTTCCACGTTTCATGCATTATATACTCAGATGACAAAGTGAGGGTTGCTGTACTAGTGACCTGAATGGGGTAGAATTATAGCACAAGCCTTATGCTCAGCTAAACAAGTTCTTGAAAGTACCTGTATAAATGCATTTCTCTTCATTGTTTGGTTGTTTCAGCAGTTTAGCAGTAACATACGATTATTCTTAGGATTTAGTGGACTGCTGAAACAGCTGCAAACTGGTGCCTTGTGACGAAACTGAACTGGTAACAGAGAAGGCCCAGTAGTGGATAGCAGCTGGCATACTTCATCAGGAACAAAACAGGCTGTGATTCCTCATTCTGGAGGGAGAAGTTTATGTTAAAAAAATATTAACTTAAAAATGTAAGGGGAGTGCTAAATCATAAAATTATGGAATGGACTAACTATGAGGGAGCATTCTGCAGAACGTAAAATACAAGGATATATTATTTTTTAGTTTGAGAATACTTATATAATCAGAGCTGTGTGATGAAGAGCTTTTTTGTAGGTGGATGTTTAGCTGAGTGTATTTGCTAGAATATTTGTCCTTCACAGTAAAAAGCGCTTTTGTACCTTGTAAGCCCATGTGGCCTGACGGAGGTAGTTTTGTGCTGATGCTGAGTGATTGCATGCTTTCTGGGTCATTCTTGTTAACATTTTGATTACAGTGTGAGTTACAGGGGATGAGCTGCAGGGACTATGATGTTCCACTGGAATGTACTAACTCAGATGAAGAAAAAAGGCATTTATCTAACTGCAAAGCTTTGAGAAAAAGTGAGTCACAGAAATAGATAGTTTTTAAAAAAAACCTCTTCATTCTGGTGATGTTGTCAGCCAATGGCGTAATCACAGAATCATAGAATGGTTTGGGTTGGAAAGGACCTTAAGATCATCCAGTTCCAGCCCCCCTGCCACTGGTAGGGACACCTCACACTAAACCATGTCACCCAAGGCTCTGTTCAGCCTGGCCTCAAACACTGCCAGGAATGGAGCATTCACAATATTTTGGGCAACTTTTTCCAGTACCTCACCACCCTCACTTATAGCCAACCTAAATCTCCCCTTGTCTAAGCTTGAACGCATTCCCCCTTGTCCTATCACTACAGTCCCTGATGAAGAGTCCCTCCCCAGCATCCTATAAGGCCCTCTTCAGATACTGGAAGGCTGCTATGAGGTCTCCACGCAGCCTTCTCTTCTCCAGGCTGAACAGCCCCAACTTTCTCAGCCTGTCTTCATACAGGAGGTGCTCCAATCCCCTGATCATCTTCCTGGCCTCCTCTGGACTTGCTTCAACAGCTCCATCTCCTTCTTATGTTGAGGACGCCAGAACTGCACACAATACTCCAGGTGGGGTCTCACAAGAGCAGAGTAGAGGGGCAGGATCACCTCCTTCGACCTGCTGGTCATGCTCCTTTTGATGCAGCCCAGGATACGGTTGGCTTTCTGGGATGCAAGTGCACGCTGCTGGATCATGTTCGGGTTCTCTTATTCCAGAGTTTCATAGCAGCTGGGATCCAGGGAAGTCTGTAAAGGGTGAGTGTCAGGATGATGGAGCTAGGTTTTTTTCAGTGATGTCCAGTGATAGGACAAGGGGCAGTGGGTGTAAACTGGAGCATAGGAGGTTCCATGTGATCATCAGGAAAAATTTCTTTACTGTGAGAGTGACAGCGCACTGGAACAGGTTGCCCAGGGGGGTTGTGGAGTCTCCTACGTTGGAGATAATCAAGGCCCGCCTGGAGAAGTTCCTGTGTGATGTACTCTAGGTTAGCCTGCTCTTGCAGGAGGGTTGGACTAGATGATCTTTTGAGGTCCCTTCCAACCTTTGGGATTCTGTGATTCTGTGAAATACTAGGATGGGATCAGTGATTATAAGGTATGAACCCTTATGAGAGCTCAGTTTCCCTGTTAATTCGGTCATGTACTGGGAAAATACACTCAATCATGGAAAGAACGCAAATGGAAATCAGGAGGAAGAGGGGTGTAATCCTGCATGGATGAAAGCACTTTGCATTATAACCAGCTCTGTTCTGCCACTTAACCACCACCAGGATACAAAAGACAAGAGTAAGTACTCTGTTGTTAAGCCTAAGTGTTATGTCTTGATTCTTTTCTGCCAAAAGCACTTCAGACTAAGTGCACAGCTATACATTAGGCTTGAGACTCCAGCTCAATTTGAAATTTTTACACCTCATTGCATCTATATGCTGACTCTATATCTAGTTGCTGCTCTTTGTTGGACAGTGTACAAAGCTGCATGATCTGCCTCTAAATACAATTAATTCAGTGTTCCTTCAAAAAGCAGTGACAAGTGAAGCCCCAGAGCTCTCTGGCTTCCAGTGAATTGTATAAAGCCTGAAATAAATCTTCTACCTGTCACGCAAGGCAAACTCACCTTCCTTGAACTTTATTTTTAAGACTTATCTTCCTCAGGGATCTCTGTTGCTCATTCTCTGCCCATTTTTTGCATAAATTACATTGATCTCAACAGGATGTCTGTGCAGTAGGCGTGGTCAGGATATACAGCAGAGACCTGTGGTGCAGATAAGAGATGCACAACACTGACTGGAAAGAAAATATGCATCAGAAGAGTGCCCACCAAGAACATGTAGCTTTTTACATGGGTAGTGTCACAGAGATGAATTTATGTACAGTTTAATTTATGTTTCATGCCATTTCAAAGCTTCATTCATCTATGCCTCTCTGCATGTTCCAGGTACCCTTCTCCTGCCTTCAGAAAGGTAGGCTGCCTTTTCAACATTTGCTGAGATAGGTATCTGTGGCCATGAAGCATACATGTATATAGTACAGTGCATAAAGTTCTATGTGGAAGAGGAAAGCAGAATTCTCTGTATGTTTTAATAATTATGAGATAATTTTTTTGGGGGGAGACTATATTCTGAAGGTAGTATCATGTACTGGATTGACCTGCAGCTACTGCATGGTGTTGCATTGTTCCAGTAGTGCTGTGTGGAAGCTTGGAGAATTAGCTTTGCAGCAGTGCAAGGAGGGAGACATTATTATAAACATAGATAAGAATAGGGCTGTCTAGTCAGTAAACTAGAGAAGAATTCTCTCCTATTATTGCAGCCAAATAGTTCCTCTCATACTCTGCAATACCTGAAATGTTTTGACCTGAATATCTTACCTTGGTGAGTCAAATTTAGGGGAGAAGCAATTCTCCTTCCATTGTCCTTGTCTGTGTACACAAAACATTAATAAAGCAATGTTAGAAGAGCTGTTCCTTGTTTTGGTGTTAGTTTCCCACTCTTCTCTCATATGGACTTTCACTCTCATCAGGCTTTTTTTTTAATTTAAATTGTTTTTATCTCATGTTGCCAACAAATCAATCAGAGAAGCCGCTCCTATAAATACAGAACATTCATGGAAGCCCATACTGATTTCTCCTCAGCTGCTCCTTATTATAAAGTTCCCTGGTGTGAGGAAGACGCTAAATAGAAGCTAATAGACATTACATCTCTCACATATTTTCACATTCTGACAAAAAAAAAGTTGGGGATTTTTTTTTTTCTTTTTTCCCATTAAGAATTTAGCTGTTCTTTCTTAAAAAAGAAAAAAAGAAAAAAAAGGGTTAAAAATACATTTCTCCTATTCTCTTTTCCAGTGCTGGGGAGTAGAAACTTCCATAGATTTGAAGTGATTTTTCACCCTGATCAACAGAGTGTTGTTGCCTTGAAATGATCACTTGCTTGGTAGAAATATTTATATTTCCTGCTGTGTTAATTGCTGTTACTAGTAAAGTCTGGAAGACAGGTATTTCTCAGCTACCCAGAAGTCACTTCCTAGCCAGTCTGATTACGAAAAGAGAGTGAAAGCCAGACAAATTATTTTAATAGGATTTTTAGCTTTTCCCAAGAAAAAGGAAAAAAAAAGAAAAGATTACAGAAACAGAAGCTGATCACTTAGAGCCCTGCTACTTTTTCCTATTAAGACCTTGCTGTCTGTTGTGCATAAATTTGTGAACTACCATGAGGTCAATGACCGGTGTTGGGAAAGCCAGCTACACAAAGATTAGGAAACCCAAGGTAAGATCAGTAGACTTCAGATTCCCTTGTTGACAGCAAAGGTGGACTAGTTCTCTGATGTCATTGTAAAAAGGCATCCCAAGTCACAATTCAAAAAACCAGCTTACCCTTTTCCCCAAGGAGTGCTCCCTGCTTGAGTGTACTGCATACAGTGATTGTTGTACATGCAGCAGTTGTAGCAGTTAAGCATTGCCTTACACTCCCACAGTTATACTTTCTCCTTGCCTCTTCTGACAGCTGGGTGCCAGTACTCCCCCTCATGACAGAAGAGTCTCAATGGGTGCTGCTATCTGTACTAGGTCAAATTTCATGGGAAATTTAACTAAAAGAAAAATTAATTAAATCCTTTAATTGAAAGTGGGGTCAGAGTAAGCTTCTGAATGCATCAGGAGCATGTGAAGACAGCTTTCAAATAGATCACTTTTGTTCAGGTCTCAGGTCTCATGCTGAAGGTAATTGGTTGTGTTGGCTAGACACCAAGATCAGGCCTGCTGGGTCTAAAAACCTGTTTGGAACTTATAAAAGAATTTTTTTGTTATCTTTGTTTATCCCACCTTAATGCTATCAAGTGGCTACTTCTCCTGATGGACCATATGTAGGTTGTTGGCTTCTTTTAATCCCTGTATATACATATGCACTCTCAGATGCACACATGCACGCTCAAACACGAACATTTGATGTACAAGATCAAGGTTAATTTTCCTTTTGGCTTTGGAAAATGAATTCTGTTTACAGTAGGGCCACTTGACATAATACTTGCAGCAGAAGGTGCCCTTTGCATTGATATACATCAATGACATCAACTCCTGCCATGTCATCAGCAAGGTTCCATATAGAAAGCACTATTGCCAACTTTCATAGCTGATTTTATGATTTAATTGCCCTTTTTTAAAATTTTCTGCCTATTTTTAACATAGTATATCAAATACATTGCTGTCTTTAGAGTGTTGACAGACAGAAAGATTAGAAAAGATCAAATCCCACTGCATTTAGGAAAGCACCTCTAGGAGTAGCAGTTCTAAGCTTCAGGCTCAAGAGACTGACTATTCACCAGAAGCTGAATGTGAGAGCTTATATCCCACTACATCACCTGGTCTCTTCTCACAGTTAACAAGAAACAAATAGGCATTTTCAATTTGTGTTTCATCTTGTCCTAAAGTTAGTTATCCCAAGTCACATGTCTGTTCTTTTATCTCTTAATTCATTATAGAGGAATGTCAAGAGAACCAGCTTGCATATAGAATTATGTAGTGCCCGTATTTGTTTTAAGGAGAAACAGATCCCCCACAAAAGTTCAGTAGCATGAGGGGATCTTTCTTTGTAACCATAGAGCTAATGTCAAAGGGCATCTTTATTCCCAGTGTGGTTCCACTGTTTGCTCTGTGTATGCTTAAGTCCTTCTGCTGCATTTTCCCTGCCTCTAGAGAGACAATACCTATCCTAAGCAGAGCTTTCACCCAGTAAATATGTATATAAATATTATAGAAAACATAATACTACTAGGTGTAAAATATAACAGTTCTCCCTAGGGAAACCTGCTTAGTTTATTTTTAGGCAGACTCTGGCAGAAGAGTAGCATTAGGTGTTACTTAAAGATATCATCCTAAGAAGCTTTCCCCATAATAGAAAACTAACTCTTTCATTGTACCTACAGTAAGAACCCTCACAATGGGCTGGTAATCTAAGTATGTTTCTTTTCAACAAAAATTTGGTTGTGATTGCACAGAGCAAGGGGAACAGCAGCATTAGTTTTGCCAAGTCTCTTTAAAAAGTGGTTTGGATAGTGCTAACCTGTCAGCAAGAGAGAAAAGTAACTTCTTCAATGTTAAGGTTAAATACTGGAGGCAGTAGAATATGAGAAATTATATGAACTGTGGATAGCACAGCACAATCTTTTATTATGACTTAGCTGTAATGACTCCTCTCTTTTACAGTTCATTTTGGCAGAGAGATGAGTCTCCCCCATCTTCTCCCTCCAAAAGCCAGTGTGCAGATGAGCATGCCATACATAGTCTAGTATCGCAAGTTATAATAAAATATGTCATAATGCAACATGCTTGGCTTGAAATTGGTAGGTTTTCAGCAATAAACATTATTTACTTTGTGCAGTGAACACAAAAACCTTGGGCTGAGTCATAATGCACCACGATGGTAATAGTGATTGATTCACAGCTGTCATACTGTTACCAGTGTCAAATCAGTAAGTACTGAGTTAACACACTTATGGAAGATGGAGTAAAAGGTAAGAAATATCCATGGTTATCATGGTTATCATTAAAAATTCATTTCAACCAGCAGGTGGAAGGAGGTCACTCCTTCTACTCTGCTTTTGTGAGACCCCACCTGAAGTAGTGTGTGCAGTTCTGATGTCCTCAACATAAAAAGGACATGAGCTGTTGGAACAAGTCCAGAGCAGGGCCATGAGGATGATCAGGGGACTGGAGCACCTCCCGTATGAATCCAGGCTGAGAAAGTTGGGGCTGTTCAACCTGGAGAAGAGAAGGCTGCGTGGAGACTTCATAGCAGCCTTCCAGTATCTGAAGGATGCTGGAGAGGGACTCTTCATCAGGGAATGTAGCGATAGGACAAGGGGTAATGTGCTCAAACTTAGGGGAGATTTAGGTTAGACATAAGCAAGAAATTCTGTACTGTGAGGGTGGTGAGGCACTGGCACTGGTTGCCCAGAAAAGTTGTGGATGCCCCATCCCTGGCAGTGTTCAAGGCCAGGTTGGATGGGGCCTTGAGCAATGTGGTCTTGTGGTAGGAGTCCATGCTTATGTCAGGGGGTTTGGAACTAGATGATCTTAAGGTCCTTTCCAACCCAAACCATTCTATGATTCTATGATTTAAGAGGAAAACTGAAAATGTATTTAGCAGCTTCGCTTAAAATGCAAAAGACGAGCACATATCAGCCTCATTTGCAAAGAAAATTATTTTTAACTACTTATTTTGAACAGACAAAACAATACATTAATTGTACAGTCCCCAGAGAAATCTGGATCTAGCTTAGCCTCATCATTCTCTCTCAGTTACCAAATGCATGCTACAAGCAGAAATAAACATGTAAATAGAATTTCTTGGTGTTAATATCTTTGCAAATTTAGCAGTCTTGCTGCAGTGTGGTAAGGTGTCAATTTAGAGAAGTTAATAAAAAAGAGCAAGAAATGTTCATATGGAATATGTGTTATTTTTGATTTTTTTATGTGCAGACGTGCTATTTGAAGGCTGCATGCATTTCTCATTGTATTGTCTTCTTAATTTAGATTGTGTACTCTTCATGGCATAGATACTATGTTGGTATTTTCCAAGGCAGTACAGACACATTGCTACCACCACTTTCAGTGATAATTGTGTAATTACCTCCTGAGTCTTTTATCATTTCTGTGATTCTTACTACACAGATGTGACACAAGTAGTAGTTGACCATTGAATCATTCTAAATGTTGGTGGTGTGGGATATATTGATGTGAAATTTAAGTCCTTGCATGTGTATGCAATACTTCACCTTTGTTGTTTCCAGAGAAACGAGAGAAATAGCAGATATTCTTTTTCCAAGTTTAAAGTGAGTTTCAAAGTTCCCAAAAATGGAAAAAACATTTTGTGAAATGCTCTATAACTTTTTTTGTTTATATGATGGGTTAAAAAACAATTTCAGTGTTTTTGTATCCAAGAAACTCTAAAGCACAATATGTGTCAGACACATAAAAATGAAATGTTTTAATGAAAACACTGAGAGTAGCTAAAAGAAATATCTTAGGTAAAAATGGTGAGAAACAAGATTCACAAAGAAAGTGTCAACATCAACAGTGCTGAACTTCAGCTTCTTTGATCTAATTTTCATTTTGTCACTCAAAGGAGGAGAAGCTGGAGTCAAAGTTAGATGTCTCTAGGCAAGGGCACACGTTACATAACTCTGAAAGTATTCACAGACTCTAAAAGAAGTGCTGATTTTTTCCCATTTAAAATTGAGAACGAAACTTATAAGTTGAAATAACAAAGAAAACCGAGAACAAGGATAAAAAATTTGAAAGCAACCAGAAAACCTGGAACCTGACAAAAGTACAGTATGTTATTCCAAAGTATTTGTTTTCTGTTCAAAGGGATGTAATTTCATAGCAATTCTCTCCTGAATGAAAATCACAAAAAGTTCCTGCATTATGATCAAGCAGTGAAATCTCATTGGTTTTCAATGGTCCTGAAAGTCAGTTTGCTCTAACTTTCATTTGGGCTGTAATATCTATTTCTTGGTCTATCTCTTCTCTAAAATGTGCATTATTTTCCTTTTTCTGGGTTCTATGTACCTAGAATGTGGAGGCATCTGTAGGTCCCCATCACATTTCTCCTGGGCCATCCATAAACTCTATTTGTGAAGTCCCTATCTACTACTAGAAAATTGACGAGTTGCAATTTTTGTGCGTAAAGAAGAGTTTATGTTTCTGTTGTTTTTAGTTTTGCACTTCAGTAGTAGATGCGTTGCTCGTTGCTTGTAGGAAACCTAGTACAGTAGACTCACTTGCATTCCAGCAATTCAAACCCATAATAATGGCGAGAGATGATTGGATGTTCAGGCCAGTATGCCACAGTATTGTAGGAATGAAAAGGTTCATTTATGCCTTCAGGGTTTGGGGTTTTTTTGTACTTGTTTTTCCTTGCATTATTCTGTGAGTGGAATCACAGAGTTATTGAAACATTAAGACATTTTTAGTCAAGATTTTTACTTTTGATTTCTTGACTGCTAGAGCACAATGTTATAAGGATAACATAGCCTTTTGCTATCTTTGCCATGTTATAAAGTACTGAAGAGCCCAGAGTCTTCAAATACCTCACTCAGGAGAACTGGAGGAGGGAGTCAGCAGAGAGTTTTGAGCTGAATATATTCGGTTTTATGCTTTGAGTTTTGTAAAACATATACACTTTCACAGTACTCCAAAAATGGGAAGCTCTGCAGAAGCAGTGCTAGCTCAAATGCTAGCTCTGCATATATGTTTTGGCTATACCTGAAATGAAGTATTCACATTTCAGAAAGCATATGCTTTGGAAATTAGACCAGTACTAGCAAAATAGTCTAAACTGTATTTTTGATTTCTTGCTTATTCTCAGTCCTGTATTTGCATGCTTACTCAGCAAGGAGTTAAAAATTGAGATGCCAACTATTTGAGAAGAGGCATAGTGAAACTGTTGTACAAGTTACCTTATACACTCATTATTGTTGAAATTTTAAGTGGAGTAGCAGGTGCCATTATGTAAATTCATTCTTTTAACAGTGATTTCAACCAAGTAAATAAAATATAGTCAGAATTGTGCTTGGTGGATTTGCATAATTGCATGTCTGAAAGACTTAAGTGGTAGTAACCATTGTTAAATTACTTTGTAAAATTATTATTATTTTTATTCTAACTAAGGTTTCAACAATTACTAATTGCAAGGAATTAACCAGGCATGACTATTAAAAACAAACACAGTACATTGTCAATCTGATTTTAAAACTGAAATCGTATGATTTTCCATGTTTAACTTTGCTGGCTTCTTGCTTGTCAGCCTTACCTTATTTAGTTTCTGGGGCCAGTGTTTGCCTGGTCATATTGATCTCCAGAAAAGCCACATAAACTCTTACATGAAGATCTGATGAGATCCAGCTTTCAGAAAATAATTTTTAGCCACTGTGATTCCAGTCCATGTGATGAAATTTAAAATGAAGATTACATTGTAGTGATTTTGCAGCATGTTTGCTATTAGCAAACTGAATAAACTCATGGGATTCTCTCATAGTTTGAGTGGCAGTACTTTGCATCATGTCCTATTCCTGTACATCTGAGTATATATGTTTTTCAATATGCCTCCTTAATGTTGAAGTAACTGGAAAGACTGCAGAAAAACAGAAGGTAGGTTTAGAGGAAGGAGCCATGCATGGTGACACCATGCCCGAATCATCTGTCAGATGCCTGCACAGTAAATTGGAACACCCTTCCCTGGGGTGGACCCAATGTAATTTTCCTCTTTATTACAATAATGCAAGGAAGGCAAATGCCAAGAATGTTTTACTAGTGGGTCATTGATATCCTTTTCATGAAAGTCCTTTTATATAAATGAATGCAGCCCACTGTGAATGGTAGTGTTCAGGTAGGTCAGAAACCCTAACAATTGCACTAGGTAGGGAGAGACCTTACGGACAAACAAATCTCCTATTATATGCTAATAATACTGGATTTGGAAAAGAGAGGACCAAGATTAATAATGAAAAAAAAAACAGCTGGATAAACTTTAAGCTACTTTGCAAACCACATTTGCATCAGGATTCTCTTTTCTTTCTCAAAATTTGTTCATGAAAAAGCTTTAGTTTTTTTTTCTGATGAGTGGTTTCCTTTTCTGAGTATAGTCTGCAGCAGTACAGAACAGACCCCACAGACGGTAGGGAAGGAGAACTGTAGCCATCCCAGCACATGGCAAAAATTCATTTTTCGAGAGCTGGATTCCCTCAGAAGCTGAAATTGCAGGAACTGCATGAGTGCATGTGAGTGCATGGAAAAGTGGGGGAAATCATTCCATATCCTCTTACCAGCATTTATTGTTTTTAAAAGATGAGTGGCTAAAGGTAAAGCAGAGGTGGCAAAAATTGTAGAACAAAAGTGCAATGTTGAGATGAGTGCTCTGCGTGGTTCTAAGTAATTATTCTGGACACATAGTGTGGGTTATGTATTTGTGAAATATCTCGGGCAGACATGCCAATTGAGTTAAACCCATTAACGATGAATCTTGCAAGAATTCCTGCAGCTTCCCATCACTCAATATCAGACATTAAGATTGAATATAGGCATCAATATAGGAGATTACAGTCTCTGTAGAACCAGTGCCGGAGAACAGAGACAGACAAGTCATCATCAGGCACAGAATTCCTCTGCTCAAAATAATTGCCTATTTGCTCTGTATTTGCGCTCTATTCCTTAGGCTTAGATCTCCTGCACATCTAGTTAGAGCTTGCAGAATTAATATCAAGTTTCCTGTCACCTCACTCATTACTTTTGTCTGTGGAATTCAAGAAGGAAAGTAAAACCTATGTTTTTTAGAGGCTATTTCTTAAGGACTTCTCTTTTTACTTTTTTTTGTTTAAATAGAAACCTGTTAGCATGTCAGGTTATTTCTTTAAGCCTCACTGGAAAGGACATCTGAATAAATGGCAATTTTACAATAAAAGTATTGTTGCTTGAAGATTATTATTGTGTTATGCTTTTTACACACAGCTACACCTTCAAAAAAGAGAGACTTTAGAACAGAAAAATAGGTTGAATTCAGATTTGATGTGTTCTCGTTAGATTTCTCTTTCAGAGACAATTTCTGTTCTGAGCCATAGAGCATGGGAGCAATGCTATGAATAATGTAGCAATACAAAAAGCATGCTTAATTTGTGTGATATAGTGCTAGCAAATCACAGTGGGCCTTTATGTAAAGAGTGATGATACACAGATTACATACTGAGGGTCTTCACTTTCTCTGTGTTATAAAAATGTAAAGGATGTAATTTTACTTAATGGTCATCTCCATGATCTGACTAATCATTCATTAGCTAATAAATTCTTGCAATACAGTAACAATGCCAGCCAGCATTTGACAGAATAATATATGTATTCTTACGCTGGCTTGTTTTGCTCTCAGTCAACTGCTTTCATGTGTCAGATTTTTCTTAAAGGTTCACATACACAAAATAATTATTAGTTTCCTACCTAATTTTGGAACCAATGTGGAGAGAGTGAGTGTGAAGCAGTTCAGCATGAAAAAGTTAAAAATATGGGTTGAATTTGCTTCTCTGCTGTCACTGATCTTGGCTTCGTTGTTGTTTTAAACTATCATTCTGTACATTATTAAAGTGAGGGAGCTTCAGATCATGCAAAAATTTTCTGGAAAATAGATTTCATATCAGGATTGGAAATGAAATGAAAAGTAATGAGAGAATAAATTAGGTTAAAAGGCCAGAAAACTCATTAGAAACTGTATGTTTATGTATTATCTAGCAAATCAAATGTCACGGGAAGACATTAGTGAAATAATTATCAATCATTTAAAACAAAAAGGAAGCAAACAACAGAAGCCTCTTATATTTCAGGGGCTAAAACCATGCTGCTAGATCTATCAATAAAGCAGTTACATGGCATTATTATGATTTTAAAAGATGTTGAACAGTCACAACTTCCCTTGTGGTCACTCTTTTAGCAGCTTTGCTGAGAAACTTCACTTGCCAAATACCATCTTCTGTTCAGAGGCAGCACTTTGTTGTTGAAATTAGAGGAGGAGGACAGAGGAGAGGAGACCATTGAGATCACATTCACCAGAGTTGTCAGAGCCAGAATATGCAAACTGAATAATGAGACCAGGGGATGGACATGGGCCTTGCCAACAGGAAATTAGGCTTTACCGAAAAGAATATTGCATACAAAGCAGCAAGGCAATAAATTCAGGGAAGAAAATGACCCCTCTCTTTTCACTTAAAGTTGATCTTGTGCAGACATTCAGATTTCTGCATGCTATCCTCTAAGACCTGTGTCTTCAACTGTCTCTTTAATTGTCCTAAGACTGTTTGACATAGGGGCTTGGTAAGAAAATCACAGAGGTCTGCAAAGGTATTTTGGATAATCAAATGTACTTTGCTGTTCTTGAAATTAGACTGCAAAACTTTTTGAAAATAAACAGGGACAAGTTTATATTTAGCTAAATTAAATTTTATTAAATACAGGCTTATTTCTGCCTGTTTTTGAAATAGCATCATGTTTATCTTTAAATGATGATGATAGGGACATAAGCACAATGTATTAAGTGACATTGCCCTCTAGGGATATAGTAGTATGAGCTTGGAATATTGCAGTAAATAGTATGGGTTTGTCTGAAGCTTTAGATAACTGCACTTTGACTGTTCTGATGTTCTGTCTTGGATAATTTTCCACAGATATGTGGTAACATGCACATATAGAAATATGTGTATGCAAATAAGTATGTGCAGAGACACAGAGAATTGTACACCTATAATGGCATCCAGCCTTTATTATAATTACAACCTCAGTTTTCATGAGCACTGTAGGTCAAGCTATCTTCTAATGAAGCGTTTTAGTGAGTTGATGGTGGCATTGCAAACGGAGTAGTAGAAGCGTTCTTCCCTAAAATAAAGTGGGAAATGAGGATGAGAAAATAGGGCCCCTAGTAAGAGCTCTTTGAGAAGGGTTATCTTGTGAATAAATAGTGCACAGAACCACAGGAGATCTGTATTCTGTGACTGTGTGACACTGGACAGCTTCCATTATTCCCGTACTGCAGCTCATGTCTTTGTGAAACAAAAGAAAATACTGCACTACCTACTGAGAGAATGAATTCATTAGTGCTTATGAGGTGTTTGCAAACATTTGTGATAAGTACCATAAAAAAACCCACCTTCTTAAGTATACAAAACGTGGCAGCAGAAGTTACCTATGAGGAGTGTGCCATGAAAAAGCTTGAGAACTACATAAACATGCTCATACCCTAATCTTGCAACACTAGTACATGTTGCATTATGTAAATACGAATAGTTCAGTTAGTATGAGAAGACACTCCTACAATATAAATTATATAATTATAAAGCAGGAATAAGAGATACAGGATTAAACCTTGAATAACTCTGTGTTCATTTTATATGCTACATAAACACAGTAAAGGCAGATAATAAAGCAAGCAAGTTTGGTCCATTTGAAATAACTATTTTTCTTCTAGTATTGTAAAGAAATTCCTCTTGGAGCAGTGTTACTCTGGCTTGGCACAAAGGCACCCTACAAGCAAAAACTTTTGCCCCATTGCACTTTCATCTTTGATTATCCAGGGGCAAAACGAGTCTGGTGCAAACAGGCTGGGCTGAGCTCTGGTTCACCATGATTGCAGCCAATATCACATATTTGTAGTTCTGTCCAGGAAACACATTCCGTCCAGGGTAGTTAAAAATCTTGTGCACATACCATGTAGCTGACAAGTATGTTTCCAGGAAGCCTCATATGACTCTGTCCTACTGAATGCACAGTTTGATAGCTGCACACTAAATATATGGCACATGACCAAGTAGTTCAGTTATCTGGGCACCTCAGACAGAGGCAGAGACAGAGAAATCTTACATGTCTCACCTCCTGCTCCACCAGCAAGTCCATGCTGGCCTATTCAATAAAGCTGCCTCCACCCTTGGCATGGAGTCTTAGTGTCACTGATTATCTTATCTCCAGTATTAGAAGTTTATCCTTCTCAATTCAAAGCTGTTTTAGAGCCTGAGGCTCTGTCCTCCCCTCTGGTAACAGCCCAAGAAGAGGAACTGTACCGCATAGGAATAACAAATGTGGCTTAATGGCAGCAATTTAAGTGCTGCTTGTTCATTGTGTGAACATTTTATTTGTATGCAGATCCTAGCTGAAGTATCAGAGAATATTTAAAAACTTCATTGTTCCTCTTCTGACCATCCTTAGGACTGCAGGATTTTTCTTCCATCTGTGGATCTGTACCAGAAATCACTCTAAAAGAGGCTTTCTCTTCTCCCTTCAGACTGTCTCAGCAGGTTGCAAAGTTGAGTACTGAGCTGGCCTTCTCATGGCAGGAGAGAGCCATGAAGTCTCACTAGGTTTGCCGCTTTCCTTAAAGTAGGGAAGTTGTTGCCCTTTAATTCTTACTCTACTGTGTTGTCTTCAAGTTTTATTAACAACATGGAGTAGACACTGTTGTCTGTCTCTAGGGAAATGCTACATTGTAAGCAATAAAGCTGGCAAAAAGAAATTAAAAAAAAAACAAACCAAACCAAACAAACCCTGAGAGTCAGATTAGCATCTCTGTTAACAGCAGAGTGAAAAATATGATCATGTTTGCAACGGACTCCTATTAAGCTGGTGGAAATTACAACCCAAAGGTCATACACTTAGTCACTGGCAGCAGAATGTTGTCACTCCCTGCTGGCTGATTCATGAAATTATTTGCTGTGAAGAAAATTGCTGCTTCACATCAGCTGGAGACAGCTTTTGTCAGGCCAGACTCTGATGCTGCTGTTTGATTGTAATCATGCTTTGGAGAGAGTTGCGTGAAGACCCATCACACAGAGTGGCTGTGTCCAAGTGCCTGTAAAACAAGGAAGGATCCCACCCAAATGGGGGCCAAACCTTAAAGAACGGTTGGATTTGGTGTCAGAGACTGTTAACTGTTCCTAATAATGTAACTTATCTGGAAGAGAGGTCCTTGTTTTTTCATCTTTCATGTAGTCATCTGTAATTTTATCTCCCATGGCACGTAAGTATTGGATCATGGTTGTACACTGACTTAGATAACAAAACCTTGTTATTTTTGTGTAGAGGAGACTACAGTCTCCTCAGTTTCATTCATGTTTTGATGCCATACAATTGCTCTGAGTTCATCCACAGTCTTAGCAGGTTCCTCAAAGTGCAATAGCACACGTCTTCAGTATCTCTTTTCAGATACAACCACATTTTTTTATGAACTTCTGTCATTCTGTTCACTATAGGCAGTGACATTTAGCTCAGCAATTTGCTTTTCACTTGGAATGTTTTCTTCTTGAAGTCTCTGTGCTTGTGAAGGCCCCTGTTGTCATCTGTAAATAGAGAAGGACATGAGTTGCATTTGATCTTGTGTGAAGCTAGAATATTTTCATGGGCAAATCTGAAGCATGCTCTTCCTTCTCTTCCTGGTTTCCCCTTCATTTTCTTAAGGTGTTTTTCTTTGCCTATCTCTATGCCTTGTTTTCTTTTTTACCTGTTCTTCCTTGTAATGCTTGGCTCACTTCCATGATTACTGTTACAGTATTTGTAACTGATAGAGGACAGATTTTTACTTTGTCCTGTTGTAATTTTTGACCCGTGGCAAAGCAGGATCGAGCATGACCTTCATACAACCTCTGAGACATTGTATTAAACAGAGTTGGAAGATTAGGATATCAGTCTTTAGTACTAAGTTTGCTTTCTTGTCTACCCTCAGCTGAGAGCTTTGCAAATGAAAATTTCAGGTTTTAGTGTTATCTGTTTAATATTCTAGGATATTGTCTCAGATGTTAATAAAGAATTTTTAAGCTGCAAGGGTTAGAATTTTCCTTATGTCATAGCACATTAGATTTAGTGTTGGTATCATCAGCACGTTTTGAAAAGAGCTAAGTATAAGTAAGGTCTTCCATTGTCTTGGGTAAAGATTATAATTCCACTTTTTTTTTGTCTTTCCCTTGGATATAGTATCATCATCAATAGCTGGAAATTCCTAGCCAAACCACTGTGCAGTTGTCTGTCTTGAAAGCCACAGGTACAATTGAGCCTTGAAGGCAGAGACTTTGCACCAGAGACAAGCTGGTGCAAAGCCTGCATGTCCTGGCAGGAACTCCAGGTGGTGGCATGCTTGAGGGACTTGCTGTCTTCTTGCACTTCAAGGAAGTGGGAGCCACTGGGCAATTTTTTGTTCCAAGGCACTTCTTTCCTTTCTTGGCACATACATGCCAGTGCCACATTTGCTCCATACTTTCAGGCACTTGGTGAGGGGAGCAATGACATTCAGTTCAGTAGCAGCCGCAAAAGCCTGTCTTACAGACTCAGGGCTTAGAGAAAGTGCTGTGCAAGAGGTTTTGGTGTGTCCTGTGGGTGCTGCATAGCCAGTGGTACATGTCCTGAGCTGCTGCTCTCCCCTTCTGCTGGGGAGAAAAAGAGAAGGGGGTATTACCATCCTTATTTATATGTTGTTTCCGAAGCATTCCCTTCCTCCCTGTTTGCAGGAGAAGATGGTAGAGTACACATGTGAGGTTTCTTGGTAGACTAATTATACTGTCCAAGGTGTTTAGCGTGGTTTGGATATTCTCTAGCACAGAGAAATGAACTCCTGCCTGTAAAAGTCAGTCAGTCTCTATCTTGTAAACACTTTCTGCTGTGTAACCCAGCTATGGGTCTGACACCGTCAGGGTCAAATCCACTTCTTAAAGGTTCTCTTCCATTTAAGGGAGAAGCTGATGATGCTGTGTGTTAGTTTGTAGCAAACTTGCTCATTTAGGGCATATACATTATGTCTTTAAGTAAATGCAAAAGAATAAATTGAAAGAAGGGCAATAACAATAAAAGACTTTTTCCCTTCAGCTTTTCCTTCTTTCTCACAGTGGCAGCAAAATTATATTGCACAGCTATGTTTTAAATTAGAAGTGGTTGGAGGTTTTGCTGTTGCACCCCGTAGTTGTAATTGGAATGTGTGTTAATTAGAACTGATTTAAATAAGAGAATTTTTGACAGTCTGAGAAAAAAGAATCTTAATATTTCTGAATATTTTTAAACTGTTGAACAGTTTGATGGCTGGTGAAAAACTAGTTTGTTTGGTTTTTTTTTTCATTTACACTGGAATATTTCATGCATCCACAGTAATCAGCATTTTTAGGAATATGCTGTTTCAGCTCTGATATCAAGAAGGTCATGTTACTCCTTTGGCACAGGCATCTTTACCCAAGCCAAATCTTTTTTCCTATTGCAAGAATTTTTTATTGCTACTCTTTAACAAGCTATAGGTAGAGCTGCAAATAATGTTAGCATTATATACATGGCCGCTCTTTAATTGCAGTGACCATTCACAAAGACACAACAGACGTGTCTTTCACAACAATCAGTAAAAGAAGATGTAGTCTTTAAACATGTATGTCTGAATTAAATAAGCAAATGGTCATAACTAAAGCGTTTTTCCCTCATTCAGTGTAACAGTGTATTGCATAAGCTCTTCTGGAAGTTAATGGCATACATATGTCTGAGTGTGAGCAGGGAATGCCAAAACTCAACCTTAATTAGTCAAAAATAAATGTCTGTGTGCAGCAATTATTATGCTGGTGGAAATAAATCACTGTATTGACATCGAACATTTGGCCAGGTTTCCTTGTTTATGTTGAAAACATATGTTTGAAAAAAATTTTCTCTAGTGTTAGTCTAGCAGTGTTGCACAGACAAGCAGTGATGTAATGGTAATGTTCTGGTTTACCCAAATAAATACTAAATAAAAAATAATAAAAAAGTAATAAAATTAAGTTTAAAATAAAAAATTCAATACTAAATAATAAAGAGCTACTTAAACAGCTACATGAAATAACCTTCTGTTAGCAGAACCACGACTAATTATTTGTGCTGCATAAATTCCAATAATTTTGTCTTTGAACTGTCAGTGCAAGTAAGTTTTTCTTAGTGGGATAATAGCAAGGTCTTTGTGATCAATAATATTTGTTTATGAGAATAATAAAAATAGATTTTATAGCAGAAGCACAGACCTATTGTTTTGAGAAGCAGCTTCAGATAAAAGCTTTGCATTTGCTCTTTTCTCTTGAGACTACTAAAGAGAACACTAAAAAATAAAATGGGTGACCATCAAAGCAAGTAGGGTCATGCATTACCAGGGATTCATTTTATTTCCATTAGAGGGGAACTAGAAAGTACCTCATGCTATTTGTACCTGATTTTCCATTATGAATTACGATACATGAGATCATTTAAAAATTGCTGAGCCTTTCAGATGAATCTGACTGTCGCTGTTCCTTAATAATTGAATGGTAAGAAATACAAGATCTCAATTTTCATCCAAACAAAATAACTTCTGAGATTATGGGAGAGGGCAAGAAGGTATTTAAAGTACAACCTTCCTAAAAACTCATAGGACACTCTCAGAGAGGGATTTAAAAGTGGGTTTGGGTTCACATTTAGAGGGTTAGTTTTTTTCAGTCAACTCCTACCTACAAACTGAAGTCCTGGGATTACACACTCAGCTGGTGTACCTTGGTACAGGAACATTTAAGTGGTACACCAGTATGAAGTAGATGCACTAAAGTAAGGATGCTGCTTGTTTAAAAACATGATGCAGCTCACACCTCTCCTGTAGTTCACTGCTGCAGCACGTGAACTTTCAGCTTCAATGTTCATCTGTGATGAGGGGCAACACAGTAAAACAACAGAAAGTCACGGTGCAATTTTTTTACTGAAAACTAGTTCCTGGTGACAGGTTAGAGGTTGTCTTGGCTTTTTTATGCTGTTACTAATATGAAGGGATTGCAGGTTTAAGTTTAAAGACCAAATAAAACACTAGCACCTGTCATTTTTGGAGTGGTGGCGCTGAAAAAGAAATTCTGGGCAAGAAAGCAAAGTTTGTAAGAGACTCCAGTGTAATTGCTGTCGTACTTACTTCCAGTTCAGGTTGTAGGGTAGAAGCCTGTGCCACAACCCACTGAAGACATTGGAAGTGCTCCTGTCAGCTTCACTGGATCTTGGACTCTTGGGCTGGAAATTATTGACCTGATCCCCCTCAGCTGTATGTCACACATGGCAGAAATGTGTGCCTGTGTGGCAAATTATGATCTAGGAATTCACAATGAAAAACAGTCAAATGTCTTAAAATGCTTTCAGGAATATTTTTCAAGCTTTTTCATTTCACTTGGAGGAATCAGCTCCTGCCTAAACACATGTAGTCTAATAAGCCTCTGAAACAGTAAGCCAATGGCACAAAAAATGACAAAAGCAAGTCCTTTTTTATTTTCTTTTTGTTTTCTTTTTTTATCATAGCACTCAGAATCCCAGGCAGTAATTAGCATTTCCAAAATCTACACAAAAGCATAAAAAATACTTTTTTGTCGTTCTTTGGGAAATAATCACACTTGTCAGCCATTGTCAAATGGGGAGATACTTGATAGGGGACCTTTGCATTATCTTATCTTTATTCTACTAATTACTTGCATAATTCCCGGAAGAGTTATGTAGGCTCTGCTTTCTTCAGTGTCTTGCTTGGTTACTGTGGCATGAGAGAAATACAGTGAAGCTGTGGCACAGAAGTTCCACACAAAAAATTTTCGGACATGAAAGGGTGGGTTGTTTTTTTAAGCATTCACTTGTTTAACAGTGCCAATTGAGCAAGTGTGAGGCTTTGCTTATTGATCAAAAAAAAGCCATTATATACCTACCTATTTCAATATCTATCTCACATAATACATGAGGTGCTTTCAGTGACTTGTAACCAATACTCCTCTTCAAAATATGATACTGTCTCAATTTTTTGGTACATGGCTTTTCCAGTAAGGCAGGAATCCAAAGGAGTCTATCAGAGTGGTTTTTGGAGGAAGTATCAACCCAGCCAAATTCTATGTTTTGTAATTAGAATTGGCACATTAAAACAATACGCCCCAAATTTCAATTGGTTGTGAGTCCTGTCCAAAAGCCATGGAAAATTCAGGTCTAAGCGTAGGTACGTGAGGTCATTTCTTCAAGCTGATGCATACAGTTCATTTGGTAGCACACTCATTCAATGAAAGGATCTTCTTTTTGCTGTAAGGACTCTTGGAAAAAAATTAAAAATTGCAAAAAAAATCACTCCTCGAAGACCTCACTTCCTTTTCATCCAGTGGTTAAGGATTGAGCTGTCATAGCAGTGGACACAAAGGATGAACTACAGTTTTGATTTTTCAGCATTATGGCAGGGCCTCCAGTAGGGCAGAACTTTGCTGTGTCATCAGGTTTGAGGAAGCTGCTTTCTCTGGCAAAACTCATGGGCCTAACTCTGCTCTTGCTCGCAGTTACCTCACATTTAAATTTAGCTTCACTAGAGTGGCTTTGGATTCACTGAGACTCTCTATAATTTCTGCAAGCTCTGATTTAGGCCTTGTGTTTAAAATAAAGGCAGAATCCAACATTCAAGTGCAGTGTTAATTAGTTATTAGTTGATAAGTTAATTAATGAGCTACTTGATTCTGTCTTGGATTTGCTCCTCTCCAGTGCAGACCAGCACTAGAGTTGTTTGAGAAATGGAATTTGTTAAAATAAAAATATGCCATCTTACTACTGCATTTCAGCTTTGCTGTTTTGATTGATTTTATTTTCGTTTCAATACCATATTGAAGCATCTGCTATATGTTATCTCTATAAAAACATGTAACAGTTTCTCCTTATCAAGAACACTGGAATGGAGCATTTTAATAGGCCTGAATCAGGCACTCTGAATCTGCTTTGTGTTGAAAATTGAAAAACCAAAATGTTTTTATAAATAAAAACAAAGTGTAAAAAGGAATGTTGTGGTTTCTCATAGGAAGGAGACTCTAGTTTCTCATCCACTCTGTCAAATCTTTATGGGGCTTCTGGAACAATATGATTAAGTATAACTGTTTGATGTAGTAGCTGGAGCGTTTGCATTGATTACAACAAGATATGGACCACCCTTCACAGTTGGCATGCTGTTTCTCTAGCCTAAGCGTACAGTTATCTGTTGTACCTGCTCCAAGTAATTTCTGTTTCACAGAATAGAAGCATTAATTCTGTGCTTGACACACTATTTCTCCTCTGGGATTTATTTTTCTTTTTTAATATATTTCTTCTCTTTAGAGATAATTACTATAAAAAAAAGATGAAAGAAATGCTTCCAATTTCTTAAGACAAAAAGGTGAACTAGAGATAATTACTTAAGCTATAATATCCAAAGTAAGTCAGTTGTTTGGTTTTTTTTTTCCTTTCTAGTCAAACAAATGTTTGCTTTTTAATTGTTGCTGTGGGGTACTTTTCTGTTATGTAAGGCTATTTCCCCAATTTCTACAATTATATTGTGAAAGTGGTGTGTTGTAGAAACTGTGATTTTAACCCTTTGTTTGACTTTCATAGTCAGCTGTACAAGTCTATCGAATATCACATAGTTAATTTTTTAAATGTAAACCTACTGGATAAATATGCTGTATATTCCTTGACTTGTGTAAAAGCACTGGCTCTTGCAAAAACACTGAGCAACAAGGAATCATTTGAACATGTACTAATATGCTTTCATTATCCTTGTATATATATGTTAGGGTGTGTTCTGTGACATCACATTCAGTATCATGGGCTTCTCAGACAAAATATATTACTCTGTCCTTCAACAAGTCAAGCACTCCATGTGGGATAGGATGATGTGTTTATTTGCTTCATTACTTATGGTTTCTTTACTCAACTAACACTTTGTCCTTGCATGTCCTTTTGCGTCACATACCATCTTGTGTAGTTCTTCATCTTCATTTCCCAGGAGAATAGCTATATTCTCTAATATTCCTTGAAGTTCAAATTTTGTTTATTTGTGACTTCGGGAAGAATAAGATTGTGTGACAGAACTTTCCTAGAAGCCAGTGACTTCACTAGAACAGAGAATTGCTCTATAGATGGGGTCCTGAAGCTTTACAGCAAAATTCATTTTGTAAATAAACTCTGTGCTTTCTGTCCTGCTAGGTCCATATGTCTGAGCCCAGGTATAGAATCAGAACTTTAACTTGCTCTGTCCTGCCTTGCCTCTAGAGCTTTTCTGCCTTTCATGTCTGCCTCTGAAATACTATATGAGAAATAGGTCTGCTTACAAAGTGACTTAGATGTTACCATAGGATGAAGTTTTTCTAAAGACTAAAAATGATTGACCTGGGGCAAAGGAATTGGTTCTGGCATGGATGTTTCAATCACATGTTCTGTGTAATTTATACATGAAAATGCTATCAAAATATTTAAAATTGGGAACAGAGTTAAGAAAAGTAGTTGTCCAAGCTTGATCAGTTTGTATGCTTGGTGTAATTGTGAACTCAGTTATTGCTCTGCTCCATTTTTTATCATGGAGGAGAATTTGCCAAGGCTGAAAAATAAATTAATCCAAGTTTCTCATAAAAACATACTTTGAAAAAGATCATTGGCTATGCACTGGCAATTCATTAATATACTAGTGACTTTCTCATCAGTTTTCTTCACATTAACCAAATGAAGGTGTTTAAGGACCCACAATGTGCGTGTTGCTAGGCTGTCTGCTGAAAATGTTACTTTCATTCTTGTACAAGATGAGAGAGATTAAACTCTTCCTGACATGCTGAAAAATGTTCCATCTTCAAAAATATTCATAGTGAAAGCAGTTAAAATACATAAATAGATTCTTGTTATTGCTTTTTTATGTATGTAATTCTTGCATTGCTGGACAGATGATGCTAGATTATTGAATCGGAAGTTGCGGAGCACAAGCTTTTCTCAATAACTCTTAAGATAGAAGAAGTTTCAGAACACCTGAAATAATGAAAAAGATTCACTGAATGCAAATGACAGCTTTCATCTTCCTTTATGAAGCACATGCTCATGAATATATACATTTTTGCATATGTAGAAGCTCAAGTGTGTCTGCCTTCCGATGAATGAAAGAATAAGGAAATTATGTATTCAGAACTAGTTAGAATTTTGCTTTTTTTGTTGAACTCACCAATTTAATTGAAGTTGCTTTCCTGAGATGGAACATTTCTAAGAGGCTGCCAGATTTGAGAACAGGGCAGTTATCCCCATCTCCTTCCATCTAAAGGTTTTGTCCTATTTTAAATGCCAGTGTTGCTTTTGGTGATATTAACAGCCTTTTGGCAGTTCAGTGCTGTCTGTCTGCACAGTCTGGCCGTCTAAAGTAGCAAAGCACAAGAAGCTGATCTCCTAAGGGAGCTCCAACAATATTGACAGGCTTGATTGACACAAAACCAGTCTCTCTCTTTCACCTTCACTAAACTCTCATAGTAAATTCAAGACCTGACTGAAGAGAGAGAGGGCTTTAGCCATTGACTTCCATGGGAACAGAATTTAAACACTAGCAACTACTGCCCTCTCCTAAAGCAGCCCTGAATAATTTGGCAAATACTGTTTAGAAGCACTATCAATTTGATCCCACTTCCTTCTCTGGACTGAAAGCCAAGTTCAGGGCTATTTATGTCTTATTAACTAGAGCAGGCTTTGGATGGGAACTACAGCAAGCATTTAAATCTTGAAAAATGGGTAATGGCTTAATGAACCTTGTTCGGGTTAAAGCTATTATTTATTCTTGATATTTGTATTTGTTACTGTCAGGTAGAAGTCAAAGAAAGAGAGGTGCCTTCTATCTTGAAGAGCTTATCAGGATGGAATAGCCTGAAATTTGTCTCAAGTGACTCAATTCTCTCTTTTCTGACAGGAAAACAGCAACAGGAGATTTTCCAGATAGGCTTCAAAATACCACACATGCTTAAAACTTTGAGGATGTCATGAAACATACAAAAAGATGTGCTTATCTCTTCAAATTATGAACATCTATGGATATCTAAATTACATTTTCTATTAAGTCAGCAGTATAAAAGGTGAGGGAAGAGGCAGGGAACAGGCATTTATTTTCAGACAGTGTGTTTGTACGGAGGAAAAGGAGAAAAGTGAAAATTCAGTCCGTAAATTGAAGAGTTGTCTGTCTGAAATGGAAGACAGCAACAACGGAAAAATTTTAAAATATTCCCTTTTTCCTTCTTCCTCTTCTAAAGTATTTGGAGATAAAATATTCGACTTGTGTTGCAATTGTTTGATATTATAGTTGTAATGTTGATATTGCTTGAATAGTTCCTAGATATTTTACTTTTAAATTGATAACCATAGTACCTAATTGTGATAGGTTTTTTTCCTGTCTAAAGTAAATTAATTATTTTTAAGGCACTTCTGACATTTCATGAAACCTTTAAGAAAGAATTCTGCTTAGAAATAGTTTTGCTGATATAGTGGACTAGGATATGCTTTTTCCAGTGTCTTCTGTTGTTGCACATGTAATTAGTAAGACTGATGGTGTTAATATCAAATAGTCATGTGAATCTCATGTTGCAAAGCCTAGAGAACCTTTCTTAGAGGGGATTTCAAGAGTGCTAAGTAAACAGGAGATTTGAGGGGTTTTTGTGTACCTAGAACAACATGCTTGAACTCATGAGACTCTATTACACTCTACTGTACGTCCTGAAGGAACAGAGATTATTAATTTTGATTTCTTTGTATTTTGAGTTTGGTTACCGTAGTTGTTTCCAGGTATAAACCATTAAGACCTTTCACCACTTCAGAGACATTAAGATAATTTTCTGTCTTGCCGGATGTAATATGTTAAATGGCTATGTTGGTTTTGGGAGGTTATTTGTTGGAAAAAATAAGTAACTAACTAAATAAATAAAAGGTACCAAAGCCCAGAATCATCTAGACTCTTGTCTTCCTGTCAGAACATGCTCTTTTGATCTTTTGGCTTATGTCAGTGTTGATCAAGAGAGACTGACGTTTCCCCCAGGATTCCTCTCAGTTTGTTTAAAGGAATATAGTCTCCTGTGTAGAAACTTATTTGTGAAGGGTATGGTACTCTTGTCCTTTTCTGTCTTCTTCCCTACCTGCTGAAAAGTCTGTACAATATTTTTTGCATTTTTTCTAGATGGGAGTGGTTAAGTTAACAAATAAGAGTGTCAGATGGTAATGCTGGATACTGGGAATTTCAGAAATAGCAACAGCTTCCCATTTGTGGTCGGATAATATATAGAGAGGATATGTAGTAAACTGTATGATTTCCTAGTTTGTTCACCCACATCATAGTACATGGGCTAATATCAACACGTGTACATTAGCAGATGACCATGGCATGTGTAAATATCCAATGTGCAGATTGTATTTACGTGCTTCTCCTGATGGTATCATATGTTGCTTGATAGTGGGTCAGTGCTTAAAACAAAAAGATTTTGAAGCTTCAGATGTGATGTTTAATAGGTCTTTCTCTAATGCTGGCTTAGCACCTGTGCCTACTGTACAGTCACATCAAAGTGAATTGTAAGTAACCACTCTGAAATCATGCAGCATCGCACTGTGGAGTAAAACTAGTGAAAGTGCAGGAAAGTCAGCCCTGTAAAATCTCTCCATCTGCAGGAAAGCTCTCCACAGCCACCTGGATGCTTTTAAACCTTCATTATTTTAAATTTAAGATGGTTAGCTGAGCATTCCTTCTACCAAAATATGATACAATAATCGAACTCAGAGGTGGGGAAAGACCTCTGGGGTCACACAGTTGATCTTTCTGCCAATAGTGGATTGCTCCCTGCAGTTCCGTTTCTAGTGACCTTGGAAATTACTAGCCTGGTAAAATAGTAATGAAAAAAATAAAGCAGTTAAAGCTTCAGCTGAAGTGATGCTGTCCCAATGAGAAACTGTGATTTTTGATGTGATATTCTCTATATGCATTGTTCCTCTGTGACATTTTTCAAGCGATCACAATTTTAATTTACACATTCTGGCCCATTTTGAACTTGCTGTAATGAAGAAGTTGGGGTGATGAGCTTGTTTTAATATTATATGAACTTCTCCTTTAACCAAATCACAGTTTTTATTTTAAATAAATAAGTCAGCAACGTGGCTAATTCCCCTACAGCAGCATTTTCCTTCATGTCCCTGCACTTTAATTCTTTCAGCATTTCTAGCCTCACAGACATAGGAAATGAGGAAGAAAAAACAGATTTCTTGCTTTTTTTCTATCGAAACACCTGGTTAATTAGTTAGAGCCTGTACTTGTTATGCCTGGTACCCAAAAATTCCTGAAAAGTTTCAGAAGCAGCACATCATTTTTAGGTATCTTTCAACCAAGCCAATATTAGGTTTATTCTCTGTTGATGTAGGCAGTAAAGGACAATCTTGACATGCAACTAATGAAGTAGGTAGAATTTGGCCCCTCTTTTAGGAAGGAGACAGCAAAGGCAAGCTCCCACCAGCAAGCTAATTACAGTTTTGGCTGAAAAAATATTTTAGGAGGCTGTTAAAAGCTGGGTAGATGGAAAAAGATCCCAAGACACAGAGTTCCCTTCCTGTTGTACCCATTTCATGTATGGCAATTTCTTCACCAGGGGGCCCTGTTGTTGGCTACCTTTTGGGGTGTGCATCTCTGTGAATATTCTTTCTTCTTGGAGCTTCGTGCCCCCTGACTATTGTGTTCAAACACCAGATCTCAGTTGGAGAAGAAGGGGGTTTTCTTAGCTGCCAACTTGCTTAAAAGAGGAGTTAAGAGGAAAAGAAAGCTAACGGGACTGTGCTTGGCAAATCTCTCTATTTTATTCTGTTTTATTAAAGGATTGGGTGTCGAGAACAGAAACAGTGAGAAGACTTATTCTTTAAACAGATTCTTGCAAAGTTTTTACAATAAAAGGAGAAAGCTGCTTTAGTAAAGCAGTGTTTATCCTTGCACTAATGCTGGTCATGAATTCGTGTCTAACTTAGCTGGAACTAATGTCTGACTCTACTATTCCACTACAGCAACTTAACATTCTGCGTAGGCTGATTATTTTTTCAACAATATTTGCTAAATTCTTTTAAGGGCTGCCAGTATATATTTTTTGAAGCTTAGTTAATAAGAACAGCTGCCAGTGGAGTCAAGGCTAAAAGAGGAAGAAAATATCTGCAGAAGGGAAGACTTTACTTCAAAAGATCAGTATTACAAAGCACTACTGTTGCTGGTATAATCACTTTCTTTGGGGGGGATGCTAATACAGACTGGGTTTCTTGTCTTCACAGCCCCCACTGAGCCTTTGCTGTGCAAATTTGCTGATGGAGGGCAAAAGAAACGCCAGAATCAAAGCAAATATACACAGAATGGAAGGCCGTGGCCCAGAGAAGGAGAGGTAAGTGCCACGCGGCAATTATTTTCCTGGGGTTTGGCAGAAGTCAGCTGCAGACCTGGAAATCTACCTTTCGGGGTTACGAAGAAATCAGATTGCACACAATATACAATAGTTTCACACAGAGAAAAGTATATGCGCAGAGGGGAGAGTGAAGCTTATAATAATGTACGGAGTGTAAAGTTACAGGAAAAGACAGTTTTGGAGCTTGGTGTGGATCTGTGTGCAGCCTTGTCCCACCCACCGCAAGCACTCTGTCTGCAGCCAGACCTGAGTCCATTATTATCTTACTGGTGTGCCATCAGCACCCCTGGTGTAACTTTTATAAACCCCAAATCAATTTACACTTAAGCAACTCGATATTGTTATTTCCTCCATATACTCCCTGGTGATAGAGCATCATCAGGGAGTAGGTGAGGTTGTTACGTGAGGGAGAGTTGCAGTCACACATCCAAATAAATAGTCCACATAAAAGTTTTCCAAAAGCTTGTCTCAGCTGGACTCTTCATTCTGCCCAAGACAAAACAGTCTACAGTAGCCTCAGCTCCATCATGTGTACAAAGTTAAAAAAAGATATCTAATTGTTGCTTTCTGCTCTGCTGCAAATAGTTCTGTTACTGGAGTTTCCTTTCTGTGTACTTGTACATGAAATGACTCTAAATGTGGGTGAAATAAAAAAGGAATTTATTTGACTCTTCAAGAGGCTGTTTACTCTTCTTGAATGTTATTATAGGATAAAGACACTTGAATAAATGAGGTAGATCTGGCCATAGTACCTTTTTATGCATGATCGTAGCTATGTACGCTGAAGGACTTACAAATATTTCTATCTTAAACACCTATTCTTTGGGTTTATGATATATTTTCCTTTCAAGGAAAATAAATGTTGCTCAGTTGTGATGTGTTAGAATACAAATTGGTAGTTTGTGTTTTGGTTTGGTTTTAACTCTTTTGGGGGTATTTTTTGTGGGTTTTGCTGCATTTACTTCAGTTTTACAAAGCAAGAAAACTATTTGGTATTTCTAAGTTATGTGTTTCTAGAGGGTCTCTGCTTTTTTAGAGCCAGGGTTGTTTATTATCTTCATTGATGATCTGGATGAGGCGATCAAGTGCACCCTGAGTAAGTTTGCAGATGACACCAAGCTGGGCAGGAGTGTTGATCTGCTGCAGGGTTGGAAGGCTCTGCGGAGGGATCTGGACAGGCTGGATTGATGGGCTGTGGCCAGTGGTATGGGGTTCAACGAGACAAAATGCTGGGTCCCGCATTTGCGCCACAACATGGAATTCTGCATGCTTGGGGAAGAGTGGCTGGAAAGCTGCTCAGTAGAAAAGGACCTGAGGGTGCTGAACATGAGCAGCTTGTGCCCAGGCAGCCAAGAAGGCCAAAAGCATCCTGGCTTGTATCAGCAATAGTGTGGCCAGCAGGACCAGGGCAGTGATCATCCCCCTGTACTGGGTGCTGATGAGGCCACACCTGAAATCCTGTGTTCAGTTCTGAGCCGCTCACTACAAGAGAGACACTGAGGTGCTGGAGCAGGCCCAGAGAAGGGCAATAAAGCTGGTGAAGGGTCAAGAGCACAAGTGTGATGAGGAACAGCTGAGGGAACTAGGGGTGTTTAGTCTGGAGAAGGCTCAGGGGGGACCTTATCACTTTCTACAACTACCTGAAAGGAGGATGGGGAGAGGAGGTGGCTGGTCTCTTCTCCCAGGTAACAAGTGATAGGGCAAGAGCTAATGGCCTAAAGCTGTACCAGGGGACGTTTAGACTGATATTAGGAAAAAATTCTTCACACAAAGGGTGATCAGGCATTGGAAAAGGCTGCTCAGGGAAGTGATGGAGTCACCATCCTTGGAAGTGTTCAAAAATTGTGTAGATGCAGCCCTCAGTGACATGGTTTAGTGGTGGACTTGGCAGTCCTGGGGTAAAGGTTGGACTTGATAATCTTAAAGGTCTTTTCCAACCTAGTTAATTTTATGAATCTGTGATTTTTTGTAACTACTTGATTTCGCTAGCTGATACCTTTTGGACCATTCGCTTATGACATACATACTCTGGCACGATTGGTGAGCTCCTTAAGCAAACAGAAAGGCATCTTGAAAGCATAGACATTTCTCCCTCCAGCAAGGTGGTTATTGTACACTGTTCCAACAGCAATGCTCCAAATTATTTTTAACTCTGTGGGCTGAAAGTGCCAGTGTGACAGCCACATTTGCCACAAGAGACTGCAGAAGACTCCAGAGGTTCATTGCAGGCTCTTATGTCGTATGTCTCAAAAAATAGAGATGTTTTCTTAGGAGTCATTATGGTTTGTCATGATATGGATCTACTGAGGAGTAAGTGCCCAGGAAGTACTTCAAGTGGTAGCTTCAAGTCATTCTATAGAGAGCTTGAAAATGAAAGGCCTATGTATAGGAGACAATAATAAACCCTCAATAAGGTCAATAATCCATATTTTAAAGACCTCTAAATCCCTGTTTAAAAACTAAACACCATCGTAGTTATTATACCCTCTGTTCTGTACTTCCTTCAGTTCAAATCAATAAACAAGAGAATATAAAGTTAAAGCCAGCAAGCCACCATTATGCTTGTGGCCTCAGGCCACATCAGTTTATCACATCATATATAGTTCATTTGCTTCTAGTGTAGGGGCTCATATTAAGTACAGTGATACCACTGTGATCTACAGGCACGGTGTGGTTGATGTGCTTATAGTATCAACATTTAAAAAGTAGGTTTTAGTGGTGTTTGACCTCAACTACTAGAGCTGTTGTCATGGTATAATATACAAATGTGGAAAGATTGTAAAGGTACAAACTCAGAAATATTTCAGGCTGGGAATGATCTGTTTTCTTAGATTTTCTTAGACTTTTTGTATATTAACATCTGGTTAATACCTTTCTGCACATTGGATATTTACTACTCAAAGCATCAAAGACAAGAATGCATGTTCTCTTTCAGGGTCACTCATTTGTTGAATTTCTTCCCCACCATTGTTGATTTTCTTATTTCCAGTGTAAACTCCTTCTATGTAATTACTCGTATATTTTATATGGAATAGTTTTTTTCTAACTCTTTGTCATTTAATGATCTTACTCTAAGCAGAATGTACCATTCAGTTGTTCTCTGCATAGCAGCACTTGGGTAACCTTCCTACAATTGCTCCTGTCAAATTTAATCTCTTTAATAAAGAACAGGTAGTAAGTCGTGAGAAATAATTGATACCTGACAAGTGTCATAGTTCTGATTACAAATGGGACCTCGAAATATTCCATGCACCTCTTCTTTTTCTTGTTTTCTTACCCAAAGGAAAGCATTGAAATAGTGTCCAAGAGATTGCTCCTTCAGTATTTCCACCCTGGCCAAATTCTGTGGTATCTGGACCAAGATGTATTTTGGCTAGTGTTCAGATAAGCCTTTGCATTCTTGCTTACATGAAGGGCACTTCTAAAACTTCTGAGGTTTAACAAGCATTAACACTGAGCATGCAAGAGGATTATTGCTCAGAAGGACAGATCCCAGAGAAATGCACGAGCAGTTCTGTCACTGGCTTCAAACTTGAGAATGCAATGTAGAGACAAGACAGTTGTGCTCAGTACTGTGCTGTAGGGGGGAAAGAGGAGGAGATTTAGCAGGGAGGAGCGGATTTGCTTTGGTGTTACCTCTGTGGCCATGCTGATCTCAGAGGTTTTGCTCTTTTATGGGGAGCTTCTGGGGAATTTTATAAGAGAGAATTTCTTTTTTTTTTTTTTTTTTGGGGGGGGGGGTGTGAAGTTTTCAGGCCATACTGTAGAATGTAATAGAAAATCTTATTCCAAGAATATATTTTTGTAGATTGCTTCTCATAACACATAGAAATACTTTAGTTAGCTGCTAAATTGGCTTACCTTTTAAAGTCAAGTGTTTAGGAAAAATTTTTCTAGGGCTTTTGGGGTTTTTTTTTTTGGTACTTGGTTACTTGGCCAGTTGTAACCAGGGAAGAATGCCTGACCTTGGATGGCACTTTCTAGTCTTTACCCTTCCACTCTTGTTTGAAGCCTCAGGAAATATTCAACAGATTTACTGAGGCATTTGACTGAGGATTTGTGATGGCTGACCAGTTCTGCACTAAGGAGCTGAGAGCTTAGATTATTGATGGCTTTGTAAAAGGCTGTCAAATAGGCATCTAACATATAGGTGCAAGAAATACACAGAGGAACCTGCAGATGTTGGAAATACTTGCAGTGAAATTCTGATCTAATAACGGACATAATTTCTGCACAAAAGTAAATTATTTTTTTTCAGGCTAGTTTTTTCTGAGTCACAGTGGTTTGATTCAGCAATCTGTACTGAAACTTTCCCTGACTAGATTATGTTGAGATGGTGATAGAGGGTAATCATATTCAAATTCTGTCGGTAAAATATTTGATTTAATTTACCTCTAAATTGCAGTTGACAGGTCTAGAGGAGGGTGACATATCTCAAAAAAATATTCATTAGTTGAAAGTGCATCTGGGGAATGAAGAGTAGTTAGAAATTGAGATCAGATTGGATTAAAACCTACAATTTAAATAATCTTTTATTGCAGATTTACTGAAACTTTGGTTTGGTTATTCAGAAACAAAATCTTTTGATATGTGTATTTAAGATTTATCTGGTAGAAAGGGAGAAACCTTTGGCACTTCATTTGCAAGTTTCTATAAAATTTAGAGCATATAAGTATTTACATATTTTTTATCTCAAGGAAATACCACCGTTTCAGTATTGGTTCATATATCACAACAGTGAATGCACCACCAAATGTGACCCCCTTGTCATTCAATTTGATCTAATATTTATAATTATATTTAATAATTGCCACCAATAATTCTTCTGTTGATTGCTTTTTTGCTTCTGTAATCTGGATTAGACTTTTGTTTCTAAATAGCCAAGAGATTAACCTCTCTTCCTACTTTTCCCCTTCATCATTTATCATTGGTGAAATGTCTAAACCATTAAACATAGTTTTAATTCTTCTTTAAAAAATAAGATGACCTACAAGTTTGGGAATGTTGCTTTTGTTAACAGTTTCTCTTTTTATCTGCTATTCATTACAATTTTGTCTAATGCAAACTAATATAGAAAGAAAAACATGCAATAGGTAATTTGAGAGACTTCCTGATTTTTTTGTGAAGTCGGTACTAGTGAAGGGCTGAAACAGTTGATGCTGGTGCCAGTTGTCCCTTCTTTACCAGCAGCAGGCGTATAGAAATGACTAGTAGGTCTGTGTCTGGCCCATTTATAACTTAGACATAGATTTCTATTTATACTTCCAAGGAGACAGGTAGACTTAGTTGTCTTCCATAACCCTCAGTGTTTAGGGCTGATGCATTTTACACATAGACAAATGTATTTTTTCTTTTCTGTAGGAGACAATTTCCAGGCCTGTCCAGATACGCAATAATACCCAGATATTCAGTAGTAGCCTCACATGCAGACCATGCACATTTACTATACTAGTATGCAAGTTAGACGTTGGTCAGTATTTTGCATGCTTGTTTTCAGCCAACCTTAGTTTAGCAGAGAGGAATTGAACCTGAAGAGAAGCTTACACAGTGGGAGAAAGTAGAAGGGCAATTGGTAACTGACAAATAAATTGAAAAGATACAGTGCGATGAGTTTAAAGCTTTGCGTTGTCGCAAGATGCTCTCGTAGGCAATGCTTTGAAAATGTGCCTGAGAAGCACAAATACCAAAGACCAGTTTGAATTGTTAGATTTTGAGCTCATAAAGCACATAGAAATATGTTAAAACAATGGCCTATATGAAATCTCTGTCCCTGAAATTAGGATTTTAAAATGGACCATTTTTAGTACTACTAAGGGCTATGTTCTGGTTAAAGTAGAATGAAGACGGCACCTGCTCTCTGAGATTAGCTTTCTTAGTTTTCATTTTGGCTTTGGGTTTCATTCTGTGGTGAAAAATGTCATGCCATTTGCCCCAAAGTTTTTCTTGCAGTAAGGTTTTCCTCAAAATTCTGCTGCCACTACAGTGTTTTCTTATTCAGAATAAACACATGCTGGAGACAGGGGAAAATGGGAAAGACATACCTTTTCCTGCACTCTTCTGTATCCCTGACAAATACTAGATGGTCTGACACTTTCAGTAGTGCTACAAACCATTCTTGGAAGTCTTCAGCTCACTGTAGCACACACAGTAGCACACACATCTAGTGTGCAGATGTGACTGTAGTCCACAGCTGATTTAGCATTGGATCAGACTGATGGCAAAATGAGTGTGCCAGATCTCCAGAAACAGATGGTTCATAGACCTGAAGATGGCAAGGCTAAACAGATGAGTTGGCAGTGCAAACAGACTAATTATATTGTAGTACATATGTCTCCTTGAGGAGAATATGATCCTCTTTGGAACAAAGTGACTCAACCCTCAAACCAGAAGCTAGTAGATCAGAATTCCAGTCCAGTTCTGTAGGACAAAAAGGGTTTCTTGCCATTCACTTTGGTATCAGAGCTTGTCATTGTGTTGTCGGCTCAACTTCTGACCTGAGGTTCATGAATCACTTCCCAAGTTCAACCTCAGTATTATGTATTTTCGTTTCCACAACCACTTTTTTTCTCAGAACGAGTTGCTTAAGGAGCGCATGTCACTGGGAAATGCTCCATTTCTTTCATATGCATCTATATATTTAAGAGGTGTCACATTTGTATTCTCTATTTCTCTTCTAAAAAGGAAAGATTTTTTTTCAGAATTAAATTCATAAATATGTCTAATAATGTGGAATATTTCTGACAAAACTGTTTAAATAATCAAAGGAAGGAACTCTGCCAAGGTAACTTTACTGGTGACTGAGCTTTTTCTATTAAACCAATATTTTAAATGAGTCTCATTTGGGTTGCTGGTTTCTTCTGCCATCTCTCTTTTCCTTCTTCAAAGCATTTCATTCAGAGTATGTGCTTTCGGAGCAGAAGAGATCCTTGTGCTGTGATGCCTGGCAGATATTAGCAGTGGTAACAAACAAGTCCAGGAATTTCATTGTTGAAATTTCAACTGATTCCACTGTAGTAGCCAAGAAAACAGCCATTCCCCTGAGATGGCAGCCCTCCAGTGTGAAAGGATGAGGGCATGAATCAGAGTGGATGGGGAAGAGGGACTTATCTTCTTGTATAACTCCCACATAATGATATGTTGGTGAAGTTGCTCGTGAAAGCCGCTTCCCAGCAGCACAGAACCTAAAACGCAACCTAAAATTTGGTCATTTATAAGCTGTGTTTTTGCTGGAAGCCAGATAGTGGGTTCTTGTGAGAGTTTACCGAGGTTCAGAAGAGAAATAATAAACCCACCATATTTTTTCAATAATCATTCCACAACTTAATCATTTCTTTGAGAGATTTACAAATCTAGTTTACATAAGCAATGCAAATGCAATTGTCTAAGAGTCTTTTTAATGAGGCAAATGTGCTCATTTATGTTCAACTCATAACAAAGAGATGGGGGAAAAACCCAGAAGCAGAACACCTTATTTTTGCCTATGGAAAATTTTTCACACTGAAGTGTTAAGTACAGGCCTTCAGACTTCCTGGGTGAGCCCTTGCCTTACAGAAGCTTTTTGTTATTTGCTGCATTTTATTGAAGGAAACAGCTTAAATTTAAAGAAAGATTCAGACTGGGTCTCTTGTTTTTAGAATTTTTGTTTATTGATGTCAGTAATTAGAAAACTGCAGCAACAAAATAGCAAGAATCTTAATTCCTTTGTCTCGAGGTCAGACACTTTGATAAAAATCAGTGATAAGTAGACATATGGTTTAAATAGTCTTTTTAAAAAATCAGTATTTTAAAAGAGCTGGTTTTATTTCTGTGTCAAGTGACTCTCTGAACAGACTGGTCAAGTAACCATTGAGAATGGTCTTTATTATTATGTGTGGGACTGATAGCAGATATTCATTATTTTATTATTACTTTAAGAGATTGCATGTTGAAATGCTGAGGTGCAGGAGCTCATTCAGTAGCTGAGCATATGCCCATTATCTGGCTGAGTGGCATAAAAATTCTGTGGTTCAGCTGTCCCTTCATAGAAGATTTATCTGACAAATATTTTCCTAAAACAGCATTCCATCATCAGTGCCACTCTCTGAGGTAGCTTTTTATCAGGAAGTGTCACTATTAGAAGAAGGAGTAAGACCCTGTCCTTGTACTGAAACATGTGCATAACAATAGATGAAAAGACCTGGAAGAAAATACTCTTCAGCACAGCTGCTGTAGAGGCACCACCCAGTGCCTCAGTGTAGTTAATACTGCATTAAGCAGAGTGACAGCTATATTCAGTTCTGGTTTTGACAGAATAAGCTGTACCTCTATCATGTGGAAGTCTGAGGCCAATCAATATTTTTTATTTGGCATTTTGGAATTCCTGTTTGTGTGATACGGAGGAAAGTGCAAATAATTTTCCAGTAAGTTGTTATTGCGCATCAGTTTTTATTCCTGATGAATAAGGATGCTTCAGACCATAAATCTTTCACTGGTCCAGGCTAACTGTTGCCTCTCCTGGGCTTTCAGCCAGCTTAATTTTGTAGAGAGGAATTTCACAACTTGATGAGAAAGAAGTAAATAGTCCTCTGTTAGCAACTATTTGAAATAGCAGCTGTTTAAGGCTATTCAACAATGGGAGGATATTAGCAATATTACTGGGCAAACTGTAGGTGGTGTGCCATATGCACACATTGCCACACACTGTTCATATTTGTCTGATGTGAAACCTTCATTTACAGGCAAATATGGTAGCGATATTTATAGTTGTCACTGCTGAAGTTCCTGAACAGATTCTGGTAATCTGTCATCTTGCAGTATGGATATGGAGCATGGATAAAATTATGAATGCCTAGACTTTCATATTTTGTACTTGCCAAACCCACAGTGGTGTCCCTTATTCCTAGTACCAATACTATGTAATGGACATGATGCTAATATATGTGTCCCTGCCCATGGCATGGGGGTTCAAACTAGATGATCTTAAGGTGCTTTCCACCACTAACTATTCTATTCTATATATATCATGGAGTATATGCAGGTTGTCTGCAGGAACCCACATGCAGGTCTGGGGCATAAGGGCACGGTGAAGGTCTGTGTACGACCATGTGCTCAAATATCCATGAGACAAGTAACTGAAAGTGGCATAAACATGTGTTTGCAGGTCTCAGGTGCACACTGAGCATTATTAGAGCTCCACTAAAGAGCTGCTGCAATTTATCATTTCTGCCCCTCATTCTTATTAGGATTTTTTTTATCTAAAATATATTGCAGACAAAATTTTTTTATGATATTGAAGTTTTATTGGCTCTTGTGCTGATTTTGGCTGTGATAATTTTCTTCCCAGTAGCTGGTGCTGTGCTTTTTTGTCTTTAGTCTGAGAACAGTGCTGATAACACACTGGTGCTTTGGTTGTCACTCAGTAGCACTTACCCTGATCAAGGACTTTTCAGTCTCTCATGTTCTGCCAGTGAGGAGGGACACAAAAAGCCAGGAGAGAGCAGAGAAAGGACACCTGACCCAAACTAGACAAAAGGATATTCCATACCACAGCATGTCATGCCCTGTATATAAACTGGGGGAGTTACCCAGAAGGGACCAATCACTGCTTGGGTCCGGCTGGGTATCAGTTGGTGGGTGGTGAGCAATTGCATTGTACATCACTTGCATTTATTGTTTTTTTCTTCTCCCTCCCCTTTTAGTTTTTTATTCTCTCCCCTTGTTATTTTCCTTACCATTATGTTTAGCAGTAGTAGTATTATACTGCACTTTAGTTATTATACTCTTAACTCGTACGGTTTTCATTCTTTCAGTTCTGCTCCCGATCCCACCTTGGGGGAAAGTGGTGGGGAGTGAGCGAGTGGCTGTGTGGTACTGAATTACCATCTGGGTTTAAACCATGACAGCTCTCTTTTCGGATGAATTGTATACATTTCCTTTAGTAATTAATGCAACCTTAACAAAAAATATAATACACTGGGAGTATATAAGACATAAAAATTATAAAAACAAGTTGATCATCCCTTATAATTTTCTAAGCTACTTTATGTTTACATCAACAAGTGGTTGGAGTCACCCTAAATTTGACTCTTTGACATTTTAAACTTCCAGAAATAGTAATTTTTATTTCTCTTTGTATGAAATCAGTGCACTTTAAAAAAATAGCCGTGTGTCCATGGCCTTATTCTCATGAATTATCCTTTGCTTGGGAGATAGTATGTATTTTATTAAAACAATGGCATTTTCAATAAGCAAAGTGTTTGCCCTAGCATCTGCTTAAAAGAATGAGAAAAATATACAAATATAACAGTGACATGAACATTTTTTTTCTTGGCTACATAAGGTAGTCTGAAGCCTACCACCTTCAGATCAGAAGTTACTTTTGGCCTCTGGAATCTTGGACAATCTCCTCTTAGACCAGTGTGCAGCTGCCGGGCTAACCTGGCTCTTCTAGGAGTGCTGCCCATTCTCTGCCTGCTCATCACCAGAGCACTTACCCTGGCTGTTCACCTGCCTGCATGGGAGCTGGCCAAGCCCAAATGCTTGCTGACCTGTCTGAGTAGCCATCTGGAAGGGGGCAGATGCTGTTATTCAGAAGCACTTTGGTAGATGGGTCCAGGGGCATTAAGAACTCCCACCAGGAGCACAGGCTCTGCTGTGTGGTTGGTAAAGCACCTGTTCTTGTAGCAAATGCTGCTGGCTTCTGTCTCAGGCAATGAGCATATGGTCTGTATGTCAAGTGGAGAGAAGTACAGTGCTTTGGGGTGGGATGGTGCTGTGGCCATTTTTCAACTGCTCCCAAAGGGAGAGCAGCATCTTGAATAATAGCGTCCTCTCCTCTCTGCTTCTAGCCCTACACAGAAAGAGATGTCTTCCCATCTCCTGGTAGTGTAACATTGGCAAGTATTTTACAAAGGGAGGGGGTGGTGGAAGGAAGGCAAAAAATCAAAGCAAATGCAGTGTGTGGGAGAGAGATTGTTACCTCCATGTTTTTAAGTCTTGGGGAAGAAGCTGGGCCTTCCTGCATGACCTGACTGCTGTCTTAGAGCGCAAGGTAAAGTGGGAAATTCAGTCCCCAGCCCTGCTCTCTCCCTGCCTTTCCTGCAGTACCTGTGGATGTCTGCTAATGGTGGTGGTGTTGACAGTTGTTAACTGGATGCTGCCAAATCCTTTCGCACAGGTCACCATCTGCTTGGTGGTGAATGGCAGTTGAAAGGCTCTGTGTAGCCGATTAACAAATTCTTTCTCTGTCCAGACATCTGAAGTATTTTAAAAGCCTTGTTTAAAATCTCGAGAACTTTTTCTTTTTTTTTTTTTTTTCCTTTTTTTTCTGGTTTTGGTTGGTGTTTTCTGCTTCACAGCCCACATTTTGTTTCTTGACATGTGGTATTGAATTAACTGTAAGTACAAGTGACAGCCTAGGGAAATGGTAGACTGGGGTCATGCAGGGCTTTACTTTTGTAAGAAAGATGAGACTCCTTCCCTGAGAAGCTTTTGTGAAGTTGGCTTTAGAGTATTTACTAACTACCTGTCTCACAGGCAACAGCAGGATTTGGCCCTGTCTTGTTACAGTGGGCAATTGGATGTAAATGCCTTGATCTCAGTGGAGTTATTAACTGCTACTGGTGCCACAAAACCACCAGTTGCCCTAAACGTTATGGAGAGATGACAATCAACATACTGAACAGATCTGTTTCTTGGGGATCTCACAGGCAGGGGACATAGCCAATCTGTCTGTGCTACTTTGGGCCATCTGAGCTTCCCTGGAGAATTTAGATTTCCATCTAAGCTCCAGTCAGCTTTTATTCATATTGGCTTAGAATATGTTTAAGGGGTTTTTTCTTGTTTTGGGTTGTTTTTTTCTTTTCCCCTGCGGTAATAGTAAAAATCTGTTTTCTTCCCTAACTATGTGCAGGCTGGCATGGCTTTGACTTATGATCCAACAGCTGCTATACAGAATGGGTAAGGAATGCATGTTTTCTTACGCCTTTATAAAAATGATTTTGAATGCCATCTTCTGTTTTCTCTTTCTCTGGTGAAACTTATTCAGAAGTTAATTCACTCAGTCTTATTTTGTCTGAAGCATGTGATGCTATATTGTCAAGTTCTTCTTTTAGTTTCCCTTTTGTTTTTATGTCCTCTTGTTTGTAATAGCCATTTGAATGGGAAGTTGTTTTTGCTAATAGTTTCCATCTCCGTTTGGCAAATGCTAGTGGATGTTTTAATCTGTCTCTGTCATGAAGTGGAAACCAGTAAAGTTTCCCTTTACTGACTTCGCTTTTGTTAAAATAATCATTGAAGGTTCCAGCATATTTCAGATAATAGATCTGTTACTTCATCTAGGGTTCTCTCTACAGGCTGGCTGGCTTCCATGGCATTGTCTGAATAGAAATGCCAAATAGGAAGAAAGCCTGTGTGTAAGCAGATGGGATTTAGGGGTAAAATTCTCAGCAACACTCTTCATTTTTCAGCTACTGTTTGCTGACACGAAGAATTGTGCATCTTTTCAAATTTAGCAGAGATGTTACATTGTCGTGTCATTTACCTGAATGATTATATTTCCAGTTATTTCATGAGCTAAAAAACTGAACCTTGAAATCTAGCTATCCTTTAGGTTAGCAATTTGTAGAAAATCAGGAGGTTCGGCCCTTAACTCTTAGACAGTCAGTCTTGGATCAGGGAGGTGTTTGATATGATTATCAAATTCCATGCATACTTCCGTCTGTGTTCTCCAGCTGAAGGGAGGAATATATTGATACAAACGAGAATGGGTTTATTTATTAAATATTTATTAGGGCCCTGCTAGTCAAGGCATTTATGAAAAGAATAACATTCCCAGTAGTTAAAAAAAAAATGTATCAATGGTAATAGTTAGTGTATTTTGCTTAAGTGCCCTTTACAAGCAGTAGCTTTGTAGGACTTATGATAATCCCATGCTTTGGGGGAAGTGGCTAAATCAGAGAAGCTCAGAGAAAGAGGTTTTTTTCAGAGTTGTGATTTCAGGATCCTCTGGTTCCGTTTCCCTGTTCTGACCTTACAAACACTTTCAAAGTCTTTCTTCTCTATCATCATATTTTTCAGCTGGTAACACATTATAGGCTATAAATAAAACCCTCACTAGTACATAGTCCACCAGTGTTTCATTTAGACAACTGGCTTTTATTTCTGATGAAGTCCAGCATGTCAGTTGCGTGAATGTTTTGGAAACTGTAATTTGTATGATGCTTTGAGATTAATACCATCTTACTTCAAGAATCATGTTTCTGGGAATTGTGAAAGTTATCTCAGGATCAGACATTATTTATATCACAGAGTACCCAAGGTGCTCAGGTATTCAGGGTGTGCAGGTGGTTTGGTCACCCAGTTGTTTGAACACACTGTCACTGATCATTGGGAAAAGAAGTAGTACTCAATGGAGTATTTCAGCTTTGCAGTTTTTTAAATAACTCTTTTATTTGTAAAGCATGAAATAAACTACAGCACTGGATATCTCTGTAAGAGTGACAATTAATTACCATTTTGACATATCTCTTCTTTTAGAATGTCAAAATATTTTCAGTTTCATCGGGACAAAACCATCTCAGAAACATCTCCCACTAGAAGAAGCTCTTACTATTCAGAAAAATTGATTTTTTTTTTTTTCCGCCAAAAGTTACACAACAGTCGTTCCACTCTTTGGTTGCATCTTTAAAATGATGTCACCCGAGGATCACAAGAACCTTTTGGTTTACCCAGTTTCTTTTTAGCTTCCCAGGCATTCACTTCATAGTCTCTACATATCCCATAGTCATAAATTTTTAGTGGTTTTCATAAGCCTCTTTAATTGCAAGTACAATAAAAATCTTGCTCATGGGTTTTATTTTATCTAAGTCCAGGAACATCTCAGTGCTTTGCTTATAAAATGTGCAAATGCAATTTGTTGTTTACTGACATAAGACACAGGTATCATAGCAGGTGTGTGGCCATGCTGAAAGAGAGTTAAGGGCTCTTAAAAACTAAGAAGTAAACCAGGCTAACTTAATCGTCAGTGAAGGGGTTTTAGGCAAACCTGCTGGCCTTCCTCACAGCTAGTGAGCAATCTAGAAGTGAGCACAAAACTGCTGCTTGTGCCCTCTTCTTTTGATGTTGTGCCCACACCCACCCTGTAGTTAAAATGCCGCATAATACTTTGGTAGTAAGGTAGACCAAGCCATTCAGGTTTGCATGGAGCAATGTTACCCAAAGATCTGTAAAACAAAGACCACTTCCTTGTAGCAAGCTTGTTCAGTGCAGTGGTCAGGTTAAGCAGGTGTTGACCTTACACGCAGCTCGGGACGTGCTGTGGTAAGCATGAGTCATACAGTCCAGTCCTTTGGGTGCCCATCAGGGTGGAGCTTAGTGACTTGAGACTGGAGATGGGAAATGTGAAGATACCCAAGCCAAGGTGAAGATTCAGGTGAGGTATGAATTACCAATAAAACTTAAAAAGAAAGACTGATCACGCATGCTGATGTTTAGTAGAGTCCTTTGTGGCATTGACAGAAGCATTTTGATGCATGTAAATTGCTAATTCCACACACGATTATATGGAGGATGAGAGCCTACTAGAGAGAGACATGTCTCTGCAGGTGTCACGATTCCTTAAGACACATGGATTATATTGGGTTTTGGGTTGGGGCATAACCAAGCTGCAGGGAAGGGTCTGGAATCTTGTATGTTGTCCACATGAAAAGGTGGGTTCTCATTGCTTGTGGTGCAGTACTGTTCACTTTTATTACTGTATAACTGCATGTTTGCCTTGAAAATCTATAGCAGGAATAAAACGAAAGAGTGAGAGGCTAAGATTTTTTTCCTCACAAAGGAATAGATAATTTTCCTCTGAGTCTATTACACTGTAAAGCTTGATTCTCCATTTCATTATATTGGTTTTATGCCCATGTAACTCTGTTTAAGCATCCACTGGAGTTACACTGGTGTAAAACTGATATAATGGAGTGGAGAATCCAGCTCGTGTACCGTAGCATAGCAGTATGAGATACTGAAGGCGTAGTAACCGCACACTTCAATAGATGAGCCCTCTTCATCTGTCAGTCTCTGTGCCTTTTTTGTTTTACAGTCAGCCTTTTCTGAATTGCATTTACAAAGGTTTGCAGGTTTTATTTGGGGAGTAGTGTGCCTGTTGTAATATGCTATTGATTTTTCAATTTGTGGTATTAATATTGTTTTGGTGATTTAATGCACTCATACAAAGAATGAAATAGAACTGTAGTATTTGCACTGTAAGGATGCTCATTTAAAACGTTCCTGAGGCTTGAATCCTCTTGGCCATTTGACTAAGATTGCAGTGTACTGCAACAGTTTAATATCTGATGTCTAGGGGACTATACTGTGCATTTGCTGACCAGTGGGCTCAATATTCAGATAGGTCTTTTCCATCTCAAACATCTGACTATAATGTAGCTTACTGCAACAGAAAATTGCTGCCTTGATAACACTTGGTAATACTCTTACATTATATGAGCCCCAGGATACTATTTATGAATCTAACTTTTTCAGTACTGCCCCCAGGCACAAGGCATGAGCAAATGGTGTTTATTGCAGTGCAAATAGTATCTTGCTCTCGTGCAGATTCTGTGTGGAAGTTTGCACTTTCCCCCGTAGGATGAGAACCATATGGACTTTTTTTCTTTTCTTTTTCTTTTTTTTTTTTTTTGCCTTTTTGTCAGGGAAATAGTGACCAAACCAGACTACACGTAATGCACTCCCCAAATGTGGACAGAGGGCTGATGCAGGAGGGGGAGTATGTGCTTTGTTAAGCAACATCTTAACACATTGCCTTTATGTTCCTGATGATGTACAGAGAATATGGGTCTTTTTAACTTCTCTTAAAAACATTTCCTTTTGAGCCCTTTTGTGGACCACTCTTTGGGAGCATCTAGGAACAGCTTTTTGCGTCCTAGGGATGATTTTCCCTGTGCTTATGGAATCTGGGCATGCTGATTAAGGTCTGTTTTTAATACAAGGACGATGTCAATTTTGCCTCACCCCTGCCACCTGCCTTTCTGTACTTTTGCTTCTAGCACTGCAATTGCACATGAGGAGCAGGTATACTGGATTGCACGTGCAAAAAACTGCATGGATGAAACTACATTTGTGGAAAATGCAGCTGAGATTTTGGAGAGCTCTCCCTAGAGCCCATGGGTCAACTACCACAAAGCCTACAGCTCTTAAAGTGCTATAATAGTTACTGTATATTTTAATGCCAGGGAACCTGGGGGTGTAGTTGAACATATCTAAGATGAGTCAAAGCCAGTATAACATATATCTCTTTCTACTCCTTTTTCTGGTGTACATATTCTGATGACTGAGAATCTTGTATTCCCTTGGACTTACTTATAACATGCATCTTCCACTTCATTTCATCCCTCCCTAAGCCCAAAGAAAAAAAAACAACAGGGAAAGCTCTAAGATCAAATACATCAAGGTCAGCAGGAGCAGATCTTGTTGGGATGCTCTAGGCTTTGCACCAGAACAGGCTACTCTTACATTTTTGGTCCTCCTCTCTCTCATTAGGTCCCCAGCATGTCATTTATGCCAATTGCATATTAGGACGTTAACCTGTTTTTATGTAAAGGGAGTTTGGAGAGATACCTCTGTGTCCCATAGGTGACAGCATGTTGAGCCCTCCTTGTGAGCAGGTGTGTGAGCAGAGCGGTGCATGGCTCCAACAGGTTGAGTATTCCACATCTGCCTCAGACTGTCACTGTTGACAATCTTATTCTCACCATACCACTGTACTTCAGGTGTGGCAGAGATATCTACCCCCTTTTTTTAGATCCCTTTGGTCACAAGTGATGCTGTGGCAGGAAGACAAGCCTTTGTCACTGGATATAAGGGATTCCTGGTTGCAAAATATTCAACGTACAGGCTGTCACAGTGACTCAGGTTGTTAAACTTAATTTGTTAATTTTGGACTATATTAACTAGATTTTCTCACATAGTCATTTACTGCGTCAGATTTCCTTCCTTTCTCTTCTTTGATGCTTTGGTGCGTGAATTTTCACACTCTAGCTGAGTGTCCTGATACTGCATTTTATTTGATGCTTATTTGAGAGCATTCCAAACTGCGACAGATAAATGGTATTGGCAGGGGTGTTGGAAGGGTTGTATTTTTCACATCACCAGAGTGTATATTCTACAAGCTTATGTACTATTCAGATAACTGCATCTCTAAGCTGAAACTGAAATGTTTAGCTGTCTGTCAAGTTCTTGGCTTAGAACACGTTTTCTGTAAATTTCGTAGTATTTGCTGGGACATGCTGGAGAGTTTATTCCAAAGAGTCAGCGCTACTTCCAAATGGAAGGTTATTTCTTCCCTGTACTCATCTTTGTCCGAGCAGTTCGTACATGGTCTGAGCACAGTATTAGTGCCAGGCTGGTGGACAGAATGAGAACAGAATGAACAAAAATGGGGCTTTTTTTTTTCTCAAAATAATTTTGGTTTTACACTGTCCTTCAGTTTAAGAGGTTTATATGTATTTCTATACATTAGAAATTTTACTCATAGAGTAAATTCTCTCAGTCTGCCATTGACTGTTCTCATTTGCTGCACACAGCATTTTTTCGTCCATCTGCTTAGCAACAGCATAGCCAAAAAGATTTCTGGTTAACCTCATCTGGGAAAAGACCCCTATAACAGGATGTAGATAACATATGCATCATGCTAATGCGATAGATGAACATGGCTAATGGTTTAAAAATCCTTCCCCCCACCCAGTGTTGGATGAACTTAATGTTTGATACAAGCAGTGGGATACAAATGCCTCTGAGTTGTCATAATAGAATATATATAAAATTGAGCAAAGGTACAGTTTTAAAATAGTCTCTGTGCAAGCATTGTAAGGGCAGATAAATGTTCCTAAAATAGCAATATATTTCTATTAAACAATCACTCAGATGCCACCTGCTGCTTTTGGCATTTTAAAATCTTATTTGGAACAGAGAGAACAAATGATTGCTTCTCTGTCTCCCTCTCCCCTCCTAACTTTGAAGGTTTCTGCCCAAGCTACAGAGACAGCAGCCTGTTTTTTGGAGGCTATTGGTTGGATGAAGTCAGTGGTTCTTTGAGCCTGCATCCAGAATGAATGCATCCAGTCTGAACTAGACTGATTAGTACTAAATCCAGGATGCCAGGGTGATCAGGAAATAGAGCACTTGTTTAAACACCAGTAATGATATTTGTGTTGCATGGCTGTCGTGGAAAGCTACTGTTGATTGCCTCAGTGTGAGGAGAAAAAAAAACCACAACATCAAAAAAAAACTATAAAAAGGCAGGAAGTGTAATCCACTGTTACAGAGAAAGCATATGTGCAAAATCTGTTACATGTAAGATGGGTGAACACTATATGAGAACGATCTGCTTGGGATTTAAATCTTACAAGCAAACACTGCACAAGAGTGTTTCTTGGAGTCCAAAATAGCAACATTTTGACAGCTGTAAGACCACAAACATTGTTTTTCTAAGCAATTTTATTTTTCTGGCTTACAGTTAAAACTGGAAAAAGGGCAAATGCAAAAATCTTTACAAACACATACATATTAAGTACTTACAGAATCCATCAGTAGCGATATTTTCCAAGTGATTATTTTATCAATAATCATTAACCCACAGGGGACAAGAAGAAATAGAACATTTATTGCCATCAAACAACGGATAATGCAACTTCAGTTCATAACATGCAACAGTGGAAATAAAAACAACTAAATCTGAGATTTTCAGTGCTGCCTGGGGCATTTCGACTCATAATTCTTGATACATTTCACTAGAAGGTGGATTTTTTTCTGTCTACCTAGATGAATATGAAAATTTTAGCCAGAGCTTTTGCAGCCATCCCTTAATGAAATAAGTCAGGCATGTATATGGAATGTGTTATTCTCAGCACTGAAGCATTAAGATCTGAAAAGAAAACAGTACCGCATGTAGAATTGAAATCAGTAATATTGTCTTCAATGTCGCATAAGAAATTTCTTTCACTATCTAGCACTCTGGAAAATCAGCTGTCTTTGCATTTCAGATAATTACTTCTTGTATCATGAAGTTCTATATTTGTGCTAGTTGAAGTGAAAAAATATGCTTAGTGTAAATATTCCTCCTCCTTTCCATTTTCAAGATCTGTTCAGTGGAGCCATCACATCTTCTTTATTGTACTTTTGGAAATAGATGGACATAATTACTTGTGTAGATTCTGATTGTCTTTGCCTCGGAGGCAGTGAATTAGTTAGTCAAAGCCTACCAGTCAAAAGGTTCAAAAAAATCTCGCTTTTGTTCTTTGCAGATTTTATTCCTCACCGTACAGTATTCCAACAAACCGCATGATTCCACAGACATCAATCACGCCATTCATTGCTGCTTCCCCTGTCTCTACATATCAGGTACGTCAGATTTGCACTTGTCTGCTGTGTTTCCCAGTTAATTATGTTTTGGATGTGGATGAAGACAGAGCTTATACCACAGAAAATTCTTTGAGTGCTAGAGCTCTTGAGTCACACTTTAAACAAAAGGCTTTCTAGTAGTATTCAGGTATCATCTGGTGTAGGGTTTTAAGTGTTTTCTGAATTCTTTACACTAGCAATGAAAAACAGAGTATTTTTTTTATTTCAAGCAGCTTCTCTAGTAAACAGAATTTTGCTTCGTTTCCAGTTGACAGCAGCAGAGGCTTATCATTCTTACTGAAATGTCTTGTCATTTTGGCTGCCCTTCATTAGCTGACAGTTTTAAATGTGGGGGTTTTATATTTACATTAACTGCATCATATTTTGACCTTTTGACTTCAGCGGTATTTGCTCCAGTAACAGCATCATTTAAAAGTGCTCATTTTTATACAATAGTCCTTGACAAGGCAAGTTACTTGAGGATAACTGTCCTCATAGCCTTCTTCAGTCTCACACACACTTTGTCGTTCAGAATTTCTTTTCAGCGTATCCCTCACAGATCTCCACTGGAAAATTGCTACCATGCTCTCTGGCTTTCTGAGATGGAAGTCAAAACCAGGTTGTATAGTTTTATTACTAGCCGCTCTCTGGAAAATATCACTTTACTCTGAAGTTGGTCATCAGCTATACATTTTCCCATTTCAGTTATTTCTGTCCTAGCAGAAATAGCATCAGTGTTCTTCCTGAGTCCTGCCTGAGATAAGCTACCTAAACTCACAAAGCTGCATGGTGGGTTGTTATTAACATTAGGGTTGATTTCTTGGGGGTGAAGTTTGAGATGGTGTGGTACTGCTTACAGGTAATTCTGGGAGGTTGTGCTTACACTTCCTGTGTTTTAAACTTGATCTTCAAAGAAGAATGATTCTTGTATGACTACGTAACACTTGCCAAACAGGATGTTCTGGTGAGATAAATTCAGTAAATTTCAGTAAATGATAGCAGCAAATAAATGTCAGTGCCAGAAACATACAAATGCAGCTCACATGAAAGTTAATCAGTAGCAAAGCTGGCTTAAGAATCGTACCTCCTCCCTCTTCAGGTCACTGAATTCAGGCCATCCAGCCACTTACTCCCATCACTGCTCCACAGTTCACAATTGCTGCCTTCTCCCATCCTGACTTGAACTAAAGCATCGTTTCATGGCTTGGTGCATTTGCACCAAAACTTTTTTTTTTTTTTTTTTTCATTCCATATGATTCTCCGTAGATAGCTTGCAGTGTAAACCCAAAGGCATTTGCCCTGGCACAGAGGAGGAGCTGCAATGCTTCAAGAGTGGGAGCAATGAACAGCAGCAAGCTGTGGCAGCTCTAACATATGTTAACTAGTAGGAATCACAACAGAAACTTTTGTAGTAGAGGTGTGTTTGAATGTGTGTGCTCTGGGTTTGGTTCTAAAGATGTTTCACTGAACTTGCTTTTCAACAGAAAATCTACTTTGACAAACTTCAACAAGGGTAGAAGCACACGATTCTGCAATTAGTTGTCACCACTTTCTTCATGAACAAAATCATAGGGCATCTGGAGAATTGGGACCTTGTAGCTCTCTCCTAATCATCCCTGCTCATGCTCAGTCTGAGATGCCATGTGCCCATCTCTATGATCTTGGGGATGGCTAGAGAGGTGCCCACTGTGTACTTCCTGTGTTTTGTGGTGCCCAGACTCATGCAAAAGGAAACTAGGATGCACATTTCTTGGGGCTGAGTCTGAGTAATTATAGCGTGTTCATGCTTAGCACAAGTTGTGGCTCAGAGATGCCACCCCAAATACACAAACAGTCACTAATTGTTGGTAAAATTGGTATGTCTGTGAAATCTGGTACTTGTCAGTTACAAGGCAGAACAACAAGGAAAGACATTGGTAAGGCATGTAGAGTTCTGGTAGAAATGGACCCCACAATGCCCAAGGAAAGAGCTAATCCTGGAGGGCAGGGACACCTTAAGCCAGCTTTGCCATCAAAGCTTTCAATTAGAATAAGCTTCAAAACCTCTTAATTAGATCTGCGGTTCTTCCTGGAAACAAATCTTTCTGGGGTGTCTGAATATGTTACACCTTTTAAAGTTCATACAGATACTTTTGAAAATAAACTTTGAACATTTTATGTCTCCTGCACTGTTAGTTGGATGACATTTTAATGACTATTGATGGATGAAAGCAAACAATACAAATGAAAAGTAGGACAATGTGGAATATTGAAGACTGCATTATGAGATAAAACAGCATGGATCATAGAAGAGGCACAGTGGTTCAGACTTCTGACTTTGGTAGAAAACATCACCAAATTGAATTTGAAAGCTTTTTCCTTTGTCAATAATTTTATGAAGCATAAATGAATTTTGCATTGAATTACATGACTTAAGTCCTTTGCCAAAATTAGCTCCATAGTTGTAATAGAAAGACTATTTTCAAGCAAATCTTTGAGCTTTTTTCTAAACTTTTTGTGCTAATTTAAAGTATTTGATATGCAGGTCCAGAGTACTTCATGGATGCCTCATCCGCCATATGTTATGCAACCAACAGTAAGTGGATACTTGCTTATATCCAGCTAAAAGTGCTTACGCTGTAGCCTTGCTCTGCTTGTCAGCCACGTTAAAGTCCAAGGTCATGTAAGAGCAGCCAGCTTTTTGGCAAGAGCCCTCTGCTGTAAAGATTCTGCTTCTTTAAGGAGCACCATTTGATTAGTGAAAAGGGGAGGATGGGTGATTTGTTATCTAATTGCATTGATACAAGTGAATAACAAGCTCTAAAGTGTTGCTACTAAAGCTTTGCTTCAGGGGTGGCAAGATAACTGCATTCCTGCATACTTTGAATTGCTAGGTTCAGCATATTACCTCTCCCTTACATGCTCATCCATCAAAAAAATCCTTCGTAGCTGTATATACTTTAAAGGTTCCTCAATGCTTCGGAGATGCATTTCAAGTACTGGAAAGGGGTAAAGCACAGCTGTCTGACAGAGTCTCTTCCAAATCTGAATCTGTTTTATGATTTGACCAGTCAACTCTTTTTTTTTTTTTTCCCCTCAGTAAGTTGTCATCTTTCATCAATTTATAACTACTACTTACAGCTGCATTACACTTCTACCAGCATTCATTAGAAGAAGTGCAAGTGATTTTTTGTTTACCTCACAAAAAAGTTTTGATACACTTTGCCTCAATATTAGCTATATACCAGAAGGAAACAACATACTGAATTCCACTATGTACAGATCACTTTAGTTTCATTTGATCAGTTCCTTGGGTACAGATCCATTTAAGAGTTCTCATTAATCAGAATTGTGTACTCCATGTAAGCATCAATACATTGATTTACATGAGGAGGGAAAAATTAAAATAAGGATGCATTGCTTAGGATTGTTTTCAGATATTTTGACTTTATAATAGAATAACCTCTGGTTAGAATTAGCTATACAACAACATGGATATAACTACATTACATACCCGTTTAGTAGCACAGGACTCTATCCCAGTTTGAAGCCCTCTTCCACATCTGTCAATTCTTTGGAGACAAGTTCTTCAGTTTGAAGAGAAGCTGTATTGAACAAAATCACTGCTAATATCAGTCCTGTATTCTAATATTTGGATTTAACTGCAGATCACAAGAAATCTTAGATGTGTGTACATGGTGAGTTATCAGACTTGTGGAAGCCAAAGGATCTCTGATCCTTGCTTAAAGACTCCCTTTCTAAAAAGAAAACCTAAGTACTTTACCAATCCCGGTTTTTGTGTATATGTGTGTTTGTGTTTTAATTGACAGCCTTCAGCCAAGCATTTTTCTGCAGTACTAGAAGAGGTATTTTAGTGTGGTAATTGGATCTGTTTTACTCCTTGGTAAAAGGCTGTGAAGAGAAAAATAACTTTTATAGTGAGTGGCACTCTCAATATCCCAAGTTAAATTTACATTCATTGCCATCCAGAGTTGTGTCAGTGAAAGGGTTTGTGCTTATAGGTGGAAAAGTAGAAGGACAGTGGATAAGTGGTGTAACGTTTCAGTTCCAGTGTCGTTGCCATTACGGGTTACCTCCTTGTGTTGTGTGTAGTAATCCCAGTCTCTTCACTGAAATATTTTACCCATGTGTTCCCCAAGATTATGGTCTTAAATAAATGGATATGAGGCTTCTAGTGCTGAAGAAGTATAAAAGCAAAAAAGGCAGAACTACCATTCCCCAGGCTTCATTCAGAGATGAATTCCTTTTTAGAAATGTCTGAAAAGTTGTCAGAGAATTACTATACAGAGGCTTCAAGAGGCATCAGAATTAATGGCCCGTTTTGAAAGAAAATAAAGAATCTGAGTCCATTGTAACATTGCTGTAGTTTTATGCCTAACTATACACTCTATTCTAGGCACCTCCATAGCTAAAAAAAAAAGAAATGAAGAAAAGATTACAATAAAGTTGGCAGAGTTTAGCACACAAGTTTTGGTAACGCTGTGAGCTGATGAATCTGGGAACTTTCTAGTATGGTTAGCTTTTTGTGTCTCCTTGTAACTTAGTTTGCCATGTTATTATCTAAATTGCCACTACTTTACTTCATAACATTTTATGAGATGTCCACTGGAAACCAGTGCAGATAAATATTACATCCTCCTTGCCCCAGGAATGAGAATGTTTTGTTAAGCTTTTATTCTTCAGGAGTAGAGATGAACTCATAGAGAAAGCACAGTTTGAATTGCTCAAATGCTAGTGGATAATTCCTTGGTTTGATTATAAGTTTCTACTATATCATGTCACTGGATGATTAGCTTTTCATTTCCAACAGAGTCCTGCTTGATATTTATGTATAATTTAATACCACATCATGTTCCTCATGACAGGAAAAATAGGCAAAACCATGCTGTAGAGGAGACAAAGGAGGTTTTTAGTTCAGCGTGCTGCTCACAGACAGGACAGTTTTCTCCCTGTCTGGCAAGCTTGACGACAGGAGGAAAATGCTGTGCCACACAGTTCTACTGCCCTGTGTCTGCCTGCCTCTTCTCTGCCTGCCCATCTCATCTCCTTTGCCACCTGCCTGCCCACTCGTTTAAATACCATGCTTTTTCTTCAGTAGGTTGGCCTCTCAGACGTCCTATTCATTTATTTCCCTTTATATATAGATTTCAGATATATTTTCCTGATGTGTGCCTGCGTGTATACTGTATCCATTTACTTGGTGGTTTAAAATAAGAAACACTGTAGTAAAAGACTACATCTCCAATTCCTTCTGTAGCTTTTTAACTACAACCACATAAGCCACTGACCCTAACAAATAACAATAATATATATTAACTGGAAAAGATATACATGTATTTCTTTTCCATTCCCCAAGCGTGTTTGTCGTCTTACTTTTGTGATCTCCTGAGAAGCAGGTAACAACCAAGATGTCATTCTATGAGAAAAAAGGAGCCGTTTTTGTTTTCCTAATGGGAGAAAGTCAGATGGGCAGTCAAGGACTCTAGGTGCATCATAATTTACTCATGATTTTTCCTGTGACTCAACCTTGATATTGTAGGTTGATGCCAATGAGAAACTGCGAATGAAATTTTAAAAGGGTTTTTTATTTTCTGTTATCAGTGATTTTTTGCTACCCTTATACTAAGAGCTATTGAAAATTAATGTCAATAGGTTGAGGTAGCATTGCTATTTTAGAATAAATAGTATTAAAAATATTCTTCTGATGGCATAGTAGGGTCACATGTGGAAACCTCTCACATATTTGTGTTTGCACAACCTTCAGGGTTTTGGAAAACAGGATTCCTGAATCATGTGAACATGATGAAAAATTTACCTTGAGGCTTATGTGTGACTGAGACACTTCTGAAAAATGTACCCTTTTTAAATTGAACCTTCACCACTTTTTGACCGTATTGACTGCACTGTGTCCAAGTAAGAATGCCTCAGATTTGCCAGATTTGTTCCTTTGCCACGTCCCCTGGTCCCATTCCCTAGCTGTAATGGAAGACAGGCTCCAGAAGAGTTACGGCAGTGTGGGTTTGGATTTATATTGGCATAACATTTAATGCACTGATGGCAGTCTGGGCTCCGTTTAGTTAACTATAGCTTTCGAAGTACAGTGCTTATTCATCCCTATTTGAAACAGGTCTTGTATTTCATTACCGCCTGAGGATAACAATAGATGGATAGTGATGACAGAATCAAAACATCAATGGGATAAGAGTTATTCTGGGGATTTATAACATTTGCTATATTAGTGTGTTTTTCCTGTAGTCCCTAAAGGCTGTCTGACAGCTCAGGGAAAACTTTGAAAAACATGTTGTTTGAAGTCAATTCATATATAGATAATCTTCATTTTTATTAAAGATGACATTTGTGTAAAACTTTCCTGATTCAAATCTTTATTACAAATAATACATGTACTCTTCCTGTCTAAAGGCAAATTATTTTAGTGAACCAACAGAAATGCTCTACCCTAATACTGGATGTGCACACTTGTTTTACACTTACTCTCTTTTATTTGCAAGTAAAATTGTGCGACTATAAGTAATCACTGCATAGGCGTAAACAGACATTCTTGTCAGCCTGGAATATTTTCTGCACAGGACCATGACAATGGCATGAGGGGTGCAAGCAGAGCAGCATATGGAAAAACCTGCTATTGATAGCGATGAAGTCTGTCGGGGAGAACCTCTCTTCTGGATGTTTCTGAAGCCCTTACAGCCTTTTTAGAAAGGTCAATGTCTTAACAAGCACCCTTATTATTATTTTTTTTTCTGTCTTCCTTCCTCTGGGCCATGGCTGAATGTAATCTGTCTGTCTTTATAGGCAACAACAAAAAACATTTCTTATTTCATAAGCAGTGTAAAACCCCTACTTTGGTGAGAAGTGAGGCTGAGTAAGGACTCCAGATTCTTGCCTTTTGATTGTTGTGCATGAATGTAACATAAAAAGTACAAACTGTCCAACTGAAATATATCAGTTTTCATTTTCTCACTAGTGACTCTGTTGTTTTGGATAATACCCAAAATACCACAGCAGTTTCAGTGTTTTGATTCGTGTGCTCTTGAACAAAGAAGTTCCTTGTGCTCAGTTATGTGTCGTTCTCCCAAGACAGCTTTTTCTACCTCCCATTTGTTGCTCTATGTTTTTAGCAAATAGAGCCAGGAGTCCATCTTGCCTTTGCCTGTCTGAGTGTAAGGGAACAAAGTATGTCCTCTGCAGACAGTTGTGTCCCATCTCCAAGATGAAATGTGAGAGTTCAGCTAGCTGGTATGAAAAGTAAACAGGAAATAATCCTTAGAAATTGGAATCTCCAGCTAGTCTTTTAAGTTTTAGCTGTGTATTTTTAAGAGATCCTTTGAAAATGAACTTACTTGAACTTTTAAGGCTAAAGAGTTTAGAGGTTGAAATAGCTAACCAAATACCAATGCCAAAGTTTTGCTGAACAATTTTAATTCCAGTGTTTCCCAAGGCAGAAAACCAAGGACTGCAAATTCTTTAACTCAGATAATCAAGGCAGTAATTGGCAGTATTCATTTGGGACAGGCAGGCTCACATGAGATCATTCCTGCCTGCCTCTCATCCAGCACCCACCATGTATAGATGCTGTCTCAGTGCTACTAAATGGGTAATTTCAGACTCAGCTGAGCACACACTTACTGACCCTCTTTAATGGCAGGTGCTGTTGTATTGAGGAGAGCACCCAAGACAGAAAAGTAGTGCCCAAGCTCAACCAACTCATTCCTCTAAAAGGAAACAGGTGTAAACGATTCACCCATGTTACATCGCATACTCAAGTGTAGGGGTTTGTACGTTTCTGGAATCATACCAAAGTATTGCTGCAGTCATTTGTTCTGCTGTTGTAGAAATTAATATGAATTACTATAAATAACAGAAAAAGATATATCCAAGTTAAATTTCCAACCCCTTTTGACACTCTGATAGAGCTCCCTAGTGAAACTGGACATTTTTTGTGATGGCAGCAAGACACACCACATATGGATCTACTTATAAACACGAACGTAAGAACCACAAGCATTTCCAGTAGACAAGCCCTTGCATTTGAGGAACTTGTGCTTTGCTGTTTTGTCCTAAAAAGGCTTTAGAGTTCTAGTAAAATTTTGTCTTCTCTCAAATATTCTGCATATAGTGTGTAGTACTAAATGGATAAACCATCAGTTTAAGATTTTTTTAAAGACATTTACATTAGTGGAAAAAACATACAGGTATATTTCGTGCAAATCTATAAATGTAAATGGAAAAGAGATCTGGAAAAGAAGGCAGCTGACACTAAATTTTAAAAGTACCCTAGAGAGTGTGAAGCCAGGAAAGTCTGTTTGAGGTTATGGAATTGATTTCTTTTTAACAGAAAAGATGCAACTTTAACCATCAACCTTCATTGTCAGAAAAATCTTAACACAACAACTGTTTAAAAGCAGTAAGTTGTATCAAAGGGGGCTATTTTTAAAAAGATAGTTATTAATCATTAGACATTAGAGTACCTTCAGTGGAAGAATTTAGTGCATTTTAAAAAAAAACAATCTCTAATTTTGTACAAAGCCTGCAGTCTGGTTTTTTTTTTTCAACTTCATGTACATCAACTAAGACTGAAAGTCACTAATACTTTATTTGTTTTACATAATACACATAACATCTGTGATTGCATGTAGATTTGCACTTATGTCAAGTTTTAAATTTGCACCATTCCAAAACCTGAACATAAACTGTGAGGTTCATATATCATGTTTCCTGTTCTGAGGAAAAAAAAATCCTCATTTGTTGAGCACTGGTCAAATTAGTTATTGTCCAGATGGTAGATTAATAAGTAGCCAGAATACGATAGGATCAGGAGAGAGCGATGGACTACGTAAGCACATGGTATTAATTATAGGCAAAGAGTTAGATTAATGAGTGTGCAGAAAGTAATGGGCTCAGCAGAGTGGTGAATTAGGTAAGCATGTGATTTGTCAGATGATTCCTCAGTTTAGCTCACCATCAAATATTTTGCCATGTGTATTGTATTATGGCTACACAGGCATGTGTGTGCTCTAAACTAGAGAGGCATGTGATACAACCTCCAGATTTATACTTCATCATGGACCATCTCTTATTTTTGCCTGGTAATACACAATATCTTGCAGTCAATGCTGATATTATCCAACCTCTGCAGTGAGAGTTCTGCTAGGCTGGCTTAAGTAAATCAGACAACATGCATGCAGTGAACAGGACACAAGCCCACTTGCAACACAGATGGTCATATAGTGCAATTGCCAAACGTGCAAGTTATGTGAGGGTGGAAAAGAAAGGCAACAATTTTGATCTGCCACAAGCAACAAATTGCTTTGAATAAGCTCTGTGCTCTGGGAGCACAGAAATTTCACACCATCTGGTGACAAGGTTGGCATGATCTACTGTGGGTGCCTTCAGCACAGAGGGATGGGTCCCTTTCTCATGATGGTGATGTGCAGTTAAAGATAGAGGATGTTGCTGTAGGACAGTTCTTCAGCAGAAAGGTTCCTGGACCTCCCTTTGGCTTCCCAAACCCTATCCTTGCTCTGCAGAAATCAGTGTTTTCATTACAGATGATAAGGTACTGGGCAGCTTTGGAGAAGGAAACAGCCTTGTGAACACAGAAGAGCATTACTGATGAACAGCTGTGTCACAGAACTAGAGTAATGCCAGGGCAGTACCGTTACAATGATGACTCAAATATAAGAATTATAAAGACTACACAACCTATGAAGGTAGTAAATGTGAATTCCTGCTAGTGAAGGCACAAGTCAGGTTCCACACTATTGACAAGATGTCCTTTTATGTACAACTGAGTTGAGTAGCAAGGGGTTTATGTAAGAATCAAGGTGTAAAATGCAAAGTTTTTTGGTTTTGTTTTTTGTTTGTTTGTTTGTTTAATATAGTATTCACATGGAATTTTGTCCCAAAGGATTCAACTATTGTTGGAAACAAATTCCAAATGAAAATCATGCATACTTGTTCAGCTATAAATGTAATGTATAGGTGTAATTCATGTTTCCCAGAGCTCTGTTTTGACCTGAGCCTGCCTTTCCTCACACTGTTTTCAAAGTATACACATAAGGCTTACAGCATTTGGTGACAGATACTTTTTCTTCTGCCACTGATCTGTTGTGTGACCTTGGAGAAAACATCTTTCTTCTCAGTTTCAGTTTCTCATTTGTCTTGTTTTTTAATCTCAATCTAATACCAATTGTTTTTTAATCCCAATCTAGTCATACCTCTAAATAGCTTTTACTACATGCTTGTGAAAACTCTAGTGGAACAACAGCCTGTCTTGTTGCCTCTAAACAGAGCCTCACGATGATTAAGGTTTAGGGTGTTCCTGTTAAACGTTAAAATAAGCCTGTCCTAGTTACTGTAGTGGTTTAAACCCAGCCTGTAACTCAGTACCATGCAGCGACTTGCTCATCCCCACTCCCTGGGTGGGATGGGGAGGAAGATTGAAAGAATGTAAAACACATGGGCTGAGATAAGAGCAGCTTAACAACTGAAGTACAATATACTACTACTACTACTACTACTAGTGATGAGGGAAATAACTGACTCAACTCGCCTTCTCCTTCGACAGTTTCTGCGACTTGTCAGGGAAGTTGAATCTGAATTTTACCAGTTTAAATCAAGAGTTAACTTTGCTTAAGAAAATTGAATTGCATAGGTGTGAAACAGTGAGAATGAAAAGACAGTCATGCGTGCAGCAGTAAGTTGATGAAGGAGACTCTGACACTTTCCTCATCCTTAGAACAAAAGCAATTCCATAAATTACCATTATGTTATCTAAGTGTATTCAAGGACCCTTTTACATAAGAAGGGGAAACTAGCTAATCTATATATTACTTATAATTACATCATGATTTATCTAGTTATTGTATAAAAATTATAGTTAGTGATGTACTCTAAGGACTTAGTGACCAGTTTGTAAGACTCAGGATTTCTGCTGTATCCAAGAACCATGATATATAATCCCTTCCAAAACCTGCTTAAATAGTTTGATTTTTTTGCCTCTTGATAATCCTGTGGGGAGGCTTGTTTCAGAGTCTTTGCACTACATTTTTCATTTCAAACCTAGAGGTTTCCCTGTTCTTTTTACATCCATCAAACATTTTCCCCTACCTTCACTAACTTTTCTCCCTTCTGAATGTTCACCACATTAGTTTATAGATAAAAATCTTACATACATCTTTATTTTCTAGGCTAACAATGTCAACATCCCTATGCATTTGCAGTAACGTAGGGATTTTGAACCTCTATCTGCAGCAATGGTCCTTCTTTGGATCTGTTCCACTTTGAGTTCATTTTTTCTAGGACAGCCAATGCTCATAGTATTCCAACCTTTTGTACAATAGCATTAATACTTCCTTCTCTTTGATGGGATTACTTTGCTGCATTGTGAAATAATATCTTTTTTCCCTTGCACACATGACCTTGGTAATGCAGTCATCTTCTAATTCACTGATATACCTAGGTTTTCTCTTTCTTCCAGGTTTCCAGTAAATGCTACTACGTTTTTATGAATGTGTGTATATATACATATATATATATAACATCCATATATATACCACAATGTAGTCATAAAGGAAATCACATATTAGCCTAATTGTCTTCATGAATTTGTGCCTTGGCCTGTTTAAACCAGTCCTTCCTCTGTACTAGCTCAATATGCCTCTTTACTGAATGTACTTCACATCATAATTTCCCCAAATCTTACTATTCAAGGGCATTATTAAAAATACTGGGTGAGAACAATTCTTATGGAGATTTTAGTGATCCTCCCACTGAAGCAGTATATTTTTTATCATTCCCAAAGTTAAGTAATTTCTGGTATAGCATTGCCTGAAATACTTTATTGACCTTCAGAGAGCTTACAGCTGCTGCATGTCCTTTGTCTAGAAAATAGGTCATTTTATTTAAAAAAATGAGGTTGTCTAGCTCTGTCTTTGGTTTACCTATGTTTTATCTTTATTAATATACTTTAGTCCTAGCCACTGGACCTGTACTTCCGTGTGCCAGCTCTTCCATTGCTCTGCAATAGAGATGATCCAGTCCTTGTTCCTCATTTCACGTGAACTCATTGAGTTCAAAGACTTCTGTTTTTTTCATCTCCTTTGACTGTATTTATTCCTCTGCCTAAACTCTCATTCTCAGAAAGCTGCCTCTGCTGTCTGATGGCTCATGTGGGAAACTGAAGCCATCTCCTTATCCTGTTTGGGCTACTTCTGAAGTATCTTTAATGTGTATGTACCCCATCCTCACTGCATGGGGAGTCCAGCTCTGGGTTCTGCCCCTATTTTTCATTTATCTGTGTGAGAAACCTTTTGTTTCATGTTTGAATATCATTTGCAAAGTCTCAGACAGACTTTTAGCACATCTTTCTTCTGGCCTCTCGGTGTAGCTGGTTTTGTCTTATTTTTTTCTTCCATTCTGTATTAATTCCTGATAGGCTTATTGAGGTGTGTAAGTGGTGACTAATTAACACCTTCTTGACTGCAACTGGTAAAGCACTTTAATAATATAAGTATTTTTAAATGATTTTCCAAGAGACAGTGCTTACAGGTTTTTTATATCAATATACAAATGTACACTGTGATTTGACATCCTGAAAGTTAGAAACATCCAAGATATCATAAGTAATAGCTTATTATTGAATATAGTCAGGTCTAACGCTGTTTGCCATTCATTTTTTACTCTGTTAGATAAAATGCTTTCTTTTCAGTTTAAATGTCTTTAAAAAGAATGTAATATTGACCTAAGCTTTAGAGAACAGAGGTAAATCTAGATCAAACCATGTGTATCTTTTCTAACCTGATTTCAGCTCCACTGAAGTGGAGTGATTGCTTAATTACAGTTCTCAGGTTGTAACCTTGTGGCCTTGTTTTCATCTCAAACGGGTGTAAGTTGGGAGTAAATCCATTCGAAGTCTATGCCTTCAACAGCATGTGCCAAAAAGCTTCTTGTTATAAATCAGCTATCTGCAACATTGTTGACAGCATGTTTTCAACCTTTTTCTTACATGATTGCAAAAATGAATAGTGAAATAAAATAGTATAAACACTGAGCATTCTTTGAGTGTTTCATAGTGGGTTGATGAAGAATGAGTTGTGTAACACAGTGACAGATCAACAGAATCTGAAGAATTTTGAAGGAGTGCCAAGTTGTTATTTATTGAAACCACTGAATAGTTATTTTTTGACTACCTGCCAAATAGATCGGTTTGCCTTCCCAGCAGGGTAGGTTTTCTTATCAAATGGCCTGTTAAAAGGAAGGTGAAAATCAGGGGTTGAAATTTCACTTCTAACTGTGGTTTAAATACTGTTATTTCTTATTACTGACTACGGCCTTGAGCACAACTAGGTACAGGATGACTGCTGAACAGCCTTCCCACTCCATGACTTAAATAAGTTACCTGGGAAGTTTTGTAACACTGCTTCAGGCCTTGTTGCCCAGGAGAGTCCCTGTATCTAACATCCATCCCAAATGCCAAGTGTAGCCCTTTACCATTGTGCTTTTCAGAGCGAGCAATCAAGTGGAAATTACCTTTTCTCTATATGCTGCAAACCATACACACCCCAGTGCAGAAAACAATTGGGTTCCTCATTATCAGATGTCTATTTCTGCCTCCTACATAGCTGTATAATTCTCAGAGAAAAAACATGTGCATCCAGGGCACAGTCCAGGATAACTTGGATGATTTCTTCTTCTCCAAGCTGAGGGTCACAGGGCTGACACCCTGCTACTGATTTCCGTTATGGGACAAGAGGGTTGCATATGATTCACACAGCAAACAGCCTGCTTTCAAACACCTTTGTACTTTTCCGGTATGGCAATCTGTAAATCATTATGCACCCCCTCTTTGCCCAATCCACACAGGATGTGAGTCTGTGTCAGCTCCCAGCTTGATAGCCTTCCTCTTTAGTGCGATCAATTAAAAACTCCTGCTTGCAGCTTCGGAAATTGCTAGCCTGTCGCCTGCCTCTGGCCAAGAGGGTGGGCGTCATACTCACAGATGTCCCACATCTGACAGGGTTGAGGCTAGAGACATATTTTCCATTGTCAGGTGGGGGGAGAGCCCTGCAACTGTAAAGCTGGTCCATCCACACTGCTGCAACTACTCCTGGCTAACCCTGGGTTCTACTGGGCCAGGAGTACCAGCAGTGTTTTGGGAAAAGCGTGATTGTATGCACTTCACCACTGACATTTCCTCTTGCTGGCAGGCTATGTCATTTCTATAGGAAAGAGAGGATTGCTGTAGGTGTGCTTACTTTAAATGTGAGTGAAGTGTTTGATGCAATGAGTGTTTGCTGGTGCTTCAGAGGTCTTACTTCAGGGAGAGTTGGGGCTGGACATTTGTCAGGAACATTTTGACTGCTTCTGATAGGCAGATGCAGTGCTCTTTCTTCCTGATCTGTGTCTGTGGAAGTAGCAATGCTGTACTAGCTCCCTTGCTAACTCCTACTCCAAGTTCAGCAAGCAAAGCCTCCCATCATGACAGCTAAAGCTGTGACAGGCCACATCTTCCCCCAAGAACAGCAGAGAATAGCAAAAATGTGAAAGACCTGTGCAATTCCCCTGGTTCCATGCTGCCTTCTACAGACAGTAACACCAAGTTCATATCTTCAACCTCCACTTAGTATCCAGTCTTCTGACATTTCAGCCTAATCTTCACTGGTGTTCAATACCATGGACACATTGGCTTTAATGGGGAGGCATCTACAGAGCCAATTTTAGACAGTTGCTAAGGGCAGGGTGATGGGGGGAAAATGGTCTTTGAAAGCTAGTCTTGGTGCTGTTGCTGCTACCTGGAGAGACTTTGGGTTCAGTGCTCATATTTGGACTCACAACAGCAAACATACTTTCAATCTGTGCCAATGTTCATGGTAAAGGCAGGTGTGACTTTCCTGGAGTAGCTTCCAAGACCGCCATACTAGTATTGCCCTTTTCTTTGTTTTGTCTCCACTTTCCAAGGTAGCAAAACCAGACCATTTTTCCTTGGGTGACAAAATTCAGTTTTGGCTATAATACTGAGAAACCTTTTGCTGGGACTGCACAGGTGATGTGTACATTTTTTGAGGCTTTGCACTTCAGTAGATAGTAACCACAGATGCTTCCACAGGCATAATATAAATAGGTCAATGTGTGCAGCTGCCATCCATTCATAAAAAAGCAGCATTGGAGGTGTTTGTGCTGTAAAAGGGGTGAGCTCATTGTAAAGATATTGGAATAGAGCTTGAGGAGTTTATAGTACCATAATCTAAGAGAACTTCCTCTCATGGGGACTGGATGTTCAGCTGCGTTCCTTTGTCATTCTTCATGGAGTTTTACATGCCATTCAAATCTGTCTTCCAAATAAAAATTCAGTGATACAGGTCATGGCTTTGAGCATGTGGGCTATGATGATTAGCCATGATCTGTTTGTGATGATTTCTGCTTGCCTCCCCAATATGTAATGTATTTGAATCCTCTCTGAGCTTCTTTTCATAACGCTGTTCAACAGATAAGTAAAAGAGTAAGTGGGAGCATGCTGTGAGTGTCAAGTGAAGTATGAGACTCTGCCTTGTTCTTACCTTTCATCTTCTCAGCCAAGCTAGGATAATATCTCATTGGGTATTATGCTATATTTATTCTTCTTCTCACAGACAAAAAGGCTATATTAACTCTTTTGTGCTGGTAAAATTCTTGTGGATAAATACAAGTGATGGAACTCTTTGAAGTTGATAATTCCAGTATCCAGTATAAGTCATAGATGCATCACAGGCATTGCTTTTGTATGTTATATGTTCTAAAGGACAATAGTTTTGCTCAAATGTGGTGGTTTCCCTCTGAGAAGTATTTTCTCTATTTCAAAGAATGCTATCTATCTCTGTGATATGCTCCAAAGTGGAAGCCTAAGCCAAGCAACAGCAGAATCAGCAGAAGGTTAGAATGCGTGGCAGACAAGGACTTAAAATCCCAAAAGTCTTCTCTCCCATTTTTTGCCATACACATTGTTGGTTAATTAGTTGCTGTGAAGTCAATGCATGCTAATGTGAAATTGTTTAGCTTCACTAAGTCATGGGCTGCAGCAAGCTGTTCAGGCCTTGAAACAGCTGACCCATTGGTACACCCAAATAACAAGTTTATAGCAAAGACACCTGATCAGAAGTGAAAAGATGAATCATTATCTTTAAAATATAGGACAGTTGCCAGCAAGTTTTAAGATTTTCCCTGCAAAGTTAAGGAAAAAAGGTAATGAATCAGTTCTGATGATTGATACAAGGTTCTTATTTTCCTGAAGGTTTCCAAAGGCTTCTGAAATGTTTCTGAAATATTCCAGTAATTGGTGTTGTACAATATTAAATAATCTGCCAAGCTGTCCAATTAAATACAGCCATAGTTGCTTCTCAAACCTAAAATTAACTGCTTGTCTTGACATAGTGTGAGCCCTCTTACACAGGTGGATAATTCAAGCTCCAGGAGGAGTTTTGGTCACCTAGTTTCTCAGTTCAGTGGATCTCCAATTGAATCATTTCCTCTTAATGGGTGACTTGACTAAGTGGTTTTAAATTAATTAGCTAACACAGTGGACCTGATATTGAAGTGTATGATCAGCATCTTATCAGGTACTACTTATTTCCTGTGTGAAACTGCAGTGGACTTCCCAACAAATTCAGAAAGTTTCTCCTTCTTCTAAGGAAGCTAATCAAGGAATGGTTGCACCATCCCAGGTGTGTTTTGACTCGTGATTTTTTTTCCCATCTGATTTTAAAGGCATTTTCAGAAAATCAATTCTTTAATAGTATTAGATGTTTTATTTGGTCACTTTTAAGAAAGCAGTAATTGACTTCTTACAGACATAGATTATTTTTTATCCACTAATACATTTTAATCCTGGTGCACAGCTATTAATGGGATATGCTTCCACTCCAAAGCAATTCAGATTGATTTTGTTTCTACTTCAGAAATATATTACAGTAGAGCCACAGTATATAAAAGTGCTCAGTGTGTTGAAATGAGCTAGCTTCATGGTATTTGCAGCTTCTAATGGGAGCTCAGTACATTTAGAGAAGAAGTGGTGATTGATTGCCTGATGCTGGGGCTAATTGATATGGCACTGAGTTAGTCAGAAGCTCTCAGCTCCATCAAAATCACACATGCCACTGCTCCAGTGCCTCTTAATATTGACTGGGTAGTTCATATGATAAAAGCAGCATGTCTTGGAGGAGACTTCCAGAGCTGAGTGAATCTTCCTTCAGCATTAGTTACATTCTTTCCAGAAAGGCTTCCTGCCTGGAGTAGCATTACTCCTCCACTGGAAATTTTTTTAAAGGATGTTCTCAGGTCTGTTTGTTTTTTATGGGCTTGGATGCGGTCACTGAGATCCTGTGAGATCAGAAGAATGGAATGAAAGTGGCCACAGATGACTCTTGAGCTATTTCCACAGCTGGATGCACAACAGCCGGAGTAGGCGGTCCTCTGCAGATGAATTAGTTCGTTGAAGTGCATGATACAAAACATCTGTTACAATGAGAACAAACAAAACCAATATGCCTTTGAAGACTGAGATGTGTTGGGAGCTGCTTGCAAGGGTGCCGAATGAGGCAGTTGTCAGCAAAGAAATGTTTTCAGGCTTGCCCTTGTCTGAACTAAAGCAAAAACTACACGGTAAAAATATCTAAATTCAATCAAGCAAAAGGCCTGCTTTTCTCAAATTTTTTCACTCTGATTCCTGGTACGGCAATGGGGAGGGAGAGAGCCCTTCTGTATCTAATTTTTTTTATATCTTAAACCACTTTCAATACAATGGTATAATTCCAGCTGAGTGGCTGTAAAAACTTAGAAGCTACACTGGTACTGTAACTGTTATTCTGTCAGTCATTCCCTGCACTGCTTTATTACCAGCTGTCTTGAAGTGCAATAGGCATTTTTCATTGTCACTGCCACCTGATGACAAATAAAACCTTCAAAATGGTTTTGCTCTGAGGAGTAGCTCATGGCTCCTAGCCAGAAGTAGACCCTTCACGTCACCTTAATGAGCAGAAGCGATACAAACGTTCTCACCCCGTTTCACTCTTACAAGACAGTTACTTTTAGCTGCCTTTGATTTTTTTTCTCACAGTTGAGCTGATGAGGAAGTAGGAATACTAGATTGATGGCTTCACAAGCAAAGATTTGGGAGGGCTATACCCATGCTTATTACAAGCACGGTGACCAAGGGCATGTGGGATAGATATTTCTGCAGTAAACAAACATGATGTGTGCATGAAGGCTAAAAACAAATCAATCCTATATGCATAACAGGAAAAGGCTGCACTGCCAAAGCATACTTCCAGAGAAGGCTGGTGCACAGTCTTGTGTGTGCACATAAGGTACACGATTGTAGTAAAAGAAACAAATAGAAGTTAATCCTTTAGATGAGGTAAGTATTAGGGGTATGCAATTTTGGACCTGGAGATTCTTTAGTTCTTGCCCTGCTGATGGCCCTCTGTGTCTGCACAAGCAGCTACATTGGTTTTCTTAAAGACACAACTGAAACAGGAGCTCCCATGGGTCTCAGGGTGTCAGATCAGCCATCTTTCCTGGCTTTGCATCTGTGATCCAGTGGTAGGTGTCAGGAGAGGTGAGAAGCTGCTGAGGAAGCAAAGTTAAACAAGTGTCTTGTTTAGTTCAATTGATTCTAGTTTCTGCTTTCCTGTTGAGCAGGGTGTCTGATTGTATACGTAGTCATAGTTTATTATAGCTGTACAAGACAATTATGTTAATCTTACTTTTATTTCCTAATATTCTTTGATCTCATACACATCAAAGATGTAAAATTTTAGTCCTGCTGGTAATTAGGTATAAAGAAAATATGCTGTCTGTCAGTACAGAGGATACAAAGCACAAGAAATTGTCCTGAGGGAGTCTAGATTCTAGTCTAATTTTTTTTTCTTCTAATCAGATTTCTAGCTTCCTTTCATCAGTTGCCTCAGCTATTAAATAAATGTACTGGAAGTAAACTTTGCCATTGTGAAATTCATTCATCTTATTAAACCACCTAGTCACTCAGTATGGATCCTCAGTTGAGGAAAAGCAGTTTGATACATCAAACAAAAATGTACATCAGTGTTTACCAAACTTAGAGTAAGCCCTCGCAGTCTGTATTGACAAAGGTTTCACGCTTGCTTGCCGTTAGTTTTAAGCAGACCAGGGCTAATGCTGTGCACAGTTCTGATTTGATTCATCCGTTATAGTCCAAAGGCTTTGATTTCTAACTTGTGATTAGTGCTGTGGTCAAGAACAGTAAATGAGTATATGCTAAATTATTTGGCTCTGCAGTTGCTCTTCAAAGCTGTCTTTCTGGAAAGAGAAAACGTTCAGGGCTTATTTTACAATTTCTGCAGTGAATCTCTGCATCAGTACTTTATGCCTACAGCTGGTAGATTTATAAGTTGCAATTTATTCTGGGGATTGACCCCTTCCCCCACTTTTGTTCATGAATTGCAAAGAGATCATTATCTTCATAAATTTGTTTACTGTCCAGAACTTTTTTATGAATAATTTATGGCAACATTTCAGCCTAAGGATTGTTCTCAGTGCACATAACAAGTATTTATTAGATGGTTTCATACTGGAAGTTATTAGCCTTGCTGCCTTCCTTTTCTGAGGTTGGTTGTCTTGATCTTTGTTAATTATTTCAGCTTCTAGACAAGATCAGTGTCTTGCGATAAAATGAGAAGTTGTTTCTTGATTAAACATCTCTGCAGGCAGCCATAGGCTCCTGTGTGACAAGTACTGCAGAAAATAAAAATAACACAAAATTTAAAATTGGGTTGCTGAAGAAAAATAGATCCCTCAATTACAGTCTGAATCTGAAAACAAGAGCAAGATCATTTCTGCTTGCAGTAATTAATGACAATCTGTCTGTGGTATAAACATCTATTGTGTACCTGAATAATAATGTACAGTTTGGCATCTTTCTCTGAGGATTAAAACAATGTGAAATCCTGGTAGCATTCAGGTCAATGACAAAACTAATTGATTTCAGTGTGGCTAGGATTTCAGGCCAATTTGTCAGATTCTGTAAACTGAGATCTGTATGTTACTGTGATTGTTGGGTTATGGAGATTTTAACCATTGAGATTACAAACGGCTTCTGCTAAAAGTTTGTCCTCATCTAGTTCTGATCTTATACTTCAAGCCTGTGCATTTCTGCATTACTTCCCTGCATTTATAATCATTTGCAGTGACACACTGAGCTGAACACCACAAAATAGGGTCTTTCATGATTATTATGATTATTATCATTAGTGTGAGGTGTCCCTGCCCATGGCAGGGGGGTTGGAACTAGATGATCTTAAGGTCCTTTTCAACTCTAAATAGTCTATGATTCTATGATCCTATGATACTGCAGTTCCTTGATAGTAGAAATAGTACCAGAAAACACCACAAGAAACACTACCAGAAAACCATTTCATGTACTTTTTAGTCCCACAAATGGATTTTCTGTGTGCCTGGAAAAGCCATTGCAGATCAGAAATATGGCTGCCAAGAGGTTGGTCTCTATTGGAGTTTATCAGAACATCTGCTGTTAATTATGTTGTGTCTTTTGATGTCAAAGACAGAACAAACGTTTGTTTGTTTTTGTGGAGGAAGGAGGTTCACACAGACAGAAGATTCACAGGCATGCAGTGCACAGAGTCCAGCCTTTGAGTCCCCATCACTCTGGAATTATTTAGATCACTCTGTTTTTTCTATACGCATAGCTCTCAAGAAAAGATGGGGTTATTACCCTTTTGCCTATCATCTAGTTCCCATTTATCTTCCTTTGGATATTTTGTGTTTCTTTTTCCTCTGAGGTTACCTTTTCCCTCTGGCTGTGACTGGTGAGACTATTACATGTGTAGTACTCTGAATAATAATAAATTTGGCCTTGTGGGCAAAATCAAATAATAACTCTAAAACTTGTCTTGAAGTGAAAATGTGCAAAGGGAGAAGGTAGTGACACAGAAAAGTTGTGAAAATGTTGTTAGACTCCACTCCAGGAAAGAACTTAGGGAGTGGGGAGACAGTGAGGGGAAGAACAAAGACAAAATATATATAATCTTTCTGTTTTGATTTCTGGTTACTGAACTGATTTTAAGTGGGATTTTTTTTCCTTCAAATTTAGGTAAATTCTGAAATGAGATGTCATTTTGAAATATGGTGGGAGCATTGCATTTTGACAGCTCCAATTATTTCTTGCTTTTGGTCACAGTTATGTGTCAAGTGTGACCTGAGTTCACGTAATGTTTTATTCTCCCTAAAAGTGTTTTCTCCAAATTATTTACTGTTCATCTCATCAATACATGTATACCATCCAGCAGGCCTTTTTCTTTTCTGAAGCTTGTACTGTGATATATTCCTCCAAAGCATAGAGATCTTCTTACCTTCATGTAAAAGGCATTGTCCTGAACTCATGAGACCCATCTGCCCAGTCTGTGCTGTCCAGGTGGCTGATCATCCAGTTAGTCAAAGACTCACTCTGGTACATTTGTCACAGTAGTGGACCATCAGCTTACTCTCTGGCAGCAGAACAAGGTGCTGTAAATTGTCTGAGGCATTTTCACAGTAGTATTTGGTAATAGGCAGTTCCTTGTCAGCTGTTTTTCTGGAGAAAACTGAGCACCTCTACAATATTCAAATACCTGAAAGATATTCAGGAAAACAGCCCAGAGAAACATTATTCACTTCAACATAAAATTCTGCAAATCACACTGTGTGTGGCGACACAAGTAAAGGAATAGAGAACATCTTCATCATATGTCAGGATCTGACTGCTGTGCATTCACATGGGCTTGTACACAGTGACTGGTAGGAAATGGTGGTGCACCAAAAAGCTATGATAAATCAAAGATTTTATAGAGAGTAGTGCAGCATGTATGGATAAATGTGAGCCACAGACACCTACCTAATTTACTCCAAGTAAGCAAACAAGTCCTAGCAGCAAACTTGGACTTCATTTGGTGATGTTGCTTTGACTATTTTTTATTTTTTTTTTGCTACTTTTATGACAAAAGGTTGCAGTCAATCAGACAGCCTGATTCTGAGAAATGCAGACTTCTGCATTCATCTGCTTATGCAAAAATTGACTGCTGTTTTAGGGTAGGTGGAAATGGATTATAATTTGTTGTAAATAGCGAGAGGTTGCAATCTATCAATGAAGAGAGAGGTAGTAATAAAGTATTTGATCATTCTAGGCACTACTGTAACTGGGGAGATGAAAAAGTACTTTTTCATCTGTTTTCTACATTCATTTACCAGTATCACCAGAATTCCTCTGAAACTAGTGGTGTGATGGGATGGATGTTGTCCATTCACTAATGTGGAAAATGGACTCTTTCAGGATCAGTCTTCAGTGGTTATGGCCTGAGAAGGCATAGTAGTGATTGGTGTAAATGGGGCAGCGTGTGGGGAAGTGACAGTGCAAGCCTCTCCCCCTCTGTTCCATCACTGCCCTTCATCTTAGAGTTAACCTACAGGGATGCAGCTGTGGGGATTCATCCCTGAATTTCTCAAAATCCTTGGGGGGGGCTGTTGGACATCACCAGTTGTGGTGATGTATTTTTTTGATGGAGTTTCTCTGTGGGTAGCTGATGCCTGGATATAACTGAACACCTGTAGCTTGATAATGACTTTCAGTCCCAGCAATCATCAAACCTGGTGACCCAGCATTGAGACTCCCTATTCTGTTACCAGTCCTCTGAGCCTCTCTGTTTTCCCCATGTACTTTCAACATATTTACCATGTTACAGCTGTGCTCACTGCTATACAATAGTTAAGAGGGCTGCCAGCATTTCCAGTATGAACTCATATTTTAAGGATAATAACTCAGCTGTAAAAATGTGCTCCAGGCTCAAACTTTATAAAGAAGATCTCAGCCCAAGAGTGACTTTATCTGGACAAAAGATAAGGGAAAATATATCCATTTGTATTTACAGATATATTAAAAACAAAGTAAGTAATCCTTGCCGGATCAGTTATTTCCTTTTACTTCTTTTTAGCTTAATAATAACCAAAATCTACATCTTTTTTAATTTTTCACATCTACTTTTTAGATTAGCTAGTCCACTTGCACAATGAAGTTTTACTCACAAGGGTCAGTTTTGAAGTGCTTTTCCTCAATATTTTTTTCTTCTTTTAAAAGACAATAAAGTGTGGAGCAAAGTAGACTTAAATTAGCCATTTTCTGTTATTGACTTCAATCTGCACAGCATGAACAAAAGGTAAAACGTTTCCTTTTCTTGATTCATTTGGATTGGAGTATGTAATCAAAACCACCTTTTTCTCTTTGGCCCTGCAGTGGTGACAACCTGGGTTATACCCGCATCTTGTGGACTTGAGAAAGTTCAGAAGTAAATCCAGACCCATCCAAGAACCGGTAACAGACTAGGTCCTGAGTCTATATATCACGCAGATTGTAAAGTAGTTAGAGGTCTTTGGTAGAAGGGGTACTTAGAAATTTCAAGCATTTATTTTAACAAATGAGCTGGTTTCACTGGAAGTACCTTAAAGTAAACAGGAACTTAAAATATTAGATTCTTAGTTATAAAACATGTTCATCCTCTGTAGAGTCTTATTTTCTGACTGTGGACAAAAACCTAAGAGTTCGAATTTGATTTCATTTACATCAGTTGTACCTTCACTGATTTAAATGTGGTTAGCTTTGACATGAATGCTCTCTGTGCTTGCTCCCATCAGCTTTACTGGCTTCTTGTAGTCTCATGCATCAGGAACAGAACTTTTAGGTAAGGACATTTTTGCAGCCACAGTTTCTTCAGATTATGTCTGTATTATTGGTTGTTCAAAACAATGGAAAACTGGACAGGGGTCACTGAAGACATCATCCAAGGATGATGAAGTTGTTCAGGTGCAACAGAAACCATGTGTTAATGGCAATTGTCTTGTACAGAGTCTAATCCAACCAGCAATTGGTCAGACAAAACATAGTTAAAATTTGTAAAGGCACAAGTAAGGCATAGGCTCACATTACTTTTAATGATGGAATATAAAGTAAGAAAGTACTACTGAAAATCTGTTCCACAGTCTTGGTTTTGAGGTCCGTCTAATCTTGGAGTGGCAAGAAGCATCCTGATACTTACCATTCTCTTGACCATTCTTCCCATAGTCCCCTCAAGGATTAGGGATCTTGCAGAGGAGAACCCCACTGTCTGCCACCCTGGCACCTCAGTCTCTCCTTGGTATTTCATTCAGTAATACCACCTCATTTTCTGAAAGCTGAAGACATTTCAGGTTTTTCCATCTAATTCTGATTGTGGCTGGGTCCTTCTGCTGTTTGGAGTGAACACCATGCACACTCATACTGTTCTCTTCTGCCTGCAGTTGTGTAGGATGTCATTTTGTCATCATACCTCTGGTGAATACGTAGGGTTATAATACCCATCTGCTTATCTGGTTCTTTGGCTTTTGGGTTGTTTTTTCCCTTTTGTTGATAGCCAGTTCCTCAGCATTTCTGATGTCTCCCAGTGTCAGTGTTTGTCCTTCTAATGAGTGAATCTTTTCTTCCAGTGCAGCCACTATGTTGCAGCTCACACAGCACAAGTCCCTCCTGGTTTCAGGCAGGAAATGAAACATGGCACATCTGTTACAGATCACAGCTGCTATCCTGTCACTGGCAGTTGCAGTGTTGAGGCTAAAAGTGCACACAGAAGAAATGTTAAGACATTTCCTTCCCAAACCTAGTTAGCCAGTCTCTGTGCCTGGCAAATGACCTATGTACTAAATCTAACCAGAAAAGCAGAGATCAACAGTGAGGTCTTTCAGACATTTGGTCTCATCAAATGTCTGTAGTCATGACTTCATAGAGACACACAGACAGGGAAAACTGGCTCACCTTGCCCAGAAGGCTCAACACGCAGGGACAGCCAGGATTCTACCACGTTAAAAATGCCATACATGCATCTCATGCCACCAGCCTGCTCTGCTCCTCCACATCCAAGTACAAGCTCTTGAGGCAAATCTTGCTGTTAGGCATTTTTCTTGTATTTTGAGTGTATTTTCCTGAGTAAAATCAAGTAACTGTTTTCAGCCAATAACAGAAGCTCTTACTCAACATTTATTAAATGTTGCTCATAAATAATAAGCTTTAAAACGTGTCACTGCTGCTTTTATTTGCTTTTGTCAAAATAAATCCTGGACTGAGACTTTCAAACATCAAGCAAATTATCCACATGTTTAAAAAAACAGTGTGGACTGAGTGGATGTAATAGAACTAGCAAAATCATTTGTCTTCCCATAAGCAATTATAAGTGTGTATATATAAGTCTATATATGTAAGATCAGACTGTTGAGGATGCAAATATGGCTTCCTTTTTTTGAAAGTTTATTTTCACCCAGTGAGGCAGGGAAGTGAAAATTTAAACTAAACACAGATGCTGACTCATATTTTAATTGTGCTGTTTGATCATTTCCATTTTGCACCTTGTTAGAACTAGGATGTGCCATCAAGTCAATTTTAATGCCTGGTTAGAGGCATGAAGGGAGGGAACACAGCAGAAGTGTTTGGAGAGGAAATGTTTGGATTTAGCTTTAATAGATTAAACTCCATTATAATGCTAAGAAAATCTAGTCCACAAGAAAGAGACTCCTGATTCCCAGGCACTGAGTGACATGGGCAACTTTTTGTTAGCCACAGAAATGCAATCTCTTTCTTTTTTTAATTCCTTTTAGATTAACAGACAGTGGTACGTTATGAAACTTACTGGTTTTTCAACTCTGGTAGGAGCATAAACTACTGACATAATGTCACAGTGGCAGTCTCTGATGTATTTATTAACCAGTACCAATATAGTTGCAGTTATTGCTTTACTTGTGCACACAGCTACGGATACAAAACTCTTCTATTGCATCAACTGTATTTTCTTTATCTCTTGATGTTCGCATTTCTATATTCTTTTAATCTGCATTTATATGTGGAGCCTAGTATCTGTATATTATCAAAAGCTGTATTTCAAACTAGGAGGCACGACATACAGCTAAAGGCAAGAAAGACAATGGGAAACAAACCATCCAAAACCTTGGCTGTTGCTATAGGAAACATGGTACATATACAAAGTTCACTTTATTCTTTATTTACCACATGATATTTGAATTCCTAATTCTTTAAGACCAGTTACTTCTGGGTAGTAAGTGTCTTGCACCTCTGACATACTTAAAACTGAGGAAAAATGTTAACAAACTTACAGAAAAGAAAAAAAAAAAGGGAGAAAAAGAAAGCAAATGTGTCCATTGGTCCAAGGAAATTCAGCTAAGGTACAAAGGTGATGTCAGGTAAGAATTTGAATTTATGTCCAAGATTAGAAATACTACAGTTTTGGTTTAACATTTGCCACAGAAGCAGGACTCAAAGTTGCTGAAAGTCTGTATCAGGGTTTGCCCAGTCCAAAGTTAAAGTTTCTTTAATTTAGTGCAGTGTTTGGGCTTCTTGCTTACTTTACCACATTTTCAGTGAGCTTTGAAATCCAGCAAAGTTACGAAATGAAAACAAATCCTAAGGTTTGCAAAATATACATTATTAGTTCATGTCTGCAGGTCTTCTTCACCAAACTGAAATAATGATTTTATTTTTGATCAGTTAGTAAATGCCAAGGTAATTGGTAACTTTTCATTGAGAAAAGAAGAATAGGTTTTTATTCGGTTTTTATGAAATATTAACAAGTATTCGAAGCAGAATTGATGACAGAGAGCAGAGAGGATTTCACAGCTAACTTTAATCATCCTACTATATTCATGGAAGTTTGGCCACTTAATAGCTGGCTCAGAGTACTTCACCAGGCTCACTGCTCTGACAAGGGGATCCTGTTTTTCCTGCTGTCTGTAAGAGGCAACCCAAGAAGATGAGACAAGTCTATCTAGACAGAAGAGTAAATCAATATAAATATGGTCCTAATTTATTCAGTATGCAGAGAGAGTACATTTATCTGCAAAAAAAGTATGCATGTTGGGGTTTTTTCACATTAATTCTTGACAGACATGTCTGTCTGATAAGTATAAAGTAATCCTTTCACTCAGTTTAATAACGCCTCAAGAAACAACATGTTCTCGATAACATAAAGACATTTGTTTGGTAGTATGGTAATAACTTTTCAGATGGAATGACCTGGTGCTTATATAACAGCACAATGTGTCTATAAACAAATCTGGAAAGTAAGTTTGCTGCTGTAATGTTTGTTGGCTTTACATTGGCCAGTGTTTACAAACTAGAATCTGTAAGTATGCTTAACTTGTTAAAACTTCCTAAATAAAGAAAAAGAAGTAAACTGTCAAATAAGCAGATGCTTACTGAGAGCTTTAAAAACTATTTATTCAGCTGGTATTTGTTCCGTAAGTCCAATATCAGTATTACAATACTGTAATAAAACAGAAGCCTTTACTACAGTTTATTATTGTAGAAAGCTGGGACTAATCTTCCTACCACTGGCCCCCAAGTGCATCTCTCAACTAGTGACCTCTCTGTTCCTAAAGCTTCCTAATACGCTTTTTATTTCTGATGTCACTTTCCCACCCTTTGAAGCACGTAAGTTGGCATGTGTCATTGTACCAATATAAACTTAATTTCTGCTGCTGCCTTTTGACATTTGGTATTGGCAAGTATTTAAAGGAATTTACTTAATGCAATAAACAGGCTGTATTTAGTGTCCTTCCTGTGATTCCTGTGTGTTGCCATATAGGGAGTGGGCAGTGTTTGTAGTTGATGAAGTCAGACTTCTTGTTTGCAAATAATGGACTACAAAATATTCTGAAATAAATATATTCACTTTCTTACATGAAAAATATGTCCATAGGGCTTAGAGCATTTTAGCACAGCAAGGTCTTTCAAGTAAAGTGAAGGGAAATTAAAGTCTGTATTTCAATGAATATATCTTGGGTTTATCAAACTGTTGCTAAAATTGTGCTTTTTCTTCTGTTATTGATTCCTTACCATTTGCCCTGTTAATTTCTTTTAAAGCCATTATAACATTGACAGAATAGTATGACAAGTGTATATGCCAAGAATAGCTTCTAATTTCTTCTACAGGTTTTATCAACTAAGCTGGGCCTTCAGTAGTGTTATGCCATGCTAAGATGTCTCTCTCTATAGTTTATAAACTCAGTGAAATCAGACATCCAAACAGATGAAGATGAAAAATGTTTGCCAGTCACCAAGTGGATGATTATCAGAAAATACCTATTATAGACCAAAAAGAATCAAATTACTTTTAATATGATGGCAACATCTGATGCAAGGCATTGTTGTCTTCTACAGATAAATAAGTTGAATATGAATGTACTTGACAGTATGTATTATGAAATGCATTATGGTCTGGAGACTGAGTGTTGCCCTAACAACCAGATGATATTTCCTTAATTAAGTGTAATTTTTTTTCCATATGTGATCACAAGAGGATTCTGCAGACTCTGGTGAATTAATGGTCTGGCAAATGCATATGATTCTCTGCTCTAGGTAGCTGTCAACTTCAAATATGTTAAGCTGTCTTAGGAAAGCTGCAAAAACTTTATTTGTTTTTCCAACTTCTTTTCCTAATGTATTAAATGGTATGTGTTTAGGGACTAGAATATATGTATTTTCTATTCAAAAATAATATGTTTACTGTCTTTAAGCATTTTTTTTGTCCTTGATATATTTCCTTTCAAGTCCATATTTTCTAAAATAGTTTATTTGCAAATCCTGTATGTCTTCTTACTTACTGAAAGACATTTGCTATCAGATTTTTCCACTGAGTGTCTGGCACATGTGTTTGCTTCACTAAATCATAGGTTTTCCTTCACCACTGCCCCGTCTTCATTTCCAAGTTCCTGAATTTATGCGCAGGAAAAGCTATCAGTCTGTCTTGTCTGTAATCACAGCAAGTTCCTCCAACCATACCTTTGCAATAAACATCTCTGCAAAGAAAGCTTGGTGTTTTAAGGCTCTTGGACATCCTAAATTAATTGCAGCCACTACTGCTGGCAGTGCAAGGCGGCATGAAGCTATGGTGTGGGTGTGACTTTCTGCTTAGCCTCATTGAGCTTACAAGTGGAAGCTCACCTTGCCTGTCACAGAAAGCCCTGAGGCAGTTCCCCATCTCTACGCCAAAGGAGAAGAATGCAAACTGATAACTGTTTATCAGTTGACAGATTTGGTCTGCACAAAGCTTACAATTTCTTACCATAACCAAAAAGTGCAGGTGGGTGTCCAAACACCAAGAACTCTTCTGACTGTGTGGTATCCCAGGCCACTGATTTTGAACATACAGCAAGAACATTGTTTTCCTTGGGTATGGTGCTGCTTCAGACTCTTGCACTGAATCTAGTATGCAAAGACTGCCAAATGGGTTGAGTGAGTGTATGCCCCATAGATGTGCATTCAGACTTTCAGCAAAAGGGTAGATTTTCAGGGAAAATAGAGAAGCATGAAAGAGAAATGCCATGTAAGCAAGAAAGAAGGGCTTTTGAATAGAATATTAATTTTACTATGCCGTAAGAAATTTTGTGGTGAAAGTTTGTGACTATCTTGATTTGTAAGGACCTGTGCCAACAAGAAGAAGGATAGCCTTGTTGTAGTTTATTAGAATTACTTAATCAGTGGGTTAATCAATGTAAACCAGTGCAATTTATTATAGCCAAGAAAGAGGCCAAAGTGTTTGCAAGTACTGCAGGTTTGATACTTGCACGTTGATCAGCTTGGTTTATAAGCATTTATTTGGAATCACAACAGATATTCTATAGAGGCTAGTTTCTATAATTTGCTAAATTTCTCTGGGGACTCTTGTCAGTGCAAGGAATGTAATGTGCTGTGAGACGTTGTCGTGGTTTAAACCCAGTCACTCACTCCCGGTGAGTGGTGCCGGGCTGACAACAATCGAGGGCCCCCCCCCCTCAACGGGGCTCTCCCCTTCCCCGCTCCCGGAGGAACGGGGAGGAGGATCAAAAGAGTGCAACTCCTACGGGCTGAGACAAGAACAGTCCAGCAACCAATGTACAACACAAATCACCACCGCTACCACCAACGACAGCAATGATAAGAGAAAATAACAAGGGAAGAGAATACAATACCACCGGCCAAGAAACGAGTCCCACCCGGAAGCCCGTGTCCTTCTGGGTAACTCCCAGTTACCCCCCACTGCGGGCATGATGTGCTGTGGTATGGAATACCTCTTTGTCTAGCCTGGGTCAGGCGCCCCGTCTCTGCTTCCTCACGGCTTCCCCTCCTCCCTGGCAGAGCATGAGCCTCACAAAGTCCTTGGTCAGGGTAAACATCACTTAGCAACAACCGAAAACATCGGTATCACCAGCACTGTTCCCAGGCTGGAAGTCAAAACACAGCACTGCACAGCTACCATAAGGAGAAACATGACTGCTACTGCTGAGCCCAGGACAGACATAAAACAAGCATGTATGTATTTCATATGCTAAGGGTATTTCAAAAAGGACTGACCAAGCTGAGCCTACTTCCTCTTTACCATTGCATGCAAATAATGAGTTCACAGAGACTGAAGAACCTACTTCTCAGATAGGATGCACATAGACAAAATATTGCTGGAAGGTGAGAAAAAATTAATTGGTACTTCCCCAGCATTTTTTATTTTTGGTTATTTTTTATTTGTGACTGAAAATTTGAAATCTTTTGCGTCTTATCAGATCCTCGGCAATGCACTCACATAGCTGTGCAGTAATAAAGGGGAGAAAGACACGTAAGAACAGGTGTTCTGAGGGTTTTGGAACTAGTTTATTTAAAATTCCTGTTCAGCTGTGGATTTTGTCAGTAATCTTAATGGAAAAAAAAATGTCAGTTTTCTTTTTTTATTAAGCAAATACGTTCAGCTGTGTTTTCCACACTTTGTAGTAGACATAATGTGACTGTGCAAATTTATAATGTGTGCATACAAACATACATATGCACAAAGCAGAGATATTATTTGGTAGGCAGAAATGGCTGAAATGCCTCCTTATTTCACTATCTACAAGAAAGAGTGGATTACTGTTTCTGATTTTCTCAACATGGGAATTAGTATTTTACACCATAAAACTGAAGAGACTCAACACTTCACTAAGGCATGGTGTTACTAACATGGTACCTTGGGGAGTGGGAGAGCAAAACGCCAGGAATATGAATAGCAGAGAAGCTCTCTCCAAAACTCCTCTAGTATGTCTTTTGTTTCATTTCTGTTCAAAGTCTTGCACTGGCTTTAGTTCATATGCTGCTTGTTATTAATGTCTTTTTTTTCATGTGGAGAAGAAAAATGCTTTTAGACACTGTGTATGTGTTTTAAGTGGGTGTCACTACCAAACTTACTGTCAGTAGCTGGTCTTACTTAATGGGCTATAAAGTGTCATGAGTAAGGGTTCTTAATTGACACTGGAAAAATCCAAGATAATCACTATAATAGGATGAAGATCTCAGAAACTAAAGATTTTAGAAGTCTGAGGAAATTGGGGACATATGTGTTTTGTCTGTAAGATTGTTCTATATACAATATGAAAAAAAAGAAATGACAGGCATTTTGCAATGTACAGTAGCCTTCATCATAGAAAGAATATATGCATTTTTTTGTCAGAAGCAATGAAGTAAAAATTGACATTTAATTGGAACCAACATAAAATGGCCTCATTAGTGGTGCAAATAATACATGTGGGTAGCTTGGTTGTCAATAGGAACAAAACATATTTCCTCTGACAGGTATATTAGTCTCTCTTAAGATTCCTGTCAAGTTTTCAGTCAGGTTCACTCATTTAGAGAATGCTGCCTTTTTCCTTTCTTTTTAAGTGAAATGTTGAAGTGTAAACGATGTGTGTTTCTAGGGTGCTGTGATAACGCCGACAATGGACCACACTATGTCAATGCAGCCAGCAAGTATGATGGGCCCTCTGACCCAACAGATGAACCACCTTTCCTTGGGCACAACGGGAACTGTAAGAACATGTATTATACTATTTACTTTCTGTATTGCAAAACATTCATTACTTAACTGAGTTTCTCAAGGTAATTTATTGCTCTTGGGTTTTCAGTGCTTCACCTTTTTGCCATTTTAATATTGCAGTGATTTACTTTGATTTTTCTCCATATCCAGAGATTTCTGGCCCTGTCTGAGCAAAGATATCAAAGTGTTTTTCATTACAATGAATGGAAACATAATGTATGACACAAACAATATCCTCATATTGCTACGTCATGCAAATGTGTTTACAGATATGTTTCTAAAACAGTCATACAGTCAGCATTAGGTATTATAGGACAAAAATGATGAAGTAGTATGAGTATTAAAGCAGCAGGTCAACAAAATTCTACTCTGTACTTAGCAGGAATTACCTGTACTAATTCTCGTGTAAATATTAGTTTTTTAATCAGAAATATCTTTCATGTCAATCTAGAAAGTTTTATTCCTCTAGGAAATGGGAGTTCTGGCTTCATGGTAGGATCCACTACTCAATTCTAAACCATAGCAGCCAGCTATGCTCCGGGCGTCATATAGCAGCCATCATTTGCTCCAGGCTCAGAAATGTGATTTTGGGTCAAGGTCAGCTGTGTTTCCAGTATACTATATTTAAATATGCATATTTCAACAATTATTTTCTCTTTAAGCTGTGTCAGATTCAAGTAACACCCCCAGAGTCAGAGAAGGGTAAAAAATACTCTCAATAAAAATGATTACAACTCTTTGAAAAGTACAAAAGCCTTCACAAAATGAGTGGTGGTTTGATATGTGAATGTGTGCACACTGCATACACATGTATATTTTTAAGAAAATGCAGGCATAAGCATTACACTTTTATGTCTTTATCACACATGCTCTTTACCTAATAATTACTTGAAAGATCTATTATGTATTTAAAATTTTTATCTTTTTCTCCAGTCTACTACTTGATACTAATCGATAGAGCATCTTTTTCCAACCTTTTTTAAAAATTTAATAGGTACTGAGTAAAGTTGCATCTGTACAGGCTTACTTAGCCCCCTGTATCCACTTAGCCACTTAACTCCAGTTTCTTTCCACCTTATTTAAAAAAACTCTGTTAAGATCTGAGACTTGTGGTTTTATTTCTGACAAAACTTAAAGATGATGATTTATTGTTTATTCCTGTTATTTTAAATATTTAATTCAATAGTCAAAAGATGTAGGAATTGCATCTCAAATCTAATATCAGCATTTTTCCTCTGAAGACATGAAATCGCAGCAAGCACGAGGACTCATGAGAATTTCTGCATATGTAATTGCTGCCTCTCAAAAGTGTGGTTAGAAATTAAGACAAGGAAATGGAAAATGGTTGGGCTGCTGGGCAGCTGCTATGAATTTTTCCTTCTGTCTATCATTTTAATTTCTACAACTCTTGTGCACATTGTCTTCTGTGATCGTTTTCTTGCAGTCTTAATGCTATGAAAGTCCCAGGTAATGTTCTGTTGTGACACTATTACAATGGTTATAGTAACAAATCATTTGGGGAGGCAGGGAATGGACTCTGAAAGGCAGTGAGTGATCTAGAGGGCAATAATAAGATCCTGAATTTATTTTACTGCAACTGAAAGGAGATATTTCCTTCCTTTTCCTAGCTCTTTACACAGTCTTATCTTTCAAGATCACAGCATTCCCTGATAACTTATGAAATACATTCAGAATATATATACCATATAGATTTATGTTTAGCATCTTTAAAACTCCTAACTCTTACACAAAACGTAAAGGGCAAGAAAGAGTAAATGACTGATGGCTGTTACAATATCCACAGGTTTTTCATAAATCTCAGATGGCACCCTGTTTTATCGCATATAGGATTTCTTTTTGGCAAAAACACCACCAGCACCATATTCAGTTAAATTCCTCATGCAAGCAGGATAATCATGGAGGTCATCAGGTATTCCTCCTGTCAGGAATTAAAGGGAGAGTGTCAGGATTTGGGCTGCCGATAGCAGTTTTGTTGGATGTATCCATCCTGACTTGAAATTGTATCTTCCTAATGTGTTCTGTTACTGAAAAACTGTGTGAAGGGAAGGGACAACCTATTTAGACATATGATTTATTTAGACATAATTTTACTTCATTTATTCTGAAGTCTGAATTTCAGTTCAGACAGAAGCATTGAGCATAAAACCTTTACAAATTGAACAGAGTCCAAACCATGCTCTTATGAATGCCTCAGCAGGACTAAGTTTTATGTGAGTTATAAGATAAAAACTAAATGTTTATGTTCTGAATATATTTTTTAATTTTATCCTTAAAACTGTGCAAGAGGGTGCCATAAAGAGCCACTAGCTGCCATTCAAGAGACCAGGCAGATTTTTTGAGGCAAACAAACCAGAAAGTCACAAACAGTTCTGCTCAGTGTTGGCTGTAGGTGTCCCAGTTTAATTTAAAAGCTTGCAGTATGTAAAGCAGTTTGTTTTAAAAGGCTTTCATACGTTCACTTCCTTAGACAAACCATTTTGCTAATTAACATAACATATTTTTCAGCCAAAGCAGACCTCTGTGGTCACTTCAGGGCGAGTTGACTTCAAACCCACTTCCAAACCTGCCCGATTCAGGATGAATGCTGGGTTTCTAAAATACCGGTTCAACAGAAAATCTATTATCTAGTGAGTAAGCTAGAGAAATAGCATAAGGGCCTATGCATGCCTCATATCTTGTGGGACTTACTCTGCCTTTGGATGCTCTCTAAAAGATTAAAATACTATGCCCAGGCTGGAGCCATTCCACAGGAGTGACTCTTCATGGAGAAGCACTCTTTAGCCCTTCAGTGAGGCAAATTACCTGTGTAAGAGTGGCCTCTGCCAATTCCTGCCTCAACACCAGAAACTGCACTTGAGTTTTGATCTCTTAGTCCTGAAGCACACTTTAAAACTCATAGGAACTGGGGGGGGGCAGCTGCCTTCATCCCTGCCTGCGCTTTTTAGTCACCAGCCCTGGCAGGGCATTTCTCGCTAAATGTTGGCAGGGCTGCTTGCTTCCAGCTGGGACCATCCAGTTCAGCAGCCAAAACAGAGCAGTTTTCCTACAGACACATTCACAGCCAGCTGCCTTTCCCTTCTGCTATGGGAAGCCTTCAGTAACTGGCTGCAGTAAGCACAGACCAGAAAGCACAAAGAATTTTGTTTAGGAAAGTTCTCTTTCTCTCCAGAACCCCCCAAAGAATGTGTATTTTATTTTATTCTCTTTTTTTAATATTTTCATTTCTTATCTATTATTGAATTGTCTGCATAAAATCAGACATCTCTGCTATACTAAACACTCCTTAATCAGGAGGATGCACGAAGGCTATCAAGATGCCAGGGCAAGTGAAGAACCCAGATCCATCTTTACTTGATTTCACTGCCCACAGCAGAAAACATACAGCTGCAGCAAATATTCCAGGCCAAAGGATAGTATAGGACACAGAGGAAGAGAGGAGTAATGATATGCAGTTTGTGGCAAGTCGACCCTGTGTTTCTGTGATAGATTTTTGTACAGCATTTGCATCTCCCATTTACTGTGCCTTGTGCTTCGTCCACCAAGAACATAATTCCTCTCTGCCCTTATGAAAATCAAATTCATTTTTGCTAGTGAAAATACAGTTTATATTACTGATGAATTGAGAGGCAGGTGTGCTGCTCTAATCACCTCCTCAATCTGCCTGAAATCTGGAGTTAAGCAGAGGGATAGAATCTGGAATCTGCCAGACAAATTCCTTCTGCCATATTTATATGTATTTATCATATTACCTCTTCACTCAAAAAGAGCAGAAAGCATTTATACTTGTGCACTGGCTTTGGGCAGGCATGTAAAGAAAACCTAAGCATAAATTTTGTTAAGATTACAGCAAAAAGGCAGTAACTCTGCATATTCTGAGTGAGGTGACACTCACCCTCAGCTCCTACAATTGTATTAAAATAAAATTTTAATGCCAGAAGACATAATGTGAAGACTGACAACCAGTTTTAAAATGGAAATTTTTCTTTTGTTTACTAGTTTAGTATCATTATTTATTACAGTAAGTCTTGGTTTTCCTATGTAATATTCATCTGCAATTAGGTCTGTTGTTAAAAAAGGTACCATAGAGGGAGAATAGAGTGATTGAGCCTGTAAGGGCAGCATTGAAAGAGCAGCATTAGTATGTGTTTAATAATGTATGGAGGCTGGAATTGTTCCATCATCAGTCTGTCATTCAGAATGTTTCCGATACAGCCATTGAACTGACATCTGTTTTGTGGTTTAATAAAGTTGTGATTGATGCCTAAGTGGATATAATACAAAAACCTTTAGAAATATAAAAAATGAGCAGTCGGATCGTTGTTTTCACTCCCTGTTGCTTGGCTGCCTTTTACTGCAGCACTTCCACATTTGGCCATCAGCAGCAATAATCTGCCTCTTCAGTGGGAAGAAGATTTGCTCTATTCTTTCTCCTCTGCTTCTCATCACTGAAGGAAGTTTTCTGTTCTGCACTTTCTGGATTTGGGTTTCTCTCCCCTCCCTCCTGTTAGCATCCATTTCAGATACCCCTTGGGTTCCAGTGTCATCTAACAGATTGAGGCGGCCTTTGTTACATCTTGTTGGCAGAGGGGTAATTCCAGCTTCTTTTTTTCCCTCTCTTTTGGAACTGCCTTACCATAGTCTTGTTTCATCTTAAACTTCTGAGGCTCATACCAATGAGAGAATAAGTAGAAGCCAGATTTTTACTAAAACTGCTAGCTCAAGTGTGCTGCTTAATTGTTCTTCACCCCTGCAGACAGTTTACTCAGCTTTCAGCTTCTAATGTAAAAACATAATAGGGAACTCTCTCATGCACTTTTTAAACAAACAAGCAAAAACCTCCAAAAAAATATTAATTGTTCTGGATACCACTGCATTAAAAATGCAGTCAGGTGGAAGAACTGCATTTATGTAATGTAGGATTCTATTGAAACTGCAAACCACCCTAACTCAGCTTTCCTGGTTTTATAGTATCACCAGTTATCTCTCACTGGAATAACAGGCTTGTTATGCAGGTACATCAGCCTTATCTTTCACTTTGTTGGTTCTTTTTGTTGCAAGTGGAGCTCGATGATATCTTCAGAACCCTTCAATGGAACAACAAGCTTTTTATAAGTTTTTTATCTTTTATTTCCTTTGGGTACTCCCTGGTCACCCAGTGGTTTAAAATGTCACCTAAAGGCCTCAGCAGAATAACTGCTTTGTTAGATAGGGTAGTTTTTTTTCATGTTTACTCTGCAATTCTATTTCCACATACTACAGCTACATGGAGCTGAAACATCATTGCATTCCCCTGATGTTCAGATCCTTTTTCAAAAAGGACTCTGTTATTCTAATTGTATGTCAGAAGGTCCCTGGAGAGTTACAGGAGCAAAGTTTCTTTGCAGTCTTGTGCCTTTCATGTTATCAGGTGTTAATCTTAAAGCTCTTTTATTTTATTTATTGACTGATTCAGTTACTGTTTGTGTGGAAAATATGTGACTGAACCCCCTGCAAGTGGAATTACCTTAGTTCATGCTGCAGCTAAGATCATCCTCATCCATTTAGTCAGCCAAGGTCCCTGGCAAATGCAAGTGATTAACAACATGAGTTTGTCTGGGGCAGGAGGTCCCCTTAAGGAGAAACTATTCTTGTTGCAAAGAAGAACAGCATAAGCTCCCTTGAGATTTATAAAAAAACAAATAACTCTTCCTGCACCTTTCTTCCCAAACAGCCTTTTGAAAGGCAGCTCCAAACTGCCTGATGCATAATTTGAGATAACAAAGGGGCACTCGGTGCAACGGAAAAGCACCAGATTCCAAGCAGTCAACAAGGAACAAATAACTTTTTGATGCATTTAATCAATTTGCAGAATCCACTGCCACTAAGTATTATTGAGACAAATAGGTTAGCAATCTTAAAAAATAGATTTGACGTTTCTATAGGGAAACATTTGCAGGTGCAGCAGTAGGGTGGAAAAAATCTTAACTTGATAGTATCAGCCAAACACCTGCCAGGATGAACAAGGAAGGCTGGGATCTTTTCCCTTTTTGGGCCATCCTGAAATCCCACAGATTCTTGCAGGAACTGGGCTGATCAGCCCTTGTGTAGAGGAGGGTCTTTATATCAGCTGTCTCAGCAGCGGTTTCAGTCTGTATTTGACCAAAACTGTCATTAGATCGTATTTTTTAATTAATAAGAGTTTATAAATTCCAATTTCTATAGTGTTCCTCTTCTGAATTCAGCTTTACATTCCCACCATTTGTTGGCAGTGGCTTACTGTTTGCCTTTATGTGTAAATTGTGCCTACCTTTGAAGCCACTGCCTGACATAGGCAGAGAAAGGGGAATGTAAAAGGAGGATGAGCACTGACAGAAGGAATTCATTTTTTGGTTCAAGCAGCCCTTCGTACGAGCCCAGAGTGTCAGTAGCTTTTATTGTGTGTTAAATTTTACCTTCACATGACACTTCAACAAATGGAAAGTGCTTTTGTTGAGGACTCCTTGCCTCTCTTTGAGGTATCAGCTACCGACTCAAAGTGACAATAGCCCAGATTCCCTTTCAGAGAAGCACTCAACTCCCCGGTTGTGGTGATAATATGTTAAATTAACACAAAGCAACAGTGATGGATCAGCAAAGCAAAAAGTATCAGCCAGAAAAGCCATAACTATATAACTTCATCATCAGACAAATGTCATTCATATAATTAATTTGCAGCTTGCATCATGTATCTGTGAACTGGAATATTTAAAGTCTTGTTTCTCATATATTTTCTTACATATGACTGCTGTAGTTCTATTTTGTGATTTCTGGAAGTGCTACCTGAAGGACATTGAAGGACAATAGTAATGTAGCTCAAAGCCACTTCTTCCAAAGCGTGTTTGCTATTTAATGATAGCCGTGCACTTCATGTAAAATGAAAGTCTGTATTTTGGAATAATGAATAGAAACCAACAGCCATAAAATTAATCGTATCTGACATATAGTTAGTCGTCTACAGCATAACCTCCCCCAGAAGGCTTACCTTTATTTATACTCCCAGAAATTTGTTCATATGTCTGCTAGAGATGAACCAAGATTGCTAACTCATTTTTCTAGCTCCTCATTTTTCTAGATCATTCACCTAAAAACTTTGAATGTTAAGAGGGAAAGTGTATGTTCACACATATTCATGTTAAATTGTGCAAATAACAAGGTAGGTTTTGGGGAGAGAAGGTTCATTTAGTTTGATTTGGCTTGGCTTTAGTGATCTGCATAAGATTTAGCTGAAAGAGGCTCTTTATTTAGCAGACAGGGAGGTAGAAAAGAGGAACAAATAATAGGTTAAAAAAAGGTGTAAATAATTCTAGGTTAGAAATATCCTGCCAGACCTACATCTGACAAACTCAATAAAAGGTGGAAACCAAAAGTACTCTAAATTTTAGGCCGGTCATCTGTATTTTCTTGATGTCTTTCTTTTCTGTAAATGTTTTCCATTCTGTAATCAAGAACATACCTCTTTGCCTTATTAGAATGAAACTTTCTGTAATTATTCTGCCTGGGTTTAAAGTAGACTCCAGTGATTCTGACATAAATTATGAATATGGCTTTCCATAGAAGTAATGAATCCAAATCATAATGGTGCAGGCAAACTCTAGGGGGTTCTGTAACCCAAGACAAGTTTGAGGATCTTAGAGAGGTGAGGGTTTTTTTTTTCAGAACTGTGAAAAGCAACCAGAGTTGGTGCTTCCACAGCTCTTCTCTGCCAAGAGCTGGGAAACAAGTCCTATGATATGTCTCCACATGTTACAAGTGCATGTAAGCGCAACAAGAAGTCATTAAATCCTTGAAGGGGCTGTATCTTTAATGGAAAAGAACAACATGATATATTATACAGAAGAACGACTACTCTCTACTAAGCACTCTTGAAGTCATTCACACAATACCAGTTCTGTCTAAGGTGAAGTATTTGAATTGTATCAACTTCAATCACAAATGCCGTAAACTTTAGCTGAAAGAAAAGGGAGCGAAGGTGATAAACAGTAGCTTGTAATACAGTTTAGGTATGTGAAGGGCATCAATGGAACGGAGGAAATGGTTGTAATGGTGCCAACAATATAAATTAGGATATGAAGGTGAGATAGTGAAAGCATAACTTGAATATCTTGCAGAAATTGCTCATATATTGAGAGCTAGACTAGTGTTTGAAATTAACCATGAAAGGTCACTGTTTGGGACATCTAGAACTCAACTGGGCCAAACACCTTAAAATCTGCAGTAGGGAGTTTCAGATGTTTACGCAAAAACAGGCCAATGGTCCAACAGCCTTTTTTCATCTTCAACCGCTGTTTTCCATTGGAAAGAGATATTGTTATTTCAATTCAAAACAGGTAATATAATTTAATCTTTATTTTCTATTCATTTAAGTAATGAGAATTCAGGAAATTGTAAAAACTTCTGAAAATGATTGCTGAGCATGCTGTACCAAGACTCAGAAAAGTGCTGTACATGCAACTAATATTTATGATGTCTGCATTTTGCGCAAAGACTAAACATATGTTGCAAGTGGCCATTCACAGTATTCACTTACGAAAAAGATTTGGGTTCAAGAGTTAAAATTGACATTTCAGTATGCGTGGATTAGTAACTATAATGCTTGCTTTTGCCTTTATTTTTTTTCAGTGGGATGGGTACATTTTGTTAAGCAAAACGTTTCTACTCAGAACAGCAACCTTTGAATTACATTCTCAATGGTTTCTCATAGGGAAAACTACACTTCCAGGGACTTCGAAGAGACACTACATTATAGATGCTGCAGTGTTTCTGGAGCTGACATGTTGCCACATTATTGAAACTGCACACAATGGAGTTGAAAGTTAATTTAATTTTAAGGATGTTCAGTATGTTTCATATTGTAATCATAGTGACAGAAATAACATAGCCTGTGTGTTGAGCAAGGGCCTGGGCCTGCAGATGCTTGCAAAAATAATATTCCATTGAATTTCACCTCCTTTTCCCACAGTGTATCCCACTGAACTTCAGTGCACAGTGCATTTCACAGTTAATCCTCATGCCTTATCAGATGTTTGGCAAGCCGATAGCCCAAAGGTTTAAGCTTCCTCTAAGTTAAATTGCTAGTACTTTTGAGGTATCTTTCGTATTTTCATCCAGAAAGAGCAGCCTGTTCAGGGTTAATTCATTTGTAAATCAAGGTTAAATGAAGGAACGAAGAGTCTTCATACACTGTAAGACACTGGGATCCTGGCTATACAGTGATTTCAGCCTGAAGTTCTCAAAAAAAGGGTAAGCTTTGTTCAAATGATTTACAGTTCCATAGGGAGCTGCTGATGGCAATAACCTCTGTGCCCTCAGATGGTATTTTATTATTGTTTGTGAGTTATGGGTGGTTCTGTGTCAGTGCTACGAATCTGTAGAATCCTCTTGCTCCTAAAAGACTCAATTTGGAAGAAGAGTTCTGCTATAACTAATGTTTACTATGAAACAGCTCAGTCAGCACATTTCATTAAACTGTAACAAGGGGTTTGAGAGCAGCTGCATTGAGTGTATTTGGGAGTTTGCTGAACTGAGTTGTTTTTCTAGCAAGGTAAATGAACTGTTGAACACAGCAGACTTCTACTGTGTGGCAGACAAGAGTTGCACCACGTCTGGATGGGTCCAGGGAGCAATTGTATGTCAGAAAGGCAGATCTTTTTCCAGTCCCGTGGAGGACTGCTCTACCCTTCGGGATTCATTATTGCTTTCAAATGTGATGGGCACACCTGTATGCTACTGGTTTTGCCCTTTTAATTTTAGCATTGTAATACAACAACAGCCAGTTTCTTAGGAGTTTGGTATCTAAATGTACAAATTATTGCACATTTGCCAGCCTCAACTCCCTGTTTTCCTGTGCTGTGTTTCCCTTGAGTGTTTCCCTCAAATCAGTATAATATTTCTATGGTGCAAACTGATTTCACTGATAAACTTCATGCTGTTTGTTTTCTCTGGCCTGCCATCCACAGTTGTAAGAGGGGTTTGCAGTATAGACCAAAAGATGCTATGACTGACTTTTGGTTTCAACCGCTAAGTCACCTGACTATTCACTTCCTAAAGTACAGATATAACCTTCATTCTGCTCTGCTGCCAGCCCTTCCTATGTAAAACATCAGCACTGAGCTAAGAAATGGGTTGTATTTGTTCTCTTTACAATGACCATTTTTGCCAGTGCTAGTCTAAATGACAAAAATCATAGTGACAAAAATGTAATAGCAAGGTAAAGTGAGTATTTGGCAATAATGGTATTCCCACCCATGACCTTACCTATATCCACAGAATCCAAATTGGTGCTCAAAATTTTAGTAGCCAAATGTAATTTTCTAGCAAGAACTATTTTGCTGCCTTTCTTTTAATATGCAGGTTTTCTTAACTAGCTATTAGTAGGGCTGATTATCTTCCTGTGAAGATAATGGACTTTTCTCAGACATCTTAGTTTTCTGGTAATAAATGGTTGCTTTATCAAGGTGGCCATAATTTGATTAATTGTATTTCATTTTAAGTGAGGTTTTCTTTTTTCCTTTACACCTTCTAGACAAATTGTTATATTACACAAAGTTCATTTATAACTTAAAAATATAAGTAGCAACAGCTTCGAAGTTCCTTAATGTGTTGTGGGAAATACGGAAATAGTAGAAACAAATTCCATTCAGTGTATGGACAGTGGCTGAATAAGGAGGTTTCCTTATTTTATTTGTATAGTTTGTGCCTGAACTATTGAGAGCAAAAGACCACTCATCTTCCTGAAATTTCTATCATTTGTTTAAAACTGAGGGTAAGAGAATTGGAAATCAAAATGATTGATGAAAAAAATTAAAGTAATTAACCTGCAACAGAAGGCAAAGAAAAGAGCAATACATTTCAAGGCCTGTAAATCCATTTTTCCTTTTCATTAATTTCTGTGAAATGCCATGATCAGCATTATATTTTCTTGGCTTTACTCATTACCTCTTCAGTGTGCCTAGCACTGAAACTTGCTTGCTTCTCTCAGAATAATCTGTAACAGCCAGTCCTGTATAATAATGATGAAAAAGATTTTAAACTGGAAGTTTGCAAACAACTCAGTGTTCTAAATTGCCATGCCAAAATACATGATGAATGTCAAATACATTTTGGTATTTTTATTTCCTTAAATTCACTAGCAGTATGGACAGCTGTGTCTTGATGGTTGTATTTAATGGTTTTAATCTCACTCTGTTTTCATCTTCATGCTCTGTGTAGTCTTTCTGACGATCCTTCACAACAAGTAAAAAGTTCCAGTCCTGAGGCTAGGATGAGAGTTAAGCAGATGCTGTTTCAGTTCACAATTACAATTCCTTCAAGGCTATTAGGGAATATTATGGCTGGGCAGGCCAGCTGCCCGTCCCCCCTCCTCCATCCTAAGATTAAATTCATTGTCCCTGACATCAGCCATTAAGTGAGAGGAATCTGCAAATGCCCTTATTCAGTTTCAGGAATAACCAGTTTTACGCTTTCTAAATGTGAACTCTGCTAATTTGTATTTTAGGAGTGCAGCTTGGGAGTTCAGTATAACACTCATATGTCAGCAGCAATCCTTCTTTGTAAGGTGAATCATGCAAAGTCCGATGGTTTTAAAGGTGTTGATATAAATTTATTTGATAGAAAAATGGCCATTTTGTCATCTCTGTCATATCCTTGGACAAGAAAATGTGTTGTGGAGTTAAGACTTTCTCCATTGCAAATGTTTGCAGAGCACTTAATCTTTTTTCTTTTATTTTTTTTTTTTGAGTAGAAAGGGAACATTTTGCCGATCCATGAGCACCAAATGAAAATGTCTGAGCTTTCCAGTCAGTCCATGCGCCAAAGCAAGAAGTGCATCAAAAAACCCAGAAAGGACAGCCTAGCCTAGAAATAAGATACTCTGCAAGATCCTCCTGAGACAAACAATTTGCTGACTGGGCTGCAGCATTTGAAGAGGCCAGGCTGTTTCTCTCCACCCTGCTTACTTGTGTGTACAGGCTGAGGTGCATTCGTGCAGCATTTATTCCTTTTCATGTCAGCGGAGCACAGGGATCAGAAAAGTTCACTGAAAACTCCTGTTAGGGCCTGTGGAGAGATTTTTTTAAATATACGCCTATAAGGAAAGCTAAAGATGATTGAATTTTAGTTTGATAGCTTGTAAATGGGCTTTGTCAGCCATGATTCTTATTTTTTTCCAACACTGTACATGACATCCCTTGTCATCAATGCCATTTAAGAGAATACATCTCCCAGCATTGCCTTCTGATGAAAGGAAGGGTTGAAGATATTTTCCAGATTCACAGTCCCAGTGTTTCTTGTGACTATTATTTTAAGGCAGATGGGGAAAAGTGTTCAAGCCTTTTCTTCTATTCCCAGGTGGATCTACCGTAAGTGTTCCCAAGTATCTATAAAGAAGCAGTGGTTTTCCATGGAGAAAAGCTAGATACCCTATTACAGACTGGGGAGAGTGCATGAGACAGTTTATCCTACTGGCCTTATCACTTGTTACAGTTTTGCAGTCATTGACAGCAATACTTCATTAATCTGGAATACTGTGAGAGGATGTATGTTTGAATTTTTGTCAGTTTTAATGCTCAGCAGTGATTCATAATATTCTGTTAAAGTAATATATTGTTAAAAATATGTCTACAGCTCTGACTGTGCATCATGACGCATCTGAAGGATCTTGTCTGCTCCTAGAACACCCATTTCCAAGTTCTGTTAATTTAATTTGCCATTTGGAGCATGGATTTTGTAGTGTTTTCAAGCTGTAACTATACAGACATTGAACAAAGAATCAAAATACATCTCTGGACTTTGTACTTCAATCAGGTGTAATTTTTAAAAAGTTTTATGCCATCAGGATTAAACATGTAGAAATTGCATATAGAAACATCTTAGCAGATACTCGAGAGTATCATTCTGCAAACTGAACATTGGTACATTTTTGTGTTAGATCTCCTTTATGATGAATAGCTCACTATATGGATGTCTACAGCATTTCCTTTCTTTTAAATGTGCACCAATGCAGAACATTGCTGAAGGCCAGTCATGACTGGGGCTTTTCTCTTTTCCATTTTCCCTTTACTCCACCTTGTCTTTCCTTATCTTCAGTTTGCCTTTGGGCCAAGACTTACCCATGTTTTTGAGCTGGATGCAAAATTTCACAACCCCTTGTTCCCTGGGTCTGCTACCACCCCAGGAAAGTGTGTAACTTGTCAACCTGGTTGTATGGTAATGCTTGTGAGGGACACAGTATCACAGTATCACAGTATGTTAGAGATTGGAAGGGACCTCGAAAGATCATCTAGTCCAATCCCCCTGCCGGAGCAGGAACACCTAGATAAAGTTACACAGGAATGTGTCCAGGCGGGTTTTGAATGTCTCCAGGGAAAGAGACTCCACAACCTCCCTGGGCAGCCTGTTCCAGTGTTCCGTCACCCTCACTGAGAAGAAGTTTCTTCTCAAGTTTAAGTGGAACCTCTTGTGTTCCAGTTTGTACCCATTACCCCTTGTCCTATCATTGTTTGCCACTGAGTAGAGCCTGGCTCCATCCTCGTGACACTCCCCCTTTATATATTTATAGACACTTATAAGGTCACCCCTCAGTCTCCTCCAAACTACAGAGACCCAGCTCCCTCAGTCTTTCCTCATAAGGGAGATGCTCCACTCCCTTAATCATCTTAGTTGCCCTGCGCTGGACTCTCTCCAGCAACTCCCTGTCCTTCTTGAACTGAGGGGCCCAGAACTGGACACAATACTCCAGATGGGGTCTCACCAGGGCAGAGTAGAGGGGAAGGAGGACCTCTCTCGACCTACTAACCACCGCCCTTCTAATACACCCCAGGATGCCATTGGCCTTCTTAGCCACAAGGGCACAGTGTTGGCTCATGGTCATCCTGTCGTCCACTAGGACCCCCAGGTCCCTCTCCCCTACACTGCTCTCTAACAGGTCGTTCCCCAACCTATACTGGAACCTGGGGTTGTTCCTGCCCAGATGCAGGACTCTACACTTTCCCTTGTTATATTTCATCAAGTTATTCCCTGCCCAACTCTCCAGCCTGTCCATGTCTCGCTGGATGGCAGCACAGCCTTCTGGCGTGTCAGCCACTCCTCCCAGCTTTGTGTCATCAGCAAACTTGCTGATAGTATACTCAATTCCCTCATCTAAATCATTGATGAATATATTAAGTAATACTGGTCCCAGTACTGACCCTTGAGGCACTCCACTAGTTACAGGCCTCCAACTAGACTCCGCCCCATAGACTACAACTCTCTGGCTTCTCTCCTTCAGCCAGTTCGCAGTCCACCTCACTACCTGATCATCCAGTCCACACTTCCTCATTTTAGCCGTGAGGATGCTGTGGGAGACTGTGTCAAATGCTTTGCTGAGGTCAAGGTAGACCACATCCACCGCTCTGCCATCATCCATCCACCGTGTTATTTCCTCATAAAAGGCTAAGAGATTGGTCAAACATGATTTCCCCCTGGTGAAGCCATGTTGACTGCCCCTCATAACCCTCTTATCCTTGATATGCCTTAAGATGGCACCAAGGATAAGGTGTTCCATCACTTTCCCAGGGATGGAGGTGAGGCTGACCGGTCTATAGTTACCCGGGTCCTCCTTCTTGCCCTTTTTGAAGACTGGAGTGACATTTGCTTTCCTCCTGACTTAACACAGGTTTCCAACTCCTCCTGCTTATTTCCCATGCTGCGCGCATTGGTGTACAGGCATTTCAGGGAGCGAGCTGAGCACACCGATTTCACCCTAGGATTGTAGGAGGCCTCCCAGTCTTCATTAATTCTGGAGCGCTGCCCCACTGGGGCAAGCCCAGCTACAACCCCATCCCCCTTCGAATCTAGTTTAAAGCTCTCCAAATGAGCCCTGCTAATTCGTGCCCCAGCATCCTTTTGCCTCTGTGAGACAAACCTTTCTCACTTGTCATTGTCCAGACTGGTGCCCTATAAAACCAGCCATTATCAAAGAATCCAAAGCCCTGCCTGTAGCACCAGTCTCGAAGCCAATTGTTCATGAACTGAATCTTCCCATTCCTTCCCACATCAGTGGAAGATGGAAGGAGAGAGGAGAAGATCACTTGAGCCCCAGACTCTTTCACATTGCCTGGATGAGAGCTGACAGTGATCTGAGAAATAGGACAGTACCTCTGCCCTTGATCAGGCTTTCCATTTGAAAGTTTTCATTTTGGTAATTACATCCTTCCCGGATAGTAGCCGTAGTCATTGATCATCCTAATATCATTACAACCGATTCCTGTAAGTCACCTTTTAAAGACACTTTCTGTGGATTCTTTTCCCCCTATATCTTCTTCTTCTGCAGTCACAGGATAAGACTTTTTTTCTTTCAATCTTTTTTCTGATTGATTAGAAATGCCACATACTTCCTTTACGTATGGCCTGGTAATATACACATCACATTTCTTCCCTCGGGATCTTAATCAGAACAAGTAATGGCCTTTCGCTTTTCTCATTAGCAAAATGGAAAAACACCATACTCCATCCATTAGATATACAGCATTGTAATATGAATTTATAGAAAAGTGGCTGCATGCCAGCAGTCATGGAGCAAATTTACCTTAAAGGATTTTCAGAGAGAAAAAAGAAAAAATCACTATTTCAGTCTGGCAAGCAAACATTTTGAGCTGTAACTTATCATGCTTGTCTGTCAGGCATTTTGTGGTTGCTCCTTAAGTACTGTTTGGACAGCTCTGTCATATAAAGGGCATTCATAAGGAGGAAATACCAGTGTTTGTATATGTATTAATGTCTTCCTCAGTGTTGATTTCCTTTGTGGATTATCATCCTCATTCTGTCATGTCCTATCAGAATGGGAGGGAGGGGAAGAAGTTTGGAAGATCTTGTTATGTTTTGCTTTGCTTTTAATTTTTCACAGAACATGCTAACCTGAAAAAATGTTAACAACTATTACACCATACTCATCTATCAAGCTTTTACCCGAGACTGCTGCTTTTTCTTAGCCCTGTCTATTCACAATCAGTACACTGAGATGGAGGACAAGACTGATTAAGAGGGGGTCTTCCCCACTGAAGTGAATTATTTTCACTTGGCTTGGACCTAACTATTACTAAAATTCTTAAAAGTGCTTATACTGTCCAGGACTGTAAGAGGGTGTTTTATAATTGTATATAGTTTGAATGTATATGAGCCGACTCTGCCTCCTCTGGAATACTGAGGGAATACAAAGGACAGCCTTGGAATGCTGATATTCCAGTAGCAGTAAAACACCTCAGTGAAATAATGTGAAAGACCTGAAGTAGTCAAAAATGGGAGAAACTAAAGGAACCTGTTTAGAACAGTTTAGGAGGGGAATTAGTGATTAGCTGACAAAAGAGGAAGACATAAGGCAAGGAGGGAAAACTGGTTTTTGTACTGGACTTTTTTTTCATTCTTTCTTTTTCTGTTTTATTCTCCTATTTTTTTTTTTTTCACTTTTTGGTTATCTTTCCTCCTCCACTAGCCTCCCCCTTTGTAATTCAGATGAAATGATGACAAACTGGGAGAGATTCTGTGTAGCTGTTACTACAGAGTAAATTTAGGAGTTCAGCCCTGCAAGCAGATCACTACATGGTAAACAAGCTCATGACATAGCAGTATGATAGAACCATAGAATCATAGAATCATTAGAGTTGGAAAAGACCTTAAGATCATCTAGTTCCAACCCCCCTGCCATGGACAGGGACACCTCACACTAAACCATCTCACTCAAGGCTTCGTCCACCCTGATCTTGAACACTGCCAGGGATGGAGCATTCACACCCTCCCTGGGCAACCCATTGCAGTGCCTCACCACCCTCACAGGAAAGAATTTCCTCCTTATATCCAATCTAAACTTCCCCTGTTTAAGTTTTAACCCATTACCCCTTGTCCTGTCACTACAGTCCCTAATGAAGAGTCCCTCCCCAGCATCCCTATAGGCCCCCTTCAGATACTGGAAGGCTGCTATGAGGTCTCCATGCAGCCTTCTCTTCTCCAGGCTGAACAGCCCCAACTTTCTCAGCCTGTCTTCATACGGGAGGTGCTCCAGTCCCCTGATCATCCTCGTGGACCTCCTCTGGACTTGTTCCACCAGTTCCATGTCATTTTTATGTTGAGGACACCAGAACTGCACACAGTACTCCAAGTGAGGTCTCACAAGAGCAGAGTAGAGGGTCAGGATGACCTCCTTCGACCTGCTGGTCACGCTCCTTTTGATGCAGCCTAGGATACGGTTGGCCTTCTGGGCTGCAAGTGCACACTGAAGCTGGCTCATGTTCATTTTCTCATCGACCAGCACCCCCAAGTCAGTACAGTATGGATATTTGCATACAATAGTCTGCTTCTCTTTAGACTCTTCAAATTCATGGAGATTTAGTAGCCTCTAGAAGACATGTTTACGTCTAGAAAGCCATTATTTGGTCATATAAATGGGTGTGTTATTAATAACAGTTTAATTACTTGTTGCATTACTTACTTATGTTGAAAATATTGAAATGTACATATCAGTCTTACTAGCAGCTATTCATCAGGGACTAATTGAAAAAATTTTATTCAGACAGAAATTCCTAAGAATTTCCAACAGAGCGGGTACATAGGGAATTTTTATGCCAGTAGAAGCAGTTATAATTCTGCTGCATCACCCCTCTATTCTTCAGTATACAGGACCTGAAAGAAGAATATAAATGTGACAATCTCAGTGATTACTGACCCTGGCTGACCAAGACAGTGCAGTATATTCTTTTGTTATGATACAGTCACTATACCCTGGCTTTATATAGGGTGCTGTAGACAGGATATATATTATGTAATAAATCATGCACTAACCCATGCTCAAAAGCTTGCCCCAGAGATCTAATAATGTACATTCACAGAACAGGTATAGAGCGGGTATTAGAACAAAATAAAAAACGCCCCTTTTGTAGAGAAATGTTTAAAAACTGAAGAATTAAGAACTGTAAGTACAACAAATCACCCGTCTTGGTCTTTGTTTTAAGCACAGGAGTTTTGCTTTCTTGCAAATGTATCCATCAGCCACATGGTATTTGAATTATGCAAAAAAGTAGTTTTCACGTCTTGAGGCTACTCATTTATGTGAATGCATAAATTTCTGTGCAGCCTCCATGGATCCCTGCCTACGGTGGAGGCTTTGTCACACAGAAGACAAGAGTGAAAATATCATGGGCTTAGGTATGCTGACATGGTCTACAAGGATCATTGCATCCTGAGCTGTCTGTTGGCATTCCATAGCTGTCTAGAATCAACTAAAACAATTTTTCATAAAGAAGTATTCCTATAAGAAGTTTGATTTGATGTTAATGAAAGATACAATCAAAATGGGAACTTAACTTTTACATCCTGATGGATTTTCCTCCATTTTTTCTTTTCAGACACTGTTGAGATATCTGAAAGTGCTGAAAGTGGTTTGAGACTTTCATCAAGTTCATTTGTAATGCCAGGCTTTAGACTTTAAGTTGTCGTTAAAATGAAAGAGCCAATTTTTTGTTCATCTATATCTATAGACATTTCTGTAGTGCTGTTTGCATTTACTACAGTTTATACAAACCTGGGATTTTGTATGCTAGTGAGAGCGTGGTGCACAGCTGCATGTGGTGATCTGATGGTTCTCACATTTGTTTACTCTAAATAGGCTTTATCTGATTAGTCCTGATCACTTTGCTTTAGTAGCAGACCTGAATTTTTGAAATAAAGACAAGACCTGTTAGCCGGGGGGGGGAAGGGGGGGTGGGCGGGATTAGCTCCTCTTCACTGTTATACCTTTGTATTACTCTGATTTCCAAGGGTATGGATTTCTGAAGGATGCTTAGAACTCCTGAAGAGAAAAAGGAGATTAGTTTGTAAATATAGTTCTTGAAGTTATTATTCTCTCTGCCTTCATTTAACTTGCTCAGAGAATTAGGTAACATCTCATTAGGAAGGTTGAAAGGGAAGTGGTAGCCAGTGTTCCTAAATACATTTGTATTACTGAGCAGCAGGGAAGGAAGGTTAAATCTTGTAAAGATTTCTATTCTGTGCCTGAACAATGAGTGCAGTGGCCCAGTGATGGGATTCTGTTGAATGACAGTGCTGTTCTTGATAGGACTATGGTAATTGTGCAGTAAAATTGCATTATATCATTATATTTTAGGCCACTATGATAATTATTAGCAAAAATATTGTAATATATGGAAAAAATCCACATCTTTTATTCTCACATTCTTTAATTGGGAAAAACTAAGATTAATAACAGCCATTGAATAATTACAGGATTGAGCTGGAAAATGAGAATGCATCTGGGTAGCAAAAGATATTTGAAGTTTAAAGTGAAAAATTTGGTGGCTGGATATTGTATTTTATTGAACTGCCACTGGTGCTGATGAACTAGATGGTCCTTTTCTCTTCCTGAGTTCCTACCTCTCCGTGCCAGACTATGGGATAAGAGGACACAGCAAGACAGTGTTCTTTTCTATTGGAGAACAGGATATTTTCAAATGAGAAGGTGGAACCAGGGACAAAAAAGCAGCTATTATGTTCTATATTTCATTAAAGTCCACTTCACAGTGGTCAAAGAGAGATGCAATTTTTTTTCTTTGCAGGGAAAGAGATTTGAAAGTGGTAGGGCAGGTTTCCTTGGGGCTGGGAGGTTGGGGAAAGGTGATAAAAATAAATCCAGCCAACAGTCTCATTTCCTTCAGTTTTCCAGCAATGCAAATGTCTTCACATAATTCTGTGATGCAGTGTCTAGACTTCTCAGATGGTTTATAAAAACCCCCACAAACAAACCCTGGCATTAATTCTGAGAATCCTAAAGGCTAAGTCATTATCATTGTGCTATAACTCATTCAGTGATAGGACACCACAAATAGTCACCGAAGACCAGACTCTGGAACCTTTGCACTTTTGAGACACATGGGTTACTATTTACCCACATAAGACATCCCATTTAATCTCCCTTCAGCAGGCTGCTGTGGTGTTAATGCTTACCAGTTTATGCTGGTACAAGGCTTCTGCAGTTTGGCTCTCACCTTGACTGAAAAGGCTCTGTGCCTTCTCAGGAACATGGAGGTTAATAAAATACGGAAAGTGATCTTCAATTCTTGCAACACATATATAAAAACAAAGTGAAACACCAGAAGGCAGCATTTGCACATTGATTTTATAAAAGGCCTTTTCTATAACATTTCTTCCTTGCTCATTGCCCCTTTTAAGCCTACTAAGTGTTGTTCAAGGTTTCCAAGCAAGCTTACATGTTAATGTCTCATTTTGTAAATTCTTTCTGATTTTTTTTATACCAGGAAACTTATTCACACTGATCAGGTTATGAACTGTTACCACTGTATAATCTCACAGTACTCATAGTGACCAAGACAGTTAAAAGCATATCCAGTAGCTGCCTTCTATTCACAGCTGTGTTATTTTGTAGGCAACTAGGCTTATAAACAGAACTGTACTTCAGAGTGTTTTCTTCAACTTTCTGTTAATGAAGACCTTCAGAATTTAAACAAAGTGTGTGGCCAAAGTCTTCAGGTGGTGTAAATGAAATTGTTTGGTCTTGCAAGAGGCATTTCCTCTTTCAGGCACTGTTTTGGTTGAAATTCAGTGACTAAGATCTGATGTTCTAAGAAGAGGTGTTTGCAGTGTACCTCAGCTGTTAGACACTTGCCTGCCTCTGTATTAACCTGGGCCCAAGAAAGGCAGGCCAGAGGCTTAGTAGGGCAAATGAATAAATGGGTATTACTTGCGCTATTGTCTCAGTATAAAAGTTCCCGTAAAATCCCTGCAGGTCAATCCACTCCACCTTTGATAGGTAAAACATGTTATCCTATTGCAACATGCTCACTCACTCTGCCTGGTGCAGGCAGCTGCCTTCCTGCTATTTTTTCCTTCCCAACGTCTGCCACTTTTATGGGTTTAGTGTTTGCTGCAGGCTTAAGATGAACCTTGCTGGAGCCAATCTGGCATACCCCACTGTTTGATCGTTCTTGAAGTGTCATTTTGTTCCCTCAATCCACCGACTCATTCGTTACCTCCTTTCATTTAAGCGTTTGTAATCAGAGAGGGTAATACCTGAAGGAAGAGCAGAGCTGTAAGTCTATATTACTACTCATTTTCTAGCTATGTATTTTTTCACATATTTAAGCAGTTTCAGAAAGGTAAAAACAAAAATCCCACTGGACAAGGTGTAAGTAGAATTGTAGTATATAGGCTATATTGATGCCCTGGTAAGTGCAGTCTGAATTAAGCAGGCATTGTAAAACACGCACTATATTATAATACTGCACATCCTCAGTGCTTAGAACACCCATTCTATATACTGTATGAAGAAATTAACAGTTTACAAATAAATCAAGAGAGCCACCAGCAATGTCTCTTTTTTCTTTCTGTTGTAGAAATTATCAGGTTTTAAAGGATTGAAGGGCCAAAAAACCTCCCTTATACCCTCCAGATCCATCATCTTTGTGTGCAGAGTCACTATTCATTTTACTGTCAGAAATAAGCAGCTTCTACTTTTAGACCCGCAAAGCCTGTACAGTTGAGGAACAATGAGAAGTGTTTTCTTCTGCCTTGCACATACTTTGTTGAATGACCGATCACATTACAGCTCTAGAATTTTTTATCCTGATGAAAACATATGACAAAGAAAGAATGGATTTGAATTTTTCAGATTCTCTCATTTCAGTTCCTACAATACTAATATGTAGTGGAATTTGCTGGGTACTGCTAAGCTGAGCATGTGAGTCATGCTGTCTCTCTTTAACACGTACACGTGGATAAAGAACTTTAGCGAGTGTGGTTCATGGAGAAAAATCTCAGTGATGATCTTCTAACACAGATGTCTTCTTTGTTTGCCATCTGCCTACTTCCAATTTATGTTAGTTTCTTGAGGTAGATGAGAAGCCATAGGTAGACTATGTACATCTACCCGACCTTGGTCCCCATGGAGCTGCAGAGTCCCTCAGCTAAGGGATGATCTTAGAGCAGAATCTTCATCCTGGGTGGTTCTGAGCAGGATAGATATAAAATGTTTAACTTCTGAATCTCACAATTCTTTCTGAAGCTCTTTTCCACCTCCCAGCGTGGTCAGCCCTCATTCCAACACATCTGGAGCATACTGTTTTACAGAATAGCTAGATGAAGTGTCTGCGGGAGCTGGGGAGAGACACAGACTCCAGTGGGCTCAGTGCGTGCTGGATATGGAAGCTACTGAAAAGCAGTGTTCAGGAAGCTTTCTGCTAAAAAAAACAACTGTTAATATTCATGACAAGAAATTCAACTCCTGCAATACTCAAAGCCATGATGTATTGACAGTGACATTGTGCCTTAGCACTATGTAATCTTTAATGTCTTTATCCTGTAGGATCAGAGAATTAGGATTATGTAGTGAATAAAGGAAATACATGCAAACTTGATTGAGCTAATGTCAGTTATAACAAAAATTAATTTGTCCTCCTTTTTCATTAGTAAACAAACAAAACTAAAGCAGGTTCTCAATGCTAGGCTTCCCATGGTGGAAACAGATCCAGTGCAGCAGACACTCCTGAATTCATGTGGTCTCAGCTGGGACTCCCTGCTTCTGTGAGGGGACTTTAGATACTTAAGACCAATTGTGTCTCTGAGAACTAAACCGTAGTTGTCCTTTATAGTTTTGTAAAGTTTTTTACAGAGCCTCAATGGATTTTTAAGTAAGAGCCTGGAGAGTGAGAATCAGTTCCAAGCCCCTAAAATGTGTTTAATTGTTGACCTGGCAACTCTTTCCTGAAATGATGAGAGTATCTTTACATTCATAAATAAATCAATATGTTTGGATATTCCACTGAAGGGCACAACATATGTACCTGTAATATGGACCAGTCTGCTGCAGTGTGTTTAAGGGCCAGCTGTTAAGTAGCAGTACTCTGTAGGATTGAGCCTTGGGTAACTTTTACTAACACCAAATTCTTTGCCACAAAACCTGTCTTTTCATTTATGCCATTGGTGGAACTGATTTGGGCCACATCATTTGTTTTAATTGTAGGGCTCTAGATGGTTTAACCAGAAGGTTGAACCACCATTACAGTGGATGTGACATGCAGAATTTTGTATAGATGGAAGAAGTCACATTCCTACAGTTCTTCAGGGAGTCTGGCAAATAACTAGGTGGCTTTGGTCTCCAGCGCTGTAAAACACCTGCTGTTTGGCTGGATTCAGTTAAAATTAAAGCAAAAAAAAAAAAAAATTAAACCTGGAGAGTATGGGGAGGTAGGTGTGTCTGGAAAGATCGGGGCAAGCAGTTTTCCCTAGAGATTGAGTAGCAGTGAAGGAAGCAATACAGAGTAATCTGGCAAGTAAGATCGTAATCTGCCTCAAGAGGAAAACAGTAACACTAGAAGTAAGAAACTGCATGGCTACTGAGAACAGTGCTTGCAGAGTCAGCAAAGGCAACAGTTAATTCCAGGACAGTTTCAATTATAGTACTACAGACCTCAGTGCCAAAGCATTTTGCAAAAAAGTGGAGTGGTCTGAATTAAAAGGCAGTTGGATCATTTTATATTTGTGCATTTAAACTTACGCATTTGTGTGCAAGATAAGAGGTTGGCAGACAAGCGCATGTTGTGAGAGTCTGAACGCTGATCTTCTCTGGGGTTCAAGGAAGAACTTGGAGGAAGTCCAAGTTGAGTGAGGCTGATTTACTCTTTAAATTACCACTTTTAACTAAAATCTATATATATTTGTCCAAGTGAAGCTAGCCTGTGTAGGTGTTTAAAAACCTTGTAGGTCTTTGCAGGACTATAAGAATGAGTACTTCAGGTTAATGTTAAATATTGACACATTTAGAACAATGCTACACAGCAGATGTCGTCCCAACATGTGACAGCAACATTACAAAGCAGAACGAATGGAGCGGAAGCAGCTCTGGAACACCCTGCTGTAACATTCTCATTAACTCCTAATCTGTAAGGCTGGAGAATAGCCCAACTGTACTGAGTACAATAGGGGTTGTTGGCCTAATGTCTTTGGTGGGTTAGCATTCATTAAAAAAGCTATTGAATTCAATTCTCTTTCTGAAGAACAAGGGAAAGGAGCTGCAGAAAAACATGGCCTGATGCAGGCACACAGACGCTGGGGACACTCCCATCTCTGCTCCAGTTAAGGAAAACACTGTGAATTTTTGCTAAAATACTCTAACGGTTTTCAACACAATATGCTACTCCTATTGCAAGTGTATGCATGCCATCTATGCTCCTACTGATTTTTTTTTTTTTTCCTGTGGAAAACAGTTTAACTCAAGTAGTTTTTTATTTTATTCTACTCGAATGAAGACTTCAGAATTTAGCTGTGGGATTCTTAAATATGCTGTTCGTATTCCCTAAGGCCTTTCTGCAGCATTGCTGCAGAGTCTGCACCCCACTATGCAATTTCATAATGCGTGTTTGTGACAGGCATATCAAACCATCCAGTTAGTTTAGAATTGAGGTGAGAGAGTGCTTTAAATGTAAATTTTACTGTAAACAGTGGAATAATATCTTGCAAGCACTTCCTATCTCTGCCAGGAAGCAAGGCTATATTTAACTCATTTTAAAATTCATCAAATACATTCTGGGCTGATTCAGATCTTTGGTGTGTCTTTGAAGATAACATGTAGTGGAAGTGTTATACAGTCCATTGTGGAATTGGGCACATCCTAAGATTCTTGTCAGTGAAGGCATGCAGTTAGGATGGATTGTAGAAAGAAAAGTGCGCATAGATCTGATGGGTTAGTATTGATACCTTATTAGAAGGTTTTAACAATATCAGTTGCTTTCAGTTCAGAAGCTTTATAAGGAATGCTGTATTTAAAGAGATTAGTGCCATACCAATGGCGAAATTCACATGCACTCATCTCTTTTAAAGGAGATTGTCTTGTAGTGCTCGGGTTAGGCAGTGTTTTAGAGACGCTAATACAAAGTGTTGCTATAATAGTTATTTGCAGAAGTTTCAAAATGCATAGAAAAGATTACTAGATATTAAGAATAAGCCATAAGAATTTAACTATAGGTTCTGTGTACAAAAGGAAAAACTTCCAGATGTATCTTCCTCTTCCTTTGTTTTTCTGTCTGAGTGCACCTCCCTGCAGCTTTGTATCCCTGTAAACTCAACTGTTGTTATTGATAGGGTTAAATATAGACTGAAATAAACCTGTCAAATTTCATGCTCCATTTTTTGTAGGTGTCATTAGATAAGATCAGTAAGACTCCAAAAGATTGTTTAGGTGGGCTTTGTATACGTAACCGCTATATGCTGCTATTGTGTCTCTACTGGTTGGGGTTTACTTGTGAGTCCATTTTAGAAGCCCTGTGAACAATCTAAATCTATTAACAAGATGTTTGCTGTTGCCTATATCCTACCACTGCCTAAAATCCTTAATTAAAAGAAATAATAGGCTATACACTAAGAAAAAAACTCTGAACAGGAAATTGAAATTGTGACATGCTTCTAATATGGTTTTATGCATCTTGCTTGTGGTTTTCTAATGTTCATTTGCCTTTAATTTTGTTCTAGTACATGACTGCTGCTGCACCTATGCAAGGGACCTACATTCCCCAGTACACTCCTGTGCCTCCAACAGCTGTCCCTATTGAAGTAAGTTTGCCTCCATCAATTACAGTAGATTGAAGGGCTAGCAGAACTCTTATCTATTATGCGTCCTTGCACCTGTTGTTTGAAAGGGGCCTAAAGTTACTTAATGGAATGTTGCCTGTAAGCTTCCAGCTTTTAAAATGAGGACTGCAGATTTCTTTCCTTTTCTTTTTTTCTCTTCCTTCTTTCGCTTCCCAGCCGCAAACCCCCCCCCCCTTTTTTTTTTTGTTTGTTTTGGTTTTGTTTTTTAATTATTTGCAAGGGCTCTTGGTTTTCATTTGTTTTGTTGTACAGCAGGACATGGAATAAAACATCAGTGATTATGACTGTTTTTTTCCCCATGTACTTGGGAGGGAGATGGGAAGAGACAGGAAAACAAACCCAGCAGGCAGACCACAAGCACAAAAGAGATTCCAAGAAGAGAAGATTGCAAGAGGGTTTGATGCGGTCCTTAGCAAGTATAGGTAATTGCTGAAACATTTAGCCACCAGAAAAAGTGATTGAGCAATGGAAACCTTCCTCTTGTATATACAGACGTGGAGGATGCTGCACTGACTGAGTGCTTTTCATCCTTGAGGAAGGATTCGCTCCCTCCCTCGTTGGGGCTGAGTCATGCTGATGACAGTCTAATGAGTAAGTATTTACTCAACCCTGTAGACCACAAGCTGCCGGGAGAATGTCAGCTTGGCGGAGGTGTCAGCTTGGCCTCCACTTCTGTGAAGCTTCATAAGGGCCGCTGAGCACAGTGAGAGGAGGGACCCTTGGCATCCTCTTCCCTTTGTGCTTCTCTTTGGTGCTACGCTCTTTTATTAATAACTTCTCTCGTATTCTGGGGTAATGCAAGGAATGCCAGGGTCTCTGTACTTCTGTCTTCGGCTGTGAAGACTTCGGAGTTTGTGCTGTTACTACTCTGGGCTAGTGGTACTGTTGGCATGGCTTCACCAACAGTCAAGTGGACTTGTCTTGGTTTCTTTCTTCTTTCTTACTCAATTTACAAGCCCTGAGATTCCCAAACAGGAAATGCTGCTACTGGTCAGTCATACCGAGCTGGTCATGTTTTAGTCTTTTTTTGCCTCAGGATAATTTTGCCCCAAACCTTGTTTGCTTCCAAACAAGCCATGAGTACCTCTTTCCAATTGCCATTTTAGGTATTAAACTGGGCAGATACAAATCCAAATTAAAAAGAAGTAGTGGAATGGAGAATGTTTCACAGCAGTGGCTGCATATGGTGCTTACCAGTGCTAATGAGAAATTGAGTTAATTCTTCCTCAGTCCTCCTCCCCATCACTCACTGGTATATTCATGCCTGCTAAAGTAACATGATGTCATAATTTTCTTCTATAATAAACAAAATATTATCTAAATATATAGCCTGTCTTGCTGTGATCCAGTGATGATAATTAATGTTTATCTGTATTCATGTAGCATCATGAACCAGGACTCTATTATGGTAGATGTTCCACAAGGAGAGAGCAAAAAAATACACCCTCTGCCCCAGAGAGCTTACGGTCTCAGGATGAGATGGACAAAAGCAGAAGGATAAAGGAAGTAGACAGAAAAGGATAATACTGATAGTCTGTTAAGCAACAGATACGAAGAATTTCTGAAAAATTAAACTGATAGTTTTAACAGATAATTTAAAACAAACTACCTGTTGTTTACACAGGACTCTAATAAAACCAAAGCAAGTGCTTTGTGCTCCCTCTTCTGGCTCTGTTGTGTGCAATACAGTAATAAAGCATATTCCCTGAAGAGACCTGCTAGTGTTATTCATGTGATCAATGCACCAAGCATGAGAGTAAAGGAAAGAAAACGTAGCTTACTTTGAAAGCGTAAATATACGTAAAAATAGTATCATTCAGACTGTCTAAACAGGAAAAGATATGCATGATGTTTAATTTTCTTTTTTTTTTTTTTGAAACATAAATAAAACTTCATTGGAGCTTTGACTTAACAGATAAAAGTCTTTAGTGTGAAGTAAATTTATTTTTGAAGAGACCATATAAAAGCAGTGTGTAGAGGAGTGTGGTATTTTTCCAATGCAGCTAAAATTCTGTTGGAGGTGTAGTAAATTAAAGAGCAGTGAGCCTTTATCGCATTGCAACTCAGGCAAAATAAATGTGAACTCACTGTGAGGTTGGGGTAAGTAAGTGGAAATCAGAAGAGCCATACAAATGTTGGAAAAAGACAAGAGGTAAAATCCAGAATCCACTGAAGTCAGAAGTTTTACCTCTGTCTTTGAAGGCAGGGAACTGCCCTCAAAGGTGTTTTCCACTGCAGCCTGTGAGAACAAAATACTACAGGGGCTGGTATGCTAAGGAAGCTCCTTGTTGCCAGATTAGCTCTAAAACTGATGGAGTTTGTTGGATGAGCATGTGGTTCTGTTATCTCAAATTCTCTCAGCCTCTAGAGAAATACAGTAATGGAGAGCTTGTGCTGAGCTGTTTTATGTAGTTCATCACAGTAAGCAAAATTAGTAAGTTTTTCATGTTATCATTTGATTCCCTAGGGTGTTGTTGCTGATACTTCTCCACAGACAGTAGCATCTTCATCACAGGAAGCCAGTGGTCAACAGCAACAGATGACAGTGGAAACATCCAGTGAACATGCGCCTGCATATTCTTACCAACAATCTAAGTGAGTAGGCATGCACTTTCTAACCAGAAGGTTTTGATTCTTGATTAGAGTGGGCGATATTCTGCTCCCCACTTTAGCAATATAAATTCTGAGTAGTTTTGTTAGGTTCAGATGAAGTCTGGATATATAGCAGTGTAGTTAGCAAAAGATTTTGGCTGATGGCCTCACCTTGGCAAAATGTCCTTGCCTGCAATGATATGCTCTCTAACTGTCTGCCGCTTTTCTGGACTCAGAAGGATCTCAACAACTGCATTAATGATGATCATGCTGGGCTAAAGCAGCATCTGGCTTCAGAGGTTAAAGAGGGTTTAAATTTTGCAATGGTGAAAATATTGGCACAGTACACATGTAAAGATTTCTTTCTGGAAGGGTAGCTAATGAAGCAGTATAAATTGCCCCAACTTGGTATTTGTGATTATGCAAAATCAATGCCTTGCAGACATTGCTCCTGAGAGCAGTACTTGCTCCTGAGAGCACAGGAATTGGAAACAGAAGAAGGGTTAAGAAAGGGATGGGGAGAAGCACTGCTCTGTCTTTCTTCTGTCCTCTTCACCCTTTGTTTTCTTCCCATGGAGTACATTGGAAAAATTTATACCCTGACAAGGAGATCTAGAATGCCTAAAGAGTAGCTTAATCTTCAGCATAATCCTCAAAAATTCCTACTCTTTGGCACATTAAAACCATATTCTCACAAAGGGAAAGTTACACAGTGACAGGGTACTCACCGGGGATGATCAGTGTTGGACAGATCCTAGGAAGGAGCTTAAACCCAGTCCTTTATTAATACATGTATATTTAATGCTGCCATCCCTGTGAAAAGGAAATTACACATTTTTTATACTGGGGTTTTGGGGAAGGAAGTAGACAAATAGCCAGAAAAGAAATGTGTCAGATATGTCAGTCAGTGCATCATGACATAGTACTTAAGAGAGGCATAAGGTGGGAGCTGGTATAAGAATGATTAGAATTATACCAGTCTGTCAGTTCCTTTACTTCATTTTTGACCTCTGGAAGTGGAAGATGCATTTATTTGTCTCACATATGAGTAACATGTTTTTTCAAATCAATGTCCCTTTTTGACGACAATAAAACATAAGACCTCACTATTTCATGTGTCATGCCCATATTTGTCTATACTTGTGTATTACAAAAGCAATTCATCACAAGCTTTTTTTTGATGCACCCAATTGGAGATGCAGTATATGCATGTGAATCCCTTCTAGTCATCAGTCTTTCTGGCACCTGTAAATAAATGATGGAAAAATACATTTAGAGTATAATGGCCAAAGAGAGAAATATGCTGTTGGCTTATTTTGATGACTGTGTTCTATAGGAGTTTGGATCTGACTGTTTCTGTATTTCAGTTACCATTTTCTAAGTCTCAAAGGAGAAGGACTTTGTTCAGAAGTCCTCGTAAGGTATCTGTAAGCAGCAGATTCTGGCATTTTTCCCAAATAGGAGGAAACTGAGCTGCAGTTCTTTCTTGAAATGGGTGCTGTGTTTCTTGCCAATGTGGTGAATTCCCACATTCTCTGAGAATGAGGTCCCTCATCTTTCCTTGTCAGCTACAGCCTTTTTGCAATGATGGATAAACTTCTAATGGCACCAGCATTTACAGTCAGAGGATTTTCTTTTTTAATCACATAGGCAGATCCACTAGAGATTTTTTATTATGATTATTTCAGTATTTTTGTCTGAAACATGCCCTCTATTTATATCTGCCAGTTGGAGGCAGAAATGCAATGTGAGGGAAGCTGTAGAAGCAAATCAAAATACATGAAATCTCTGTCTTAAAAAAAAAATTCTGCCAGAATATTTCAGTAACCTTTAATGTAAGACCAAGTGAAGTTGTTTTCTAATTAAAATATAGTTTTATTATTCTGCTCTTTGAAGGGCACATTTGTTGATAGTAGACATTGTGGCCAGTATACAGCAGCTGTTTTCAAAGCAGGTTGAGAGGAAGTAATTAACATGACCAGACAATGATTTTGTCAGATATAGGCAAAGGAAAAGCAGACACTATAAAATTATTTCATAAGAGCTGATCAGTCAGGAGAAAACTTATAACAGTGTATTTCATTATATTTATTTTCTTTGCAACAATGACGAAATTGCAGGCAACGAAGGAGAGGCAATGTACTCAGAATGAGCTGGGTGGTATAAGGACTCTGTACTCTCTTTGTAAGTAAAAATAAATCACTAGACTTGAAATTTAAATTCTACTTTTTTAATCAGCATACACCTTCTTTTATTTAATATGCTGGCTGCTGTACTTGAGGATCCCACCCATAGACGTTCAGGAATTATGTCTTCATGTCAAAAATATGGCTACCTATTGTGTAGCAATATAGGAGAAACAACCCTTGTTTTTTTGAGCAGAGGACTCTGCTTTATGAGGAAATCACCTCTTTCTATTTTAAATACATACTCCCTTTTATCCTTGTAAATCTTTAATTTTGCACATAAAAGTAAGAAATCTGTGAAGTGGAGATAGAGATCCTTTCCCCCTGAAAAGTGTACTGTCTTCCCTCTAAACAAAACTCTGCCGGACAACAAGCTGTGATTTTAAAGGTGGAAAGAATTACATTTTCTGGAGCCTTTGGTGGGCAAACTCAGTGCCAGGTTAGATTAGAGAGTGTGTGCTGTGACCTTTCAGTGGATATGGTCTCTCACATATATGGTGGCCACTTGACCCAGAGGGGCAGTGGAACCTCAGGAGGTGACCATCACACTTGAGTGCTCCTACCATTTGTTAGGCATAGAAAACCCAAAGAAAATAAGTAACTCTTGCTTTCCACGTAAATCTGTTGTTAACATTCAAAATGTTAATTTTCAGACTTCACGCAATGAAAAAGTCCTTTGGTAAAGTCAGCGTTTAAAATTAAAGTTACTTTTATGTTTACCATCTCAGAAAAACAGTTTTGTGGCAAATGTTATGTCATCAACATTCTTCACAATTTAACTCCTAGTATTCAAATTAGTTTAAAACGAAGCAAGGCAAATGCATTAATGCTTGCAAATGGAAAGGTGCTGGATTTTCTTGTGTTGAACTTTGGTTGGAAAAGGATTTTTTTACATGCATTTTTCAGAACTGTAGGAAAAGCATTAGTTAACCCTTACTGGTAACAGCATTTATTACGTAGGTTCTATGTCTCCCCCAAGATATATATAGTCTTGATAAATTTGATATGATACATCTTTAATTGACATGAAACCTCAGAAACACAAATGTAGAGTTATCTTCCATAAGAAAAAGTTTTGCTTATTCTGTATGCTGAATTTAGAAAGATTGGACACTATATGATAAAAAGAATGCTAATTTTTCTAATTAATATTATATTGAATGTTTCTACTAAGTTAGTCATAAGCAGCTCATTAAGCAGACTGCTCCACAGTCTGTTTCTGTCATCAGAAAATGTGTTCTTTTTAGCAAATTGGATGTATCCTTTTATTGTAATTTTATCCTTTATTATTAGTATCCACAATAAATTGTGCCACTTATTATTATGAAAGTATTTGCTATCTTATTGAATTACTCTTGAAATATTTATACAGTGTTAAGCCACGTATTCAGCTCATTTCGGTGTAGTTAGACTGCCCATTAAGCATAACATTAACAAGAGCAAATTCATCTGCTTAGGATGTGTTAACATCCCCAAAGCAGGAGTTCCTACTTTCTGCCTTGCTGCTTTCAGCTTAGTGGTGGTATCATGTTTAAACAGCTGGAAAGTTAGTTTAGCTTGGATAACTTTTAAAGAGAATTGGGTGGAAGAAAAGGAGAGCAGCCTATTTCAAAGTTGTTTTGACTTAATGACCACTTTAATTCAATTGTTTTTACAGACAGTAAACAGGACTGAAGAATGTCGGTCTGAAATCTTTGCCTTGAATGGAGAGACTTCGCTGAACAAGAAGTTGGCTTCCAGTTTGCACAGGCGTCAAATGAATGCTTTTTTTTTTCTACCTTTCCCAACGAAAACAAAACAGTGTTTTTATGTGCTGTGCAAATGGTTCCGTCATGTAGTCTTTTTTTTTTTGACTTCTTTTTTTTTTTTTTTTACTAAAGAAAGAACCCAGAGGAAAACCTCTGGTTGACATTTCATCTGGACAAACATTTGAATTCAGAATTTACCTGGAAGTGTAGCTAGATTTATTTTTGTTTTGTTTTGTTTTTTTAAACAGAAAAACTGATGATGTCAAGAGGGAGCAAGTTGTGATGAAAACTAATTGTCTTCCTCAAAAATTAAGCTACTCTTTTTCTCTTGTTTTCTTTTCCTTCTTGTTTTAAATCTAGAGTGGGGTTTTTTTGTTTGTTTTCGATTTTTTTTTTGTTTTTTTAAAGAAATGTTTAGGTAAGGTTTATCTTGAATCTTAATTGCCTTAATTTTAAGGACGTCAAAGGCTCTCAAGGCAAGCTGTCAACGTCTTGTTAGAAAAACTGAGAAGGAAATGAAACTGCTCACACCGGTGCTGGTGCAGAAGTTTAATAGACTGAGTTTTTGGAGTGAACAAAAAATAAACTGTACAGTTTAAAAGAAAATGATTTTCTTCTTTTGAAGAAAAGTTGATGATAAAGGAACTGTGGCAACTGAAAGGATTGGAAAAATGCTGGGACTTTTATGAACTTTGTCTTAAGTGTTGACAGAAAAAAAATTCTAGAAGGCTAAGGCATTTTACAGTAAAGTTATTGAATTGAGAAAAAAACATACTGCATTATAGAGAATGCAGGGTTTTTTTCTTGCAGAATGCAGATTTTTTTATTTACAAAGCGTGATCGCTAGCAAAAGCATTAGTGCTTTTTATCTGCAGTCTTTTTTATGAGCTTTAAGAAGTTTTTAGTCTGCTTTGCTTGTCACATTGCAAAAACCTAGCTTAAGAGCATTAAAAAAACTTAAGTAGATAGGAGCTTATGGTCAAAAAAAGTGCAAAAAAAGCAATAGATAGAAGAAATTGTTGACAATTTCTGTAGTCTTTCCTAGTTGTGAACAAATGCAGCCTATGGATGGCCTATTTTATACCAAAGATGAAGTGACACCCTAACGCAGTCCAGAAGATAGAGATTTTTTTTTCTTTTTTTATCTTTATTTGACCTACATGGCCGGACCAGTTCTTACTTTCTTGTTTGTTTAAACTATCTTCCACTGGTGTTTTTACATACTGCATATGTTTATAGTGGAAATTTCGGAATAGTTGGGGTTAGAAGCTCATTAATGGTGTGCTTTGGAGAACATCCCAAAGCAAGGAGGAGTAGGTTGCCAACTAATCTGTCCAGGTGGGCTTTAATTTTGATGAGTTTTTCTGTTACATTGCCTGATCTTTGGTATTTCTACTGAAACAAGAGTCTTCCTTCTGAATTCCGACATACTGCAGATTCATTTCTTCACCTCAGTCTTTGTCATCGTCCAGCATGCATAGCCACCTTAATTCTGTGTTTGTTTTTCAGTGATGCATTTGAATTGCCAGATAGAGGCAAGCAAAAGCAAACCTGATCCTTGATCTCATTTTAGCTCTCCCTTACAAGAATAAATGTTGAAAATAATGTAGTATTGTTATGCAGACAGGAAGTTAAAAATTATTCTTCTCTGCTATTATTTCTGCTGTCTTAATATGTTGGCTGACAATCACTAATGTACGATTAGGCAAAAAAAGACACTAAATGGAATCCACTGAAACCTGCTTTAGGAATGACAGTTATTTTCCATAGAGAAATCTTGGTTATGGCCCTCACTTTTTCCAAACAGATGAACGAAAAAGTTGAGAAGCAAGTCAAAAGATGGTTTTTTCCCTTAAGGAGACAGAAGAGAAGCAGCATTCAAATGTATGCATACATACACATACATCTACATGTAAAAATTAAACCAAGCTGTTTTCTATCTTCCTTCTACCAGAAGAGAGGGGAAGCTTCATCACATTTATTGTGGTGCATTAGAGACAGGGTATCCATTAAAAATAATAAAATTAAAACATATATATTGGATCAATCTGATTCAGCTACCCAATTCTAAAAAGAGATCTGTGTTGCCCTAACCTGACTTTTTTGGGAAAAAGAACACAATATTTTTTTAAATTGATAAAACAAGATCATATTTTTTAACATGGGGGGAGGGAAGGGGTTTCCCAAGTAAATGGCTGCTAGATATGCAACATAGAAAAGAGAGAAATGGGGGTTCACATGGTTCTCCACCAGAGGAAGAGGGCCTGATTTTCAGAAGTGGTAAAACTTTTGCTTTCTCCAGAGTAGTTGTTGATATTCAACACTTCTGAAAACCAGACGATGCCAAAGTAAAAGAACAACAAAATCCGCAATTCAGAAAAGAAAAAAAATCCTTCTGTTTCACATGCTGTCTCATTACTCTTGTTTCCTTTTGAGAGTGGCACTTGAATTTTGTCTTTGGATAAAGGTTCCCTCTTTCTTTGGAGGGCATATGAGGAAAAAAAAAAAATCGATCTAGCCTTATTTTCTTCCTTCCTACATGTATTCTTTTTCTGTCTCTCTCTGAATTCTTTGTACAAAAATATAACCCCACTCACAAGTCAGTTAAATATGTAATAAATACATTTGTTTCTGTGTTAGTTCTAATGTGACACACAAAGTCTCATTTACTATCAACAATGAGGCTACAAGGTAGCTACCATGTGGCTGATGAATATGCTGAGGTACCTTCTTGTTTCTATTCAGAACTCTGCTGCTTTATTTATACATTCAGAAACTTTTTTCTTATTTTTTCAGCAAAGTTAAACGATCTCAAGTGTTTTTTATTAAGCTCAACAGGCATCACAGTAACATGATGCCTGCAACTTTAAAGTGTTTCAAGTGCATTCTGTATTAGAACTGTTCCCTTATTTTTCCATGCTATAATGTTCAATAGTGTTTGAAATAAAAAGAAACAAAGCAAAGAAGTAGAGGAAGAAGAGAAGGAAAGAAAATGGATCCCTTAAATACAGCTGATCATATTACTGATCCCAAAAAAACCAGTGAGCTGGTACTTGAAATTCCTTGAATTGTAAACAATGTGGACCTTGAATATAAACAGTCATAGATTATAAGGTAAGAAAAAAACTTATTTGGAACATACAAAATGATCAGAAAGTAGTAACTTATTTGTAAAATAAGAAGATGAGGGAAAAGAGAACAGTAGAAAAGCAACACACTTTCTGCATGGATGTTGTTGTAGGAGAGGAATACTTGTGGCCTCTGAAATCTGAAACTGGTTTTCTTTGTGTTCTGGATAATAAGATTTTTTGGAAGATTTTATTATTATCTGTTTGAATTTCTGTTTTCCTTTTTTTCTTTTTCTTTTTTTTTTGTGGAGACCTGAATTTTTAAAGTCGATATCTGTCTGTCTTACCAATTTAGCTTTAAATATCAGGAGGGTTCCTGAAAGGTTGCAGAAACAACTGTAGAAGTCTAAGGCAATGGTGCCTGGCCCAGAGGTCTAGAAGTAACATTAAATCCATAAGCTGAACTGCGTATGTACTTTCCATCACACCTGAATACTTGTAAATAGTAAAATCTGGATGTTCAGGTTTGGTATTTTTGGTTTTACCTGAAAAGATAAATACAGAAGGGGTGTCATAAAATGATGAATTATGGCTAGAAAATTCTGTATACCTGGGCTCATCACTTAACATTGAGGAAAAAAAATGTTACAGTGGAACTGAAGAGAGTGTTGTATTTGCAGGTGCTGACTCAAGTGTAGATCAGGGCACTGAGAAGTCTGTTCCCAGTGAGGTTGCTGAGGGACTCTCCTTCCTATCTGGCTCTACTGCTGGTTTTGTAAGCACTTTTCACCTGTGACAGTCAGGCCTCAAATTGTGAATGTCCTCTTACTGCCTTCCAGTGAAACAGACTCTTGAAATGTCCTTAGCTTGTGCGTACTTGTATAGTTCTTTTTACCAAGAGACTGCCTTGGTTGTGTTGGTCAAGAAATGCACTGTAATGCGGAATGAGGCGTATCTGAGAGCAATTGCATCACACTGTATCATCTTCTGCTATGGATGCATGCCCAACTGTGGAAGATAAAGGCTGGTGATTAGAGAAGTGAGGGCTTAAACTTTCAATGGGCTGAAGCATTCAAATGGATTTTTACTCAAGTAAAAATCAAATGAAGGGGTTTATTTATGTATGTATGTGTACCAAAACTCAGCAAATTTGAGGAAGCCTGCATTGTAATAAAGTTTATTTTTAATATGTCATAGTATTTGGATCTATATTATGTTGTTTATGGTACTGAAGGATAAGACTGATACTAAGTGTTTAACAGATTGTCATGCTTCATGACTTTAAGCTTGATGGTGCTCCTCATGCCACTTCATTTTAATGCTGAGGCTGACATGAGCAAAACAGGTTTAGGCTGAACTCCACCTATAGCAAGAGTCATGCTAAAAAGTGATAATGTGCTTAAAGTAATGAATCAATCCATTTGTAGTGATGAGACCAAATGTGGTAGTTGAAGATAGTAATGTTTGATACACACATGGTCAACATTTCCTTTCAAAACTTTATTTGACATGAAATTGGTCCGGATAGAAAAGAAGTGCTGGAGGGTGAGGGATTTTCCTGGTCATTCTCAGTAGCCCACATGAACTAAGAAAATGGTCATGGTGTGATGGAAATGCAAAACAGAAAACAACAAAGATGCTTACATTTGGTGTTTTAATCTTTTCTGTTTAATGACAATTGGCTCTAGTAACAAAGATACCTTTCATTTCTAACACGCATACACACAATCGTGCATGCACACTTTCTCAGGAGGGCTGAGTGAGCAGCAGACTTCTCCTCTCCCTCAGTTGAGCAGATTTCTAGAATCTCAGCAAGCAGCAAAGATACAGTGTGAGTTATTTTTCCCTCAGAAAGAGCACCGACTCTTTCTATATTGCTTCCATCACCTAAATAGACTAGAGTGCTGTGTGTACCCCAGAGTTTTATTCACCTTTGTGCCTCAAAGCAGGCAGAAGAGACCCTTTCTTCTCCCCTTTATTAACATGCTCTTTTTTAAAAATTAAACATAAAAATGAGATGAAAGTTAAAAAAAAAAATCCCAGTGTTTGTTTAGCTTTCCATGATGAGAGAAATTATTGTGTTTATGTCAGTTGTTCAGTTCAGCTGTTAATTCCCCAACAGTGACAGCTGAGTTCTTTCACCTTAATAAAAATGTGTAATGCAATGAAAAATGTCAGCCTTTGACAGGTTCACAAATCCATTTTTCCTTGTAGGGCCAAAGCCTGCAAGGTGTAAGCACCTTCCAAGATCTGTATCTGTTGTCCTTAAGAGAGTATCTGGCCAACATTAATTTTATGCCTTTAAGTGTCTTTCTCTTGGGTAATAATTTTATGAATTTGGTGAAATTTACAGTCAGTTATATTTTTAAAAGCCCAAAAAATACAGCCTAGAGAAGAGAACATGATCTTTATGTAACTGAAGTATTATTAAATATGCTGTATTCCAGAGTGGAAGAAAATTCTGCTATCTTATGGAGGCAAAATAATTTTATGTAAAGCAAGGAAGCATACAGAATTCATATAGGAATTTTAAATTGTTTTCCTTTTTAAAGGAGATTGAACAGATTCTGTCTGTAAGAAAAATCAAAGCAACTTTGAAAGCAGATGAACTTCCTATCAAGAAAACATGCATCACACAAATGGGACAGAGGTTCTTTAAAGCCCTTACAGACCTCATTGTAGCCAAAATGTAGTATGCAGAACCTCTGTGGTACATTAAATTATGAATCTTATTTATATGGGCATCTGTGTGCTGATGTCTCAGCATGTCTTTGAAAGATCTGTACTGCTATGATTTTTTTTTATGTTTTCCATTTGTACCACAATCCTAAATAGCTGCCATTTTCCCACTCCTGGGGCTTTCTGTAGATCAGTGGATGTTAGGTTTAAACTTCTGTTTTCTTTGATGAAGCTTTCAATAAAAAAAATAAAGAAAGAAAAGAGCTGGGTGACTCCATTCTTGTGGCACCTTCCTGCAGAGGCTTCCCAGGGCTGTGGCTCTTGTGCTGAGCACAGAGGGAGTAGAAAGGCTTTGCGGCGAAGTGTGCCTCGTCCGTGTCTTCACCAAATAGAAGGAAAGCATTGGAGAGACAGGATGGCTCTGCGGCCCTATCAGCAGCACAACCACCCACACTGTAGGAGGTGAAATACAGGAGAAAGTTTTTCTCACTCCAAAACTGAGTGTATAGTAGTAAGAGATATCTGCTGTCCAGGCTCTCAGCTGTGCACCTGCTAGAACAATATTGCCTCTGTTTCTGAGGCTTATTTTAAAGAGTGACTTCAGGGCAAAAGTTGCTATGTGGAAGACAGAAAATCTTTATTTGTGGAATAAGAACAGCCTAAGCAGTGGTAGTGCGAACTGTACTTCATCTTGAAAGGGAACTGGAAGGTAAATTGCCTCCTTGGCCATATCTCACTGGGAACAAGAAAGCTATTTGGCACACTTCCCCATGGCTGCTTCAGTCATTTGTGTTGCCATGTGCATTTCTTCCCGTGAGGGCTGTTTCTGTGATGAAGGCAAGGGCGTGCTGAAAGTGTCCAGAAACTCTCCTCCCCAGCCAAGGCGCTTTATTCACATGCTGGAACTCACTGACTCCTCGCTTTTACCTACCAGTAATATGTCTGTCTCCTTCAGCACTAAACATGTTTTGTGGGATTGCCTGCACGCTTTCCTTTTCATTCTTTCTGCCTGATGAAATGTCTATTGGTGAGCTTCTCACTCCATCAATCTAATCAGGAATGTCCACGAAATCTTTAGAAGATGGAGGAATGGGAGGCGGAAGTGGGTGAGAGGGTTTTTTTCAACTGCACATATGCTGAAATGCCCATTGCTGCTGGCTGTGATGATGGTGAGAGAAGGAGGATGGCAGGAGACTGAAGCTACAGCCTGCCTGGCACTTCGAGTAGTAGCTGAGTGGGAGAGCAGCAAAAAGTTAGACATGTTGTCCCACCAACACAGGCAGTACCAAGGTAGTTTATAGCGGATGCTCTGGCATCAGGTTCAGCTTTGTCACCAGGACTGCTCTATTTCCAAGATAATTCCACTTCAAATTCTACTAACAATATCACTAACAACTGTGGTATTCGTGGTTTTGGTTTTGTCGTCTGTCAGTTTGGCTGGCTGGCTGCATATGGAACCAGCCTAAGGGGGGGTTGCATCATCTTCCACAGAAGTGCAGGTAAGAAGACTTTCTCCTCTCCTTCTCTTGGTCCTCTTGGTCCAGAGTCATGTTTATCAGTAGTATACATCTGGATTTGGATTAGATATAGGGAAAAAAATTCTTTACTGTGAGGCTGGTGAGGCCCTGGCACAGGTTGCCCAGAGAAGCTGTGGCTGCCCCATCCCTGGCAGTGTTCAAGGCCAGGCTGGATGGGGCTTGGAGCAATCTGGTCTAGTGGAAGGTGTCCCTACCTGTGACAGAAGGGTTGGAACTGCATGAGCCTTAAGGTCGCTTCCAACACAAACCAGTCTGTGACTTCCACTGGAGAAAGCCATGTGCTCTGATTGTCACTTCCTGAGATTTCAGGGGTGTGGGTGTGGTTGGGGGGAAAACAACAACAAAACAGCTGCTGTAGAATAAACTGAGGATAATTCTACACTTAGCAAGTTTAAATACATTATATTTGTATCATTTTAGGTGACTGGTGATTGCAAATGAAAAGCAAGGTCTCAACGTGCCAGTAATGATCAGCAAACACAGAAGCAAAGGGTGGGGAACAGTCAGGACTAGAGCAGAAGTTACTGAAAGTGGCAAACAAACCAAGACACTAATGTGTGTGCCTGGTTGTTGGTAAACTTGTTGCAGCCCTTCTCTGTGCCATGGGGTCTTGTCAGTCTGGTCCTCAGGAGAACACTGTATGCTATGCCAAAATCTCCATTTAACTTAGCAGAGCACAAGCTATAGTAGTAATTAACGAGTAACAGAAGTGGTCCTGAGGATGCACGCAATGGGGTGATTTTATCTGGCAACTGGCAAGCCTACCTGGCAGGGAGCTTGCTGCCACTACTGCAGGCAAGGCAGTCATGTTAATGGGAGACAGGCAGGAGACAGGCAGCTCTCCACCGAAGCCCTCCCCGAGCCTCTCAGTTCAGAGAAGCACAGACATGGTCAGCAAGGTTTGTTTACCAGTGTTACAAAGTTCCTGAAATAAAATTCCACTTTGGGGGAAAGATGCTGGAACCAAACCACATCCTTCCTTTACAAATGTGCACGTATAAATATCTGCCTAAGGCATGCTCACTTTTATCAGCTTGCTTTGCACTAGTACATCACTGAACTTATTTAAAGGGACGTAAGTAATGACTAAATAATCTACTGGGTACGTGCACCAGTCTAAATGGAGAAATTGAAAGTTTATCTAGTTAAAATGATGTAGCTGATTTTTGAAGTTGAAGAAGCTTGTGTTTTTAGTGTGACAAGCTGAGGCCCTAAGCTCTGCTGCATTGAAATACTGCTGAAAAATAGAAGTGTCTGAGAAAAAGATAGAAGGCATGACTTACACCTATTATTTGACTTACTTCACCATTTGTTACCAGTCAATATATTCTCTATCTTGTGTGAAATTCAGCTGTTGATACACAGCCAACTGAAAATTGTGTAAGCTCCTTGAACATCATTCGTGTGGGATCTAATCCTTTGTTTTTCACTCACAAATCATTTCCTCCTTATTAACAGTTGTGCTATACCACACAGCAGCCCACTAGGATGCTCTCTTCCTCAGAGCAACTTTTCCTCACTGCCAATCTCCTGTGAAATACTCTCTAGTGAAACACAGCTCTGAGTTTTCCACATGTGATAAGATTATTTTCTAGTTAATCTTGGTGATATATAAAGGAGGTAGTTGGCCACCACTGAATCCCCTTTTAGAACAGAGTAGGAGGCTGAAACAGGACCAGCCAGATCTCATCAGTTGACATCAGGGCACAGCAATCATTAGCCAGAGAAAGGAAAGAAAGTTGTTAGAAGAAGGTAAAGCAACACAGCCAACACAGCCAGAATTGTGTATGTGTGTTCTCAGGTGCAGTATGTGGCCTTTGGCATAGGTAAACGTATGCATATCTTCCTGTTCAGAGTCGCTCAAACACTTACCTGAGCCTTAATGTCCACTGCACAGTGAACTGATCTGAATAAGCTATCAGGAGAAGCAGAGATCTGATCCAATGCTTCCTTTCTCCATTTGTGCTCTTACATTCCAGCAGTGAACAGTTTTCTTAACAATCACCCTGACAGTCTGGCTTTCTTGCTGTAGAGGTGAGCCTTGGAGAAGGACAGGAAGTTTTCACTTACTTTAAAAAAAAAAAGGAAAAAAAAAAGAATGATTCATTTTTGCAGTGTCTCTTCTCTGTTTCTCAACTGTGCCTCCTCACTATTATAGAATCACAGAATGGTTTGGGTTAGAAAGGACCATACAGATCATACAGTTCCAAACCCCCTGCCATGGGCAGGGACACGTCACACTAGACCATATTGCTCAAGGCTCTGTCCAACCTGGCCTTGAACACTGCCAGGGATGTCCCATGCATGCTTCCAAATGAGCAAATAAATATTTTTCAAGTAATACACAGAGGTCCCAGTCTCAGCAGGGTACCCTACAGACATGTTCTGCTAGGCTTATGAGGCAAAACGGAAAATGATCCACTTAATCCATTAAGTGATTTGTATTTCTGCTAGACCCTCAGAAAAAGCTGACTACAGTGGGCTTCAGTGTTGCTGGTTACTTTTCACAGTAATAGCTGGCTATAGCACAAAGTTTGAAGACTGCTGTCCAAAATCCATTTCCCTTTTCACATGTTGATTGTTCTATGAGGGCTTTAGGATGTAAACAGCTGTTTGCAAATGACAGTTCTTGGAGAATAGCCAGTTCTCTTTTTTCCAGAAGAAAATATGCTCAGAAGAAACATCTACTGCTGTTTAGAAAAAGTTACCCACTACTTTCAGTTGATGAAGATTCTGCCACCAAAATCATCTTGAGATGTAGGATTTACCCCTGAGCAGCACCATAAGCCTCAGATGAGATATTTCTTCAATCCAAAAAAGCCGTATGTTTGAGTCCTGACTGACCTTTAAATGCTGCTAAAGCTTTAAGCTTCCTTTGACTAGTGAGGAATGTTGTCTATAGCAATAACTGAGACAGGGCTGGCAGTCTACTGCCCAAGACAACTGAATTGTCTTCACAGAAGCAGCTTTCACCTAAACATAACCTAGGTGGGAACCTTTTATCTTTACAGACCTGTGCAGTGAGCTAGCCATAAATCTGTCTCTTCTTTTGTCTTACTTTTGCATTAGGGGCAGGGGTTATGTTAGAGGTGTTTTCTGCAAATGGTATTTTCTCCTTGCTTTTCCTTGGAATGAACCTTTTGGTGCTCACTGCATACTGACAACAGTGCCTGTGATCCTAATGGGGTATCTGCAAGAGGCCCCTAGACAAAGAAGGTGTCATTCCAACTTACCTGGGTTGCAGCAATAGTCCTTCCATTTGCCAGCCCTGGCTGCATGAAATGTGTTTATTACTTTAATATGTTTCAGCTTTCATAGCCAGCTCCTTGTGACAGAAAGTACGAGAGAACAAGTCCTCCCTTTTTACCAAAAAAACAACAAAAAGGTGTCAAAAACTTCCTCTGGCTGTGGTGCCCCAGGATCATGTAATTGCGAAAGCAACATCTCTGCTTTTCAGCTAAATTCTAGTTTATTTTATTATAACTTCCTTCTTCTACCAATCTACTTCCAGCTCATTTACCTGTCATCCACGTTGCCTCCAGTCTGACATGCAGTATGAACTTTCCAATGGTGATTTCCATTACTTGTCTACACAGCACCTAGGAGAAACCTTCAAATAGTACCCAAAGCATAAACACTAAGCTATAACCACACTGGGTTCTCTACTGGGACTTCTTTACTTATTTATTCCCAAAGCATATTATTTTTTATTCAACTTGGAAAAAGTTCTCTTTAAAAAATAAGGATTTGTGCATTATATTTCATTCTGGTAAGATAAACTGCTTAGCTGAGATTAGCAGTTCATCTGCTGAGTAAGAGTATTAAAGGCTATAGGTAATTGCACAAAATGGGGCAAAAATCAACAAACTTCCTCAGAAGAGGCAGGAAATTACCTTCCCTATCACGGAAGAGACTTCGCAGCCTGGTGAATCTCTGCCCTTTTTTGCCTTTCCTTAGAGACAGCTACACTTTAGGAAGGTAGAGATAGAGCAAGCATGAGCTGCTCTGGTGAATGAATTAGCAAATAACTTTGATTAATTTCATGCACAGATAAAAGGGAAAGAACTGAAGCAGGACAGATGACTGAGGTGCACAAAAGCTGTGAGGGAACAAGGAAACTTGAATGTCAGATAGCGTAACACCTGGCACAGAAAATTGTCTCCTCACTGTGACACAGACAAACATCCACTTTATCAGTAATGAGGTGTTATGTAAAAACATAATTTTATAGCAGGATTGCTTCTCCCAGTAGTGATATCTGGAATGATCCAAAAGAAATTATTTACAAAATAAAGCCCCAGTCCTTTTCCTCCATGGACTAACTACTCATTACCTGCTCCCCCACCCCGACACACACAACCATTTCATCAGCACAGCTACACCTGACTATAGACATTAGTAGAAGTGCAATGAGAGAGACTGCCATAGCCTTGAGTATTTCAGACTTGTTTCTCTTGACTTCCTTGGTATCATTCATATTTTAGGCTCTTGATTTACTTTTCCAAGAAAGACAACATAGAAGTAACTGAATTTAAAATAATAAGGCTTTAAAAAAAAACCCACCAGACAAAAAAACCCCAAACCATAAATTGAATTACTGAAATTAAAATTAAATTAAATTAAATTAAATTAAATTAAATTAAATTAAATTAAAAAATAAGAACTAAAAAAGAATTACACACTTCAAGATTCACACTTGTGTAATAAGTTTGCAGAGTAAAGTACTGACCACAGGCAAGAAAGACGGGTGCCTTCAGTCCTCTGCAAAGTTCTGCTTGCTTCTGCCTGTTTATAGAATGCCATTTAAGAAAGGCAGTGTGTTGTGGATATCAATGTATGTTCATGTATATAAACAGACCCATGGTATTTTTATGTGATAGGAATATGTAACATTGTCTTCAATCTTCTTAAAACCATAAGACATCCTCAGAACTTAAATGTAAAAGCAAACTGCACAGCCAACAACCTGTTTCTTTCTTCCTACAACACTTTTCAGTGTAAAATGTGCTTGTATATTTGATCTGCCTGACTGCATGCCAGTGCAAACCTGTGCTTTTGTTGCCCTCGTTTTTAATAGCTGCACATGCCATTTGGTGCGATAGACACAGCAGAGAGATGTGGTCTATGGAGAAGAGAATAAAAAGTATGCAAATTCAAGTCTCTAGACCTGAAAAATTATCTCTGTGCTGAGGTCAGAGAAAGACCTAAGCAAGGGAATCTTTTCACCATAATGAGCAACTGTAAACGTTTTGGTCCTCTCTCATAGCTTTGCTTAAGAAGCATCCGATCCCCTTTCCTTGAAATAGACTTCATTACTCCTTCTATCTGCACAGCAGTGCCCTGCAGCACTGTCTCCGCTTCCCACCAAATGCATACCTACTCAAATTACTTGGTGTTACTATATGTACCAAGCACTCAAAACACAGAATGCCAGTGTAACAGCTGTGTGCTAGCAGAGCTTGGTCCAACAAGGCACAATTCCATCCATGGCAGCTGGCTGCTGTGGTAAAGCTCTCCTGGGCTTATGAAATAACTGACATGAAAGTGATGTTTGGAGCAAGAAACGGAACTCATTTTTTAATTGACACTAAAGAGGAAATCATTTTAGTGTCAGTTGATACTGTCCAGGCACATTTTCAATCATTAAGGCTCAGAAAAAGCAATGGAAATACCTATGGGGTGTGTTAAGAATGAAGCCAGAAGCAATGTGCGAGAGGTGCCAGCTGAAGGAGTTCCTGTGCTGATTGCTACACATAATAGGAAACCTGACAGAATTCAACCATAGAGGGAGCAAAAGCAGTCCAGAAGAATCAAGTATGGAGGAGTCTAGATTATGCCTTCAAGTATGGTGCAAGGACACAGGAAAGGCAGAGGTGATTTCAGAAGAAGTCTGATGCATGTGGTCATGAAAGTTATTGTGATTTTGAGGTACTCTGAGAAAAAGCTACCATATATCCCCTCTTGCCTCATCTTTGAAACACTTCCAATCCCATTCCTTCCTTCCCTGTTGGCTAAACCAGTACCCGTATGTGACTTGGTTTGCATTTTGTTTTCTGATTTTGTACTGTTTCACTTCTACATCCAGTTACAGGGTTTTTTATGGTTCTGCATCAATTATAAGAGTCATTAATCATAGTAACAAGGGACATCACAGGGTCTTCCGGGCATTCACTACTGGACTTGCTGAACTGTCCTACAAATTAATCCCCCCAGCTCTCTCAGTAATTATTTTTGGTCTTACACAGAAAACAAGGAGTTTGGTTAGGAAAAACTGGGAGAAAAAAAATATAATTTTCTCCCTATGGATTTGGTGGCTGATGGAGTGAGGGGAGAATTTCAGTTGCAGGAAGGCAGAAAGGGGGAACTTCAGTTATTGGAAAAAGGCTTCACTTTTATAGTAAATGAAAATTTGTTTTTTAACAACTCCAGTCAGTCAAATCCATGGATGATTTTGTTATAGATGTACAAAACTTTTTCCCCAAAATAGTTACTGCTTTTGTTTAGCTTCCATTCTACTAACAGCTACATTAGCCAATAAGCACAACTTCCCTATATTCATTGTTTATTTACATAAAGGAAAGAAATAGCAGGAGGAAAGTAATCTAACAGATTAGAGCAATGGACAGTAAATCCAATTCTATACCCAGGAAAGTTAATAAGAATTCTTCTGCTGAGTTCACTGGATACAAGGAGCAGCCTGTGATTCAGACATCATAATATAAACAATGAGAAACAAAGGAACAGAAGAGCTAAAAGCAAGAATTGCAGAAATAAGACAATGGCAGAAACAGAACTCATACATTTTAACGCTTTTTTTACAATGCTGAGTTTTGGGGGGCAAGCAATACATTTAATTTGCCAGCTATAAAGACGGCTTAACTGCAACTCAAGTCCTAAAATCTTATCCAGGACTTTTCTCCTTCCTTATCAAGAAAAACTGCATTGGCTAGGATGTTATCTCATCAGGGAAGGGAATATTATTTAGTCATAGCACATTTCCTCCTCACTGCCTTTCCATCTCCTTTTTGAGAGTGTATGATGACTGTCGGGGAGGTGGATGGAGCCTTGTGAGAACCTGAGAAGGAAGTGGGGAGTCAATAGACAACGATTGAACAGGCAAAGGGTCAAGAGAGCCTGGGAACAGAATAGGAAGAAAGAAGTAGTGTAGGAGACACATTTGTCTCCGCTTCAGAAACTAATTATCAGCTGGTGTATGTATCTGTGCTTGTTTGCCTGTGTACTTACAGTCTCTGTTTTCCAGAGTATTTTCTTTGTGAAACACAGAACCTTTGACAACCTTTCCAGCCTTTTTTGAAACATCCCTGATCATTATGTAATTAACTGATTTATTTCAGAATATTAATCCAAAAATAAGAAAGCTGAAGTAGGTCAAACTGCCTTTAAAAGAATGCAAACAAGATATGATGTCACCACTCTTACTGATGAACATCTCAGCTTTATTTTTGTTTCTTTACAGTGCTCTGGTTGTATTGACTTTATTTCTGCCATGAAAGCCTTAGCAATGTTATGCCTGATCCTTAGACCTCAATGTAACTGTAAATAAACAGTCACAGGTATATAAAGAATATTCCCAAATGACTGAATTTTGCATAATCTAGTGAAGAATTAGACCTTACTTTTATTGGGCAGACTCCCTCAGAACTCGGTCTGTTCTGATGCAAGTGCTGTCTTTGAATATAAAAGCTTTCTCTTAGAAAATAACCAGTCCATTTATGCTTCTCTTTTTCTTTAAAAACTAAAGAGAATTCTGAGAAATCCAACCCAAATCCTTCAAATAAGACACGAAGACTACATTTGTCTGCCTATATGGCAAACATTACTCCCAAGTAATCTTTAAAATAAATGATTGCTTATTATTGTCTGAAAGCCCATTTCTATCCTAAGTGCATCTACTAAGAGAAATTGAGACAGCTCCTGCCAGATGAAGTTGATGGGGCATCGGAAAAAAAAACACAATTGAGCTTGGATTCATGTAAATACTTGCCCACTGTTAAAAGGTTCACTATGAGCTGCAGGCATTGAAGACACTGAAGATGTTTGCTGTTCCAGTAAATCTGCAAGACTCCAGCCCTCAGAGAGAATCGGGGATGGAGAAGAGTTAGAAATGTCAGGGAGTCTTTACATATTTCCACAACCCATTTAAGCTTCTTGTGGTTTCAAAAGCTCATCAGCGACAGCTGAGCCATATCAATGAGCATGACAGTCTTGTGGCACAGTCAAGGTAAGAAGCTTTAGGTTTTGAGACAGACTGGAAATGATCGGTTTTTGATGAACACTGCCACTTATATAAATCACACGGATCAGACCTTCCTTCTTTGGGGGTTTTGTTCCTTCCTTCCTTCCTTCCTTCCTTATTTTAAGGATACCTGCACTTGTATTTTTTAACGCACCAGTGAAGCTGCTGCTGACTTCTTTCCACCAGATGGCACCACAGACTGTAAGCCGTAGCCACTAGCTATATGTGTGTGTGTATATATATTTGTATAAATGTATGTGCATATGAGCATAGGCATAGATATGTATGTCTTGGTGAAAATGTATGAATGTTAGACATCCACAGACCTCACCAACTTACTTGTATCTTATCCTAGCACAGAAGGAGGAGAAAGACCAACCAACACCTTACCTTGAGATGACACCAGAAATAACACTTCTGTATTTGACACATTCATGGTACTGCTGCTCTGTGCTATTTAAAGTTAGAATGATTAAAGAGACAAGGCACATCATGAATATTTACTTTCTATCACAATTTCTAATTTGCAGTATCTGCTGCATGGTCCTTCTTAAATTCAGTTCAGTTATTAAAGGATTATTCCTTGGAATGCAAATTTGAAATCTTCTCAGTCCAGCTGTTCCACTGCAATAGGGAGTGTCTACCCAATGCTTTAGTAGGAGATGGGAAAGGAATGGGTTTTCTATCCTAACCGGTTACCTTCCTTATCTTAATTTGACTTCAACAGCTTGATCAAATGCCTTAGCTGTAAGAATACTACAGAATACTACAGAAAGATGAGCAGAAATGAGTGATGCACACAGAAAAATATTTTTTAAAGAAATTGGCAAAAAAACACTGATAAACCGTTCATTATATTGTGGGTTACATATTTAAAACACACTTGACAAAGATGATTGTTAGCGTGTTGGTTTTTCTCTTAATTAATTCTCAGTTGTTTCAGTTTCTTTTAGAAACAAAACCTCTCCTTGATCTGAAGAGTCTTCAGTGGGATTTGTCAGACTGCTTAATATTTTGAGCTCTTATGTTCACATACATTTTAAAATAATATTACTGTTTTTGAGGACAACCATATTTAATTGTTACTGTGAAGTCCTTCTAGAAATGCATTACTGGAGTTCTTGCCAGTGAAGACCAAGGCAAAAAGAAGTTGTTTGGACCTTAGCCTTCTCCATGTCCCAGGTGATCAGGTCTCTGATTTCCTTCCCATGTTTTCCCTTGTCTCCCTTTTATCCCCAATGTACCTATAAAAGCTTTTCTTGATGACCTTAATATATTTGGGCAGATTGAATTCTGTCAGGGCTTCAAGTTTCCTAATCTGATCCCTGACGGCTCTCACTATTTCTCTATATTCCTCCCAGGGTACATGCCCTTGTTTCCACCCTCTGTAGGACTCCTTTTTATGCCGGATTTTGTCTGGGAACTCCTTGTTCATCCTTCATTCAGGCCTTCTGGTGTTCCTGCCTGAATTCCTCTTTACTGGGATTCATCACTCCTGAGTTTGGAGGAGGTGATCCTTGAATATTAACCAGCTTTCTTGGGCTCCTCTTCCTTCCAGGGCTTTATTAAATATTAATTTTATCCTTACTTTGTGGCAATTCCTGTAACCGATCACAGCAATAAGGGGCCCAATAGAAATGATACAGTCTTAGGCAGTGTATATGGAAGGAAAAAAAAAAGTGTTGCATTTTTTTACTTCATCTGTCTGTTCCCAGCTGTTCCTTCTCTCCCTCCTGATTATGCATCACAATGGTGAATCTGCCCTGTTCTCACCCTATGTATGCCTTTAAAGCACTGATTTGCAGCCGTTTCTGAAATGGGCAGGCACCTTCTGCCTCCAGTTCCTACCAAGGACCCCTTCAGCCTGTCTTAAGTCTCCAGTCTTAGTGGGAGCCTAAGCAATCCTGAGTGGATTGAAAACTTGCCTGGGAATCATCATGGAAAAAAAAAATAAAAATTGCATTGCTGATTTATGATGGGTGTTCAGGAACCAGCAACAAAGGAAAGGAGCAGTGTCTGAGTTACTAGCAAACTCATAATGCCAAAAAGCAAGCTGAGAGTCTCCATTTAGGTACCCTCAATGGTAGCTGAGAGAGAGGGAGGAGAAATGTAATTCCTGGGATCATTAAACCTGGATGAGGCTTTTACGTGACAGGAAAGCTGCTCTGCATTCAGAAGGCTGTGATTTTGGCTCATACTGTAACGGTGTCTCGGGTCCACACGGTACCTTGCAAAACAGGCTCTGTGTGTGAGATCCTGAGCTTGGTATCCACACTGTAGTTGTAAGCTCCATCACATGACAGACATGCTATATAAGCTGCAGTATATGTGGAAGACAATAAAGCATGCTCTTTGGAAATACTTCAATAATCAATGACCAGGGAAGATAGATTGCTGTCCAGGGAGAGGCACAGAAATAAGTCTTAGCTTGGTACAAGGGATGGACTGAGCTGCTTGTTGTTTTCTTCAGTCATTACTGTAATTTCTTAAGAGCATACTATAAAGTACATTTTAATGCCTCATCCTTTAATCCTTTTCTGTTTCCCCTTCTTCACTCCCTGTAAATGCATTGGTGGGCTTGATGATACCTAATTTGTACATTTTTGCTTAATTTGATGAACTGTAAGTGCTCTTTTAGCCTACTGTGAGCGTTCAATAATTCAAAGTGGCTGTGAAGCATAAAAGTCCTGTTGCTGCTTTGTAGTGTCTGATTAAAATAGAAATAATGTATTATGAAATCCCACTCAAATGTCTTTATTGTATCACAGCAATCCATCATAACTCAGAGGTAAAACCTGTCTTGTCTTGATGGTCTGTTTTTTCCCCTATCAGTCTAGACTCTGACAAAAAAAAAAAGCAAACTGCTGAGCTGAGTGTGATAAAACAATGCTATACACTGCAGTTCAGGAAGGCTTTCTATGTGCATCATCTGCAAGGACATTTCCTAGATAAGGACTCCCTACTCCTCCTCCTTCCAACCTCCCTTCTCTCCCTGCTCTTTCTTTTCTATTTTTCTCTTTTTTCACACAGTCCTTAATATCAGGATGCTCTAACCTACTTTTATTAAGAGGTTAAGTGAAGCCAGAATGCTCCAGAACAGTGTTCTGCCTCATCGACCTCCCCTCCAGGCTGTGTTCTGTAATTTCTCCCATTGTGCTGAATTGATGCTACTCTCTGTGAGTGAAATAAGCAGTCTCTTCCTGAAAGGAGACACGCTGCCTTCTGAAGTGTCCATTCAGCACTGCAGAGAGCAAACTGTCTGGCAACAGGGGTGTGATTCAAGGGCTGCAATATATGGAAAATAACAAGAGGAGGGAGGTGCAAGGGAAAGAGGCTGGAAAACTGAATGAGGAGATAAACAGAAAAAATCGGGGGGAGACTTAGGTTAGGGAACAAAGTTAGCAAGCTATGAATATTAAAATTGTTGCTTTAGTGATGGAGCACCCAAAATATAGCAGGTACTTTCAGATACAAGTTAAAACATGCCAGGCAGGCTTACTCATGCCATGTAGCACTCTGCTGCAAAAAATAGGCCCCCTGAAAGCAGTACTACATTGCAGTAGCACATATCTTTATATGAAGATTGATTCTACTGAATGATAGAATACAAAACAAAAAAAAACCCAAACAAAAACAGAAACAGCATGGTGACCTTCCCTCCCCCTAACGTATAGTGGATCTGAAGTTTTCCCCTAAATGATTGTTTTGATTCATGTCCATTTTTTATAATATTACAACAAACTCAATATAATATTACAACATATTAAGCCATACTCCTATTTTAAAATATAGATTCCAGGTTTTCCTGGCCGTTAAGTCCAATACCCCTTTGCCAACCCAACTTTCTCACTCTACTAAGTCTGATCAGGAAAGTAGTTTTGAAAGTTATGTTGCATCAATCATGCACATGGGACATGTATAAGGGAACTGTACCTAAAGAGCTCATTAGAGTGCTGCGTAGAAGTTGAAACAGAAAGTCTGGCGAGACAGGAAAAGTTTGGTGTTAAAGTTTGATGTTATTACAAGTCATCACTTTCACATCAGAATGACTAAGGAGCATGTGTTCAAGCACAAAAGCCGGCACAGGCAGTCCATGCCACCCACAATCTGTGTATACGTGTCCATCTAACTGCTGTAGTCATGAGTACTTGGTACTGTGTGACCCCTGTTGGCCAGAGAGGCCTACATCTCTTGTCCATCACAGCTTCAGTAGCCTCGACCTTTCACAGCATAAATGCCACTGCCTTCTCTCCTCAGCAAGGTTAGTTTCCTTGGGCAGGAGCAGCTCTGATCCTTGCTGCTTCTACATTAACCAGCAGCAGTCATCCTGTCTTGGCCCACTGATCTCTGATCCTAAGGTAAATCCTTTGCCAAGAGAATCAGTTTCAGGTATGGAACTGCTTTAAAAAGGGAGATGTCATGAATTAATTTGGGACTGGGGGGGAGAGGATTAGGGGTGAAAAAGAAACCCAAAGCCCTGGGCTTGTGTCTCTTCTATGCATCTTTTGACATTGTGTCATTTGCTATAATTTATGGAAAGGAAATCTGGGTTGTTAGTAAGCAAGATTAACCTCTGAAAAAATCCACCTCTAAATTATTAAAAACACACACTGGTATTGGAAGCAAAATAACATCTGCCTGACTTTGGGATTTACTACCAAAACACCTGGATTCCCTACAAGCTATGCCATACTGTAGGTAACAGGCAGCCTCACCGGCTTCTCATGGACTCCTAGTATCATATTTCCCAGGCAGAAGGTATCACCTGAGCAGCCTCAGGAGCTCAGCTTGAAAATAGTACACAGTCAATCACAGACAGCACCTACATGCTGTCCCTCATAGTGAGCCCATGCTGTGCATGGACGCAACCGTGGGCAGGGAGGTGGGAAAGGGCATGCAGCTCCTACCCTCAGGACTGTGTAGAAATGGGTGGTCTCATGTTTGCTGTTGCTGCAACTTTGCCAGTCGCTTTAGGCTCTGTATGTGCCCTTTGTTTTGTTATGAAATTCCTGCTTTCAACTTCTTTTATTTTAAACTTTGTCAGCATGGAGACTTTGGGTTGTAAGGTGCAATTACGCAATGGTTGTAGCCCATAGATATACACAGTTGATGGTGTGTGACATTTTCCCTTCATCTCGCAGGAGCTGCAGAGCAGCTTTGCTGTTCTTGCCCTTCCTTCTTCATTGTTCCTGAGCTCTGCAGTATCTCTGTAAGGGGCATATTTACTGGTGATGAGTGTGGATTTCAGTATGAGTTAAAATCATGGCTAAAATGATCAAGAGACATCTGGGAAATCACTGCATATCTCTGCATGCTAGGCTGCTTTGTGAATGCTAATGCCTGTAAGCAAGTTAGCCCAATAACTAGGTAATTTCTGTTAATTTCCATTAAGATTCAGCGTTCTTCTGTGCAAGGGTAGGAAAGTTAGAACAGGAAGGACATGTTCTGTCTCTGTTGTTAACTCTTTGAGGGACTTTTTATGGTTTTGTGCCTTTCTGTGACTTAGATTTCCCATTTCTAAGTAGTTACATCTGTTGGTCTCCCCAGAATGTGCATTAAATAAAAACCTCTCGACTGCGTATATGTTAAGAGCTTAGCAGACCTGCAAGCTGGCTGATCTATGCTATTTGCACTGCGTGTTTCGTTGGTGAGATTGCAGCCCTGGCCTTTTGCATGCAACTACTCATACCATGTTAAGCACCCACTAGACATGAGATGTTCAGAGCTCTTGCACAGCCCCTTTGAAAATGTAGCCCACTGTGTTTTCCTTGAACAATTCAAGACTTTTTTGTTATTTTCTGAATGATGTGATACTGTTTAGGCATTTGAAGTGGCAAAGTGCTTTCAAGCACAGAAGACTTTTTGTTGATTTTCCTTTTGTTTTAACTAAATTCTTTTTGAGAGGAACAGGAAGGAGGCAGCTTTGTGAGGTGAGTAAATGATAGCTAGCCCAGTTGTGGGTATGAGGAAATAAGACTGTATGCACAAACACATGCAGGGTAATAGTTTACTTCAACAGTAGGTTCCCTTGCTAATTTAGAAAGTCATTCCAGCTGTGGTTTGATTCCATTTCAACCTCAAGCTGTGACTAAGGAGGGCTTTTAAGTTGTCATTTTGTTAAACCCAGGCTTTAAAACACAAGAGAAAGGGCCATCAGTTACCAAAGCAAACAAACCTATGGAAAGAAAACTCTTCTCCTTGGTATGGAATTCAACACTGACAGTCAGTGCCACAACATTTTACTCTGTTGTTGTTGTTTGGTTTGTGGGGAGTTTTTTGTTTGGTTTGAGGGGGCAGGCTGTTGATTTTGTTTATTGCAGTTTTGGGGAAGGGCTTAATGACCAGAAAGCTTGTTTTGTCAGGTGAACATATTAAAACATGAGAATGTAGCAGCTGATTTGATTTCAGGCAAAGCCAAAACGGAGGCAGTGATTTAGCTAACTGTGAAGTGTAGTATTACTACACTTTATAGTTACATTTTTCAGTACCTGAGGGAATATTTTCTGGAGCTAAAATAAAGTGTCATTTTGTCTTTTTTAATCATGGTAGTTTCTCTAGTTAGCGAATTAAATCATATTAAAGCAGTGTATTTCAATCCAATGAATGAAACTTCAGAATTGTGACCTGATTCTTTAGTATTTTTCTCCTAAGATCTAGAAGACACAATCTGGAATGTAACTTTCTCAGAAATAACTGATAATGAATTATTCCAGAAGTGTATAGGGCAGGGCCAATAATTACTCCATGATACTTCAGCTGCTATAAATTACCATCATTTCATTAATGATGAAATTATTATAATATTTATTTATAAATAGCAGAAGGATGCCAGATCGTCACTTTAGTCTATAATTAGCTAAACTAGTAGTTGAATTATTATACTTAAGTATTTCTTATGAGTGAACTGACAACTCATCACATACAGTAGAAGTGTATCCTAGCCTTTCCTTCCTGTTTAAGACAGAGCAGTATCATTTTTCTACCTGCTTTCTCGTTTGTAACCTTTTAATATTACATTTGAACTTACACTGAAAACAGGGGTCTAGGTCTACCCTTGTGTAGTCACTGAAGTGAGTGGAAGCTGTGCACACATGTCTGAGGATAAGTAATTTCCCATGTTTACGTAATATATGTATTACGTTGCAGTGTCAACATACTCAGTAGGATATGCTTCCTAGAAGTAAAACATAAGAAAACATGGTCAGTATGTATTCTGAGATGAAGTTATGATATATGGCTGTCTTTGAATTCCAAGGATGCTGCAATATTTTTATAGGACTGTCATTTTAATATAAAATCTACTTTTATACAAAATAAATGGTACACAATTGTGTGCCTACTTTAGAGCTATCAAGGAAGAAGAATATATTAACAAATTCATCCGCTTAATCAATATCTAGCCCATCTCCCACTAAGATTAATTTTCAGATTTTTTTTTCTTATGAGTGCAGCCATACAAAGACTGTGTCGCATCACAATTTGAAGGCATATATAGACATCTCATTTTCAGAAACCAAAGTGAAGTATTAAGCGTTAGTTCTCTGCCTATTCCTTCTTCACAGTGTGTGTTTCTGAGGCTGTATGGGAAGTTAGAAGAGGGTTGTTGTGTATGATTGTGAAAAGCTTAATTTGTTGGTGTTGCACTTACTTGAATTGGGGTCTGTCCTGTAGAAATAACAAGTGAACTGGGAAGAATAAATAAAGCTATGTTTTTTTGGTGGGATTTTTTTTTTTCTTTAAATTCTGAACAAGAATACTGAGAACAGTAAATCAGCTGTGGCTGAGTTAATGAAGCCTGAGTTCCTGTGGATTTGGATCTGGCATCCTCTTCACTTCCCTACTTCCCCATTGGCCTCCTGTTGTAATACTTACATGTCTTTCTGTTTCCCCAATTGCACTCTTATTATCCCCTTGTAAAACTTCTCTAATCTCTCCTCACTGAAGCCCTTCATATCTGGAAGTCTGTTATGCTGTGGCTGGGTCAGAGCTGCATGTTTGACTGGCTGCCTGGTAAATGGATGCCAAATGAGAAGCTTGTCTAGGCTAAATAACCTTTCAGTGCTACATCACCCATGTCCATCTTCCTGTCTGAACTTCTGTTCTGCCCTTTAGTGGGGAAAAAGGTGTATTAAAAAAACTTACTGTTACTATGAGACCTCTGTCTCACACTCAAATTTGGTAAAATTAACCAACTGGCTCAGAAATTATTAGCTGTGGTCTGTTAAACAACAGAAATGCCTTTTTTCCCTAGGAAAAAAATAATCTAGAAAATGGGCAGAAAACAATAGAAAAATGCAAAAAGCCCCAAAATACTGTCCTTGTTTCAGCAGCACAATTAATTAGGGAATGTGTAGAATACCTGTCATGAAACTGGCACACCCTTTTAATTTTGGACAACTGAGACTATGTTTATAGTATAAGACACAAGTGCATGGGCTGAATAGGAATGTAATAGATGCGCTCCTCTGCTCCCTCAGCTGTTTTGTTGCTGAGCAGGACTGTCAAGCACCCACAATATACTTTAGGAGTCACTTAGGCATAACCTGTGCACACTTGAACTTTATGCTTTGGGTATCTACTGGGGTAGGAAGGAGATGAGAAAGGAACTCATGGACTTTGAAGTAATCTTGCTGTGAAAGCAGATCATGAGAGATGCTTTGGTGCTATACCTGAAGTAGGAAATGTGAACACTGAAACCAGCTGAAAAAGTATCAAGATATCAGACTTAAGTGAGGAATGAGTGATATGTACCAAAAAAAAAAAGGTGTTATGGTGGGGATTACAACACTGGTCAGTTACAGATAGCCTAACTATATGGGACATATGATTTAAAAACAAACAGCAGAAAAAACCTACCCACAAACAGCAAGTTCCTCATTCAGATAGGTGCCTACTATGACACTAAGCTGCTCTTAAGAGCAGTTTGTAGATGAGAGTTAGGCGTGTATCACAGGCTGCATAGCTGCAGGCTTTCACCTACCAGTCTGTTTGAGATTCATCTGGAAATTACAGCCGGCATCACACCACGCAGGAATTGAAGGATAAATAGTTTCTGCAGGCAAAATGTTACTGGTTCAAACTACCCTATTGCCACAAAAAAGGTGATGTGCTGGAGATGATCTGTCTGGGCAGCATTAAGAAACAGTGCCTTTATGTACTTATAACGTGTCGAACTTTAAGTCTTATGTATAATGAAGCAATCTGAAATGGACTTGTAAGATTGTATCTAAACTGAAATATGGCTTCAGCTTTAAGTACGAGTCTAAATCAAAAAACTGAAACATGTATTTTGGGGATAAAACCAGGTTTGGATACACTGTTTCTTTTGTCTCAAGGTCCTGATTTTACGTACTCTTCTTTATTTGAAGTAGCTCTTCTTTGAAGTAGATCTTTCATCTGGATTTCCTTCTAGAAGCTGGTAGAATATAAGCTTAATGTGGTATTGTTTTAATTGTCTGCTCAAGCAGACAATTGAAGTAAGACATTGTACAATGAAATTGAAGTGCAGCAGAAATACAAGGTGTGTGGTGGTGGGGAATCAGGCTCTGAAAGTCTCAATCACTTCGATGTGAAATTGCTTCAGCAAAGTGAAATAGCCTGGGACAATGTGGAAGGAGCAGAGCCAGTGAGGCTCAGAGTCTGTGTTAGTGAGTCTCATCCCTTTCCTCTCCCCCCACCCAAGTAACTAGCTGATTATAGCCAGTGCTTTTTTCTAATTTCTTATTTGTGCTTGTATTTTGACCTGCAATTACCTTTTACAAAGATGTTGTTGCCAATAGCTTTGATTTCAGTCCCCTAAGCACAGAAAAAGAAGTATCTGTAGCATACTATTAACAGCCTTTCCAGGTCTGAAGACTAAGCAGTGCAAGTCATCATCGGCATCATCGTCATGGCTTGACTTCACGAATGAAGATTTGGGAAGGGCTTTACCCATGCTTACTACAAGCGTGCTAATGACTAAAAAGGCCAATGTGAGATAGGCAAATCCGGCTGCAAAAGGCACAGCGAAAGGTCTCCTTGGGTGGTATTGGCGGGACGAGATTCTTTCTACGTTGTCTTTTCTCCTCAAGACTAATTCTGCATGTGTTCTCAAAGGAGACAACAGCATTATGTATGGTGTGTCTTCAAGTCTCCCGTGGCCAAGGTGGACCACTGATGGTAGTCAATATGGCCAAGGCTAAGGTATTGCTTCAGAGAGTCCTTATATCTCTTCTTGGGGCACTTCTCTTGTGGCTACCGGTGGCAAGTTCACCGTAAACCACAATCTTAGGGAGGCGGTGATCCTCCATCCTAGAGACGTGCCCTGCCCAGTGCAGCTGCGATTTCAGCAATATGGCCTCGATACTGGTGACCCCTGCCTGTTCAAGGACAGTACCACTTGACACATAGTCAGTCCAATGGATGTTCAGAATTGTATGGAGGCAGCGCTGATGAAAGCGTTCAAGGAGTCGCAGGTGATGGCAGTGGATGACCCATGATTCAGACCCATATAAAAGAATAGACAGTACAATGGCTCTATAGACACTAATCGTTGTGCTTTTCTTCAGGTGTTTATTGCACCAGACTCTTTATGGAGTTTTGTGAAGGCTCTATATGCCTTTGCTATTCTGTTATCTATCCCTTTGTTGATCGTGGCATCTGAGGAAATAATGCTTCCCAGATAGCTGAACTGCTGAACTGACTTAAGCTCTGACTTGCGAATGATAATGTGGGGATGATGATAATCTTCTTGTGGTGCAGGTTGGTAGGGAACTACTCTTCTTCAAGCTGACTTCCAGCCCAAAAAGCTCAGCCGCCTCAGCAAAGCAAGATGTTAAACGCCGTAGAGCTGCTTCTGTGTGAGCAACAAGTGCGGCATCATCAGGAAAAAGCAGTTCACGGACAAGATGATTTAGGGTCTTAGCATGGGCCTTCAGTTGCCTTAGATTGAATAGGCTACCATCAGTACGATATCGAATAGAAATGCCGTTTTGCTCGTTGAGGTGTACCATAGCCCTTTGGAGCATCACGCTGAAGAAGATCGTGTATAAAGTTGGTGTGAGAACTCAACCTTGTTTCACACCATTGGTTATTGGGAAGGGCTCAGAGAGTGCATCGCCATATCTGACTTGGCTGCACTGATCCTCATGTAACAGAATAATCATTTTGGGGAACAACCTAATCATTCCAATATCAGCCACAGGCCTTTTCTGCTCACAGTGTCAAAAGCTTTGGTGAGGTCAACAAAAGTTACATAGAGACCCTTATTCTGTTCTGTACACTTCTCTTGCAGTTGTTTGAGAACAAATACCATGTCTGTGGTACTTCTATCAGCTCTGAAACCACACTGACTTTCAGGTAGAAGTTCTTCTGCGATAGCGGGTACTAGTCTGTTCAATAGTATTCTTGCAAGGGTTTTTCCAGCAATGGAGAGCAGTCTTGACCTCGGTAGCTTGAGCAGTCTTGACTTTACACCTTTTTTCTTTTACAGAGTGATGATGATTGCATCACAAAAATCTGATGGTAGTTTACCTTGTTCCCAACAGCACACAACTAGCTCATGAAATTTAGCATGAAGTGCTTGGCCTCCGTGCTTCCAGATTTCAGGTGGGACTCGGTCAACCCCAGCTGCCTTGCCAGTTTTCAGCTGCTGTATAGCCTTAAGAGTCTCTTCCATGACAGGGGCTAAATCCAATTCATTTTTCACTGGATGTTGTAGAATGTGCTGGATTCCTTCGTCTTGGACTACACGGTTAGCACTAAAGACTGTTTGAAAATGTTCAGACCAACGATTCAGGATGGAGATTTTATCTGTAAGAAGCGTTTGGCCATCTGCACTAAGTAAGGGGCTTTGAACATGAAATGTGGGTCCACACACTGCCTTCAGAGCCTCATAGAATCCTCTGTGGTCACCCAGATCTGCACATAACTGAGTCTTTTCTGCTAGGTTGAGCCACTGCTTGTTCTGGATGTCTCGAAGTTTCTGTTGGAGTTTGCTACATGCAAGACGAAAGGCTGCTTTTCTTACATGGCAAAGTGGCTGAGTGAGGTGTGCTTGATGAGCAGATCTTTTCTTTGCCAGCAATTCCTGGTTGCTATCATCAAACCACTCTTTGTTTTTCTTTAAGGAGAACCCAATGGATTCTACGGAGGACTGCAGGATGCTATTTTTAAAATGTTGCCGATGCTCTTCAGGAGAAGAATCTATAAGCTGGTCTTCAAGCCTAGTTTGAAGGTTAGCCTGAAAGCTAACTGCAGCTATTTGGAGCTTATTAACATTGAGCCTCCTCCTCGGAATGCAGCCCCTCTTAGGTTTGGGCTTAAAGTGGAGGTTAAGTTTGCAATGCACAAGGGAGTGGTCTGTTTGACATTCTGCACTAGGCATCACTCGGGTGTGACAGACATCACGAATATTTCTCTGGCGCACTAAGACATAATCAATAAAGTGCCAATGTTTAGATCGAGGATGCATCTAGGTTGTCTTCCAGCTGTCTTTCTGCTGGAAAATAGTGTTGGTGATGGTAAGCTGTTGCCCTGCACAGAACTCTAGTAAGAGATGACCGTTATCATTGCAGCTGCCAACACCGTGCTTGCCTGGTACTGCTTTCCAGGCTTCAAAGTTCTTACCTACTTGGGCGATGAAGTCACCAAGGATTATGATCTTACCTTCTGTAGGAACCTTTTGAGTGAGGTGACGCAGGTCAGAGTAGAATTTTTCTTTTTCTGCAGGGTCACCTTGCAGAGTTGGAGCATATATGCTGAAAAGAACAACATGTTGCTTATTGTGTAGTGGAAGACGTAGGGAGATAATAAGATCGGAATGACCTATCAGCAAATTTTCAAGTTTAGAGACTATGGAGTTTTTAATCATGAAGCCAGCTCCAGAAAGATGACTTTCAGTTTTGGATTTGCCTAACCAGTAGAGTGTATAGCTGGCACCATGTTCTTTAAGGCTACCTTCCTCATGAACTTCACTGAGAGCACCAATATTGATGTTAAGTCGTGACAATTTGTGGGCAATTAGTGCAGAATGGCGCTCAGGATACCCGCTGTTCACTCTATCAAGCATGGTTCTGATGTTCCAACATGTGAGTGTGAATCTGGACACACCTTTGGAGGCAGGTGTATGCCTTTGTCTCTTTGTCTTTAATCGACCGCAACAGAAGATGCAGTGCAAGTAGCTGTCATTTATATCACCAACATATTGTCTTGGAAATGTGGTATATGAATGCATGATCACCTTTGCCTGCTGGCTGTAGCATATACACACAAATAACTTGTGTTTCTAAGTAGGATATTAATCATTCCTTGCAAAAAACAATATGAAACCAGGATGCCTCTTCTCCTTTAAGTAACTAGGAGAATATTAACAACATGTTCAAAGAGTGAAGGCAAAAACCTCTCATGTTTGCAGCACTAACATTAATTTTTACTGATTCAGTGACAAGTTGTACTGCCCTTCCATCTCACCTTTAAGATAGCAGTAAATCTTGCTTGACTAGTGAGCCAGTATCATCTAAAAACAGCATGTGTCTGAATAGGAAATGCATACAGCTCTTTCTTGCAGCCTGCCTGTGAGACTTCTGCCAACCTGTATTAGATTCCAAACATTTGGGTAATTTCTTAGATGAAAAAGAGAATGTCCTTACTGATATTTGGGGTGTCTTTTTTTGTGGGGGCAGAAGTAGCACAAGATTTAATAAAACATACCTGAGACACAGAACAAAGAATCCATTTTGTGCTGAGATGATGCCATTAAGACAATTCACAAAGCAGACATGGTGCACAAGAATTTCTAGGTCCTCCTTGAAATGTAATTGCAATTTTTTCCTGAGATGATATGGATTTCATGAGTCATCCTGTTCTGTCTGTATGTACTATTGATCTGATACTTTTACCCCTTTGGTCAGATAGAGGAAATTTAAATTGGAGATTGCTAGTAAGGGATTTAACAAAAGAACTACTTCAAGATTTCCATCATGGGTCTTGATAGTATAGAAAAGGAGATTTAATCTAGCAATGTCAGCTATTATACACCATTGTGTTGGTGTTATCCTTCGGTGAAAAGGCAGATACTAAACTAGATTTTAGTGAGAAGGCAGTGAGACTAGCAATTTTATCATGTTTAACAGGTTACAGTAATCTTGCCCACACTGTAGAAAAGTATTGTCATTAATGCACTGCTTGACCTTCTGAGTTAGCTTTTAACTATAGTATGTCAACAGATATTTTTGGCTATTTTGCAGTAAAGATTCTGAGGTAACTTCTGTATGACAGCTGTTTATCTGTACCATGTTCTTTTACTAAATTGCAATACTACTTCTTTATCAGCTTTGTTAAAAGAAAAGTTGGATTAACTTGGGTATATACTAGACAAACACAGCCAGATTATTCCTGTTATCTCTGCATCAAATATCAGCAAGCTGATGGATTTGTATGGCAGTGTGCTGTGCCATGTAAGTCCACTGGAGCTCTTGTTCTGCAGTCTATGGCTTGGTGTTGCACTGCCCAGTAGATATGACTCATATAAGACCTGAAATAAGAATAACCTCTTTGGGTTGAAGACGATGTTGTGACCCTGTACTAGTTTGTAGAAAAATGCAGGTTATTTTATTCTTGCTTCAGTTTGGAGAGGGAAAACAAATACTGAAATCCAAAATAAAACAGTGAATGAAGTAGGTAGGTTAAAGTACTTTTTTTTTTTTTTTTCCCTAGGCTATGTCGTCTCTGAGTGCAGAAGGCATATAACTACAATATCCTACATGACTATGGGCTTGGTACTGAGCTTGGAGGAGGTTATGCTTGAATAGTAACCAGCTTTCTTGGACCCCTCTTCCCTTCAGGGCTCTATTCCATGACACTTCACCAAGCAGACCATTCAAGAGGCCAAAGTCTGCTCTTCTGAAGTCCAGGGTAGTGAGCTTTATCTAGACTCTCCTTGCCACCCTAAGGATCTCAAGCTCTACAGTTTCATGGTCACTGCAGCCAAGGCTGCCCTCCAGCCTCACATTCTGCACCAACTTCTCCCAGTTGGTGAGGCCAAGGTCCAGCATAGCTCTTCTTCTCTTTGGTTCCTTTATCCTGCATTAAGAATGAAAGAAGTTTTTTCTACTGTTTCTCATTACTAGAGAGATCATAGTGATGATTTTTGCAGAGCCATGCCCATTATGATGTAGTGAGTGAGGGGTCTGTGGTCTCCAACCAGGCCTGCATGTGTCACTAAATAGTGGGTACCTGCTGAGCCAGGCTGCTTCTATGAAACCTCAAAATTCATTAGACTAGGCCATTAGAAAGTGTAAAAGCTTATCTTGGCATTTCCTGTCTCTTGCTTGCCTTAATTTTATGAAACTTGGAACCAAATAGATGATTTGGTTCGAGGCTGCGTGGAGACCTCATAGCAGCCTTCCAGTATCTGAAGGGGGCCTATAGGGATGCTGGGGAGGGACTCTTCATTAGGGACTGTAGTGATTAGGGACAAGGGGTAATGGGTTAAAACTTAAACAGGGGAAGTTTAGATTGGATATAAGGAGAAAATTCTTTCCTGTTAGGTGTTGAGGCACTGGAATGGGCTGCCCAGGGAGGCTGTGAATGCTCCATCCCTGGCAGTGTTCAAGACCAGGTTAGACGAGGCCTTGGGTGATACGGTTTAGTGTGAGGTGTCCCTGCCCATGGCAGGGTGGTTGGAACTTGATGATCTTGAGGTCCTTTTCAACCCTAACTATTCTATGATTAGCTGATGGAGTGGGAAATATGAACAGAAAACTTTCCTTTTCCTCCCTGTCTTCCCCTCCTTTTCTGAAATAGTGAAAAATACTCTGACTAGACTTTTGATCTTTAAAATAAAATATTCGCTCTGAGCCTTTCTCACACTGTGAGACAAGTTGTTCTTCAGGATAAAAAGTAAAGTATGTAGCATTTAAAAATTTCAGTCCTACTATTTGCTAGGATGCAAATAATTTACTCTAGCACTCAACATTGCAGATGGTTTGATTCTGAGCTAGTCTTCCTTAGGTCTCTTGTAGGGAGATGGACCTTGCAGAAGCCAATGCATCTCATCCTGAACCAAGCTCTGAGAAAGGCCACATAAGGCACTCTCTGGAGGCACTTGTTTCTCTCATCTCCTTTGATTACAAAGAGAGCCTTGGGAGTCTACACTGCCTTTGGAAGTCCAACTTGAGGTACCCAGATTTAGGTGAAATCCTACCTTAAGGTAATTGGAAGAGGGGCTATTTCCTTTTTGTGTCTTGGAGTAAATGATACCATATAGAACTACAAATGGGTTTGTATTCTATTTGTATTTTAACTTCCAGAGCTTGTTTTCTGTAAGCTGTTCCAAGCGGTGATACTGATATTCACTGCTACTTAGAGTTGGAGAAGGAAGGCGGGCTAGTAAAAGCAACTTTGCAGGGCAGCAACTTAGTCCCTTTTCCTGATTGCTTTATGTTCTAGATAGGGAGTCATCAGCATTCTTGTTTCCTTATATTGATTTCATTTGGGCTTAGAAGATATTTGAATGTGAAGCAAACTTTGTCTACAATCATGAAATAACCAGCTTGTAGCCTATGGACCAGATCAAGCACATAGTGTTCCTACAAAGCCAGTATAAGCAGGAGGTTCACCCAGGTGAAGGGCAATCCTGTTGGAGGTATTCAGTGAGTGCAGATCGAGAGCTTGTTCCTATTGCTGTAAATGTACAGGATGTAACCAAAATTATGTGGTTGTGGCTTTCCTATAAAGGAAGGCTTCATAATCTCCAGCCTGCTCTTCTGGGCCAAGAGAGCTCTTGCCAACCTGATTGTGAGCTTTGAGTTGCTCTACTTTATGGCAGTCACGAAAACTTAATCACAGTGAGCTTAAAAGCACAAATGAAAGAAAAATAGTACCTTTACATTTCTTCTTATATTGCTCAGAATGCATCTAGGCAGATCTAAGTGTCATAATAGTGAGCTGATTTGTTTGCCCTTCTATTTGCTTCTCTTCCATGAGAAAACAGACGATTTGAACCTCCAGGGATCTCAGGCTAACAGCTTTCACCGAGGGAAAAAATCCATGTAGCTTGATCTGCCATAAAAGGCAAAATTTCTCTTGTTGAGAGGAAGGGGTAAGGAAAACCTTGTCAGTTTTTCAGATAAAATGCAGCCCCAAAAGTATTAGGGAGTCGGGGGGGGTTATCTTCTATCCTTTTTCATTATTATTTTTTATTTTGCTTTTTTACCTTAGGACACTGGTACAGAATATTAGCTTTGAATTTTAGCCACTAGGTGGAGAAAGCAAGCCTTCTGTAATTTAATAGCATTTGTAGGGTAATGCTATTCTGACCTAAATTCTGTAGATATTTTGGATTATAAAAGTTCCTTCTTTCCTGCAATACTTCAAAAGGTAATGTAACAATGATAAGTGGAGAATGGTTAGGTGAAACCTTGCTGGAATTAATTCTAAGAAAATATGGTAGAAGATCATGCCTAAATATGAAAGCAAGTATACCACAACCAGCCTCAGGTAGTCTTCTGAACTGGAATTCTGATCATCATTGCTTCTGATGCCTGTGTTACCAAGAGTAAGGTGTTGGGCTGCCACTGTAAAAATATTTTATGCAGAGGGCAGGCATCTTCTCTAAGAAATAGATCACTCATCACATCTTCATCAGGATAGAGAGTAGATGTCTACATATAGCTTGTGATGGCACTCTCCTGTTTAAGGGTGAGATAGGAGTCATTGTTTCAACATGTATGAGCGTGTACCTAAGTTTAACAGTCTCAACTAGGAAGGTTGGAAGGCATTAATTTTGGCTCAGTTCAGTCAGCAGGGGCCCCTGAGTGAGGCCACACCCTAAGCTGACATAGGTAGAAGTTGACCCTGATTCTCTCATTCTCCAAAACAGTGTCTTGTGTCTTGACCATGGATACACTCACTGCGTATTCATAGAACGTCCTATTGCAAATAGGATCCTAAGAAGTCAGAAATGGCTTTGTTTCATATTTGTTAAAAGAGATCACTGCAGCACTCTCTCCTCTATATATGTATGTATGTGCTGAATTTTATCCAAAAAAGCAAATAATTCCCCCAACCTGTCCTGCAGTCCCCATCTACTAAAACTGTTTTGTCTGTATTACGTTGACTTCCCTTGGTCTAATTATTAAAGGATTTCAAGTGTTCAAGTGTCCCTGTCTATCCCAATCATATCCTGGTCATGCTGACCAATTTGCACCTTGAATCACAAAGATATACCCAAGTTTGATCCTGGACTAGACTCAATAATGGCTAGAATCAGTTTTTAATGAATAGCCCTGTCCAGTGTAGTAAAATGCTATGTAGAAGTGGTCTGAAAGAGAATGAATGAATGATGCATCTTGACCACTGAAATAGCAGTCGAAGCTGTTTTTCCAAGTTGTTTGCAGTCTTTCCACCTATTTTAATCTTGCACTCCAATTAAAATGAGAATTTTTCTGTCTAAGATGCAGCTTGGGTAACACATTTTGCAGCATGCAGTGTGTGATGAATTCTTGCAGGTGAAAGCCAACATTAAGATAATGTATTTTAGTCTCTATATATTTCATTAACTGGTGCTGTGTTTATAAACACCTTTAAAGCTAAGAAAAGGTCCTCTTTAGGTGCTGTCAGCTTCATTGATTATTGCACTTATTTGCTGGTTTCTATTCCAATTAAATTCTTCCACTACAGAGTTGGTTTAAAACATTTAAAGATCTTGTTCTAAGATCTTCATGCAACTCATCAAACGATGTCTGCAAACAGTTTATCTTCAGTTTTCCTTTATGGTCATTATCAAAAGACACTTTCATTAAGTTTGGTGTTTTAATTGGCCTCTGTTCATTTAAAGGGCTGGCTTTGGTTTTTATGTGTATAATCATGGTTAAAGCTAAGTTCCACATGGTTTTGGTTGGTTGGTTGGTTGGTTTTGGTGGGTTTTTGTTTGTTTTTTTTTAGATATCCTGTCTGTTCTTTCTGACTTTCATGTATCTTCTTATGAAGCAGGGGAAAAAAATATCATAAGCCACTGGTATTTTAATCAGTGCAAACTCTTTAAATCAACTGAATAGCTTTTTCTTAAATTATTTTTCACTCTCAACTATAGGGAAATACTGCTCTGCTAGATGTTAAGCCTCCTCAATATATTACAATTGTAGTAATAAGTGCTTTTCTTGACTTCATGATTGAGAAAATGAATGGATTCTATAAATCAGGTTTTCCATCATCTAAAGAGTTTGTATATGTACTGCTGGACCAACTGCCAACCAGATCCCCAGGGAAGTCTGATTTGTGGGTTGATGACTTGCTCTGGACCTCACTGATAGACAGACTGTAGTACTCATGAAACACTGTGCAGAAAGAAAAGGAACGTTGGAGTATAACACAAAGAACAAAGCCAGTATGTGTCTGAGCCAATGTTACTGCTTTGTCCTATTAATTAGGTTTATTGTCCTAAAAGCCTGTAAAATTCATGTGTATTCATATTAAGTTTCACACAGCAGTACTATGTTACACAGGCAAACATGTATGTTACAAAGGGACGTGGAGAAATCATAGAATCACAGAATCATAGAATATTTAGGGTTGGAAAGGACCTTAAGATCATCTAGGTCCAACCCCCCTGCCGTGGGAAGGGACACCTTACGCTAAATTGTATCACCCAAGGCCTCATCCAACCTGGTCTTGAACACTGCCAGGGATGGAGCATTCACAACCTCCCTGGGCAACCCACTCCAGTGCCTCACCACCCTCACAGGAAAGAATTTCCTCCTTATATCCAATCTAAACTTCCCCTGCTGAAATTTTAACCCATTACCCCTTGTCCTGTCACTACAGTCCCTAACGAAGAGTCCCTCTCCAGTATCCCTTCAGATACTGGAAGGCTGCTATGAGGTCTCCACGCAGCCTTCTCTTCTCCAGGCTGAACAGCCCCAACTTTCTCAGCCTATCTTCATATGGGAGGTGCTCCAGTCCCCTGATCATCCTCATGGCCCTTCTCTGGATTTGTTCCAACAGTTCCATGTCCTTTTTATGTTGAGGACACCAGAACTGCACACAATACTCCAGGTGAGGTCTCACAAGAGCAGACTAGAGGGGCAGGATCACATCCTTCGACCTGCTGGTCACGCTCCTTTTGATGCAGCCCAGGATATGGTTGGCTTTCTGGGCTGCAAGTGCACACTGAAGCTGGCTCATGTTCATTTTCTCATCACCCAACACCCCCAAGTCCCCCTCCACAGGGCTGCTCTGAATCTCTTCTCTGTCCAACCTGTAGCTGTGCCTGGGATTGCTCCGACCCAGGTGTAGGACCTTGCACTTGGCATGGTTAAACTTCATGAGGTTGGCATCAGCCCACCTCACAAGCGTGTCAAGGTCCCTCTGGATGGCATTCCTTCCCTCCAGGATATCAACTGAACCACATCAGGAGTCTTGAGGTAGTGATTGAACACATAGGAAAAATAACCTAGGAAGATTAAGGCTGTTTGATCTGAAGAGTGGGAGGATACAGTGTATCAGCCTTCAGATATATAACAAGGTTCTGTAGAAAGGAAGAAGTCTGCTTTGCTTTCCATCTCAGTGACAGATGAGACAAGAAGCGTTGGGTTTAGATTTCTGAGAGATTTCTTTTCCAACAGGAAGAATATGAACTTTAACAGTTGGTGAGCACTGGGACTGGCTAGGAGGAATATGTTTCTCAGTACAGGCTAAAGAAGGATTTCATGGGAATGATTTTGAGTATTCTGTCAATTTACTAGTCTGTGGTCTACTCAACAGTAAAAACTTGGAATAAATATCTAAGGAATCATAGAATAGTTGGGGTTGGAAAGGAACTTAAGATCATCTAGCTCCCCCCCTGCCATGGGCAGGAAAGAATACTTAGAAAGAAGAATACTTAGATCTAGTAGATGTAATTCAGTTGATAACAGCACACTAAACCTTGTATGTCTTGGAAGACTTCTGCAAACCCATAATTCAGGCACATTCTACTCACAACTATTCAGATTCTGGAGGATAAGTTATATATGTTTAGCTATATAGATATATTTATGTACATTTTTATACATGTACATATGGACATATGGGAGTTTGGGGAGCAGGAGAGAGTCAAAATACCCACTTTTTTGGGTGCTCCTTCAAAAAAGAGACAATGAATCATTGAGCACTTCATAGAATCAAACAATCAATCAAGTTGGAAAAGACCTTTCAGATCATCACGTCCAACCATTCCCCAGCACTGACAAGGCCACCACTAACCCATGTCACTGAGGACCTCATCTACACGGTTTTTGAACACTTTCAGGGATGGTGACTCCACAACTGCCCTGGGCAGCCTGTTCCAATGCCTGAGCACCCTCTGGGGAAGACCTTCGCTCTTACACCATCATGCCTCCCAGTGATATGGTAAGAATCTTAGCTACAAAATCTCATTTTTCAAAAAGAGTAATTCATTAGAGAATATATGGCAGTCCTTAAAGTTGCAGATGAAGACTGACTCTTAAGTATAATCAAGAACTATTTATTTTGTTCTGAGATGTGTTCTTAATTATACCTATTATAAAATGGCAAACCAGCTTTTCCAGAAATACATTTTAGCTAGGCTTATGTGCTGAAAATTACTATACAAATGCTAATGGTGAGGTTAGTTGGGAAGAACTGGAGTGGCTGAAAATGATAAATATATTACTGAGTTTAGTAAACTCAGTCATATTAATTTAGTAACTAACACATTAAACCAGTGGCCAGTAGAAGACTGTTGGAGTTTGGGGTTAGTGTGTTAAGAGTAGTGCATTCTGTGACAATTTATGACTAGTGCCTGAAAGTGTTTGTTATGGAATAAACATCATACTTTCAGCTGCTAAAAGCCAGTTTCTGCATCAATTTATTTAGCATTGCATCTTAGATAACCAATGCCAAATGCAAATGAAGACAAGGATGACAAGTATGGACAGTGAGGTGAAAGTCAGCATTTCTGCTGTGAGTGACAGGTAAGTTCAAGTTAGGCTGTGATGCATGTAGAAAGTGAAGAGAAGCAGCTTGGATTGTATTCAATGGAATAAGAAAAGCAGGAGAAGAATTAAAGGAGTTACGGAGCATAAGATGAACAGAAAGATGAGCTAAGACAATGATCTTTGAATACGTAAAGGTAGTGCAAGTTTGTATTTACCTAGGTTGGAGGAAGATGTGTTGCAGAGTGTGTGGTGGGAGATAGGAGAAACTTGGCTAGCATTTTAAGTAGGTGATCAGAATAAGGACTCCCACATTTTAGGTTCTGCAGAGAATTGGTCATCCCTTTCAAAATGAGGTACAAATGGATGTACTTTGAATATTAATAGGCACGTGCCCAATTTGAAATGTCTGTATTTTCAGTTCTGTCTTTTGATGCTTTTCTGTTTAAAAGGAGAAAAGAAAAACAAAATCCAGTCTGTTGGCTGATAGTGTTAAAGGTTTCTACCTCAGTTGTGTTTGCAGTGGAGAGCATTCCAGCTAAATCTGTATCATTGTGTGGGAAACAGCAGCCAATTCGCTTGTCTAGATTACAAGTGTAGCTTTGTATTCCCACACAATTGCAGGCTACCCTGGATACAGTCGGGCAGTGTTTCAGACTGGCTGGCAGTAGGCAGTCAGAATTCAGATTTTGAAGCTTGCTTTCTTTCTTTATCCAGACTGGCTACTTTTCCAAGCCCTTTTGGGGGCTCTTTCCCAACAGGGCAATGTCATGCAAGATTGCACAGAAATAAACTTTGACACTGGCCATGCTGTCATCACCTGGATTCAGCAAAACCTCAGGGGAGTTGCCTGGTAATGCAATTCTGTGAACCAAAATTGGTTTCAATTAAAAAAACAGAGGCATACTTCTCATTTATTCAGAGATGTTGCATGGCATTTGAGATAGTCAATAAAGCGTTACACAGGCCAGATAGATAGATTAAATTACCCTTGCAAGCATTTCCTATTCTGCATGCATTGTCAGGGTGAACTAGGGTAGAGGACTCTCTATTTTTATACTGCTACAGTAACCGGGGCAGTGCCACTGCAGAGCTGGGAAGACTTTGTTCCTGACAGGTGGGCGTAAAATTCTAGCTGTGGTGAATTTGTTCCAGATTTTGTTTCTATCTCCACTGGGAGTAAGGCTTACCTTTAAGAAGAGATAAATTTCTTAGATGAAATATTTTCCTTTCACACAAACAGCTGCTACAGAGCTTACCATGCAGCAGCTGATTGAAATTTATTGCTCTGTTCACAGGGCTCTCCTTTCCAAGGGCTTGTTTTAAGCACTTATCTACTTTGGGCCTATTATAATAACGTATTTTGTATAATATCAAGGTTGTTTAAGGACAGCGTGTAAATGAATTAAAAACCCTATGCCAGAATATTTTGTCCCACTTTTTCTTCCATAATTAACCTAATTTAAGAAGGACAATGGGATGAGTATACTTCTCATTCATTCAATTAACTAGTCAGAAGACTGTCTTGACTGGGTGACGGATTAAGTCAGTGTAAACCATGCATGCTTGGTTTAGCCTTAGGCAAAAAGGGATCTGGAAGTGAGCTTTACAAAACATAAGTATTGAAGGTTATTTTCTAGGATATCATGCTTGTGGTATGCAGTTCATAGCTATGCACCAAAGAATGGTGTCCATCAAGTTCAAGACAAGCTGAAGGCACATCACAGATACCATTTTCACTTCTCCCTTTGGATACCTCTTCATTTCAGTATTCAACAGATTTCCTAGAATTAGAGCAAGTAGAGAGTTGACCAGTCACACATCAGTGGTCGAGAGTGGTTTATGCATGTGTCTTATGACACATAAAAATGTCAGTAGCAGGTTTTTTAGGAGTAACTGAATATACAGGAATTGCTTAATCTGTCTTAAGAAAAACAATACAAGTCAATAAAAAATGAGGCATTGGTTCCTTAAACAATGTATGTTATTAAATTGGGTTTTGACCTTTGCTGGTATTTGCTCTGGAGTATCAAAGTACTTGGTAGTGCACAAAACTCCCATCACCTGCCAAAAGTGTAAAGCTGTACCTTTTATGCTGTTACCAAGATAAGCAAAGCAAAAATGCAAACCAGAAACAGAATTGTTATAAGCATCATAGTTAAGGATACCTGCTTTCCGGTAAACATAATTAGAAGTATAGAAGCACTTGTCTTTGGAGTCTAAAAGGCACTGAAGAGAGTCAATGTACAGCCATTCAGCTTTGAGCATGTTTGTATAAGAGCACTGTACCAAAACTGCCTTTGTCAATGTACAAATAATTTTTAATGTGAGTTTAGGAGTGTAGGGCTAGGAGTGATTTCAGAGTTGTGTGTATGAGAAATTCCTCTGCCCTGATGCAGGTAGAATATGCTTGCCAGACCTTGTTGGAGCTATCTAAATAAAATAAGTTATAACGGAAAAGATTTCTTAATCATCTCCTTTCCCTAACTAGTGTGTTGTAATTCTTGGTGTCAGAAGCTCAGAATTTTTCTTTGGTTACTCACAGCACTGATTTTTCTACCTTTTGATTTTTTCTACCTTTTAAATACTGGAAGGCTATTGTAATGTGTGTCTTCAAATACATATCCTCTTATTCTCTTCTTTCCAGAGAAGACTTCATAATCAAATCCATCTGCTTCTCTACACCAGTTAGCTTTGCAGCACTCACACCATTCTTGATATCTTAATTCAGGTTTGGGCGTAAAAATAGGAGGAGTGTACCAGACAAATTTCACCAGCACTACATCCATAAGCACTCTATAGACAGATAGGAAAAGCCTCACGCTCACAGGCCCTTGTTCTCATGGGTGACTTCAGACACCCTGACATCTGTTGGAAGGACGGTACAGCCCGGCACAAGCAATCCAGGAGGTTCCTCGATTGTGTGGAAGACAACTTCCTTTTGCAAGAAGGAGGAGGACAGAGGAGCTGACAAGGAGAGGTGCCATGCTTGACCTCATGCTCACCAACAGGGAAGGGTTTGTTGTGACGCACCAGGACAGACTTTGATGCACCTATCACGAGATGGTCGAATTCGAGATCCTCAGGACAGTGAGAAGAGCATGCAGCAAGCTCACTGCCCTGGACTTCAAAAGAGAAGACTTGGGCCTCTTCAGGAACCTTCTTAGTAAGGTTCCATGGGATACAGCCCTAGAGGGCAGGCAGGCCCAAGACTCTTGGTTGATATTCAAGGATCACCTACTACAAGCTCAGGAGTGTTGCATCCCATCTAGAAGGCAGTGCAGCAGGAGGGCCAGGAGACCTCCTTGGATGGACAAGGAGCTGCAGAGGAAAATTCAAATGAAAAAAGAGGCTTATAATAAGTGGAAGCAAGGACAGGCAGCCTGGGAAGAGTACAGGGATGTTGTTCGGGAAGCTAGGGACCAGGTCAGGAAAGCCAAGGCCCAGTTAGAATTAAACTTAGCTAGAGGTATTAAAGATAACAGGAAGGGATTCTACAAGTACACAGCAAATAAAAAACAGACTAGGGAGAATGTAGGCCCCCTCAGGAAGCTCTCGGGAGAACTGGCTACACAGGATTTGGAGAAGGCTGAGGTTCTGAATGACTTCTTTGCCTCAGTCTTCACTGGCAAAGGCTCTGACCACACCACCCAAGTCTTGGAAGGCAGATGCAGGGACTGTGAGAATGAAGACCTTGTGCCCACTGTAGGAGAGGATCTGGTTTGAGACCATCTTAAGAACCTGAACGTTCACAAGTCCATGGGACCTGATGAAATTCATCTGCGGGTCCTGAGGGAGCTGGCAAATGAAGTTGTGAAGCCGCTGGCCATCATATTTGAGAAATCACGGCAGTCAGGTGAAGTTCCTGATGACTGGAAAAAGGGAAATATAACCCCCATTTTCAAGAAGGGGAAAATGGATGACCCGGGGAATTACAGAGCAGTCAGTTTCACCTCTGTGCCTGGCAAAATCTTGGAGCAGATTCTCCTGGAACGCGTGCTAAGGCACATGAAAATCAACAAGGTGCTTGGTGACAGCCAGCATGGCTTCACTAAGGGGAAATCCTGCCTGACCAATTTGGTGGCCTTCTGTGATGGGGCTACAGGACTGATGGACAGGGGTAGAGCAGCTGATGTCATCTACCTGGACTTGTGCAAAGCGTTCAACACTGTCCCACATGACACCCTTGTCTCTAAATTGGAGAGACATCAATTTGATGGATGGACCACTCGGTGGATTAAGAACTGTCTGGATGGCCGCACACAAAGAGTTGTGGTCGATGGCTCAATGTCCAGCTGGAGACCAATAACGAGGGGTGTCCCTCAGGTATCGGTGTTAGGACTGGTCTTGTTTAACATCTTTGTCGCTGACATGGACAGTGGGTTTGAGTGCGCCCTCAGCAAGTTTGCCGATGACACCAAGCTGTGTGGTTCGGTTGATACGCTGGAGGGAAAGAATGCCATCCAGAGGGACCTTGACACGCTTGTGAGGTGGGCTGATGCCAGCCTCATGAAGTTTAACCATGCCAGGTGCAAGGTTCTACACCTGGGTCGGAGCAATCCCAGGCACAGCTACAGGTTGGGCAGAGAAGAGATTCAGAGCAGCCCTGCGGAGAAGGACTTGGGGGTGTTGGTTGATGAGAAAACGAACATGAGCCGGCTTCAGTGTGCGCTTGCAGCCCAGAAAGCCAACTGTATCCTGGGCTGCATCAAAAGGAGCGTGACCAGCAGGTCGAAGGATGTGATCCTGCCCCTCTACTCTGCTCTCGTGAGACCTCACTTGGAGTATTGTGTGCAGTTCTGGTGTCCTCAACATAAAAAGGACATGGAACTGTCGGAACAAGTCCAGAGAAGGGCCATGAAGATGATCAGGGGACTGGAGCACCTGCCGTATGAAGGTAGAGAAAGTTGGGGCTGTTCAGCCTGGAGAAGAGAAGGCTGCGTGGAGACCTCATAGCAGCCTTCCAGTATCTGAAGGGGGCCTATAGGGATGCTGGAGAGGGACTCTTCATTAGGGACTGTAGTGACAGGACAAGGGGTAATGGGTTAAAATTTCAGCAGGGGAAGTTTAGATTGGATATAAGGAGGAAATTCTTTCCTGTGAGGGTGGTGAGGCACTGGAATGGGTTGCCCAGGGAGGTTGTGAATGCTCCATCCCTGGCAGTGTTCAAGACCAGGTTGGATGAGGCCTTGGGTGATACGATTTAGCGTAAGGTGTCCCTTCCCACGGCAGGGGGGTTGGACCTAGATGATCTTAAGGTCCTTTCCAACCCTAACTATTCTATGAGTCTATGATTCCATGATTCCATGATTCTATGATCCAGTGCACCAGAAGTAATGCCATGTTCTGGCTTCACAATGTATTTATTACTCTCTGTATTTACCAAGTTTCCCTTTTGCTGTAGAATAGCCTATGTATTTTCTCGCATGTTACATTTGATCTGCCCTTCCAGAATGTAGTACTTTACACTTGTTTTCTATTTATTTTTGTTATTTCAACTAGATTCAGTTTTCAACAGTATGATAAATCCTACTCTTTGCAGTCCCATTTATGATTCCCAAATATATAAGCATAGTCTCTCAGACCTCATCCTGGTCATCAAGAAAGCATTGAGTGGAATCAGGCCTAGAATAAATCCTTTTAATAACCAATTTGAAAGCTAAAGCAATTGCTTTTTCCCCCACTGTATGATAATTTAGTCTGCACTTAATTTCATAGATTGCTGATGGAAATGGTATGGCAAAATCAAGATACATTGCATCTAGTGTTTTTTAACCCTCACTCCCGACCCCAGCCCCAAGGCACTTTCTCTGTAGCATAGGAGAAAATTTGGGTGATGGGATGTATTTTAATTGGACAAGTCTGGGTCCTCTAAACAGTTCTGCAACATTTAAGACTTCTTCCTATAATAAAGATAATTCCACAGTCTCAAGAACAAGCTTTGGCTGCTTTTAATGACAACTTGTCTTGATTCAGAAGATTGTCTATAGTGATATTTTTTTATTTACATTTCTTTCATGAGTATGTTTCCCTAAAGAGGTTGCGGATGCATCATCTCTGGAAACATTCAAGGCCAAACTGGATGTGGTTTGGGGCAACCTGATCTGGATGATGTCTCTGCTTATTGCAGGGGGGTTGAACTAGATGACCTTTGAAGGTCCTTTCCAACCCAAACTATTCTATGATTCTAACTTGAGGAGCTTGTATCCCATGGTTGAGATAAAACATGAGGTTTCCATCCTAGTTCATAGTAATTTGTTTTCTACAACCTAGATTTAGCAAAGTATTACAATGGAAATGCCTTATTGTAAGCATTTGGGAATATTAGGTAGTTTAGGGAGGTGCAAGCAAATAGTTTAACTCTGCAAATCATTTAATGGTAGCTAATTGGCTGCACCATTAGATCTGCTGTAGATTTGAGTTCCAGGACCACTTCAAAGTGCTTTTCCAGGATGAATTTATGTTTAGTTATGTTGTCTTAAGCAGCTGGTATTGAAAAACCCAAAACACCACCAGAGGAAGTGTTAGAATACGAAAGATTCATTCTGTTATTGATGAACCAGCATAAGTCACAAACTATTGTGTACAGTGTGACTCCATGGAGTAGGAAAAGTGACATGTTACTATGGGTAATGGAGCAAGCCATTGTGACAAAGTAATTCCAGCCATTACCAGTATCCTGTGCCACCACCTCACCAGCTCCCCCCCCCCCCCCTTACTAGGCATGTCTACACCATATTTTTGCTGCAGCTATTTCTACCCCTAGTTTTAGTGTTTCATTAGTGCTTAAGAATATAAGATGGAGCTCAAACTTCTTGGAATGTGTCAATGTTGCTAATTCTAACCTCATCTGGGAGTTAAATAGAGCTAGCTGAGTTTATTGTAGTCTTTTATTTTATTACCCATGTATTCCTTCTGTAGTTGTGTTCCTCTGAAACAAAAGTTCATGAATGCAGAAGAAAATGTCACTGACTTTCAACGAGAGGGCAAGCAGGATGTTTCAAGTTGGTGCCGTATTTTGATTTCTACCCTGCTACCCATGCATACAGAATGCTTTTGAATTTCCTTTTCCTTTATTATCTTTATTAGCACAGTTTCTTTTTGCTGCAAATAATAAAGTCACAAGACAGTAATGGAATTTCCAAACTCATTTGATAATAATTTGGTAATAATTAAGAGGAAGAAAAAGTGGCTGCTCTCATTTTCAGTTGTTGTGCTGTACAAACTCATTGTGTGTGTCAAATACAATGGGATCTGTTGTCACAATACAATGTTGGACATATTTCCTTTTTTCAACAAAGTTCATGTGCATTTTCTGATTTCCCCCAGCCCTCACCCCCTCCGGATTATTTTCCTCACCATCAAATGTTGTGGTTTGCTTTAATAATTGGGGCAAGGGGCAGAGAAAAAGAAATACAGGTATCTATATATATCTTTATGTATCTTTTCCTAGCACAGTTCTCTCAGCATTAAGCACACTCCTAGGACAGGAAATAAAAACAACTTTAGCAGGCTTTTCCATGAAAGGTCATTTCATTTACATGGAAAAGAAATACGTCCTGAGTAGACAGTATCCACAAGTTCTGTCCATCATCACTCCTGGAATACATAAATACCCTCTAAATATGAATATCTCCTCTTGAAACCAGTTAAGTTTGGGAATATCAAGTGCATGAACAACAGGGGACCAGATGATGCTCAAGCACTGTATTGTCATTATTAGTGCCCTCCCTGCACCCTTCCTCATGCTGGCTCTGTTCTGTGTCACACAACTCAGCTGTGTAAGCCAAGGTATAACTCTGTGAGAGAGCACACCCAAAGGACTGCTCCCAGAAAGCTCAGTATCTAAAGCTGCCACAGGTCTGGTTGTTTTCCCACATGATCTGTCAGCAGGGTCCCAGCAGACTTTACCCCTTTAAGCCTCCTTATCATGTGCTCATGCAACGTACAACATCAGTGTTTAGCTTACAGCAGAGTCAATAGTCACATCAGTCAGTCTGAAGAGTCTGAAATAAAATCACTAACTGGTTATTATGTCTTGGGGCAATGGAGGCACTAGAGGGGACTTTGGAAGAATTATTATGTAGTTTGCACATAAGCAGTTTGCTACAGGTAGACTACCTATAAGCAGGGTGGCTGTGCTCTTCTTATCAGATGTAAAGAATGATACCTGGCTGTTCTTATTTCTAATTTTAAATACTTCTTTACTTTTTATTTAACAACCTAGGCAGTCATAAACGTCTTTGGTTAATTCTGATTTTATGATGTAAAAACAAATCTGGGTTGAGCAGCCATTTATCTACTGGTCTGCTACTGAAAATATACCCCTTTCTCGTAAGGAGGAACAGCCACTATTGTAGGCAGAAGATAGAGATGCAGGAGGTGTAGATAGAGCCCTTGGCTCTACCACATTTTCTGTGCAATTCTGAGCTTCTGTGCAATCAATACTCAGTTATCTGTAGGTGCTTTAACCAGTTTGAGGTTTAATCATAGCATAGAAGCAGAGATACTTGAGCTTTCACCTTATCGAGCTAGCATTGGGCTGCCCAGACTTAGTTTAGGCCCAGTGCCAAAAAGAGACAGCTGTACTGCCTTCCTAGCCAGTTTGGGTCTGTGAGCCATTTAGCCGCACTGTGTCTGCAGAACGCAAAGTAATAGCCCTAAAGACCCAGGCTCAATTTGTGGAGTCACCTAGAAGGCTTCAGTACTGGATGCCTATTTCCCACAGGGACTGGGACTGCACAGAGGCAGTTAAAAGCCAGACAAGCTTATTAAGTGCCACCTGAATATTTCTGTACCATGCATGAGGCTCCAAGAAGATTTATTACCTCGGGTTCAATGCCAGCCTAATAAATTCACTCATCATCTTGTCAGCATGTCTGCTTGTATTACGGCTAGAGCAAGTACCTTATTCAGCAAGAACTTTTAGAATTCAGCATAAAGTTTCTGGTGAAAAAAGTTATCACAATTTAGACTATGGTGCCTCTGTGCTTCAGACCCCAGCTTTCTGTTTTTTTATTATGCGTGTTTGCTGCAACAGGGCACAGTATCTTTTAAGTGGCATTTATCCTGAGAAGTTACTTCTGGGGATTGAGAAATTACCCAAGTGGCATGGTGAAATAGAGCAGCTTACTAAGAGGCTGCATTACCTCTTGTTTGTTTGGTGTGATGTCAGGGAATTTACACAGCATTAGCTAATCTGTGACAACCACTTTAGAGGATACTTATAGCCTCTAAGATAGCTTACCCCTGTCATGTTAAAGGAAAAGCCACCACAGATTGCCTTCCCTTCACTGTAAATCATACAGAAGGGCATTTATCAGTAACTCATAAGCTGTAAACTCACATCCTAGGTTCTTAGGTCATGGCTAAAACCCAAAGTATAAACTTCTTATATATGAAATAAAGGGCAAGTGGCACTATTATGTACGATTGTTGATAAAACACCTTATGAATTTTGTGAGGAAATTGTTACAGCTATCTGAATTTTTTTGAACACTTAGAAGAGAAAGAACATAGCGAGTCTCTTCTTTCAAATGCTTGTTTGTTTTTCTACTGCTTCCTAATTACATTTAGATCAATGAAATTCTGCAAAGAATCTCTCAGAAAAATTAAAGGCAAAAGTGTACGAACACTATTAGTGCACACTGTTAGTGATATTATATTAAAGGATTCCCAAATGTGACACGAAACCAGCAAATTAATATTCTATTTGTGTTTTCAGGAATTAGTCGTAATAAGCAAACAAAACATTTATATATTTGAATTTGTAGGACAAAAGAGAACATGCCGGGTTGGACAGAGCCTTGGGTGACTTGATTTAGTGTGAGGCATGGCAGGGGGGTTGGAACTAGATGATCTTAAGGTCCTTCCAAACCCTATGATTCTAAGAATAAATGCCAGTTACAACCTATGCAGCTGATCCAAAACCTTGTAGAAAGCTGTGAAATGTGGAAAATTTGGCTCAAGCTCTTGAAGCTTGAAAGCTTTACACACTGACCCTGTAACAAAAGCAAGTAGAACTCCGTACATTATTACATTCCATAGATTGTCATGCCTTATTCAGCCAGCTACAAATACATTATAATAAACATATTTAATATAGCACGAGCAAATGTTGAAGAGAAAGTAACTCATTCAGATCTATGGGCAGGTCAGATTTATTTGCAGAAGACATTTAATTTACTTCCAGGTGGATCCATATGAGGAATTATAGCTCCATGTTGACAGATGTGTCCTGAAAACATTGTAAACACACTAGAACAGCTCTGAATCCACAGTAATTATCTGTCTTTCAGCAAGCTGCATTGGTGTCATGACACTGCTTCCAGTTCCTGATTTATCTGATTAGCTCTATGGCAGTGCTTTTAGCAATGTAGACATGTCCTAAGAGGACCATCTGCTGTATTGCTCCATGGTGCTTGTTTGGGTTCTGCAGTAGGCAAAATAATTGTGACCTGAAACCTGCACTTACATTTAATTTTTACTGTTTCATTTTGGTTTTGTTTCATTTTGGTTTGTTTTTTTTTTAAGTTTCTAAATATAGTTATGGGTTTAGAATGGGATTTGTGCTCTTAGCTGAGGCAGGTCCTTTTGAAAACCCACACCTAGAGAAGTAATTGCATGCCTTGAAATGCTGGATGCTCAGTAAAGTGGGGCCTGTTAAGCAGGACAGTGTCTGCTTGTCTTGCCAGGAAAAAAAAAAAAAGAGAAATTTGTCTGTCCTTTGACTTGTTGGATTTAATCTAGGAAGAAATATTTGATTGAGAAACCTGAAGTAATCAGTCTTGTTATCATTCTCTTATCAGATAAATTAATGCAAATCAGAACTTGTATAGGTTGTTGTAGGAATTAATATTTTTTTGGTTTACTTGGCTGAAAAACTTGGATTTCATTTGTCTGTGTTTAATCACAAATTATGGGTTCAAATATCACATACAAAGTGCTGGGAAGGGAAGAAAATAAAAAGGTGAGAAAGCAGCAGGAACTGAGGTCAAAAGAGATTAGGAGAAGAGAAAGGAAATAAGTGAAGATATCTCTCAGATATTCCATAGGGGTAAGTATGGATGCAATGGACAATAGTGGAGTGTTGAGCCAGTGCCTCCTGTCATCTGTGGAAGTCTTTCCATTGACTTAGATACTGAACAAGGCCTTACCAGAATGAGTCTGTGCCTTTGTACAAATGTCTGAAGCCAAAACAAAAATAATTACAGTACTGAATGGATTGCATTGACTGACTTCATTGGTGTCTGATGTTCTTTGGCAATGCTTCATCCCGATTATTCCATCTGGAGATAATTGTGTGATATCATCCATAAAATTAAAACTTAAATCAATCCAGATAGTGATCAGCCCCATGAGCTGCTGTTTAAAAATACACATGGAAATCTGATGCACCCTGCCTTTTTAGTAGGATGTGCGAAAAAACAGTGAAGTGTCAAGACAAAATAAAAACATGAGCTAGTAGTTAAAAACTACAAATCTTCCATGAGCTGTAACAGTGCTGCAAACACAATACATGCAAAATGATAGAGGAACTCTTTATTTTTTCCTTATGCTTTAAATAGGCTTTTAACAATAGGTAATATTAGAACTTTAAGGACTTCCTGTATTTGTTGGAATAATGGCCACTACTTTGTATGGCTACAGTGCAACAGTAAACTGCTGACTTTAAGCAAGTAATCAATTATTAGCAGCTGAGAAAAGACATTCCTAATGGAAGAATAATTTTCTTCTGTAGGGCTGCTAAAGTAATACCTTTATATCAATGGAGTCCTTACGTCCCCTCTCTGCCAGGAAGGCCATTATTATGACTTTATGTGATACTAACTTCTTCACGTGGTCTTTGAACCATGAAGTACAAATTCAAGCTTTATCTTGCTTTGCCTTAAAAAATGATTATTAGCAACAGAGATTAAGACCTATTCGTTTTGGCTGTTAGCAATTGACTTTTGTTAGAAGAGATTGAAGGGGTTAACCTAGCTCATATTGAAAAAGGCCTTTTAAGAGATTAATTTATTTTATTTATCTTGTCTCATTTTGAAAGTTTTAGGAAGTGTTACAAATGGAATCACTCGAAGAGTCTTCCCATCTCTAAAATAACTGTAGTATTTTGAACATTATATGACGATGCAGATTTTAGTATCTTTACATTATACACACAAATGCTTATGGAAAGCACACTTAGCTTTCTTTTGGGGAATATTTAACTAGCTTTCCCTATGGTAACAACTCTCAATCATATGAAACCTTGCAGAAAACAAACTGAAAGACATTATGAATGAAGTTGTTATCCTCAAATATTCAATCAAATCTGTCATAGTAAGTTGTACATGCAGTGCTCGATCACATTTGCTGCAAGCCCAAACACAAGTACCTTGATTCATTCTGAGTATAAACCTATTGTGAGAGAAAAAAAATTATTCAAAGGTAGATAACACATACGCTATTACTAACTCTGAATAAGAATTGCAGAATTTCATGGTTTATCCACAGAATTTATTATAAATAGAAAACATACAACATAAGTATTTAACTTCATTATATGTTATTCTGAGTTTAATTTTTAATGCTCTACACCTTGTTGTATCTAGATATTAGTCTGAGTCAAACTCACACCAATGATTTGTCAGTAGATACGAGTTTACAGAGCTTCTAGGAAAGCTAGAATGAAATGGGTTACAGTGTTTCCTCAGAAAATGGTTGCCATATCTGGAATGTGCTGTTCTTGATGTTTTCCTTATAAAGAAACTTAATTGGGTATCATGTTTAATACGCTTAATAGTACGGATAATTTGATATACATATCTGTTTTTGTTGATACAGACTTTATATTCCTTTATATACACGTGTATTCAGTGTATTTACATATTGCCTTTATACTTAATATATATACTCTTTATTTTATGAATAGTTTGCTAAGATACTTATCTAAAGAGAAACTGCAGATAAGATGATTTCATCTGGAAAAAAGAAAGAATAGAACTTGATTCTTAAGTGATCCTGAAAGTCTTATAAGACATGTCAAATGTCGTAGAGGAAAAAATAGAAATGTGTCCTACTGCTTCTAGTGAAAGGTTGGCTTCTTTACCAATCTTCTTTGACTACCTTATGATTGGAATTAAAAGATTGATCTTTCCTTCACTTTCCTTCACTTTTCCTTTAAAAGAAAGTGAAAAGATGGGAGGGAGATTGAATCTGTCAATCCCAGAATCGATTACCATAAAAACAGATAAGAGACCAGAAGAATTGGTACCTGGGGAAACAGCACCATCAGCTCAAGAGTGTTTGAAATTCATTTGATGTTTGTGGTTTTGATTAGAAGTCAATATCTAATTGTCCATATTTCTACCACTGCCATCACTCTGGTAGCATATTGTCTGAATTGGGCATTTATTAATACAGAATTGAGAATATACATGGCATTCAGCTCAATGGGTAACTCCAAAAGAAAAACTTGTGCTCTCTTAATATTTAAATAGTGATTCAATATTTGAAGATATTGCAGTTTCTTTTTGACATGAGATGACATCTGCTTTTAGAGTTATCAGACCATACCCTGAGGAAAGAAAACAAAATAGGAGGGAGACCTTTTCATTATTTTGCCATGTGTCTTCATCACGTTGCTCATTTTTCATTTCAAACTAGGCTTGGGTAGATCCTGAAATACGGAGGCAAATCAAATCGCTACGCGCAATAATGCAGTTAAAATCTCTAGGGGCTATAATACCACCTGTGTAACTAACTAGCTGCTCTGCAGATTTATTGAGCTATACCTTTGAGACCTGAGAGGAGGAAGCTGTTGTATATAACTTCACTTCATTACATCTCCTCGTTGATGAGTCATCTAGAAATATAGGAAAATGAAGAAGGAAAAGCAGCTCTGTGCCATCCACCTCTTCCTTCTGTGAATGCCAACTTTCCCATATAGAACATTACTCCAAGGGAGTTTTGACTGCTTTCAATGCCCTGGCTACTAAACCCACCATCATTTCCTACAGGGAACTTGACACAGTTTTCTTTAGAAATGTTGTCTCACACTGAGCCAGAACATCACTTTGTTTAGTTTCATTCCTAGTTGTTTACTAGCTATAACCCCCTTTTGCTATTCTTTTCCTGATGCTTCTAGCTCCAAAATATTTATAGAATATCATCCAGTCCATCACCTCTCAGTCTATCTGGATAGGTAGGTAGTAAGGTAGGATATAGCTCAGCACATGTTTAAATGGATTCACTCAGACCTGTATTTTGGCAGTGGTTTCACTGTAGTTATAAAGAGCTTGATTCTAGCTTATTACGATAAGTTGATTTTAATGTGCATTAAGTAAAATTCATGCAAAGGAATTTTTACCACCTCATTTTGTGCTTTTTGCAACTCATTGTTTGGCCTTTCATGTTGCTCACTTGAATTAAAGTGAAGAGAAATGGTAAAAAAAAATACAGCTTTGTTCTCTCATCCTGTAACATACAATTATACTCTGCTAGTTGGACACAAGTTTATGCTTTATATTTATCTATGTGATTTGTGTTACAGTAGCTGAAAGCACCCCATTAAAATTGAAAGGCATTCTATCTGGGACTGTATGAGCATCTCTGAAGGGATCATGCTTACTTTAAACATGTCTCTGACATAAATACAGAGGTGGAAAAGAGTAGGAAGTAAAGAGGGAAATAAAAACATGTGAGGAAACAAGACTGATGTGCATGGTATTTTTAGTTAAATTTTGTTAAAAAATATCTTGTCTCGCATGTGTATGCCTTATACTGAAGTCGTGCATGTAACTCTTATGGAAATAGAAAATTAGTTTTGTAATAAAACAACAACAAAAAAAAACAACAGGCATACAGAAAGCATAAGTTCCCAGTGTATTTAACTGTGCTATGTAATTGAATGAACTCTACCCATCCCTCTAATGGATAAACCCTGTTGTGGGGTGAATAGAGTCTATTTCTCTGCCAAATTCTTGAAACTGAGCCCACTTTGGGGGAATGGATACAGCAGAAGTGCTGACACCACAGCTTCCTCTTTGCATTCCCTACGTTCAGATGGAAATAACATTCTTACTCTTAATAGCCCCATTTTTACTGTGCAGTGTAACTAAGTAAGCTGGACAATTTGTTTACTGAATTTCAGTGTGTACATTTATAAAAGTCTGAATAATCAGCAGGATCCTAGCCTAAAACCATCTGATTTTCTCAGTGGTTCAACGCTGCCCGTCCTTCCCTTGTTTTACAAATATGCTTTAATTGAACAGGCCACACCAGGGTGTGCATTAATGGGCTGTTGTTGTACTGTTTGGGTGGCAGAAGGTAATTGGTCTCTGGTCCAGTGCTTCACAATGCTCCAAAGGCATGTGCCAATGGTCTGTTAATGCACACCCTGTTGTGACACTGCTTAATTAAAATCTTAAGATATCAAAGTCAGAAAGGTCTAATGAAGAAATTTCTTTCAAGCTGGTAAATACAACCGTATGACATATTAACCAGTACAATGCATGTTGGATGGTTCTGGCCTGCAGAATTCTTAATCAAATCAATGAATACAAAAGGAGTGAATACTGGTGGATGTATCCACCATTACTGAAGTGTGCAGTGTAATAACCATACTTGTGCTATCAGGTCCAAATTATTTTGTGCTGCTTCTATGGATCTGTTTCTTGTCTGATGAATTTTAGCTTTATGTTATCAAAGGTTAATCAACTGAATTATAAGTTATTTTCTACTGTTTTACAGTAGATGGATTTTGAATCAAAAGACTAATTCAAGTTTGGTTATGTAAATATATCCTTTTCCCCCTCATTTTTACTGGGTAAAGTGAGATAAAATACTTGATAAGCCAATTATTTTTCCAGATTTTTATTGAAAATGTTGATATGAGCACACTGTTCTTACCACTGTGCATGTTATACACCTTAAGTAGTCTGACTGTCAGCTTATAATCACAGCAGTTGTGATAGGCCTGCATGGATGCTTCACTGTAGGGTAGGCCAGCCTGTAATGAGATTTATGCTGATATGGTTATATTATGCCTGGTATTGAGTAAATTAGTTTAAATCCAAGAGAAATATCTTTAGCTTAGTGTTCTTCAGCACAGATCTAGCCTAAGTAGCTCTTCAGGAAAAAAATCTTTTATTCAGGTGACTGTTCATACTTGTAAACAGATAACCATGTCATTTCTGGATGAGTTATTAGCTACTATGCTTTTTTTTTAATAGGGAACTAATTTGTTTGGCCTTAAAGAACCAAAAATTGTTGAAACCTGGATGAGAATACGTGAGTACATCCAGAGGAGAATGAAATGGAGGCTTCCTTTCAATCAGAGAAAAAGGGACTCGGAATTTGTCATCTACTTTTTTTACTTGGGAGCATTATATCTAGACTATGCTGATATCTATTTTCTTTCCTGTGTAATTCAGTAACATGTAATGTGGCTTTAATCTCCTGGTCTCTTCCATCTGTGTGCTGTGAGGCAAGAGAGACAGATGATCTTGGAAGTCAGGGGGCAGTGGAGCTGCAGCACACAGCTGTGTACCTGTCAAGTCTCCTCAGTCATCCATTTGATCATGCTGCTTTCAAGGCCTGTAGAGATCAAAAAGAAAGAACCCTGTACACACTGCAGGTCCCAAGGGAGAGAGCAGTTGAACCTAGCGAGAGATGTACAATGGAAGAGAGTAAGTCTTCCAAGAAAAACAATTTTAGGCCTTCTGCTGGTGCAATAAGGTCTTGTCTAATTTGAAGGGGTTTGCTGGTACAGTTATACTGAAGGACTGCAACAGCAAATCCTGCTACAGGCATTATGGCTGATACCAGAAGGACTCTAAAAGCAGCTCTTAAATGGAGTGATCTGACCTCCTATGTTCTTGTAACTGTGTTTATTCAGAAGAATTTGCTAAGCTATATAGGTGTTCTGGCACATAAAATTAGATGTGGCTTAAGCCTAAATGAGTAGGGAAATAGATGTGCTATGGATGTACTATCTGTAAATGCAGAATTTTTAAGGCAGAACGTTTCTTCCTGCTGCCTCTTGCAGGCCCAGGCAGCGTGGAGACTTTGGACATATGTACACTCTGAAGAAGGAAAGGGAAATTTCCTGGCCAGCTGAAGTATAAAGATTTCCTTTTCCAGCCATAGTCTTACCCTGCAGCTAGATTGTTACCTAAACATATGTTTTTCCCATCCTGTTTTCATCCACAGCAGCAAAGTAAAGGCATGCTCTTTGCATTTAGGAAAAGGTATACTCCTTCTCCAGCCACTGCAGCTCTGCAGGATGCTATGTAAAGTGTGTGCCAGATCTCCTGGTGCCATTTGAAATCTGCTGACATGGAAATGTACCACATAATAGCTCAACATAGGCCTTTTATTCCTCTCCTTTTCTCTCAGTGGAATTTTTTGTTCTATAAAGTCATATTACACGCATGCTTTGGAGACATGGCGTCCTTCTTTGCGGCTCTTAGTGTTGTAAGGTGATTTCTGTTATATTGTACTGTGTTGGTTTTGATTGCCTAACCTCTCTTTTCTTTCTCTTTAAGCTGTTCTGACCTTCTCTGGGGCCTTATCTGAGAGAAAATCCAAATTTTATACATTTAAGGTTTGTGCGTGCTTGGACGTGTGCATGCATACAGGCTGAGACATTAACGTAACTGTTTCTTCATTCTTTATAACATTTCTTTTAAAACTGTCCCACAAAGCTGCAGCTTGCATATATGGTCTTCTGAAGTTTTGTATTAGTTTTTACAAGCTAACGAGTATGATCCTTTAATGGGAGCATCCTTACAACAGCGTAAAGGACCATATCCTCTCGTGATTCTATAAGTTCCTCATCCAGTTAAGAGCCAGGAGTCCTAAAAAAATCGCTGGTTGTAGCATGCCATACAAAACAATTATCACCTGCTCCCAAAGAAGTAGTCTGGATTAGTATTTGGACAGAGGACATCTAAAGATGATGTTGCAATCACCTACCTAAAGTAGTGCTGAATCAATAAGTAATTTTTTTGAGAGCCCACTGTTTCTTAAACAATTAACGGTGAGGAAAATAATATAGATAATATATTACTAATGGCAACTGAAGACCCACATGGTACTTCACGTCAAACAGTCATATGGCCAAATTCTTGACTATATTCTGATTACTTACAGTCATTCTGCAATTTCAGTTAGATTCAGCAGATTGTTGGAGCTCCTCACAGACTGTTTCGTGTATTCAAGATGTGACTGTTTCAGGGACAGCATATGGAATATCATCTCTATCTCACAAAGCTGATGAAAAGCAAGGGCATGTTTGTTCCCAGTAGGAAAGGCTGTTGAGCAGCAGTTCCTCAAAAAATGTGCATTGTATGATTTGTCATGTTGCTTTTGTTACTTAGACATCTGCTTTGCTAAGTTCAGTGGTAAGTTCAGTTGTATCCACATCATGTAGCTGTAGCAGGTTAAATTTTCTGATGGTCATCAGTCCAACAGAAGCATACCCGGTATTTACCTGAGGTGTCATTAACTCTACTGTATTAATGGAAAAAAACTTTGGGAATGGTCGCAATGCTCTGTTTTCCTTTAAGTGATAGATTGTCTTTCATAGCTGTATTTTGGAAAGATAAATCTGGGATATCAGTGCTGTTTAAGGCCCAGTGCTTTTGACACAGAGACTTGGTCTGGAGGAGAAAAGGCATCCTGGGGCAGGGCTGTAGCCAGAGAAGCTTCTCTTAAAGCTGCATTGCTTTGCATACCTGGAAGTCACTAAAGTAATGTGTAGCTGTTGTTTCAGTCTGACTACAGGGCTTGTTCTTTGCACAGTCTTCTATAAATGAGAAGGACAAAGTTATTTTGTTCTTAGTAACTAACATTATGTCACTGTTGCTAGGGGTAGATGTGTGGAACTTGGTGAAATAAATATTGTCTGGTTTCACTTCACTGCGGTAGAGCTCTCGCTTCCATGTGTTTCCTCTTCCCATGGCGCTTACCAGTCCTTCCTACAAATATGAAACCAAGAAGGAACCCATTCTCACTGCTTCTTTATCCTTCTCTTTTTCCGTCTGTTCCATGTTTCTTCATGTTGGTGACTTCATAATATCAGGTTAGGCTTCTTGGCTGCCTCAAGGAGCAGTTCCTTCAGGCCCCAGACCCCATATCAGAGAAATGGTTGCAGGAAACCACAGGGTATGTCAGTGTCTCCAAGGCTGAGAGTCTTGGAGCTGGGGAGAGGAATTGCTCATTCAGGTACCTGCAGGGCCAAGGGTCTGGGTTTGAGCACTTGCTATTTTGCCGTCTGGCAAGTTCAGGCAGAGACAGGCATGAAAGAAGAGTGGAGAACACTTTTATAGTCCAAAGGTTTAGGTGGAACCACTAGTCCCAGTTTCTTCCTTCCCTGGCATTTTGCCTCCCAGTTGCTGTGAAATGCTGGGGCTGGGCAAGGTGGTACAGTACTGGTGGGTGGGGTCCAGTGTGTATACACGAGCTAAATAAATCATAGGCAGAAAGAAAGCTAAATGCATAGCCAGGGTGTTCAATCCAAAGACAGTCTCCAGTGTGCTGGAGAAGTCCAAAAATCCTGTGGAATAGGTGAAGATAGGATGTTTTTGCCTGGGCACCTCCTCTAGAGCAGTTTTCAAGCATGATCCAGTAGATCAATAAAATATTAGAATTCTAACTGGGAATCTGAGGGTCAGTATGCAAAACTTGGCAAGAAGAATAAAAACACATGGATTTTGGAGTAGCCTTTCTAGTTGCATATAAAAACTATTGAGGTAGTTTTTGTAGAATTATCAGGAATTTTGATGTCACTGTCACTTGAACACTGGGTTTTCTTTTGATAATATTTTTCTCTTGTTGCTGAAACACACAGTAGCTATCTAGACAGTGAAGGAACATAATGGGTTACACTTTCAGCATGGGCAATTAGATATGCAATTCTCATTAACAATAACAGGACTTGCACTGAAAATTTTCCTCTATAAATCTACAAGCACAAAACCTTTCTCCTTATAAGCAACAGATGGGTTTTCCATAATGGTTCATTGTCTCCTTGCTTTGTCATGCTGCCAGAAATGAAATATAAAGTTATTTATGGTTATAGAAAGATGCACAAGTCACTGTAGATCATTCCTTGCCATCTTTTACAGTTTATCTAGTTAATACTTTAAATCCCTCAGGACTGGGAAGTTTCAGAAGATGACAGCGCACTGCCTGAGAATTAAGATGAGTGTCCTTCTGTCTGGTTATTTATTCTTATGGTCTTGCATCTCCAAGGTGATGCTATGGTCTCCACTGGGGCTGGTAATTCGGGTGTTCCAATCGAAAAGAGGTCATTTCTCATAAGAAATTCTGTCAGCTGTGACAAACCCTTTCTGTGAAATTTGACTACTAGCGGCAGAAGGCAGCACTGTTTTACTGTGCATTATAAATTTGAAAAGGTAAACAAGTTACTTGATAATGTTTCTTACCTGAAATGGTTAGGGGGTAGGGTGTCATTGCTTGACATGTCAGTGAGAAGTGTCATTCCTGTGACAACTGATGGTGGAGACCGGAAAGAAAATAACTGATGTGGACAGTGCTTTTACTTATACATATTGCACATTATTAAACTCTGTCTATTGGAGTTTATAGCTTGGGGATACCCACAGATTCACTATTGTCTCCACAAATCCTTGCTGAAGACCTGCTCCTACTATAAATGTGTTTATCAGTCATCTTTTGTAAGTAATATATTTAAAGTGATTAATATGGTATCAGGGTTATTACTTAAGACAGAAGAGAAGCTGATGGCAAAATATAAGATACTGTTATTATACTATTTATGTTAAGAGATTTTCCCAGAAGGATTGTCAAGTGTGTTGACATCTGTAAGTCATCTCTGAAGTGCATAAGTCTCCCAAGAGGTTGAGGGATATGCTTACTTAGAGTTCCTCTTGCTTCCACTCAAGAGGGCATTTTAAATGTATTTAAGTCTAATTGAGATCAACCGGACTTCAATATGTGCTTAAGTATTTTCCTGAATATGGGTAGAGCTAACCACATACAATCATAGAATCAACTAGGTTGGAAAAGACCTTTAAGATCACCAAATCCAACTGTTACCCCAAGACTGCCAAGACCACCACTAAACCATACAGCTGAGGGCCTCATCTACATGTTTTTGAACACTTCCAGGGACGGTGATTCCATCCCAGTGGGACCTTTTGTGCTCATGAGGTAATAAAAGTATATTGGAGTAGGATGATGTATGTGTGGCCTACCAATACTGTGGCGGGTCCCAAATGTTTATGTTTTCTAAAATAGGCCTTGCCTATTTCCTAGGTGGGCAAATTCAGTGAGCTTTATGCACATTACTTTGGAATCTTGTGATAATTCTGGGTTTCAATCAGTGGAAAATGCCTTATGCAGCTCATAATGTGCAAAACACAGATGATCACAGGACAGTCTGTGTTCCCTTAGTGCTGATTAGCAAGCAACAAAAAACTGATGGGCAGTTGGTAACAGAAGTACACTGGCTGAACACACTGAAATAGTCCCTCTTCCTGTTATTTATACAAATGATCTCTTGAGGTTCATGCTATGCCAAAGGGTCTGATCTAGGGACAAAAAGAGGGCAGTAGAACTAGATGCCTAAAGAGGGTGCTGTCTGTTCTCAAAATGACTCATCAAGAGCTGGTCTATGCCAACATGTTTACCAGCTAATATCAGAAACAATGCAAGGTACTACTAAAATAAGTTGTACGAAAGAAAGGAGAAAGTGGTGTTTATAAAAATGAATTCTCTTATTCCTTTATTGCAAATATTCCATATTAAATCCATGAATCATATAAATTCAGTAAGTATATCTATCCAACAAAGGACTGATTGATGGAAGTCTGCCAGATTTAAACTTCACCAAATTTTAGAAATTTTCCAATTTTTTTTTTCCCCTTAGTTTGATTAAAAGCTGGATGAAGGATTTTAAATGAAGTACTGTGAGAAACTTCATTGTAGAGGTACTGAAGTGTCAGTCTGAGAGGAGTAAGTGCTCAGCATCTCAGACAGTTGGCTTAATCTAGCTCCCTAAAATGCAGATTCACAACCCTATGGCTGGCAACTTTTTAGCAGAATTGTGAGTGTTTGTATACCACTTCTGTGTGAGTGGACAAGTTAAGGTTTTGTTACTTTTTAGTTTTAGTATGGTTTATAGGTAGGCAAGTTGTTTTTTAGGTGAAAATCAGTATCCCAAAATAGCAGAAATTCTTTAGTGTGGTTTTGTACAACAAAAAAGAGTTGCTGGAGAGGGTTCAGAGGAGGCCCATAAAGATGGTTAGAGGGTCCTGAGGATCCCTCAGGCTGGGGGAGTTCAGGTTGTTCAGACTGGAGAAGACTCTGGGGAGACTTTATTGTGGCCTTTCAGTACTTAAGGGACCTATAAGAAAGGTGGGGAGAGACTTTTTAGCAAGGTCTGTCACAACTGGGTGAAGGGTGATGTTTTTAAATAGGGGAGATTCAGGCTGAATGTGAGGAAAAAATTCTTTACCACGAGGGTGGTAAAATACTGGCACAGGTTGCCCAGAGAAGTGGTGGATGCTCCATCCCTGGAGATATCCACATCCAGCCTGGCCTTCATTTCAGGCAACTTGATCTAAGTGAAGATGTCCCTGCTCAATAAAGGGAGGTTGGACTAGATGACCTTTGAAAGTCCCTTCCAACCCAAAATATTCTATAATTCTACATAATTATATTTCTGGAATCAAAACTTGTTTTGGTTTTAAATATCTATTATTGATTTATTATCAGTATGTTCTTTTTCTTCATTAGCTTTTTTATTTACTTTGCTATGCCTTTAATCTATGTACTTTTTAATTAGAAATTTGGGTTTCTGTTTTTTTTTTCCCCTCAAGTTTATAGCTGCTGAGAAACATGAACGAAAGGTTAATTTTGTTGTTCTGGAAAAATTTAAGTTTCATATAAAAATTTCTGAGCATCAAAATTGAAACTTTTGGGATCCACCATTATCTTGCCAAGCTAACAAGGGTACCTTTTCTGAGCTTTTTATATGCCCAAGATAGATGACCTGTCTGAAAAGGCCATTTTCTTATTGGTGAAATATGTATTTTGTTCACTTCAGGGCATGCTTTCTCATCTTTCCTCCTATACCACAGTTTTACAGATTCTGGAAATGTTCTTGTGGCAGCTTCCGCTGTGTTTAACAAAGGGAAAAAAAAAAAAAAAAAAAAAAGCATATCTTTGTTTCAACTTCTCCAGTGTGCTGGCTGCAACATTATTCAGCCTCACAGTTACCTTGTGTCACCACAGCTTGGGAAGCACATTGAGGCACGATCAAAGCCCACTTTGGCCTTCGGATTATACTTGCAATTCATTATATAAGACCATTTCACTGTGAGCTTTGAATGCTGTCCCATGCAGAAGGGAGACTCTTTCTACATTAATATATTCCCCCTCCTTCACTGTGCATTTACACTGACTTAGAAAATGCCAAGTTTGTGCCTGTTTAACATTCAAAGTGCATGTCAAACTGTTAAAAAAAAAAAAGTGTGCCTGCTCTGGTGCATATTTGAAGTTTTTGAAACTATCTCAAGGAATGATCACTGATATTTCCCCTCCCCCCCTTAGTTTTATTTCACAAAGCCTAGTTATTAGCCACCTGGTGAGCATTACTGCACCTACAGCTTGTCTTAATAAATCATTGACCATTTAGTGCTGCTGAGGTTACTCTGCCTCAGGTTTGCAAGGCCTGCTTGCCTGAGCAAAATAAATGAAGGAAATGGCCAGGGGAGGCAGTTAATAATTGTACATTGTATTTTAAAATCCAGATACAGCAAAGCAATGCAGCTTGTAATGCTGCCCCCATCCTTGCTGCTGTAGTTACTATAGCAGTAGCAGATGTTGACTTTGGATGACTTGAAGTATTGAGTATAAGGCAAAAAATAAATGCCTAAGGAGGATTTTCTTGCAGAGAGAGACATGATATCTCAGTTTAGGATAAGAACAGTATTGCTAGACCTTGTAAAATGACAAGCTTTTCTAGGCTCTCAGATATATTATGATCACTGCATGATCCTGACTCAGAACTGAACCCAAGATTTTATTACACAGACAAGAGTGGGCTCAAAGAAAATGTTTGTCTGTTAAGTAAAGAACAAGGATATCAAGAAGATGAGATTCCGTATGACAGTGTGAATGGAGATGAGTTCTGTTAAGAGTTGACTGTGCAACTGTACCCACCACATGATTCTGATTCAGCAAGGGGTTCAGTGAAGCCTTCTCCTGCACCAAGCTCTCTGCAGAACAGAGACAAGCCATCACAGAGCTCATCACATCTTTTACCCATCCCTCTGTTCCTTGATGATTTTGTCTGGAGGAATCAAGATAGTTTACTTACAGAACAGTGGCATTTTTATGGAAGCTGAAGCCACTGCCTTGCCTTCATCCCTCCCCCTATGTTTATCTGAGTGGTGAAGTGAGCTAGAACTTCATTAGCTTAGTGGCAGAGAGGTGGGAACCAGGGCTGGATTAGTCTCAGAACAATTCCCTTAGGGTAAAATCCCTGGGGGGTTGATCTTGAGAGCTAAATGTCTGGCTGCAGATCATCTGCTTTCACATAGGTAAACTCATGTGAATAAGGCAGACGAATACGACTATGTTTTCTAATATTGATAGCAAATGTCTTGAGGGGGCTGGGTGAGGAAGGACTGGTTTCATAAGAAAAACTATAGTTGAATAGTGTAAGGGGACTTTCTGGGCAAGCAAGTCCATTTGTAAGGCTAAAGCTTAGATCTGGCAATAGTTTTGTCTTTGGATTTGATGTGGCTAATGTCAGGTATCTGTTCTATGCATCATCACGTTTTTTTTTCTATAGACCAAGACAAGACATCTTACTTAGAAAAAAACCTCTTTGACTTTGTCATAGTTAGTACCAGATATAGTAAGTGTAGATATCTACTCATTGGGAATTGTGACAAAGCAGGTCCTAAGTAGGATTTGTAGAAGAAGAAGGGCCATTAGAACTGTCTGTGCAGAGCCACCATGATCTGTGGTTCCCTGCATATACTGCTCTAATCTCACTGTTTCAGCTTCTATTGACCCTTCCTCATTGCTCAACCCTGCAAGTCCCATACTCCTTACAAACAGAGCCAAGTCCCAGGAGATGACTTCAGCATGAGATGAAGGCAGCCAGCACTTCTTAAAATTTGACAGTTGAGTAACTCATGCTATGCCTCAGGTTGTAATAGTTGTTGCTTATAAGATGACTTTCTTCTCCCTTACAAGGCACAACACTTCCAAACTGCGATACATTCATAATAATGATGACACTGTGTCGTGGTTTAAACCCAGCCAGCCAGCTCATTTACTGACTCCCCCCCTTTCTTCCCTCTTTCTTTCCTTCCCACCCCCTCCACTCTCCCAGCTCCCCCCCGCCCACCCCACCTCCTGCAGGGACAGAAAGGAGAATCGAAAAGAATGCAACTCCCACAGGTTGAGATAAGAACAGTAACTAAGGTATAACACAAATCACTACTGCTACCACCAATAATAATAAGGGAAATAACAAGGGAAGAGAATACAACACCTCAGCACCAGCCGACTGATTACTCGCCCCCCCCAGCCCCACCAAACACCGACCAATACCTCCTCCCACCCCACAGTCCATTAGCCCTTCCAGGTAACTCTCAGTTACATCCTGGGCATGACATGCTGTGTTATGGAATACCTCTTTGATCAGTTTGGGTCAGGCGCCCCGTCTCTGCTTCCTCCCAGCTTCCCCTCCTCCCTGGCAGAGCATGAGGCTCACAAAGTCCTTGGTCAGACTAAAACATTTGAATAGTAACTAAAAACATTGGTGCTACCAGAACCGTTTCCAGGCTGAAAGTCAAAAACACAGCGCTGCACCAGCTACCAAGAAGGAGAAAAAATGACTGCTACTGCTGAACACAGGACACACTGCCATAGCAATTGATCATTTCTCTAGGGATCTTAGATGGCTTTATAAATTTTTAATGAGTCTTCTGACCCTTTAAATGACCCCATGTATTTAAGATTCAGGAGGCTGAAGACGCTTGAGCTCATGTAACTGGTACAAAACTATGTGGATATGTCTTCCTTCCAGCTCAATGGGAAATGGTGTGTAATGACTTATCGGCCAAGATCAGAACAGCCCCAGGCTAAACTGCCTCAGCCCTCATAACTTAGCCAGTTTTACTCCTGATATTACCATTCAGCTGTGAAGCCAATTCAGCAAAATTAATTTAAGCCACAGAATGCATTCGAGGGAGAGGGTGGCAAAAAGGCTTTTGCAGTATTTGTTGAATAGTTTGGGATAAGAATGGCCATACAGCTGGAGCAAGCTAGAAGGTTAAGAGGTGAACTCATTTTTCGCTAGCTACTGAGGGAAGGAGATGGAGAGTTCAGCTTTGACATTCAACTAATTGCGTCTGTCAAGTCTTACCTTCAATATGAGGGCATGGTTAGTTGTATGGACCTATTTCAGTCATATCTTTATATCCAAAAAGTAGAAAGTCTGCTCCTTTATGAGATGGGCCAGTTATAACAGTGAAACTGGAAAAAGAAAATACAGCAGGAATGGGCTGGTTTTCTTTCTTTTTTCCTTTTCTATTTCTATTTTTAAACACTGGATTTGCCATGGACTTCATGCCACACCCAGGAATTGTAACTAGGAAAGTGAGCACAGAGACTACAGTGCCTTTTATTTCTCTGGAAAATCAGCATGTGCCTATGAAAGACCATATCCAGTGTTCTTTAATGCAGTGTATTTTAGCTTTTGAAATATTTGAATCATATGTTTGTTTATGGTTTACAAAACAATTCAAGGGTTGTTATTTATCTTGTTTACAAAGCACAAAATAACCCCTTAATCAGTCTGTGCTGTGTACGTGTAAAGCTGTAAAACCCTCGGAGCTCTCCCAAATATACAAATGTGCCAGGAACTTATATATAAATATATACCCTTATATAAATTCCTTGCACACATGGCTTCAATCCAAAGGTAATTTTTCTGCCTTGTGTGAAGTAGATATCATAGTTATATTTTCATGTGTCGTAGTTCCTTTTTTAACCCTGTGAGAGCAATATTCTTAAATTCTTTTACAAAGAGTAAATTCCCTGAAATGATTTTCCTGGGGTTGGTTGGTTAGTTGCAGCGTAGGTGCCTTGCGATCCAAGAGTAAAACTACCACATTAAGTTGCACAAACCTGAGGCTCATATCTGGTATTTTATTGTAATAATACATAGCATATGAAGTTACTTTAGTCTGTAGGCCTCAGTATTATTAAAGTGGTTAAATTATTTCAGTCACAGAGGTTAAATGGAATGCTACAGTAGCATGGTTAAGAAGTTGTGCTATTTGGGATAGAATCCATATCCCTAACTCTAGTATTCATCTGCAGGATTTTGGTGACTGCTACAGTCATTCCTCAGTTTAGGATTGTTTGGGTCAGCAGATTTCTTTTTGTTGTTGGTTCCATTACTTTTCTTGTCGACTTCTCTTGGTTGCTTTAAAATGTGTGAATTGGTACCCATGTAACATTCTAGTTTTGAAGGGAATGAAAAAATGACTGTGTGCCTTGGGAAGTAGACCAAAAAGTAATGTGATGGACACTGAGCTGTCTTTCCATAACCTCCTATAGTCTCCCCAGGCGAGGGATGATTTGCTCAAAATCAGGATGGAGTTGAAAAGGAAGCGAACTCTGCTTTTCTTTCCTTTCAAACTGTTTTCTGATGAAAGGAGGTCCGCTTTCAGGACAGTCCCCTTGACTCCTTGCAGGTGTGCTAAATTTGTTTAAATAAAAGTTCAAGGGGAAAAAATGCCCCTTTAAAAGTGTTGCGTTTTAAAGAGTGTAGAATGTATTTAATTTCCTCAGTTGCAGTCAAAAACTATACACCACCACTCAACTCCAGAGGTCTCAAAGCAGAGTTAATAATTTTTCTAACACTTTTTTTTTTGTTTTCTGTTTGGAAAAAGCAACTTTGTCAAATTAAAACCTTCAGCCAAATCTTTCAATGACACTTCATTTTGGAAAATCTCTACATAGCACTTTCAGTGGTGCTGACATTGCTGGGAATTAAATAATTTAATATTTTAATATTTCATTTTACATTGGTATTTCAGTTTTTAATATAAATATTTCAAATTTCATTCCAAAATGAAACTTTTTAAATAAGAAAACATTATTAAATTAGCACCCCATTTTTCCAAGAAAATTCTATTCTGTTAGAAAAAATCCTCTGGTTTTTTGTTCTTTTGTTTTGTTTTTTTTGTTTGGTTGGGTTTTTTGTTTGTTTGTTTTTGTTTTCAAATGGAAACATAAGCAAACCTTTAACTACTGAAATTGTTTCCATAGTAGAATTTCTAGGGTTCTATATAGCTTTAGCAGAAAGTTGGATGTTAGTCATATTGGTGTGTACTGACCATTGACCTTGTTACATATTTGTGTGATACTTGGTTACTTCAACACAACACTTAATGGCAGCCACAGTGAGTAGGGGCACTCGTTAAGTCTCCAAAGTATGGTTGTGACAGCAAATGATCACTGCATATACCCTCCAATAATCATGTGGTTTTATTATGATAGTATAAACAGTTTTCCAAGATGGGAAGTGAGCAGTGCATCCATTTTAAAGTCCTGAGGCAGTTTAATCCAGTGCTTTCCATCGTCCCAAACTTTCTGGTGGAGATGGAGCACATAACTTAAACCACATCTCAAGTTTAAAGATATCACATAGTTGAGAATGTACCGTGTTAAATAAGAATGTGTTTATTGTCAGTACTAAAATGTGCGTGGTATTCCCAACGTAAACTGTCTGGCCTCAATTTTCACACTTATGGTTTTGTGCATCTTCATTATGAGAAAGGTTTTGGCCACATAGTATAAACCATGGACAAACAAATACCTTTGTTCTGAAAAGCAGTTTTATTCTTTCATTGTACAATTTATTTTCTGTTCTGTGTGGCTGTTTTCTGGACCATTTCCAGTTTGTTCAGAGACACTTGCAAACAGAGGGCAAAATTTGGTAATCATATGTTTAGTTAGTGCTACAGCATCCCATAACAGTAACATTAAGAGGTCAGTGGATCTCTCTTGATTGCAACTGAACTATAATGTACTGCACCATGCAAAAGATTTGGCCTTTTCCCTCTCTTCCCTACTTTTACACCTAGATCCGTTCTCTGAGGTAAGTGTTTCTATGAATTTTGGCCAGATAGACTGAACATCTGTGCTGAATCTTTCTGAAAAGCATCTAAGTCCTTGGCTAACCAGGTGCTAAGCAGAGAAGTTCTTCCTTCTGCTATTACATAGAAAATGTCACGTAATAATAATCTACTTCCTCCATAACAAACCAAGTGCCTGAGTCAGAGAAACTAAGACTTTCCTTAGCTCTGAGTAATGCTCAGGGCACATCCTGCAGGCCAGCAGTGAATTAGCCAGCTGTGAATTGTTTGGGCAGAAATCAGAAACATCTGCTGAAACACCTGCTGCAAGGCCTTTGATCTCTCTGACTACAACAATAAGTTCTGAGGCTTTGAAAGTTTGTTTATCTGGAGGAGAAGCTACAGTGGAAACTTCACAGCTATCAGGGCTGTTGCAAGGTGAACATGTTGGAGTGGGGCCACAGTTTACAGACAATTCTCTTATAAATTAAGTTTCAGATGGTTTAGGGTCATGTGGAAATAAATATCCCTGGATGATTTCCTGCAGTGGAATGCAGTTTTGTGTGTAGTTGTCATATTCTGAGAATTATTCGTTCTTCTAGCCTGGCCAGTACCACATTTCCAATCTGCTTTTTTTAAGGACACAGTTGGATGATTGTTTTGCTCCTCTCCACAGTTAAACTACGCTTATCACAGGGCTAGAGATTTGGAGGCACATAGGGTTGTTGCTCCTCATGTTCTACTGCTCAGGATTGGTGACTGGGGAGTTGATTTTACTTTAGAAAAGAGTTCGGTGTTGATTAAGTGATGCTGATAGGTAAGAACTCTTATTGCCTGTGTGCCATCTGAACTTGTGTTTATTCTCTCTTGAACAACTTCTTCCATAAAATTGAGAAAAGGATGGTTATGATCATTGGCAGGGAAGCTTAACAGCTACTTTAACTCTCTTGAGCCTTATGAGCTGAATAGGACTAAATAGGACTAATATGGACTAAATAGTCCAATATAAACTGAGGAGCTGTAGTGGGACACTAGATCCTGTGTGCAATATTTCTATTGTGTATTGGAGTAATCTCCTGCTTGATTTCTCCTAGTCTAGAACTAATGAAATATTGATGAGAACATTTGCTGCGTACTGCAAAACCTCACGCCATTCTTTTTATGTACGTTTCTGCAACACCAATGCCTTGAATTCTTTAAATTTCATTATTACAATGCAACAGGTAGAATTTTAACTTTTGTCATGATTTTAGTTCTAAAGGTAGGCAAAAGGTTAAAGTGGAAGAATACTTCTAGATCAATAAACAAAAACTGGAACGAGTTGTGTTTTTACCTGTTCAAGGATCACCTGCTACAAGCTCAGGAGTGTTGCATCCCAACGAGAAGGAACTGCAACAGGAGGGCCAGGAGACCTCCTTGGATGGACAAGGAGCTGCAGAGGAAAATTCAAATGAAAAAAGAGGCTTATAATAAGTGGAAGCAAGGACAGGCGGCCTGGGAAGAGTACAGGGATGTTGTTCGGGAAGCTAGGGACCAGGTTAGGAAAGCCAAGGCCCAGTTAGAATTAATCTTGGCTAGGGGTATTAAGGATAACAGGAAGGGATTCTACAGGTACATAGCAAATAAAAACAGACTAGGGAGAATGTAGGCCCCCTCAGGAAGCTCTTGGGAGAACTGGCTACCCTGGATTTGGAGAAGGCTGAGGTTCTGAATGACTCCTTTGCCTCAGTCTTCACTGGCAAAGGCTCTGACCAAACCACCCAAGTCTTGGAAGGCAGACTCAGGGACTGTGAGAATGAAGACCTTGTGCCCACTGTAGGAGAGGATCTGGTTTGAGACCATCTTAAGAACCTGAACATTCACAAGTCCATGGGACCTGATGAAATCCATCCACGGGTCCTGAAGGAGCAGGCGAATGAAGCTGCTAAGCCGCTGGCCATCATATTTGAGAAATCATGGCAGTCAGGTGAAGTTCCCGATGACTGGAAAAAGGGAAATATAACCCCCATTTTCAAGAAGGGGAAAATGGATGACCCGGGGAATTACAGAGCAGTCAGTTTCACCTCTGTGCCTGGCAAAATCTTGGAGCAGCTTCTCCTGGAAGGCATGCTAAGGCACATGGAAAACAACAAGGTGCTTGGTGACAGCCAGCATGGCTTCACTAAAGGGAAATCCTGCCTGACCAATTTGGTGGCCTTCTATGATGGGGCTATGGAACTGATGGATAAGGGTAGAGCAGTTGATGTCATCTACCTGGACTTGTGTAAAGTGTTCAACACTGTCCCACACGACATCCTTGTCTCTAAATTGGAGAGACATCAATTTGATGGATGGACCACTCGGTGGATAAAGAACTGGCTGGATGGCCGCACACAGAGAGTCGTGGTCAATGGCTCAATGACCGGCTGGAGACCAGTAACAAGTAGTGTCCCTCAGGTATCGGTGTTGGGACTGGTCTTGTTCAACATCTATGTCGCTGACATGGGCAGTGGGATTGAGTGCGCCAGAAAGCCAACCGTATCCTGGGCTGCATCAAAAGGAGCGTGACCAGCAGGTCGAAGGAGGTGATCCTGCCCCTCTACTCTGCTCTTGTGAGACCTCACCTGGAGTATTGTGTGCAGTTCTGGTGTCCTCAACATAAAAAGGACATGGAACTGTTGGAACAAGTCCAGAGAAGGGCCACGAGGATGATCAGGGGATTGGAGCACCTCCCATATGAAGACAGGCTGAGGAAGTTGGGGCTGTTCAGCCTGGAGAAGAGAAGGCTGCATGGAGACCTCATAGCAGCCTTCCAGTATCTGAAGGGGGTCTGTAGGGATGCTGGAGAGGGACTCTTCATTAGAGACTGCAGTGACAGGACAAGGGGTAACGGTTTAAAACTCAAACAGGGGAAGTTTAGATTGGATATAAGGAGGAAATTCTTTCCTGTGAGGGTGGTGAGGCACTGGAATGGGTTGCCCAGGGAGGTTGTGGGTGCTCCATCCCTGGCAGTGTTCAAGACCAGTTTGGATGAGGCCTTGAGTGATATGGTTTAGTGTGAGGTGTCCCTTCCCATGGCAGGGGGGTTGATGCTAGATGATCTTAAGGTCCTTTCCAGCCCTAACTATTCTATGATTCTATGATCTTGTCAATGTTTTTTCTGTCTGATGCTTTTATTATAAGCTGAACAATGTCTGCATAGCACCGTACTTTCTGGTGATCACAGGAAGGTGCTCTTCTCTGCTGCAACACTTGCCCCATTCCTGTCAAGCTAACCTCTCCCAACAGTGTTTTTACTAAACTTTTAACTGAGGCATATATTAATTTCAAGACTAAGAATAATTTCAACAAAAGAAATAAATTATTCCTTTTGAAAATGTCAAAAAAGGAAAAAAAAAAAAAGATAAAGATAATTTTGCATGACCAATAGGTCTTGTAGTATTTCCCACTAAAAAAAGAAAAACATGGGAAATTCCCAACCAGCTCTAACAGTAGCATAAATTCCTGGAAGACTGTATGCTAGTGTCTGGTAATGCCTAACACTAAGGAAAAAGGAATGTAAGGGAAATGAAAATCCGGTTGCATAGGGGAAGATGACAGTGCGATTGTATGTCAGATTGGTCTATGGCAAAAGAACATATGAGAGCTTCTTAAATTGGTATTCAGCATGTCTGTGTTAGATCAAAATAGTGTAAATACTAGAAATTCTTTGTGGCACTAATAACTTGCGTTGGCAGCTTGTTGAAAGAGAGACAAGAAAAGGAGGACCCTTTCCTTGTAAATCAGCCAGTGTATTTTCAGCTGATGTTGCTATGGAATTTGATGGCCCATTATGTTGTACCTTTATGCATACCAGTCTGGTGACAGTAACAAAACTTTCCTTGCCAGACTCCTTTTCTTCAACATTGATTCACATTAGCTCAACATCTGGCACTTCATGTTTTTCACTAAATACTGTCTTTTCCCAAATGCTCAAATTATTAGAACTTGTAAGGAAATATTGATGGGTCACAACCAGAAGCAGGCAAACATTTTAACAACATGCAGTATAAGCAAGTTTATGACCATAGCAAGCAATGTGAGCAAATATGTTTATATTTAGCATGAAGGCCATGCAAATCTTTTACTATACCTGTAATTCAGATACTCTCAAATGAGTTAAGTAGATAGTAATATAGATGCCTGTTAAAACTCTTTATTGCCTTATGACAATTATTTTGGAGGACCAACATTTAAAATCTTGTTGTTACTTAGCCACCTCTGTTATGTGATAAGGTAAACTAAGTATGTCCATCATTATGTGAATTACTATGATCCTGTCAGAAAAGGTAAGCTTTATCTTGTTCTTCTTATCCACAGAGTTTAAAAATACTAATTTTATTCTTCATACACAGTATCACCTACAGGTCTTAAATGGCTTTTGAAGTCAAAGTGGCTCTTTGTTTTGAAAATAATAGGTCAAATAGGTTCTGGACAAACATTTGTGTGTTAGAATTGTCTGTGATTAACCATATCATGTTAACTAGCACCTTTTGACGGCTAGTTTGCTCAATGTTGTTGTAAACAACAGCTATCATAAAATGCCCATGAGACAAGAAATCTATTTTGGTGTTACAGGTGGAAAACAGCAACTGACACTGCATATGTATTTTTACTTAGTTGGTTCACTTTGTAGTAGAGAAAATGTTTTTTCTCAAGTCAGTGGAACTGTGGTTCAGCCAGGGATGGCCAGGTTTTCCTGCGAGCCCTGTAGCCTCTCAGCCACATAGACTTAACTTTCATACTACCTTGCCAACTTTCCTTATTAAAGCTTCATAACAAAGCTCACTTAACAAGGCAACAATGGTGGATATCCATCTTTTCTCTTGGCTTCAAGATCTGCTTTTGAATAACCTAAAGACTTAAAGGAAGCTTTGTGTATCATGTATGCTGTATGCCTACTCAAATGCTGTTAATACAAACTTCACAAAGACAAGAAAACTTCCCCAGCTTCCTGATGGGATAAGTTGCAAACTTTATTTCCCGTCCAATACTTTAGAACAGACTCATGCAAATGAACTAATCAAATTTTTAATTTCATCTGACTCCCACCTCACTTAGCATATGCAAGGTACTTGATATGCCTCACTTATTGCATAGTAACCAACCCACTTTGAGAAATGCAGCTATGCAAGCTGAGAATTAGGACTCATTATGCCTTTGCTGCGCGCTCATTAGCATTGCATGCTGAGGGTGCCATCTTAATTAGGGATGAACCTGACCACCTGAAAGTAATTCACACTGGCAGCCAACTGCAGTATTTTCCAATTTCTGATGTGTCTGGCTTCCATCTGCCAGCTTTATCTTAGCAGTGACTCTTTCTGTTGACATCAACAATGATGTTCTTCATATCATGAATTGCATCCTGTCTCTTGGGTGCAATGAAGTTCAACAGTTCCTTTCACAGTATGACATAGCTGCTAGCTATGGGAGACTTATGATCAGCATGATGAAATGCAAGATATCAAGTATATGACAAGACATGAAGTAAATGACCTTGAAATGTAAAAAATCCAAACCAAAATCTCCTGCTTCTAAAAAAACGTAATGAACAGAGCATGCCATAACACTTTCTGACATCATTGCAAGTACATTGGACAGATGTATGAAAGAAACACAATGTTATATTTCATTATGCTTCCTAGGATCTACTGGCACTATTTCAATGATATCTTTAAGAATCTGTGTTAATGTAATCCACCAACCAAGCAAGCAACTGGAGTTTTTACTGGAGCTTTATTTTTATGCTAGCTGTATGCCAGTGCAGTCTCAGGACAAAACAACACAGATGGGTGCAGATGCTACTCATCAATACCCTGTATGATATAAGCAAGTATGCATAAGAAAACCTACAGAGGCTTTCTTTCATACAGAGTATGAACAAAAATTAGTTAGATTCTGATGAGATGCAAAAAGTCAAAATGGACAGAATTCCCTCCTTTATTTTCAACGTAACATGGGACTATAGGCATGCTGCCAGTCTATCAGACATAGCCCCCCCCAAATGTTATCGTTTATTTAAACCACAGCAAAATGCTTCTGGTTGTAAGACTGTCTGCACCGCAGGCAGATGCATCCTCCTCACCAGCCAGGCTAATAGAAGGTGGAAATTGCAAAATCTTGAACTCCACTGAGATTTGGTTAATTTTAGCTCTGACACTGTCATTTACGGCTTTCATGCAGCCATGTTTTTTAGGGATTAAAAATTGAGACAGCTTTTGCCATGTTTCATAAGGTTAATGGATTGGTTTCCTGAGGAGATCTTTTTTCTCCAATTGTTTCTGAAACTCCAATTAATAGGAGAATTCAGTATGTTGTGTTTCTTAGCATGTTGATTGTTCCTGTTGAATAATAATGCTTTGTCAGGTATTTAATGCCTTACCTTTCACCTGGGGACTTCCAGCATGGTTTGCCTACTTTCTACAACTGGTGTGGAGCACAATGGTGGTTTACAATACAAAGATGAGAGTGCTTGTAGAAAACACCTCCTCCAGCTGAAGCAATGGAGAGAAATTAAGTGGAAGAATTAGTATAGACAAACTTTGGTTAGACTGCAGATCTGCAGTGTGTTTTTACAGCATTTGTATGGAAATGCTTAGTTTCTTGAATTGAAGCCTAAGTCTTGAATAAAACAAACCAACACAAAAAAAATCAGTGATATTTAATCATCATTGGGTATGTTTGCTTTACTAACATTCTGAGGTTGGAGCCAGAAGGAGTAGAAACCAAATAATATTTGTCAGATCTTTGTGCACTGTGTCCCTCTCCAGCTGACACTCAAACACTCAGTGCCCAGCTCATTTTGTATTGTGTTTATGGGGATGACTTATGGAAAGTAGGGGCACACCTTGTTGAATGGCCACTGTAGTGACAAAGTCTTGCAGGCTCTGTACTCCTAGGAGTTCCCGTATGATGTTCACATCTCCACAGCAGCAGCAGCCACTGCACCACAGACCTGGACAGGTATCTTTAAAGCTCCATCTCTTCCCCATTGGTTCCCCACCATTCCTTACTCTGGGTTGAGACAAAACACAGGTATTTCTCACTGCAGCTTCTGGTCTTATGATCTGTTCCATGCAAAGATATCACACATATGAAATTCTGTTTTTCAAAGCTAAAATAGCTGTGTAACTGCTTACAGAATGTGACACACAGACATTTTCTTCCCTATTCTCATATCTTTTAGTTAATGAACTGAAGAAAAGACAAAACATTTAGGGGCAACTGTGATCCCTAGCATGTGTACTTCATATTGGTAAAAGACAAACCCCAAGGCTAAAGAATTCAGGGTAGAGTACTGTGGTTTAAGGCTGACTACACCTGTAGTCAGTGTTGCTTTATCTGTGTTTGTTTTGAATTTGGATATGGCTGGATTTCTAGTGTTGTGATTGTGTATACCGATCGATTGACTGAGTTTTTAATTGCTGATTTACTTAAAACAAGAGCACCTAGGTAATTTTTTTAAACTATTCACTTTGGATGCATTTTTCAATGTCTTTGAGAAGTGCTCACTTGACCATCACTCTCTCTATGACCCACTTCTGTCTATAGTGATTAATTAACTTACATGCAATAGCCTATGCTGCTATTTATATCCCCCCCTGTTCATTGCACCTCATCTCTCTTTGAGCGGGATAAACAACAGAACAGTGCAGACAAATGTTTATATAGAGATATTGAAGTTGGCTGGGTTTCCTAACTATTACAAAGAAAAATTCTTGCACATTAGGTACTAGTGGAACAGAGCACACAAAAACGGAATTTTGTTGAAAGAAAGCCAGTTATGGACAAGCATGAACAGTAATAATATGGAAGACCACCTCACATAAGCTTTGAAAGGAATATCATCTGCAAAACTGCTCATAAGCTGGAGTAGAAAACCACAAGTGACAAAAAAATCTCAAAAGAATATTCAATAGTTTAACATGACTGTTTATGGTAAAAAGAATTAGAAAATGGCTGAGCAGCTTTTTAACATTTAAAAAAGATCTGAAAAAGTAAAGAACTGAAAGAGTTCCTATCTATTTCTAGCAAACTGGAGCATTCCACGATTAACACATGCAAGTACCAAGGTGCAAGGGATGAATCAATTGCAGTTAGGAGGAAAAAATAGGCAATCCTTTAAAATGTAGAATTTAATAAGTACCACAGGGAAATCTTAGGAGTATTCTCCATAGTGGGTTATTGCTCCTCCTTGACAAAGATAAAATCAGTCAGCAAGTAATTATAAGGTTAATCCTGATGCACAGATTTTGTTGTTGTTTGTTGTCCAGTATAAGCCTTGAAAAGAATATAGGTTATAATTAGAGCTCTTGCTTGCACATATCTTCAGATTGCTATTCTTCTCCAGTAAAAGATCACTTTTTGTCTTTCACTAAAGCGCTTCAATTCATTCTGGATAAGGTTAGTCAAAAATTCCCCTTTGTTTCACCAGGATCATCTGAATGTGCCTGTTGAAAAGCTTTTCAATAGTCATACATTAATGTCTATTTAGGGTTAATTTTGGAAAACTCGGTCAGCCAACACTTTGTTATAACCTGTGTAAGGTGGGAAATAGGGAAGACAATGCTTACATAAAAGGTGAGAAATAATAGGTAGAATGATAGGTTATCCTTTTTTCTTATCACTTATTTTTCTTAGAAAGCAATGTGGAATTTCTTTCTCTTTCTTTAACTTTTGTTTTCATGAGTCTCCAGGGAGATGTACACAATGCAATGGTTTTGCTAGGCAGTATAGAAAACTTCTAAAAGAAGGACTAAATGTCTGATGTTTCTATTTGGAAGAATTAAAGCCATTATTATCCAGTATTACAAAACCAGAAACCAAGAGTATTTGATAGTCTGCTTTAGGCTCTGGACTAAAAACATCCCTCACTGTCTTGGTACTTGTTTAGTGCCCTTCAAACTATGCCTTGTTTTTCCTACTAACCCCAACAATCTATTTAAGTGTCCCAAAAATGCTGCTTTTGTGACAACTGCAGAAAAAACAGCATGATAACTCTGAAATGGATTAGCAGCTGGTTTCTACAAAGAAAGCAACAACCAATGCAATAGAGATTTGTGAAATACTCTCCTTGACATTCAGCATTTAGATCTGAGAGTGGACCAATGTAAAGACTCAAATGGTATTTTTTTTCTTTGTAATTTTTACCTGCTCTGCAGAAGTCATAAAAAAGCAAACTCACTATCCCCCCTTGCAATTTTGGCTGTGAATAACTGTGCACAGCTTACATTGAAGTTGATGTGAACTACTTAAATTCACATCTAATGGAAGACTATGCCTTTTATGACCACATTTTGTAAGTAATTCAAATATACAGGCTTTTTTAGCATACAAAATTATGGATTGTTTAATGTTATTCTCTTCTACCCCAAAATGTTAGTATAAGCATAGGTTATTTCATCAAGCTCTCTTTGAAGTGATAATCTGGAGGGGAGGGGATGGGATTTGGAGTATTTCAAAGCAAATTCTCCCTATCCCATTTCTGAATCAGGATTTGATCAAGTATAGAATCATCTTTGCCAAATACGAAGTGACATGCAGATGCATCATTCCAAAGAGCTAAAGGATCTATAAACTAATGAAATACTGTAAATCATGTTTGTTCCAGTTTTATAAGCTCAAAGACTCTTTAAACTAAAATTAAAAACAAACAAGCAACCCAAACAAAAAAAAAAACAACAAAAAAATACCCAAACAAAAAGTAACTTTCAAACAGGAGACAGTATTTTGATTGTTCATATGTTTTAGACATGTGGTGCATCAAATTCATCCAAATCCAGTTCACTTCATTGGCGTTACAGAAGGCTTTGGAACTAAATTTTAGTTATAGAGCCATACCTTAAACTGTGGCAGTTGATTTAAGTATTCATTGATCTTAGTTTCTTAACACTTGAAAACCGCTTCAGTTTTCCTGTCCTATTTATTTAAAAAACAAATAAAATTGGCTTAGTTAATTTGTTTCTGCTTCCATAATATCAGAAAAGGGGAGGTGAGGGGGATGTTAAGGAAAGAGGTGATTATTCATAGTTCTGCTAGTATGGCGAAAGAAGAGTTTGGCAGCTCTCTGTTAGAACCTCCCTGTCAGAGCACATATTGTAAAAGTAGTCTGAAATGTATCCAAAGAAGACAAACACAGGAACTGAAATTTTAACTCTTATTGGCAGTGACGTTAGTAGACTCAACACAGACTTTAGGGTTTGTATATATTTTTCTTGTTTTTAACTGCAGGGATAAAGCAACTAATACAGATTCAATTCCTTCATTATTGTTCTTTAATTATTGTTCTTTAATAGTGGAATATTTTGCTTTTGCCTCATAATTGAAACACCTCTCTGTTGTAAACTGGAACTTGTACTTTATGAGTACTGTTAGTTCACAGCACTCCACACATACGCATCTATATGTCTTCCAGAATGCAGTCTCTACATTCAATTACTAGAAACTCAAGAAACCTGTATGAGTTTATACCATACCACCTTTTGGAGGGTGCTTAAGTAAACCAGTGCATTTTTAATTCAAAATTAGTCTCAAGATCTCTTTTTGCTTACTTTGGTTGACCTTCCAGATGGAATTGGCCATTTATTCTGTGTAGCGAGTTTGTAAACAAGCAGGGAAAAAGCAAGCAGTAAAATCTGTGAAAGCCATAATTATGCTATATAGTTTCAGTTTATGTTTCTGTGGCTTTCTATCTCATTCTGTCACAGATATTTTACAGCTGAGAATTCAAATCTGCCATTTTAATTTATTCCCAAACCTGATGATTCTGAGATTGGCATGTTTTCTTTCTGGGCAGTGGGATGTAGCAACAGGAGGAGGCCAGGAGAAGGAAGGGACTGGGACATGCTAGTGAGTGGGCAGCAGGAGATGGCTAAACAGCTGTAGTGGGTGAATGGTGGCAGCAGTTAATGGAAGCAGGGAAAAAAAAAAAAAAAAAGGAGGGGCCAGGCTGCCAAGGAGGTTTCAGCATGACAGAAGGGATTTGCACAGATCAGTGGTTCCTGTCTTTTCTGTGGCTGAGATGTACTTGAGAAATTTGGCATTGTGTTTCACTTTACTGAGCTCAGCTCTTCTCTCCTCTACTTGGAAACTCCTGCTGTCTTCGTGTCCCCAGCCTGCCCTGTGGCTGCCATTATTATCTTCTAAAGGCCTGGAGGCACTAGGCAAGGCTCTGCATTGAGATAGCGCAGTTCTGGCAAACTTCATTCCCTTGAGCTCTATTGCTTATCAGTTCTAATGTTGTTGCCTTATTAGAGAGGATCACATATTTCATTGGGAGCTGCTAGGAGAGACCATTCTTTGTGGTTTTATCTTTTCTATTAATTGATCCCTCGGTACTGGATGATGATGATGATGATGGCTTCCTTTACCAAGGACATGCCCTGTCCAAAAGCAGAATTGTCTCTCTTCACATCTCAAATGCCAGACTGTTATGGAGAAGGTGCTGCTATTAAAACTAGGTGTCTTGCCACAGGCAAGTAATGACAGGCATGGAATATATCACAGCAACCAATGCTGGAATACTGAGCAACATATACGTAAACCATGGATGGCAATGGCAAGCAGAGAGATAAAGTTAGCACTGCTGCTCCTAATTGCAGAGACATTGGCACCAAAACTCACTAGGCTTAGCCTGCCTCTCCTTCTCCACAGCTGTAGTTTTCTAATTTCCTCCTATCAGCTTTTTGTTCTTTTCTCAAGAAACGTAAATAGCTTCAATGCGTGAGTTGAAACACTAGGTTGCACTATAATGGCATTTCCCTTGATTTACAAGCACTCTGAGGACTCTACTTACCACTAGATTAAGCTAGAGGGTCTGCAGCTTCTTGGAATTTGATTTATTTCGATGTGTCACATTCCGTCCTCTTCAGTCCACCTGCACCTCTTGTCCCTTGTTGTTTCACTCTAAATCCCTCTCTAATATTTCACAAAGATTGTAGAGTTTTATCACTATTCACTCATAGTTTATTCCTTCAACATCCATCAGTGTACAGCCTGGAGTTCTACATATTCTGGAGACATATGTCTGCCTCCCATAGCTGCATCTGAAACTCAGTTAATAATAAAACTTTTGTTTGGTCTCATAGAAATACTATCGTTTCTCTTTCGTCTCTTATGAACTGACATAAATTAGAGCACTATTTCTTGGGAAATGTCATACTCTGTGGTGTCTGGATTTTCACCCAGACTGCCATTCTCACTTGTACTACATAATATAGTCTCTGTCAATCAGTCCCAACAATCCAAATTGAACTAAGCAAAATTTCTATTTTCTGATATCTGGCATTTAATCTTCCTTTTTCTCCATTTGCAAAAGCACACAAACCTGCCGACAGAAGAAGAAGGAAGGAAAGAAGAGTACAAAAGTTTTTCGGCTCAAAATTTTTCTATTTCTCATTCAAGCATTGTAAGCTGTTGTCCAAAGTATGTTGAGAATTAGGGAACGGCAAATTTGTGCAATTGAAAACAGTCATGTAAATTGAAATGCCAAATTTCCTGTGCCAGATGCAACATGAATTCACTGTAGAGCAAGAACTATCATTAGAGCTCCCTAGGAAAGGAACTAGAATAGCAAAGTAATGATTTTAGGGTAATATGCTGATGTTATTTGAAAGCTGGGATTGGCATGCAAACATTTGTACAGCATTTTGTTTTACACAGACCCTTGTTAATGCATCTGGTATTCATTTTCATACCACTAATCCTAATAGATTCACTTAGTACTCATGTGGATGTCATATGTACTTCCTGTATGTATTGTGCTGTGATGGACACTGTTTACTGGACACTTTGTGTTACCACATTTCCTTTGATTATGTAATTTTTTTCAGAAATTCTTCCTGGTACGTGTTAGCAGAAGCAGCTTTACATGGAGACCATTGTATCAGCACTATTTGAATAATGTCATGGCCATGGGGATTCAAGCCTAATAGATAAAACATTCAGTTATCCTGGCAGTAAGTGGAATTTGAAAGTGTTTCAGAAAAGCAATCTTGGTTGCATATAGGGGTAGAGGAAATGGGCAAGTTTTGTCAAGGTGGCAATTTTTATTATTTTTCTTTCTAAAACAGCAATCAGTCAGAGTTCAGTTTATCCAGAAGAAATGTTTTTTCTGGCTTTTGGGGGGGGCAGTGGGGTTTGTTCAGCTGGGTGTTTGTTCATTCTCTCTTCAGAAATTGGTTTGCCTGTCCTATATATTTGTGAAGTTTGTAATGGTATTTATTCAAGAATAAGCATTGTCTTGAAAGCTTTCCAAAAGCTTTAATTTACAACAAGATAAATAAGGCTTGCAAAGTGATTACCTTCAGGTTTCTTTGTGGTGTTTTGGGGAGATTAGTTTTGTGGGTTTTGTTGTTTGGATTTTTTTTTTTCTTCAGTAAAGCGTAGGAATGTCTGACAGAACTAGATCAGAGTGGACTGGAACATTTGGTTATATGGTTTGAATTATTACTAGACTTAGAAAAGTACTTGTTTGGTAGAGCTACATCTTTTAGTATGTGGGTTTGTCTCACGAATCACTGCATATGATGCATAACAGAGTACTTAAAAGTCAACCCTATTGAAATTCTGCTACTCCTTATCCTCACTGCAGCAATAAACCCCATCAAAAGAATGTTTCAAAGCCCTGTCCTTGCCCAATCTGTCATTATTGTAATATCCAGTCTGACAAAAACTCTCACCAAATGAGAAGAGTAAGGCTTCAGACCAATATTGGTATAACATGGATTCAGGATACTGCATGTGGAGCTGGGTCTTAAACATTTTAATCTGATTCAGCTTCATTCAGTTTTTCAAACTTCTTCTTTGTATCCATCTTTCTGGTAGAAAAGTAAGGGAGACTATTAACATTGGTAGTTATCATGGTTTAGACCCAGCTGGTAGCTCAGCACTACGCAATCATTCGACTCACCCATCCCTTTCCCCTGCGCTAGGAGGGATGGAGAGAATTGTAAGAATGTAAATCCCACAGACTGACCTAAGAATAGTTTAATAACTGAAAGTAAAATATAGAGACAATAAAAAATATTATTCTTAATAATAATAGGAAACAACAAGACAAAAAAAATGAAAGCTCAGAAAACACAAGTGATACACAGTACAATTGCTCACTACCTGCTGACTGATACTCAGCCTGCCCCAAGCAGCTATCTACACTTCCAAGTAACTCCCCCAGTTTAGATACTTGGCATGATGTGCTGTGGTATGGAATACCCCTTCGGTTAGTTTGGGTCAGGTGCTCTGTCTCTGCTTCTTCCTGGCTTCTTGTGCCCCAACTCACTGGCAGAGTATGGGAGACTGCAAAGCCCTTGATCACAGTAAGTGCTACTTAACAACAGCTGAAACATTGGTGTGTTATCAGCATTGCTCTCAGACTAAAGCTGAAACACAGCATTGCATCAGCCACTAGGAAGGAGAAAAATAACTGATAAAGCTGAAACCATGACAGTAGTGTATAAAAGACTATTGAATGCTCCCTGTAAGACAAAGTCCTCTGAAAGGGTCAAGAGAAGATAAAGCCTGTTGCTCCTGCTCTCTGTCTCCCAACAATTGCATTAACTTGTAGGGGAGACTGGGATAGTTTTCATGAAAGGCTGGTATAAAGCTATTCTGGCACACAAATCATGTGCCTGAAATGGCAGGTAAAATCATGGATGCATCTTTGGCTACAGAGGGTATTTTTTTTAGTGGCTTAGTAGCTTTGCAGATAGCAAAACCCTCTCAGCAACTGCCATGTGCCCAGCAGGAGCCTCAGAGATAGCTGCATTAGTGTACCTAGAGCTGCAGAATGTCTTGCAGCAAGATTGTAAGTGCCAGCAATGGAAATAACCTTAAATGCAGGACTTAAACACCCATGTACTGACAGGGGCAACCTGCAGCTTCCTAAGTCACAATGTGTAGATCAAATCCCTGTCAAAGACTTATTCCCTTTAAATATCCATGATCTTCTATAACACTAAATGTGGATTCTACTGTTTTTGTCACTGTGTGACTGCTGAGAGGTGGACTAAGTTATTATTTATGCAGTCACTCATTTATCTGTTCAGAAAGGGGAGTTAAGAACTGAAATGAGTGGTTTATGTTCCCTCTGTTTATGCTAGTCTTCTGTGCTTTTGTTCTTCCACAAACTCATAGAAAGGTGCTCCTTCTGAAATTAGGTCTCATCCTTGCACTTCTGAAGTCATAAAACTCAGACTGCCTTCTGTTGTGTCTTTTTTGCTAAAGTCAATCATGCTGTGAAAAACATGTATAATAGTGCAGATACACCAGCTGACAACCAAACCAACCATATAATCCACAGCTAATTGATTCCTGTTGGTTTAGGAATAATGACTTTTCTTCATATGATATGCCTCTCTTACAGAATTCCCCTTCAAGGTAAAGGATAAGTTTCACTCATTATTTCCTGTTTATCTTTTCCTCCCTCTCCAACTCCAGTCTTTCTGTTAGTGTATGTTAAAATATCAGGAAGCAAAACTAAAGTCAACAAATACCTTTGGAGACACATATGGTTTTGTGTAACTGTTTTATGACTGTGAGCCCTGTCACCTGCCTCTCCCTAAATAACTTCTCGAATGAAGACGACAATGTGTATAGTTATGTTTTCACATGAAGGAATATGTTATTTCCTATGACAATGTACATTATTATAGCATTAAGACAATGAGATATTATTGCCTGTTAAAAATCACTTTTTACCTCTAGGCTACTTGTCATCTTCTTGGCCCCTTGGAAAATAGCTGAGGTTGCAGAGGGAATTTAGCATAGCTCATGTGGATTATACTGTCAGAAAGGAAATGCTGGAATGTACTTTTTTCTTTTTTACCCCTCTTTCTTTTTTTCCTTCTGAGTTACAGCTCAGGTCACCTGTTAATGGGCTTTTTCCAAAATTACCTTTGACTTCAAATATGTGAAGTTAGTACAGTAATTTTTCACCACTGAGTTTTCTCAAAATGATTTTTGAGAGAAGAGACCTGTTTACAAGTTACAAGTTACATCTTCCTTTCTGTGAAAGTGATAATTAAAGGATATTCCCTATCTTCACTTGAGAGCCCCTGAACAAAACATTACTTCTATAGAGGAATTTCCACAACCCAAGATGTATTAGTTTCTATGTGTAAAGTGCCTTTGATGGTTTTGCCACTGTCCTGGGTTCAGCAGTAGCAGTCATTTTTCTCCTCCTTGGTAGCTGGTGCAGTGCAGTGTTTTGACTTTCAGCCTGGGAACAGAGCTGATAACAAGGATGTTTTGGTTTGGCCAAGGACTTTGTGAGCCTCATGCTCTGCCAGGGAGGAGGGGAAGCCGGGAGGAAGCAGAGACAGGACACCTGACCCAAACTGACCAAAGAGGTATTCCATACCACAGCACGTCATGCCCAGGAGGTAACTGGGAGTTAGCTGGAACGGGTTGGAGACTGCGGGGTTGGAGGAGGTATCGGTCGGTGCTTGGTCGGGCTGGAGGGGTGCGAGTTATCAGTTGGCTGGTGGTGAGGTGATGTATTCTCTTCCCTTGTTATTTCCTTTATCATTGTTATTACTGGTGGTAGCAGTAGTGATTTGTGTTATACCTTAGTTACTAAACTGTTCTTATCTCAACCGGTGGGAGTTGCATTCTTTTTGATTCTCCTCTCCATCCCTCCGGGAGTAGGGGGAGGGAAAGAAGGGGGGGGGGGGGCGAGTGAATGGATTACCTGACTGGGTTCAAACCACGAAAGCCACCTTCAAGATATTTCTTGTTATTAGAATGCAAGGCACTGATAGGTTTTTTTTACAGGGCTGTGTTTCAGCATTGTGTCCCAAATCATGCAGATGATAGATGCAAAACCAGTGTTGTCAGTAAATTCTTTTCATTATAGAGTACTGCTTCCAGCTTGAGGAATATTACCGTTCCTTGGAAAGCACATTACCAGCTCTCACAGAGATGAACAAAACCATGTTATGTTATATATTAGAAAGTGTTATTAGCCAAATATATTCAGAACCACACAGTATCAGTTCTATTTATTTTACCTCTAATGCTACCAATAAATTTCCATTCTTGGGGAAGTCAAAAATATATTACTATTAAGCACAGTACATACTATAAGAATTCTTGGTGTTATCACATCTTCTTGAACTCTCACAACACCTCTTTAGATGCTCAGTTCAAAGTTAGTTGTCCTTGCTTCCACCACAACTTACCCAAGTAGAATGGACAAAGTACATTATTATCTATTTGTAGTACAGATACATTACATGTTGTGATCTGGACCTGCAGTGTGGATCAAGTCTGATAGTTTTTTATTTTTTATCTTTTTCCTGAGTATCTTTTTCACTTGTCTGGTGCTTATATCATATCATTAAACACCAAGGCTGTCAAGTATCCAATCTTTGTCAGGAGAGGTAGAATGTCTGAGGAATTCTGGCTGCTTCAAAGCAGTAACATTTACAATGCGCAACATGTAATTCATGGAGCTTCTTTAAATGAGATACTATGTAGTTCTTTAAGAAATATGATCAGTCATTGGTAATCAAAAGGAAACCACAGGCAAAAGGTCAGGCAAAGACTGGGCAACTCCTTTGTTCTAGCCTTACTGTGAAGATAATACCACATACATGTGTCTTCTGACTGATTACATTTTTTATTACTTCAAACAGAATGCAGTATCTGCATATCAATTTCATAAAATTATGTGTCTATTTGAACTGTTACAATCTGTGCCATATATTGCATAATGGCCTTAGAAAAAGTTGCTTTTAATCACATGAAAAATATCAATGTTCTTCCGAAAATATTACTGTTGCTAAGTCCTCTCAGAAGTATCGACCTTTGGCTTTATCTGTTAAATACAGCAGAAGTAATTTCACTCCTCAAGGCAGAAAAACCTGTTAGAGTAGTGATCTGCAACTGAATGTTACTATCAACGTACCAATGGTCTGTACTAAATCAGCCAAGAAAGGTAAAACTGAGACTAATCTTGCATATTCTTCTTTTCTGCTGCTCAGATTTGCAGTTCCTCTGATTGTTGTCATAAGCTTAGGAAGATATCAATAAGTATGATGTCAAATAGCTATGACCTATCCAAGAAGTTTTCTCCCAAACAACATCATGACCTTACTGCTATACCTGACAATGTCATCAGAAGTTTCCTGGTTGTCTTCACAGGGAAATAAGTTGAAAACTTTTTGAGCAGCAAAACTATTGACTGTAACTTTCAAAAAGCACTTAAATCCCTAGGATCTGAATGTTATCTAGACTTTGGTGTGGACAGCATAACATAATGACAAGTTCATCATCCTACTAACTAGACAGCTGTGTGACCAAGGAAGGACCTCACTCTTTGAGGAGGAAATTTTCATGTATTTGCCAGTCACTTCAAATGACATTTTGCATTTCTTTTTCTCTGTAGAAAGAATATACATATGTATATGCACACATGAATTTCCAGTTTCACATTCACAAGATACACTTATTACAAAGGTAGTCTCACAAACCTGGATTAAGAAAGGATATTAACAACAGGTGATTTAAAGCTGGCTGCTTTCATTCATTATGGGTCAGTTGGGAAATTATAAAAACTGATTCATTGCAAACAGCTGTTTTTATTTAAAAAAAGGCAAGTAATGTTGGCGTATATACATCGTGTGCCAGTAGAAGTATAAGCACATGCTATTTGCCACCTCTGTAAGTAAAAAATGTAGTACTTTAATTAGAGTCATATCTATGTTCCTAATTTTAGGTTATTAGTGTTTCCTAAAGCTTAGATACGTCAAAATTAGGAAGAAAGGTCTCAGCCCAGTGAATCAATACAGAATTTTTAAACAGATACTAATCTTATAAATGTAGTCAATAATGGCTATTGCTGTTGTTAATGTAGTTGATAGTCATACTTTTTTGGGTAGAACCAAAAAACTTACATTGATGATTTTTAAATCCTTAGCTGAGAAGATACAGATAATTAATATTTCTCAGAGAAAACATTTCTTTCAGGACTTGACAGGAATTTGAATTAAATAGGGCTTAATATAAACATAAATGTAAGGCATGAAAGAAAACAAGGATATGACCATAACATGAGATAGATCATCTTACAGAGGTTATTATAGTCAGTACTGATACTGAGAACAAGTAGGTGTTTCAGCCTTACTCTGAACCTGGCCAGATTGGATATTTTTAACAAGTTAATTTGAATAGAGAATAAAACAGAAATAGCTGTACTATTTAGACTCATAGTAAGATTTGGGTTCTGGGTATCTCTGAAGATGGCACAGTCCAAAAACTTGCTCAAAGCAGGTCTAACTTTAGGTTGCCCATGGCCTTGTTCAGTCAAATTTTGAAGATTTCATTAAATGAGTTCAGAGAAAAAAGAAAAAGTAATGGAAACAATATTCAGTACAACTTTTTATTCCTTCTGAAATTGTCTGGTTTCTTTGATAATAAAAAAGAAGTTAAAAGCATTAACTCAACAGAAAAATAATTGCTTTTATTTTCTTCATGTTTTTTTTTAAAAAGTAAAAACTGAAAACCTCAGCAGAAAGCCATATTATGTATGAAAACCTATTTGTATTTTACCATCTTAATTCAAACAGAACTACATTTCTTGTTTTCCAGTTAGTTTTCCTGCCATCTTAAAATTGTCAAGTAAAACCACTACCAGAAAAAAAGAAGAGAGCTTTTATTTCAAAACCAACCGTAAACAGTACTGTTAAGATGCACCAAATAACTACACACATTCTTTCTTTGCTTTCATTTGTAAACAATGGTAAATTAAGTGTAATGAAAACATGAATGCTTTTCAGTAGCAGGAGTACGGGTTTTGAACCTAGATGCGTAATTCTGTTTTTGAGTAGGCCTCTACAGAGCAGTCTGTGGTTTGAGTTAAGTATTAATTTTTATCTTTGTACTGAAAATAACGTATTTTCAGGAAAATTATCCTGGCAGATTGATATTAATCACAGGAGGAGGATATGGTTGAGGGGAAGAAAAAAACCCTTGGAAACATTTTTATAAGCCTGCAATTCTTCGCTGCTTGAAGTTGTGGGAGTGGTAAAATGGTGAAATTCAGGCATGCTAAATGGATCATGGAAAATAAAATAATCTCCATCTTCCACAAAAAGTAGCAGGCTAGCATGTATTTGCTAATACTAATTCATAGCATTGGAGACAGAATTAGGAGCCTGACAGACTTTAGTGGTCTAACTTCCAGATCAAAATCCTCTCCTGGCACTCTGGAAGTCTCAAGCTGGAATCCTTTTTGATGATTCCTGGGATGGGAGTAGGGATGGAATGCATACCCTACTTGTACAAGGGAAGACCAGGTTTTTCTCTGTCTGATTTCAAAACATCCAAGAGCAATATTAAATCTCTGTGTTTGGGCATGTGTGTTGAATTTATTGCTCTATAATCATGACATGTCCAGCTGCATCCTGTATTCTCACTGCACAGGTCACTGATGACTGCCAATTAAAACACCTCTCTTGTGTTTACATACTGCACTGAAATGTGCTTGGATGGGATACTGAAATTTCTTCAGCCTGAACTGTAAAGTATAAGGAATTGGTATGCAGAAAAGCATGCAGAATACACTTCTGAATGCTCAGGTATGTCAAATTCTTTTCATAAGCTATGGTGTTGCTGCAGCTCCCTGGCAAATATTTCTTAAAGCTCAGGGTCCTTTGTTGAACTGTAAAGAAGGAATTTTCTACAATTCTTTCCCTGGAGTCACCACTCTTTTTTTACTTATTCTTCCTTCTTTCCCATGTAATATAAACATACCTTGAACACACAGGCTCCCACTGCAGATAGAGTCTAGAAGGTCTGTCACACATTCTTCTGGTTTTGAGGAAACTGTTCTCTTGTTTTGAGTTTTATGACCTGGTATTCAATGTTCAAGAACTTGCTTGTTATTTCTTTTTGTTATTTGATGTAAGCTAGTAGAGTCTGATTTTTCCTAAGAAAAGTGTTTTGTCTTGGATGCGTTCCCTTGGAAAATAAGCTTAAGCTAGCTTTTGGCAAAGTTGAAAATAGGATGGCTCTTTTTTCTGAGAATTTTTCATCCTCTGATATCAATAAGGATTTCTTTATTGGTTACCGTTTGCCAGAAAGTGGTGGTTATTCTTCAAGGTACACTGTAATTTCTTAGAAACTTAAAATGCTCTGCCAATTAAATTGTTGCAAAACCTATTGACAGTTTGGTTTCTGATTTTTCTTGTGGCTGGAGAAACGAATTCCTTCTTACAGTGTTTTGAACATAGCTGGATTTATCTCTAGTATCTTTCCACCGAGACCAAACTCCTCCTTCCATCCATTCCTTCTAGCATGTTGCACAAAAATATATCAGATAGTAAGCTTATGATGTTATTTTTCCCAGTTCTGGACATTTTGGGTTTGCTTAAAATATTGCTTTTACTTGTTTAGCCAACCAGTACAAGAAAGGTAATATACTGCCCTAGTTTGCAGGCTGGCTTCCTCACAGGTTCTGTGATGGAATGATGGAGTTGGGAAGTGCTCCTCTCTGGGAATCCATTACTATCCAAATGTATCTCCTACTGCCAAGGACATTAGCTGTCCTTTCCTTTTAGATCACAGTAAATAGTAACGACAAAATGGAAAGGTGGGGAGAGAAGTAAAATAGCCAAATGATTTTATTAATTTATTATTTTTTTTTAGTACATCAAGTCCACCTGCATTTGTACCATTTCACTTCATATCAGTAGTTGTTTGGGTTTTTTGTTGTTGTTGTTGTTGTTGTCAATTTTAGTAAATATAAGATACATAGTGATGATTTTGACCCCTTTAAAATAAAATAGAGGGTTTGGGCTTCTGTGTTCTTCATGTTTTAGTCCTACTGGATGGATTTGGAAATCTGTGAATCAAAATGGACATCAAACCTTCTTATTTTGTTGTCTTAGGAAGAGGCACAATTAGATTATTAACCATTAACAAAGTAATTACTATTCCTACAATGTCATTTTATTTTTGTCATGGTTTAAGTCCAGTCAGTAACTCAGAACCACGTAGTCTCTCTCTCACTCTCCCACCTTCCCCCCCCCTCCCCCCCCCCTCCCCCCCAGCTCCTGGAGACATGGGGAGGAGAATTAAAAAAATGTAACTCCCATGGGTTGAGATAAGAGCAGTTTAGTAACTAAGGTATAACACAAATCACTGCTGCTGCCACCAATAATAATAGTGATAAGGGAAATAACAAAGGAAGAGAATACAACCGCTCACCACCCATTGACAGATACCCAGCCCGTCCAAGCAGTGATCTAACCCTTCTGGGTAACTGCCTCCAGTTCTACATCCTGGGTATGATGTGCTGTGGTATGGAATACCTCTTTGGTCAGTTTGGGTCAGGTGTCCTGTCTCTGCTTCCTCCTGGCTTTTCCTCCTCCCTGACAGAGCATGAGACATACAAAGTCCTTGGTCAGGGTAAACATTACTGAGCAGCAACTGAAAACACCGGTGTTATCAGCGCTGTTCCCAGGCTGAAAGTCAAAACCACAGCACTGCACCAGCTACTAAGAAGGAGAAAAATGGCTGCTACTGCTGAACTCAGGACAATTTTAAACTCTTCCTATTCAAATTCTGTGTGAGTCAGACTTGTTTCTAATCCATTGCTCCAACAAGCATACAGGAGGGAGAAGCGAAGGAAGCCAGACAAGAAATATTGGGCTTGAATATTATCATACAAATCTAATTATTGTTCAAGGGGGGCCATAAAGTAAGATTGCATATCTCTGCATGCTAGCTCTAATGTTTTTGTCCTAGCTAGTAGGCATTCCATGTGGATGTTTAAGTTTTTTCACTACCTCAGAGAGGTAGGACATAACATTTTATATATATAGACACATGCCTCAGCGTCCTTGACATATCTGATAACATTGCACCAGAAAATACCTGCTCTGTGAAGAATTACAGGTTTCTTCACATAAACAGAAGAGTTATGTAGTGTTTTTTTTGCCTGATGATAATTAATTTTGATAATTTAGCACTCATTTCATAGTCTTTTTTATTAAGACAGTGTAATAACTGGCTTTTTAAAAATTGTTCACAAAATTCTGCCAAGTTTTTCTCATGTCATGTAGATCAAGACCCCTGTAACTTCTGTTTGCCAGAACAATTCTCTCAGAGTTTTCAGTTTATATAGTGAAAGTTCATGTCTTTGTTCATGCTCTCACACTACGCTGGCTTTAATAATCGGACAGATTTCATTGATCCATGTTTACTCTTGATAATAATTAGCTCTTTCATCATCTCAGTGGCTGTGTACATTAGTGTGTTTTCTCTCTACTAATAATATCCTCCCCTTTTCAAACTGTTGCTTTTGATTGTTAGCCAACCCCTCTTTTTCAAAACTAGACTAATTAGCTTGCATCTAATGAACATTTTCAAGGTACTGAATAATAGTTTTCTTTGGTTCCTTTGGTATCACTTTTTCATTAAAATGGAAATTTGATTACGACCAGAGCCTGACAAAACATCAGAGCTTTAAGTAAATTGTTATTAATTTTTCTCTGTTCTTCAAAGCTGTTGTCTTGCAAAGCAGCAATTACTGGTACAGAAATGGACCAAAAGTACCTTTGAATAGGTTACAAGGCAAAATAACTAAACTGCTGTATCTCTCATTTTCCATGATGCAAGCCATGGAGTGTCTGCAGCAAACAGTATGAAGGATACAGCTTTATCTTTGCCTGAAGTAGGAAGAGTGGGCTATAACCACAGATTAAAAGCTTTAGTTATAATTTAGTCCTACAGTGTTTACATGCATTTCTTCTTTGCTCAGAATCAGAAGATCAGAGGATTTGGCTTGTAAATGTGTAATGCTATAAGCAAGGCAATCTACAACCCCTCCATAACACACACAAGGGGAGCCCTTCCGTGTGTCTGAGTCAGTATATATGGAGCTATGCAGAAAGATCTGATTCCCTTTGAAGAAGTGTTATAAAATAGCAAGGCAAAATATAACACAATCAGAAGCTGACATGATATTTAAAAAATATTTATGTATTTAGTCCAGTCTCTTACTCTGCAAACAAAGTATCTCAGTTCATGTCAAAATTTGAAACTTGAAGTGCTATTTACCTGTATCCATAATTTATTGGTTGAACAGACAAAAAAAAAAAAAAAAAAAATAAAATAAGTAGAACTCCAAAGAAACAGTTTTTCTTTGTTTTATTCTTTTTTTTTTTTTAATGCTATTAGGTAAAGGGAATTCTTTTACACATGTTGGCAATTCAGTAAGAAATGGGTGATAAAACTAAATGTGGAAAATTGCTGCATAGCACAGAAAAAGTGAAATTGAAAATTGTTTCTATGACATTATGCTTCCAGTAGAGTAATATTCTACATAAGCCTATTTGAGAGCTTTATTTTCATTGTGCAGCTCTTTAAAACGAATTGCACACACACAAAAATCCTGTTTCGGTGTTTGTTGTTGTGAACAAACAAATGTGTGAACTTATTTTAAATTGCTTCATACTGGATGAAATGATGATCAGGATAAAAAGTGTAAAAGAATTAGAGGGGAAAAAAGCTGTTAGTAAAATTGTTGATATAAGGCTTTAGTTTTTCTACTAGATAATGTAAAACATCTGGTTGTTCTGAGATCTCTTATGTGGGATTAAGTTTAATGTGCATTTTGACATTGATGTCTCTAAGAGGCCATCAGCTCTACACAGCTCTCAAAGGGACACAGGGAAATGGTGCTTCATGCAACAGCAATAGCTTTGTCTACTAAATTTTCACTCAGGTGACGGCTAATGTGGTACCAAGAAATTCTAGAAAAAACTTTATCTTATGACATAAGATACACAAGCTCATTCTGAGCTTGTGTACCATGTAGTTGAAGGCACCCTGGTAGGCCTGGCACTCAATTTTCCCTATTGGAAATGTCATAAAAGCAGCCTCAGGTAGACAACATATCCAAAAGCCTTCCTAAAGGAGTCCAGACACCATTTGCTGAAAGGGCTGATGGGACATACAGGAATTCATAGCTCAGACTGACAACAAGAGATGCACAGGCATGAGAAGCACATGCATGGCTTGTGCTAGCCTTTAGTCTCTACACAGCCCAGGCAACTGATGAACACTATAGAGAAGCCTCTCTCTTACAGGACTTGCTCTATGTGGGTAAGAGCTCTGTACTAATCTGGTGAATTTTTAGGATAGCCTCTACTGCATGCTTTGCCTCACTAGACTCAGAATTTGAATGATGAGCCTAGTTTCCAAGAATGGCTGGAAATGCTGATCCTGACATGGATCCAGGAATTTCATTTCTTAATTTTTCCAAGAAACTTACACATAGTGGTACATTGCACCACAATTCCTTTGTATGATGCATTGCTGGCCTTGATAGTTAAGAAATTTCTGCTTTGATGGGAAGAAGTTAATATCTGGATTCTATTACATAATTAATACGTACATACACTAGTAGTATTCATTGTGTGCTGTGAGCTGGGGAGTGCACACCCATAATTAGGTCTGGGCCAGGTGAGCGCAGAAGTCAAGAGAAGGTTTTCTCATGAATCCTAGGATCAGACCAAGCCAAGGCTCAACACTGGGAGAGAGACATTGGATTAAAGAGCTGAGGCAAGCAAGCAGGAGTACAGCTATATGCAAGTGGCATATAGGGTGATTAAGAGCAAGCAGAAGAATTACCTTCTAAATGTTGCTAGTTGGATGTATACTGGCTTGTTGCTCTCCGTCTTGTTAAGCCTACTGGTTGCTAAAGAACACTTGGCCATTAGGGGACTTTGAGAGGTAATGGGGTTTTCTCCACTTGCATAAGTGCTTTGCTCAGTTACAGCAGTGTAAGAGAGCAGTCCCTGTGATGAGTATAAACACTGGTGTTGATTGAAGTGCTTTCACAGCCATACCTAGCTTACAACACACCACTGCACTTCAGCATGCAAAGTGTGCCCTTCTGTACCTGTCCCAGAATGAGCTCTGTACACGCTGTTCATAGAAAGACCTCACAGACCCTACTTGCTGTCACATTTCCTGAGTTCCGAGGAGTGCATGGTGCTCTTCTGAGCCATGCTATAGTTTTGTTTATTATTTTTAATGTTCAGTATGTCAATTTTTGCAAAGGATCAACTCAGAAGTCTTCAAACCCCCCATGCATGAATGCAACTTTCTCATCCCTCATTCCTGATGCTGATAGTAAGAAGTGACAGTACAAGTACTTGACTTAGAAACTTAGTCAGAGGATGCTGGAACGATTAATGTGGGATTGTAGTGGCAGTTCATAAGTGTGTGCATGAAAGAGTGTTTGCAGGAGATATATGGTGCCTTTCATTTCACCCTTCATGCTTTATATGAGTTGTTGAGGATGTTAGAGCCTATGAGGAAGCACAACTAGACTCTGCTGGGCTTTTTTATATGCCAGTCTCCCATGCATCTGTCTGCCACTGGCACCTCTTCAGTGTGTTTTAGTTTCGCTATCCATTGACAGTGTTGCACTCAGAGATATCTTTTTTCTGATGTTTTGTGGAATCTGAATGGCTTGGATTGGAGCTATCAAATCCTGCAAGCAAAATCAGATAGGTACTATGCAACATTGAGAAAATTAAGAGTGCTGGTACAGTGAGAACAAGACATTGCACTAGGACACCTGTAGCCATCACTTTACATTAGATTACACTAATTTCACACCAAAGGAACTCCAAAACCTGAAACTTCACACATTGACTTTATGGGAGACTCCATCACACAGTGAAAGTAATGATGTTTTTCCAAGGGAGTTTGTACTCTATCAATTAGAGTGTTAGCTCTAAGAATTAGCCTTTATGTGTCTTGAGGCAGCAATTATCCTTTATAGTTGAAGAGTGAATAGATGTGGGGTTTTTTTACAATTGCTGTGAATAGCAGAAGTGGTATCTTATATGTATTTGAATTGAACAAGGCCTGTGGGACTATAAGCAGATCATGCACTATCTGCTTAATTTAGTTATTGTAACTGCTTCTCCCATGACTGTGGGAAGTGTCTATCTTTGACTGGGAGGCCTGAATCACTCATAATTTTCTTAACAGTAAACTTTAGATTAGCCCTCTAGTAGGCAGTGGTGGTAGAAATATGGTATGGATCTAGAAAGGTAATGCAGAATACTGGTATTATTACAGCTGGATAAGTAACAGAAAGATAATAAGTATTTTTAATATTTGAAAACCTGGAGACTTTTTGAGATCATTCTAGAAATACTGCAATTGCAGTTAGGGTCATTGCAAAGACCACAGTAGCACTGCCATAATAATATCATCTTTGATTTTTTTCTCCTTAAATAAGATTGATGATGGACTGAAGACTAGAGATGAAAATTTTTCCACAGAGCAGCAGGAACAGGGCTGGGAGCATCAGTATAAACCAGCTTTGTTTTGAGGTTTTGTAACCCTGTTCAGGATTCAAACAGTTGTGGACAATGCTTCCAGCATGCATCAGTGTCTACTGATTCTAATATTGTTGATGTCACTGTTAATGGTTAAAAATAAGTGGGTGCTAACACAGCTCCTAGGGATTATGTGAGTACAAAATTTCAGAAAATGTATATTTCAGTGAATTTTTTACGCAAATTCAAAACCAGATAGGCTTTTCCCATGCTTATCTGAGCTGTTTTAAACATTCAGAGCTAATATATTTGGTAAGCTTTTGAGGACCACCATTTAAAGGAGGTGCTGTAGAAACACAAGTAGATATCACATATTATAGTTGTTTCAAGCTCTGCTGGTCCTTGCTGTAAAAAATAGTCCTTTGAACACTTAAAAATATGGAAAAACTGATAGGCTGCATTGAAGTAACAACTGAAGTCTTTAAAAAGGACCTTTCTGATTTGATGTGATGTTTTTTTTTGTTCAGCTACCTAGAACAGAACCTGGACAGAACTGACCATATACTGACATCCACTTTTAACTACAGTAAAATACTCAAAAAAAATTTGAGCGTTTTACTCAAATTTAAATTTTTTTTTTTTTTTATCTCTATGATGTCACTAGGTCCCCAGGGTTATTATTCTTACTAATGTGATGGTGTAAAAACAAACTTGGTAATGTACAAGGATGGAGAATTTAATAGTCTGTCCGGGAAAAAGGGACAGAAATAACTTTAGCTTTGTAGCATCCATTCCCCTTGAGGACCAACTTTTTATGTGGCTCATAAAAAGAAAGAAGTACCATCCAAAAAGTGCTTCTGCTCTAATGGAGATTTAAGGGGTTTCTGCAGTAAAGACAGAAAAGCAGGGAGCATTTAGAATACAGAATGGACAATTTTGAAGCAGCAACACTTGATATAGCCAAGTTGGAGGAGAAGGCTTGGGCTGAACTTCATCTCATTGTAAAAGTCTTTGTTATGCATCCAAACTTCAGAAAGAAGTACTGAGGCCTGACTTAGCTTAGCATGCTGACTGCATTTTGAAGAGGAAGTGAAAAGTAATTGTTCACAGATGACATGGTGAGCTGTGATAATTGGAACTGTAGTACCAGCTTCAGGGAAGAAATTCTCAGCTTTCTATAAATCCTAGGGTTCTGATAACTCACAGGACACATAATGTTTCCCAGAAGCAAACTATATCTGTTTTAAAGGCTAGAATGCAAGTTGTATTCCATACATCCACATCACAATTCTTGTGACTGTTGTTTTTTGTTAAACATCTTGATTAAGCCCTTGAAAACAATCACAGATAACACCACATGCTAATGCAACTCCAAGTTCAGGGTGCAAGGGGAAAGGAAATACAGCAATTCTCCTCTGGGAAGTAAGGCTTCCTTGATATTTTTTCCTGAAGAGATATACAGCTATTTTTAACCCAGGGACTCAAAAGGACCTATCTGTACAGCATAATACACATATTTTGAGGTGGTCAGATTTTGAGGGATAGTTTAAGTGTGTCTTTAGCATGCTGTTTTGAGCAGTGTAGAGAGTTATGATCCATGGTCATGAAATAATATATTCAAGTGCTACAACTCATTGGTACTTTCACCTTGCTGCCTTCCTGGCCAGTCACCTCTCAGTTCTAGGCCATGATATTCAACTCTGGTGACTTTCAAAGCAACAGCTATTGCACAAAATGTAGATGGTGTTGTCTGCCTGTCCTATGATGTATAAAGAGCCTTGACATAAAATTGTTACAGAAGTAGTGATTTATAGCTGTAAACATATAATAATGCCAAAACCATTTTGTGAAATAGGTGGAATGAATAAACCAACAACTCCCACTTTGCAGAGCGAGCAAAACTGCTTTCACAACAAATTTTTAAAAGGGAAAACTTCAATGAAATTTAAGGCAAGCAAGTCGAGTCAGAGTGAGTGGGAAATAATGTCTCTGCTTATCTTTAAGCAAAACAAAGTGATAGTGGGGATAAAAAAAGTAAGTAAATAATTAAAATGCAATGAGAAGTGTCAGACTTCTCCTAACACCTCTCTTCTGCATGTCTGAATTCATTAATAAAATGTCCCAATTTAAAAGTGCCAAGTTAAAAAATAAACAAATAAAACATAGTTAAAAATTCCTCCTCTCCAATCCAGTGATCTTGTGAGATAAGCATATCCTTTTAATATACTTTTTCATGTTTTCTTCAGCTCAACATATGATCACAGACCCAGAATACACACGCTGAGATTTTAAAAAACACAGCTTAACCTATCCTTTGATGGAACACAAGTATGTGTTAACATGTCTTAACAGCAAAACCACTTTCCATTAGGGCTGAATTATTCTAAGCCAGAGAACCTACCTAAACATTTAATCTGGTTTCTGATGGGCAAGACCTCTCAGGTAATTTTTTTAGCTGCTTTGTTGCTCTTGTTTTGGTTTTATGTTTTGTTTTTTTTATTGTTGTTTTTGTTTTTGAGTAGCACCACTTCAGTAGTCATGGGCCTGTGAACATGGACATTATTGATGTTTTCAGGGCTTGGTAGTCCATCTACATGAGGAATTGCCTCCGTCCAAAACTTCACTCAACAGGTCTGAACCTTTGGCTTTGCACTACGCTGCTGCTGATCTCATTTATTCACAGAGCCTCCTAAGTTCACTTGGTACTGGGGAGTTACAGTCTATATTCAGCCTAGGTAGAAAAAGAAATATTGTCAGAAACAGATGTTTGTTTTAATAAGCTGTTTTAGTGTTTTGCTAGATGCACTCCCTTTTTAAGTTAGTGAGCTTGTAAGAATTTTTTATTCTAGGATAATTATATTTAAGACTCCTTGTTTTTCCAAAGTTTTGAAATCTCTCTGCTTTCCTGAACAGTTAATGATATTTTATAGAATAATCATTGTCCTGGGTTCAGCAGTAGCAGTCATTTTTCTCCTTCTCAGTAGCTGGTGCAGTGCTGTGTTTTTGACTCTTAGCCTGGGAACAGCGCTGATAACACCGATGTTTTTAGTTGCTGCTCAGTAACGTTTAGCCTGATCAATGACTTTCTGAGTCTCACACTCTGCCAGGGAGGAGGGGAAGCCAGGAGGAAGCAGAGACAGGACACGTGACCCAAACTAGCCAAAGAAGTGTTCCATACCACAGCACGTCATGCCCAGGATGTAGAACTGGAGGCAGTTACCCAGAAGGGTTAGATCACTGCTTGGACGGGCTGGGTATCTGTCAATGGGTGGTGAGCAGTTGTATTCTCTTCCATTGTTATTTCCTTTATCATTGTTATTATTGGTGGTAGCAGCAGTGATTTGTGTTATACCTTAGTTACTAAACTGTTATCTCAACCTGTGGGAGTTGCATTCTTTCGATTCTCCTCCCCATCCCTCCAGGAGCTGGGCGGGGGGAGGAAGGGGGTAGTGAGAGGGAGACTCCGGAGTGGCTGACTGAGTTTAAACCACAACAATCATAGAATAGTTTGGGTCAGAAGGGACCTTCAAAGGTCATCTAGTCAACCCCCTGCAGCTTGTTCAACTTGCTCAGGCCATTTCTGCTTCAATGCACAGGCCACTGTTGAAATTACAGCTTTAGAGATTCTTTATATACAAAGACTTTGGATACATTTCACGTAGAATGATGCTGTGATATATGTTTTCAGCATGCAAATTGATGTCCAAGGCGTCCTTACTAATCATTGTTAATTTGGTCAGTATTTGCACTAGAAGAAACTCTATTTTAAAAAGTGATGTGACATAAAAGTTTGAAAGAAATGAGACTGATAAATGAGCTAAATTCTTCACTTTTTAGAAGACCTGCCATTTAATACTGCAAAATTTGAGGCAATTGTTTTGTTTCATTCCCTGCTATTTCTAGATTTTTCAGTTATTTGGACCTGGTTGTCATATGCCACTGGATCCAGCAGGGTGATGGGCCCAGTAAAAAACATCACCAGTAAGTGGAGACAACATCTGGCTCAGGGCAGTGAATGCACACCCTCAGGTCTTTAGACCATGGGCTACAAAACAAGAAAGTGCTTTAAGATAAAGTACAAACAATGTAATAAATCACAATGAAAGCTGCTTAGAGCAGTATTCCTCAATATTTCATATCTGCTTTCTAGTTATCTGGAACCACCTCCTGCTACCATTGTGAAGAAGGAATTTTACCAGTTACATCAATACGAGACAGTTTGCTTCCTTTGTGGTGTGGAAATCAGTTGAACAGTATCTCATGTTTTATATAGCGCTTTGTCCTGAAAGAAGCCTTGAGCATTTCACAAAGTACAAGTTCAGTCATGGTTTTGCCACAGGCATGGGCAAAACACAGCCCATTGTGTTTTTTTTTATTTCAGTGCAGGGCAGGCTGAGAGTTACCAACTGGTGTTTAAGTTCCTTCTTTCACCTAGTAAACACTGCTTGAGGAAGGCTGGATGCCGCAAGAGAGATTTAGGAACCAGAATGCCCAACAGGGAGTTGCAAATTTGGCCTAATAGCAGAATACACAGCAATACCTTCTTTTTAAGGTAGCTTGCCTTCAACCTATCTGCCAAAAAAGTCTTTGTTTTCATTCAGGTGTTGGAAGACAACTCTTGCAGTAGGACAATCTCAGTGGCTAGAACACTGATCCAAGACAGAGGAGACAACAGCTGATTTTTGTCTTCACCTGACTAGTGAAGACATAGACATCTTCCAATATTGAACACTCCCTGTGGCTATTGGCTGTAGTCCCATCCCTTTTGCTGAAGATGTTCATATAATGGGAATTTGTTGCAAATTCACTGGTCCAATGAGGGGAAACTTAATACTTAGTGTATTTTTTGGACATTTGTCAGGGAAAAGGACTGGGTTTAATTTACTGCTTTGGAGAGGGTTTCTGTTTTACATAAAACAGCTACTGGATGAAGTACCTGTGCTGACTTGCTGAGCAAGACCTGGAACTTGGAACTTTGTTCTGCCTCATTTTTTGTAGTCATTCACTAAAGAAAAAAAAAACAAAAACCCTCTACTTTTCCTCCCCAGGCAGCATCAAAATCAGTGTTCTCTAAAGTGCTTTATGTATTTGGGGTCTTCTGAGAATTAGCCTTTCCAGGAAGCCTGGCAGATGGGCCTGATGGAGATCATGGTTTGAGGGATTATAGTTTTGATGTGGCTCATGTTTAGGCACAAAATGCCTCCTTTGAATGAGTATCTAAGGAACTGGTCTAACTTCACCAAAGAATTTTGATCTTCTCACTTCAGATCAAATCTAGATCTTTTAAGCCTCTGACTAATATTGAAGCACAAGGTTACTATTCCTCTCCTGTTCAAATATGCTATGTCCCCAGTATGATATGGAGCTGTTTAGCAGTTAAGACAACACTATAGAGAAGGTAGGATATCGTATCTGTTTGAAATGGCCTTAGGAATGCAACTATCATAAATAATTGCATGAAAAGTGTATTGGTGTGTTTTATCTTTAAAATGTTTGTATCGTAATTTTATGCCTATATTCAAAGCATGCCATCAATTAAGAAAAAGCAAAACAAACCCCACACGCACTCCTGCCCCTTCACATCATGTTGGGCAGCGATTCAACACTGACTCAGACCTTTCCACTGAGACAGCCATGCTGTTTCCTGCAGCAGGAAAGAATCTCAGGAAATGGGAACCCTAGAATTCCAGGCACAAAGTAGTGGCCTCGGGTCCCCTTTGTGCTTTCACAGAAGGTCCCATTAATACTAATCAGCATTTTAGGGACACAGCAGCTAAGAACAGTTCAACAGAGAGTGCTAATTTACTGCTTAGGAATCTTTGTTGGGTTTGATTATTTTGTTGTTTGTTTTTTTTTATGTAGAAGAAACCACAAGCTATTCCCAATGGAAAGGGAAAGTAGTGCTTATAGATTGGTCTGAAACATAAGCACTCATAAAACAGTCACTGAGCTGCACAAGGGGCGTGAGGTTATTAAACAAATGCGCAGTCTTGGGAGGCAGGACAGCAACCTGTCAGACTTCTATGCTTCTCTCGTGGCCCTAGGATTGCAATAAACTGTGCATAGGGATGTGGTAGTCATTGAAAGGGTGAAGTACGCTTTCCTATCTCACATGAACTTTGTCTGGCGAGGTGCTTTTCTAGGAGCCCAGAGGTTTTGTCTGAATGCTATTATTTCTAAATAAGGTTACAATTTCTAAATAAGAGAGCTGATACTAATTATTTCCTTCAGTAGCTGCATCCTCAAAAGTGAGCCCTGCTTACCTGCTTGAAAAAAGCTTTGTAAGTGTCCATTCTTGGGGAAGGATTTAATCCTGAGAGAGTTCAAGGATCTGCCCAAGCTCTATTTTAAGGCTTTAAGACCCAAAGAGGTGCAAAATTTCAGATGGATCCTGGCTTTAGTGCTTCCTTTCGGCTCTCTCTAGAACTCTCTAGAAAGCTCCCCTTGCATCTTGATGCCACTAGGTTGTCATTCTGACTGCTGGCCATTTATAAGGCACTCGAGCATGAAATTGGTATATATTTTGAAGGGGCAGGCATCTAAGCATGAGATCTGCAGATTTTTTTACTTGCATGCCACTGTGTCTGTTATTTGATTTGCCATAGAGAACTAATATGTGTGTGTGTATACATATATGTGTGTGTGTGTGTGTGTGTGTGTGTGTGTGTGTGTGTGTGTGTGTTTAGAGCAGTTAAGTAGAAGATGGGACTCTTGCCAATGATTTCTTACGTGACTTTCAAAATGTGTGACTTAAATCCTTTCAGCATCTCAGCCTCTTGTCTTTCTTTCTGATACCCTGTTGTTTATCATGCATGGCTCCCATTTCAGATTATTACAGTCTGGATTGCAAGCTGTTTTAAACTGAGACCATCTTTTTTATGTCTTCTGCTTTATACACAGTTAATTCCTAGTCTTGAATCACAACTAGTATCAGTGCTAATTCTCCACAGGCAGATGCTGAGGCAACAAAGGTTGCTAGGATTCAGGTCATTTGCCTCTAAAATTTTTATAATAGGAACTGAGAGCATTATCCTTTTTGGAGTAACAAATTCACTTTCTAGGATAGTGAGCAGTGTTAAAAATTGTGTTGGCTGAGAAATAGCTGGAATTCCTTGCTGCGAACAATTTTATTAATTCACTGGTCCCTGCTCCAGTTAGTATATGCAAATGCAGCATAGCACACTGCAGTTTCAGTGCCTTTCCTTGATTGCTTGTCATTTTATTTAGCAAGCTAGTGTGGCTACTGCACTTTCTCTGCAGTCATAGCTTTAAAGAGCTGGTGATGTGTCACCAGTAACAACCTCAGTACCATTCCCAGGCAAAGGTGTTATGGCTTCGATTTCACCTTTTTCTGACTAACTGAAACTTTGGGGCATTTTACAGAAGTATCATTTTTATTCTTCTGATTAGCATCAGGGTTTAGAGTGAAGAGTAAGTAAGTCATTCATTAGTGGAACCACCTAATAAGCTTTTCTGGGGTCTGTCTTACTATGAGTCAGGAAAGTATGAGTACAGTGAACCCTGCACCTGAGAACTAGTCACCTTACCTGAGAAATAATCACCTTATTCTTTCAGAAAAGGGATAGTTTCAATTTGTCTGTGGAAAACCAACATCTGCAGTACACATTACATGGAATTTGTGAGGTGGTTCAGCTGAAATTTGCCAACTTTCTTCCTGGTCAGCTTGCTTTTTTTCACTTTTTTTTACCAAAAAAAAAAAAAGTAAGAAGGCTACCTTAAATTGAATAGTTTAAATGTTCTGCTATGCTGTCTTCATAGTAAAGATAGTAACTGTTTAGTTTTTCCTATTATGCACTGCCTTCTAGACTTAACAACTTGCTGCAGCTTTGCTTTATTTCGCCACTGTGTTCCAAATACCTCTGTTGAAAGTGTGTTGCAGGATTAATTCTTCATGCTTCTCAGATACTCTAATTTTGTCTGGAATACTCCCATATTTTTCAGTCTAGTGAATCTCTTTTCCATTGATGTCTTAATTCTTTCCCTAATTTCTGCTGTCTATACTGTGAAAACGTGGGTTTCTCTGAATAGAATTTAATTCACAAAGTTGGGACAATGAGTGTCAATCTTACTGTCAAAGATTCTACTCTCTTTAACTCAGATTTTCTTTGCGTAAGGAGCAATAGATTAAAACCCAACATTGTGCCTAATCTGCACCAATGTCATGTAAACTGACCTGCAGCTGTCATGTAAGGTTTTGACATAGCTTGATTGGTTTTCTTCACATTTATAAATAATGCAATTAAGTACCAGTTAAGGCAAAACTGAATAGTTGCACAGAAAACCAAAATAGTGTAGTGCAGTGCAAACACTGAGAAAATAGGAAAAGAAAGACTATAAGGCTGTTAAGATGTGAATTGAACAGGTACTCAGATACCAAAGTAATTTATGTGAATGTACGTGTTTGCATGCTATGTAAATTGTAGTGGCTATAAATGTTTGCCATCAGAGGGGCTGTTAGTAGACAATTATTTCTGAAAATAGAAGTCGCAATTAAATAGACTAGGAAAGACCCAGCTCTTTTAGTCCTGTAAGCAAACAAAATGGTAGCTTGTGGTTTTACTGCTGAAGAATGAAGCGTTCTGCTGATAAGATGACATAAATTTATTTCAGAAACCTTAGTTTCCAGTTCTGATGTCTTAAAAGGTAAATCTTAAGTTAAATAGCAATTAGTATATAATACTAATGAAAGAAAGCGAGTATGTAAGGGAACAAAAAGCAGCTTGCTTAAGTGGAAAGTAATCTTTGAGTTACTGTGCAAATGAGAAGGATGTTATGTGTTCTGTGCAGCTGGGCTTATCCTGTAGTTTGTCTCTTTTTACCTAGACTGAATCTTAATAATGTCAGTTATGTAATTTGCCATAAAATAATAAACTTGGAATCAGAACCTGTGATATTTTTAGCAATGCCTTTTTCTTTCTGTTAATATTTCCCAGACTCTCCCCCATGTCCATCCTCATTAGTCACTACTGCAGGAAAATGAACAGGAATTTGCATTTTGTGAATTTAGAGTTCCACACACTTTCCACAACTCACTTCAGAATCATCAAATGACCAGTCCAAGTGAATCTGCCATTTCTGTATATATTTAACATTGTATTTACTGAGTTGTGGGTGAAATGAATAGTATCAGAATGTTTAGCTTGTGGTGATTGGAGGCATTTTCATCATATTTTCCTGCTGTTATGATCCTCTTGTCTGTTTTGTTTGTTTGTTTGTTTTGTTTTGCTTGCAGCAAATATGCATGGTCCTAAACTTCTGAGTTGCTTGCGAATTAAAGAGTTGCTCCATTTTAAATATATGTAAGAATCATTTAGAAGCTTTTAAAAGTTTTAATTATGTTTCAGGATTTGTATGCTTGGACTGAAATTAAGGAAAGATTGAAGAAAAGGCTGCTTTACAGTTTCAGTTAATCTTTCTTAGTATGCAGATTTTTCCTCTCTGGTTCATATTAGGGGAGAGCCAATGTGCAATCTAAGCTGCAAAAGTACAAGGCCAATTGCTTCATGCTGTGCAACAGTGAATTTCTTACCAAGGTATTCTTTGCGATGGCATAGTTGGAAATAGCTAACAAAGTAGCCAGTCCTAAATGGATGTCAATTCTACTTGTGAATTAATTGCTGAGGCAGCATCAGTTCCCCACACAAGATCTTAAGGCAGATCACTGCACAAGGGTTTCTGCTCTGATGTGGCAGCCTGAGGAAGATTGAACACAGTTTTGGCAGCCTCAGTAGCTGTCTCAAATTAAAACAATGCTGTTCATGAATCAGTACTGTTAGAAGCCCTAGTATTCTGGTAATGTGCTAGGGAAACAAGGGATTAATCCCTGTTCTGCAAGAGGCCAGCCACTTGACTGGGACTGATCTTTTCCATCAGCATTCCTATTATTGATTAGACCTTCTTAGAATTCTGATCAGCTATACTTATAAGGAAGCAAAGTGAGGAAAAGGAAATATGTTCAGAATGGATGGGATCTGTATTCTTACCGTCCTAATCAAGTGCATTGAGTCAGCACATCAAGGGTTCAGAAATGCAGGAAAAAAAGTGTGAACATGTAGACAGAACATTCTGATATTTCTTTTTTTCTTCAAAATGTAGGATTTAAACTGACAAATTTCAGCCAGTTCTGCCTAATTGGCAGGTGGTCATAGAATAACATGGTGAGGAACTAAAGTAGGAACTGAATAAAGGGGGCAGTCTCAAGAGGAAAAAATGGGAAGACCCTTCTCTTAGACACCAGAAGTGAGTTGTTCATCAGCAGGGGAGTGGAGAGAAGTGGCTTTTAGTCATGCAAATAATGAGGTAGGAGGGCTGTACTGCAAAGGTAGATCTGAAAGGCATCCCCATTTAAAGGCGTGTGTGTCAGTGTTCATTTAAGAGCTCTTTGATTATTAGAAAGGGTGCAGACTGTGTCTGGAGTTTTCACTCCAAGCTTCAAAGGACATTCTTCTTGGCACAGAGGAAAAGGAGGTTTATTTTGAAATCAAACCAAAACAGACTTTGCAGCAAAAGAAACCACAATTTGCTTATTTACCAAGAAGGCACACACAAATCTATTTACTTTGAAAATGGAGATAGCCTCTTGACTACACTGTTACAGCCTACTAATTGCTGTCTTACGTGTTACCGTTTAGCTTAATTAGGAAATCAAATGTTGATTTACACAGTTAATATTCTAAATACATTTGCATACATAAACTCTCCAGAGAGAAAATTACCCTCTGTAAACCAAAAATGGACTTGGACTAACTCTTTAAAGAAAGCTACTTCAGACTGTAGAGCACCAACAAACACAGGCAGAACTCATACTCTCGTAGTTTACCCAAACTGCCTTTTCACTGAATACCCACTTCTGTTTTCAGACTGTCGTGGTTTAAACCCTAGCCAGACAGCTTGTGCCGGGCTGAGAGCAATCGAGGCCACCCCCCCCCCCCCCCTCCCCAGGGCTCTCCCCTTCCCCACTCCCGGAGGAACGGGGAGGAGGATCGAAAGAGTGCAACTCCTACGGGTTGAGACAAGAACAGTCCAGCAACCAATGTACAACACAAAGCACCACCGCTACCACCACCAACAACAATGATAAGGGAAAATAACAAGGGAAGAGAATACAATACCACCGGCCAAGAAATGAGTCCCACCCGGAAGCCTGTGTCCTTCCGGGTAACTCCCAGTTACCCCGCACCCCGGGCATGACGTGCTGTGGTATGGAATACCTCTTTGTCTAGCCTGGGTCAGGGGCCCCATCTCTGCTTCCTCCCGGCTTCCCCTCCTCCTTGGCAGAGCATGAGCCTCACAAAGTCCTTGGTCAGGGTAAACATCACTTAGCAACAACCGAAAACATCGGTATCACCAGCACTGTTCCCAGGCTGGAAGTCAAAACACAGCACTGCACCAGCTACCATGAAGGAGAAACATGACTGCTACTGCTGAACCCAGGACAAGGCTTATATTGTATATTGCCTCCATGGCCCTCATCTGCTTCCTCCACTAGGTCAGAAAATCCACTCACTTGAATAGTCTGACCAAGTCCATGAAAAGCCCAGTAATATTTCCTCCTAGATGTTACTTCTCACCATAATTCTTCTATAAAATCAGGCTTGGCATTCATAAATGGGTTTTATTTCTTACCAGTAATTCCTAAATTGTTGGAGTATTGCTGCAGGCTTGGAAGAACCTGGACAGTACCTTGTTTAGTCATTTAAAGTACAAATACACAGGATCAGTCCTAGGCTGGTGGGGGGAAGGAGGGAGTAGAAGGCAAACCAAAAAAGACTGCTGTCAGTGAAGGCTATAGTATTTTCAGAGCCTGCATTTGAACTAGTTGCAGTGCAATTCAAAGTTCTGGATCGGGGATACAAAACATGCTTTAGAACTTGTCGTGTGTAGCAGTTTGGGTAGACTTCAGAAGACTGAAGTCTAGGTCAGAGGCTCAATTAGGGGATTGCCATGCTGGTAAAAAACGGGCAGTGTTGCCTGCTGTACTCTCAATGCTGAAAGAACAAACTGGTTGGTGAATTTACCTGAGAGTTGTGAACATGGTCAAATGTGGGAAGTTTGAGAATTGCTGGCTGGCTTGAAGTGCATGTTGAAAGGAAAACACTGGCCTTGGAAGCTTAGCTCTCAGCTACTCAATTAAAGCTCTCAGCTTTAATTGCACACAAGTGTATCACTTTTATGGAGGGTTTGATTGTAGTTATAAACACACTAGATTACTACATAATACAACTGGATTACATGTTTCCACAGTAGGAATCTTGCTGCTGAGACCAGTTTTTGTTCAAATCCATCATTATTCAATTGAAGAGCTTGATGCTGCTGAAAAGAAAAGAACTATTCCTTTGAAGAGCTGTGCTGGTGATGAGGAAAATACCAACGATATTGCTGGCTAATTATTTCCAAGTCAATGGTAGGGTTATGTTATTACTGCAGAGACTGAAAAGCAATGTTGAAGATGTATTTATTGATGAGAAACTCTTCATTCTGACAAAGAACTGGCTTTCTGGAATGAAAACTTGTCTTCCTGCTAAAGGGAAATTGCTACTGCCAAAAGATTGTTTTTGAGACCTTCGAGTGGAATAGAAAGAGGTTTAGAAAGTTTCTAAGGCAAACTTGAAAAATAAAACCACAAGAATAAAAACCCTGCTCCAATAAATAATAAACCAACCCTATTAAAACCTACTCTTGCAGGCTTTTTTTGAAAGGCAGAGACCCTTTAACACAAGTGTAAGTTTTGTATGTTTTTAAGGTTTAAACTTCAAACTTAGATTTGAGTTCGATTTATTTTCAGGAATGTTCATTCTATAAGATGACTGCAATATAATATTTTGTCTTACATACTGTGAGAAGAGAGGACAAGAAAAGGAGAATACTAAGAAAATAATATTGCAGGTACTATTTTAAGTGGGATTCTGACAAGGGAGAAATAGGATGGAGAATGAAGAACAATAAGGATTAAAATGTTATATGATGACTGGTTTGAAGGTTGAAAAAAATTGAGTTAAAAGGAGGGGAAGTAACAGCACTGCAGAGCACTAGCAAAAAGAACAGTCATGCTTGTAGAGGATCTGTGACATGTTGTGTATTGTCTTTGAACAGATTCATTTTCTCTTAATGCACATTGAAACACTTTTTCCATTGTAATTTTAAGCATACAGCTGTGGCTGCTTGCATTTTTCTGCTGAGCTTTCTGGGCTTACTGAAGCATACACTAAAGAAATTTTCAAGGACATCTACACAAAGATTGGTATTTATTACTATAACTCATGAAAACTGAAGTATGTAAAGAAGGCAGATGTGAAAGTGATTGGTCTGCCCCACAAATTACTTGCCAACTATCACACTTCATCAAGAGTGGGATACTTTGATTAAAACATCTTAGTAGAAGCGCCTTTATTGAAAGTGTTCAGTGTGTGACAATACCAGGGCCTCCAATGGTATCCAGAGGAACACCTTACCAATACAAAACCTCCAGAAGTGCACTTTGTGAATTTCCATTATTTTCTCCATTCTCTAAGCTTCACAGAATTTGAGCTGGCTTTTGTGTTTAAAGATGTCTCTCTAAACATAATCAAACAGCCTGGCATAAAACTGCCAGAGAGCTATAAATAATTATGGTTTTCTCAGCTAATTCAGTGCAGTCTGCCTTTTTGTTTTGAGCAATAGTGTCTAGAGTGGTACACCTCCTTTAGGTAGGTGATAAAAAAACTGGATTGTCTATGCTGGTGTGGGCAGGTTGAGTATTTTTGCTATTTCTCCAAGACCTGTATATTCAGTAGATAATTCATCCTGGATTAGATTGCTTTAATTGTACCAACCCACATACCAGGATATCTTCTAGTGAGCCAAAAAGCCCGTGTTTTCCTTATTTGACTGATTATTTAGAGTAGGAATGCTACTTATGACCTAAAACGAAAAACGTATTTTCACGTATTATTGCCACTTTTTTCTTCCCTTAAAAAGTTGAATTTAAACTTATGCCAAGCTCATACTTTTCTGCTTAAAATTTGTATTCATTTTATCAAGCTATGTTTGGTTTAATACTTACATGTATTGTACTGTATGGTTCTCAAATGGCAACAGCTAGGCTTCTGGATTAATAAACCTACAAATTGATTAAAGAAATAGTACTTTTCAGTAAATAAGTTACTCTGTGGCTTAGTTACATTCAAGAGTTCAAAATTTGAACTGGCTCAAAGAACACAATTTTTACAATCCATTTTCTAGGCTGAGTGATTAAATGGAAACTTTGTCTGCCGTTAATACTATGACATTAATTCTCTATTATTCTTTCTTAAAGTAGCCGAAATTACTCCTATATCTTATTGCATTCTTTTTGATTGTCACTATTTTTTATTTCTTGCAGATCTTAGTCTTAAAATGAACCAAATAATAAACATATGTGGTTTTCTGTCATCTTACCATTTATCTTCTACTTGACATGAGGTTGATGGTTTCTACCCTATAGCTTGCAGGCAGGATGCTGCTTGTGAGGTGTTCCAGTGTTGGTCACAGCAACAAGGAAATCAAAAGTTAAAATGGGTAAATTTGATGGCCACAATGCATCACATCCGTGTTATTGCTTGTTCTGGGTCCATCCAATACTCACGATTGCTATAGGGAGCCATAATTGACTGCGAGCTTCAGTCACTAGAGGGCACTTGAACGGTTTTCGCGCACTGCATCTGTAAATGACAAACATGCGCAGCAAGCTCGGTGGGAGTGCAGGCTGGGCTTGATATAAAATAGAAAACATACGGGGGAAAAGGAAGAATCCCTTGCATAATAGAAATCAGTAGAAAGATACATTAACAATGTAACATTACATTATGAATATAAAAGGAAGGCACTGATTTCATAGATAATTATGGAGAGAATTTTTTTATTGAAACCACGGGACAGATTCATCTGTTACTACAAAGAAGAAGGTAGATAGGCTTTGTTTTGTCTGCACTTGAGGATTTTTAATTTCTTGAAAGTCTACCTGTAAAGGTGTTTTCTTTCCAAATTACCTTTAGTAGTTTATGACCAACATAATCTGTGCTATGGAAGAAGTCTTCTTGGGTGGATTTGGGTTTCTTTCTTTTTTGATCTAATTCTTGTTGAGAAATTTAATTAATATCTTGCAGGTGATGTATACTTTGGTTTATAGTTGAAAGATTTGTTTATATCTTTTTTCCTACTAATTACTTCTCCTTTTGACAGTGAATTCCAATCACATATTTTCATGGCAAAAGACCTAGCCAAAATCATGGTTCACTCGCCTTTAATATTTATTTCTTTATTAAAACTAGGATTTTAGTTTCAAATTTTTTTTTTTTTGTGGGATCAAGGGGAAGTGTCCCTTGTAACATATGTGAGCTTAACAGATGTCACTAACAAACTGCAAAGAAAGGATCAAATTGTAGACTTTAAGGTCAGTTCTGAGCAAAAGGAGCTCTGAAGTGCCCTAAGTCTCAGAAATACCTATTCCTGTCTATTTCCTTATTCAGATTTTTTTCTGGGTTGGTCTGTAATAGCAGTTAACCATAATGAAGGCTTCAGACCGCCTCAAACACTATAGTCAACTAGTAAGGGGTACAGGAGGCAAACACAACCACACTGCCTATGCAGGGTAGATCTATAGAAAGCTTCAAGAAATCTTACTCCATCCTGTATGCAAACAGTCTAACTTATCATCTAATAATCCAAAGATTCTTTGTGAATGTCCCAGAATCAGAAACTGGCCCTTTGAATAATAGCCTAAAGCAATCTAAGAAACGAAATCTTGCAGAAAAAATAGAATCTTTTAGGTTAGAATAGACCTATAAGATCATTAAAAGTCCAACTGTAAATATTCTTAGATAGTAAAAATTTTGGAGGTGCTACCTTTTTGCAACTCATGGAAAGCTGGGGCCCTCCTACCAAGCAGGAACTAGTATTTTTTCTGGCTAGAATTAATATAGACAGACTTCTCAGTTTTGCTAACAGAGACACTGTGTTCCTTTAATTCCCTTTCTAAAATAATTTGCTCTCTACTGACCGAGTCCCAAAATAGTCCCAGAAAATTACTACAAGTGAAACAGGTAAAGGAAAATAGGAGTGTCATTTTTCCAGATTTTTGTGATAAATAAAAAATGGTTGCAAAAAAATTTTCAAAATCAGAGTATCTAGAGAAGTGTCTCCACATAACCTGTTGCTATTTGAAAGACCCCTGAAAAAAATAACCAACACTTTCCTGCTAAAGAACTTAAAAAGGAAATAACAATTGAATATATTTGAAGTTATTCTGTATATAAATCAGTCACATGGCTTCAAGTGTTGTTGTATGTTTCCAATTATGCCCACCATCTAACATTCACTTTTTCCATTAGTGAAATAGTAGGTAATTCTCTTTGGCAGCTCTGCTTAAATCATTTGGGATTCACATTTCTATTTTCCTAGGGTGACACATTCTACTTCCAAGACTGATACTGAAATCTGGTTTGTATCTGTAATTGTTGCTTTATTTATGCTGTAACCCCATGATAAAAAAGTATAAGGCTGATAGCCCTAGCTGGAGATGAGTTGGAATAACTCCACTGAATTATGAACTTCTCCTCTCAGTGAAGTATATAGGAGATTTGTCCTTGACTTAAGAAATACTAGGATGCTACCCAGCAAATTTATTCAGACTGACAGCAGTGTAAGTGAAATTAAAATATGGCTGGTTTGGGACTGTGGAATAATAAGGAGTGCAGTGGGATCACTAGTTTTATAAATCTTACCAGGTAGATTGTTCAGGCAGGCAAACCATATTGAGCCATAAAAGTACATCACAGTTTGAGGCCTCAGATTTTTCCAAGTAATTATTTGATTGCTTTGTTTTTTTTTAAGAAACATATCTTTTTCCAGTGGGAACTAGGATGTTAATAATGCTTCCCAATTGAGCTGATTAACTGCATTTGTATTCATTAAACAAATTAAAAATACATATATATGTGTGTATATATATATATATATATATATATATATATATACACACACTTAGGGCAGTACTAAGGCTGGACTTTCTGCTTTCTGTGTTTGCAAGTTGCTGTTTCCAGAATGCTGCATAGTTAACTCATGGAAGCTTTACCTGATTAAAATCCTGTCCTATTGATTTGCTTCCACCATGGGATTAATTCAAAGTCTTGAGTTCTAGCCACAGTTTGAGAAATTCAGTATTGTGAGTCTTTCTTGTTAAACTCATTTAGCCTTTATCACTGGAACATCATCATATGCCAAGTAAAATGTAAGGGGAGACCTCCGGTTACGTTTCTGGTCTTTGGATCTGAAATCTGTTGGCAAAATTTTCTGAAGCACTTAAAACTTCAACAGAAAACTATGTTTTATATTTTTACCTCACGCCTCCTTTTAATTTGGCTCGCTCATTATGGATTTTAATCAGTGAAGTTAGTGAACTGGCTAATCTGTCATTATTTTGCTTTTAATTACCCTCCAGTATCATTCCTGTGCAGCTCCAGTATATTTAACTAAGATGAGGATTTAGCATTCTAAGGCATCAGCTTGTAATGATTCATTATTCCTAATATATTCAGTTCATACCAGATAATTTCAAAGAGAATCCTTTTAACTAGTTCCCTCCAGTGGTCTTTCTTTATTTGAACATTGTTCTTAGAAGGACACCGAGAATCGCTAACCATTACAAAACAACATCTCAGGGAACTGGAATTTTGCCTTTCAAAGAAAAATCATATTAGTGTTGTTTAATGAAGTCTGCTCTAAGTTCATTGACTCACTGAGTTCTGAACAATATATAAGATGTCCTGGGTTCATTGGTGAGTCCCCATATTTACTACATACTTGTCCATGAAATGTCCTGGTTTTTTATTATATAATTAGGATCTGTACCTCTGTATTGCCTTTATTCAAACACAAAATGAACTGCTGGAAAATAGATGCATGCATCAGATAATTTGGGTTCATAAATGACAAGTGATTTGCTCTGGCAAGAACGCAGGTATCCATTCCCCTCCCATTGAAGTCAGTGACAAGCCTACCTTAGTATTCTTTGGTGCAAGGCTGGGGCCACAGCTGGAATGGTTATATGCACCTTACTCAAGCGAACTGGGTTCCAAGGAAATCAGCTGTTAGATTAGTCTGAAGTGGGAGGGGTTTATAGATGGATAAAGTACAGCAAGACTTCAGTGTGCAAATGACTAGACTATATTTAAACAATCAAGATGATGTAAACTTTGTTATTTTATTTTCCTCATCCATATTATACAGCATGTTATTAAAGTTGGCTGGGAAACAAAAGTGCAATTTTATGCATATTTCTCACTACAACCATAGGATTTTTTTCCCCTGTAGAAAAAAACAGTACCTAGATGGCTATAGCAACTAAGTCAGATATGGGAAACACACTTTCAAGTCTTTGTTCCATGTTAGACAGAAAATGAACAACCACCTAGATCTTCTACATGTCAACTGAGTGACCTAATCATTAATCTCTAGTGTACAGCCACATTTTAGTCTCTCTTGTGGACACTCTTCAGCTCAGTATAGGTAAGGACTCATTGGGTCCAATAAAGAGCTGTCTAACATACAGAATAGACTACTCGAGAGACAGCATGTCATTTTTTTTAAAACATAGACCTTGAACCGCATCTCATGCAAGTACAAAGTAATTAATTACACCTATCTGTGCATTATTCATTGACAAATTTGTTTCTGAATTTTGCTGTGGCCAGCAAAGCTTCACTAAATGCATTACTTAGCATTGGTCAGAGGCTTTGCTTAATGAGCATTTTCCAAATTAGAAGTCTTTTGCTGTAAGTAATTTCTGAGCAGCTCTACTTAAAAAATGTAAAGTTAAGCTGCTAAAACCATTCCATTAGCTCTTTAAAAACTTTTAGATGAAAATTTAGAACTTGCTTTTGAATCACAAGCTGTGAAGTACTATAAAGTGTAAATATTAATTAAAGGAAAGAGAATATCTCTTAATTACCTGTAATTTTAAATGTTGAATGCAAAAAAAGCATTTTATCAGTGCAGCTTCTTTACTGTTACTTTTTAATTGTTACCTCTGGCCCTTTAAACTTCTCAGTAATACAAATTAAATCTTTCCCGAAAGACCTAATTAGGCCTTTCCCCAAAACCACATGGCACAGAAATGTCAAGAATAACTCCTGCAATATGCTGAGTAAAGGACAAACACCCTTGTCAAAACAGGATACCTGGTCAGAACCACAGATCACTCAGCACTCCCCCTTCACACATATTGCCGCCCAGATTAGAGATAGCCAGGAAGTGCGTGTTGTTTACTTGGAAGCTGGCATGAGAACTGTACTGATGTTCCATCTAGCCAGGATGGAGAGAGGACGTAATAAAGAATGCAGCAATCATCCACAACTTCCCTCCCTTGTCTGCCATGACTTTTTGACCATTAGTTTAGTTTACATTTAACAATGAGGGGAAAAAATAGTCATGTCATCCTAAATCACTTCTTTTTTAATGAGTTTCAGTTTATCTATGCTTGCTTGGGTGGGTTTTTGTTGTTTTGTTGGGTTTTTTTTTTACCCTCATGTTAAATTCAGTTTCCTTAGACTACTCTCCTCTGTCCTGTAAAATGTTGTTAGCTAGTGTTGCACACTCAGGGGTCCAGCATCCTGTGTTTGGAGTTGGGCACAATGGCAGTGACAATGTGTGTCCCCTGTGGCATGATGGCGAAATTCCATATGAATTGTTCCATACGTTCTCACTCATGGGCTATAAGTTTACTCCACAGAAACTGTTGCAGGCAGAGAAAAAACACAGCCTTAAATGGTCATGAAAATAATGTAGTTTATAGGGCTGAATATCAAAGATTTTAAAAGGGAAGAATGCCCTTGATGGTCACTCTTATGTGGTCAATATTCTGGCTTTCTTGAAGCTCAAGGGGAGCACAATGTCCTGGGCAAGCAACCTTCATATAAGTTTTTCAACAACACGGAACTGGACATAGTAATACTGTGCCTTATCCAAAGTGAGGCCTTTGTGGGATTTACATGATTTGAACTTTTACATTAAGAGACATAAAGTACGATTATCTAGAATTTACATGTATTAACTATTCTGCAGACAGTTTTAGTGAAACTGAAGATAGAATTTCAGCACCAGCTCAAACCTATGTAAGTGAATCTATACACGAGCTTAGTGTGCCTTAAAACAGAATTCAGATTAACTGTGAGAACAGAATCTGATTCCTAAACTGGTGATATAACTACATACACTTTGTACAGGAAACATGTAGTTACTTTCTTCAGTCTGTGATTAATGTGATTCAATCAGTCAACCTGACATAGTAAAAATCTTTTCTACAACTGTTGACTTTACCAGCAGACTTTTAGACAAAATTCTGAGTGTTTTGTTAGGTTTTTTTTTTCTATTTTATTTTTGAAGTAGTTAAAGTAAGTGTGATGTTTAATGTCCCCTTCATTTGAAATGTATATGTTGTTGACTTTATTACCAAGTATAACACGCTCAGGTAGTTCTTTGTACTTGAAGATCTGCAAGGCATTATAATAGGTGGATAAAATATTAATGTGCTGCTTTGTCTCCTCCTGATGAGATGATGGGAAAACATGTAACTCACTGCATTTGTGAGGCTGTAGGCATCAAGCATCAGAATCAGAAAGCTATGAAGTCATCCTAAAGCCACGTTTCCTCACCAAGTAGAGGATACTTTGAATAGTTTCCACTCAAATTCTGAAGATTTGTCAAGGCAAAAAAATCATCAAACTTGTTTGTTTGTTTGGGTTTTCATTGTTGGGTTTTTCATTGGGTTTTTGTTTGTTTGTTTTTTGGTTTTTTTTCCTTTTGTTTTAAAAGCAAAAATTAATTAAATACTACAACAGTTTCCTTGCAAGAAGTACTTTTAATTTTATTTTATTCTGATCACAAAGATTTATTTTTCTGTAAGAGCGCTTTAAAGCTTTTTGTTTTGACAAGCATGCATGTAGTTTTCCTCCAAATCAGTTATTTTTGTAAATTATCTTTAATCACATGTAGGAAGAGGATTACTGTTGATAAAGAAACCCAAAAATTCTTCTAACAAAAATGTCTCTCAACTATCAATATATTCTGCTGCAATACCAAATAACAATTCCCGGAACAAGGAACACTGATTCTCTTCTTATTTAATTAGAAGACTTGTTTCTCATGGGCACTGATGCTGATTTATGAATACCTATTGTTCTTAAGTTAACTGCACATTCAGTTTTGCACAATGGAAGACATACACACTCTGGCCTTGGTTTATTCAGCATACATATGAGATCCAAGATTTTATGTGTTAAGCACCTAACTCTAAAAGGACCTTAGGCTACAATAAATACAATTTTATCAAGCAATTAACCCAGGAATTCTGTGAAGAATGCAGTGGGGGGTTGTCTGTTCTCTAAGTTGGTGAATGCCACGAAGTCTAATAAAAAGAACTTTTTACTTCAAATGCTTTAATGAAAGGAAATTTAAATATGTATCTAAACCCCTTCTTCATTAACCGTGAAATAGACTTACTGAATTCATTGCAAATAGAAGTATGGAACAGCATATTTTCAAGTATGATTTGAGTTTACTGGTACCTCTTAAGTCTGTGACAGTAAATGCGAAGTCTCCTGAAGATAAAGATGAGGTACTAGGGTTAGGAGTGCTCTTCACCCCTTCCCTTATTCTTCTTCTCCCATATTGTCTTTTTCCTCTCTTTCTTTCCTCATCAACCCTCACTGCTACTCTACCTCTGGTCCATACAGGTCCAATAAGAAGTCATTCTGAAGTAGTAAGTACATTTTGAATCTTAAAGGTGTTTTTTTGCGTTGAGGATGTCTTTCCAGAAATCTTTTATAATTCTGCATAGTTGTTGTCACGATCAGCCAATGCATGCCTACTTCTTCAGGGTCAGTATAGATACTTGTAAGCTATCAAAAGGGAGAAGAATAGCTGAAAGACGGTTTTAAAATCTCAACTTAGTTTAGACCTTTGGTATAAAGGCTTTTCTCAGCTTAAGTTCTAAGAAGGAGCAAAACGAAAATAATTTTGAAGGAGTATAGGTTTGGGTGCACCCAGCTCTTTCCAATCAAAATGGTTTTGATCCATCATATACATGATCAAAAACAGGCATGATTTACCTGTTAAAACACTCTTTGACTCTTCATTTCGATGTTTCTGTCAACACAACTTACTATGTTTGATCTACCTGTGCATGAAAAGGCTCAAGGTTATTGTTTTCTCTTTACCACCCTAGTTAGCTTCTCAGTGTCATCTTGTTGAAGTTCAAACCCATTTTCACTGGTTTTGATTGTAACATCCACAACTGAAACTCACAGCCCTTTTGAGGGCAATGCCTGCTTTAGATTTCTCATAGTGTGTTGTCTCTGTGGTAGCTGCGAATTGACTTGGGGATTGGGCACATGATACTTAGAGCCGTTTGGTTCAGGCAGATTCTCCCTACCTTTGCCTGAGTGAAGAGTTAGATCAAGCAATGTATTCAAGCAGTTTTCATACCACATAATGAAAAATGAATGCTGCAGATAGTTGTGAAATAGTAAAGGCATGCAACTTACTTAAACAGAATAGAATGAGAGAATCCTGTGGATATCATCTAGCCATCTTCTTGTGCAGTGTCATTCCAGATGGTTATATGTCTCATCAGTGATAGGAAGACTGTAGAGCTTTCTGCAACTTACTGCAGGGTTTTACTTTTTTGCTGTTAGAAATCTCCTCCCAGAGTTCACTCTTAATCTTTCTTACTGCACTTTAGGCTGTACTAGTAACAAGGAATGGATTTTCCCACTTCTGCAGCAGCAGCAGCTGCATTTTCTATGTTTGAAAACTTACCAACTCCCCCCCAAGCCACCACAGTTGACATGCGGTTGTGTTTCCAAAACCTGTGTTCCTTTTTCCCCCATCTTGTTCATGGTTCCTGGGTTCCAATTTGGACACTGGGCTACCAATTCACTTAGCACTGTCACATCAGCTGAAGGAAACTGAAGGACAGCTTCCTGTATCTTGAAAATCGGTTTATATATGTATCCCACTATTATATCTACCTTTTTCCTCCAAACAGTGTGACACTGTTAACATGGCTTATGAGGCATTGTAAATCCCAAATCATTGCTAAAGAACCTCCATCTAATGAGCTGCCCTTCTTATTACTATTATATGGTTATGCAGTTAATTATTCTTGCCTGAGTGCAGGTCCTCAAATTTATTCCAACACATCCAATTTTTTTAGGTTTCTCCAATTTGGCAGGATCATTTTCAATTCAAATCCTGTCCTCCAAGGTATTCACAATTCCTCCTAGCTCCATGACACTTGCAAATTTAATAAGCACATTCCTACAATATATATTGGTTACAAAAAACCCTGAAGATTTTCCGTAACTGTAAATTATTGCTGACTTAGTTATTCTTATGAATGCTGCTTGTTTTTATTTTATTTCTGAAAGTTCACTAATTATGGAAATGCTACTGAACAGGATTTAATGTGGGTTGTCTATTGGTCTAGAACTACATAAGTCATGAAATGTAAAGTCTGAAGTCCAGATCTTACATTAACTTTTTCTGAAAGTCCTGTATAAAAGATTGTCAAAAGGGATAGCATTTTAGTTCCATTTTCCTTCTGATATCATTACTTGAGGCACTCAAGATTTAAACTGGTTTGAACTGAATCATGTTCTTTTCCAATTTCCATATGGACATCAGTTTCTTTGCATGGAAACTAAATGTAATTATTCCAATCCTCCACAAAGAAGCATTTTAAAGATGTGTGGTATTGCAGTTTCAGCAGGGACTTTGCTGTTAAATGTAATACTGAATAGGAGTGATAACTGTTATTAGACAACACTGTAAAAATTCTTCTTGCATTTTGAAGATTATCCTTTCCAAAACAACAGTCTATCCACGAGTTATGATCTACTTTTGCCAGTGAATGCTGTTATTTGTTTTAGAAATCTACATCTATTTAAAACAAACCTTAGCTCAGTTTGATTTACTGAGCATTTAAGCCCGAAAGTATGGATCGTCAATGTACTCCATTAAAGAATAGATACACAAATCTACTGACAATGGCCAGAATTTGTTTACTGCTGGTAAACAGGTCTGGGCAATTGGGCCTTTCATTTCTGCTACTGACTGTGTGTGACTGTCAGTAAATTATTTAACATTTCTGTACTCAAGTTCCCCTATCTGGGCATTTTATGGACCTCAGAGGGGTATTACAAGATTGAGCTAAGAACTGGCTTTTTGAGTTCCTCTGATAAAAAGTGCTGTCTAGGTGCCAAGCAGTCCTGAAAATCTAGAGGGACTGGGCTGACATGTAGGATGTGGTTCTTATTTTCCTTTCTGTAATAACTTCAGCATTCTGCTATTTCTGCTGAATTTTAACATTATAATCAGTTGTTCTCAAACAGTTCTGCAGTCAGCTCAAGACAAATGCTTTTTCTCCTTACTGTACATCAAATCAGTTAAAATTTTTTAGCATTCTTTCAATCATGCTTCCTAAAGCTGTCATGTTTCTACTTCACACATCATCACACAAATATGGTTGCCTGTACTGAAACTAGATCATAAATTACTTAATTTCTTTATAAATCTATGAAATCTTGAACATGTAACTGGAATTTGGAAACAAGACTAGAAACAGTATGTCTTCTTATGTATCAGCTGTGAAAGAAGCTGGGGTGGGGAAGCGGACAAGTACTTCCAGCAATTAGAGAGGAATTTTTAAATAATGTTCAGTATATGTGTAGAGATTTGTCTGTGTTACTTGATCCATCAAATGCTGGTGTGATTTCCTGTAGCTATTGAAATGTGTGATTTATTGGATCAAGGCTAGTAATATGTTCATTTATATAAACATATATGCAAATCTCTGGTGGTTCATTTTTAAATGGTTCTGAGTTAAACCAGGAGGTTTTTAGAGGCAATAAAATATATAACTTACCTAAAGTTTGCAGTCCTTCCAAAAATTTGACAAAAAATTCATGAATTTTGCTGTTTACAATTAGTTCTAAATAAAAATATCAAATCAACCACCTGACAGTCACAGACTTAGAGTCATTATCACTGAACAGCTAAACCTTTGAAGTCTGAATTATAAAACAGAGAAGATTTTCTGTCCTTCTACACAGCTCCAACTAGACCAATCACAATTTAATTTTTTTCCAGGCAGATGTCATGTACCATCTAACAACCAATGAAATAACTGCAGTCTTTTTAAGGAATGCCAATATTATACACAACAGATAATAATCATGAATGTTACTACTGACAGGATTATCTATGTAAACGCTTTATTACAGAGGCAGAATCTGTGAATTGTTTAAACAGGTGTCATGGTTTAAGCCCAGCCAGCAACCCAGAACCACGCAGCTGCTCGCTCACTCCCCCCTCCTTGCCACACCTACTCCCGGAGGCATGGGGAGGAGAATTAAAAGAATGTAACTCCCACGGGTTGAAATAAGAGCAGTCCAGTAACTAAGGTATAACACAAACCACTGCTGCTATCACCAATAATAATAATGATAAAGGAAATAACAATGGAAGAGAATACAACCGGTCACCACCTGTCAACAGATACCCAGCCCAACCCCAGCAGTGATCTAACCCTTCTGGGTAACTGCCTCCAGTTCTACATCCTGGGCATGACGTGCTGTGGTATGGAATACCTCTTTGGCTAGTGAAGTCTCTGACCCTCTAAGTCAGGGTAACTGCATACAAATTGCTGTTAGGAATCAGCCCTGGCCAGTGTCAACTTCTGAACTGGACCCAGGATTTGTTTGCAAGATGGGCTGTCAACTTTGGGACAAAACTGTGCCTGGAAACATTACAATGAATTAACAAGGTTGATAAGTGAGAGATAGTATCCAGGACTCTTCCTGGCATGGCTTCATTTACCTCTTTAGATGTAGTCTCTGTGTTCAGGTATATCTCTGCTTGCGTGCTCCCTGCATGTAACATTTGAACCCCATCAATTTAAAATGTGACATAGAGGTAGAAACACTGACCATACCAGGTGTAATAAGGGTAATGGAAACAGGTACAATAAAGAGTGTTTAAGTGAGGCAAAACCCACAGTGGGAGTTAACACTGCATGTGCATTCTAATACACTCTTCCTCTCTCTGTCTGTGCCTTTCTAATTTGGGGTTTTCTATTATTACTGGCTTAACAGCTAAGACTGCTCTTGGGCATGTATTTGTGATTCAGAATGTGCTTTCACAAATTACAGAAAAAAAGAAATGAAACTTGTACTCTCAGTGTGCACCTTCACCCCACAAATATCTGCTACTACAAGCAACTTGCTCTGATCCTGATTTTGAGTTCACCAAGTACTTGGAACTAAGTTCACCAAGCTGTAGCTTAGCCCACATATTAGTATGTAGAAATCATGATGAGACAGCAGTATTAACCTCCACTGTACCTTTTCCTGTTATTAATTTGTTTGGGTTTTCCGTTAGATTATTTCAGCAAATATCTGGCAAGTGGCAGGAAAGGGGAAGGTGGCATTAGTCAGAGCCTGCTTAAAGCCCTGGGTAGAAAGCTACATTCACATGTCTGAGAGCCCAGAGCCTTCCAGGGGGATGGTCCCAATGTTTGAGCCACTTGTGGTAAGTGGGTGAGAAGGCAAAATGCAGTAGCCTAGGTGGAGCAGGAACAAGTAAAGGTGTCTGAAGGCTGTTGAAAAAACTAGATTACATGGTGGTTTCAATCATGTAATACACAAAAAAACTGTGAGGGACAGAATACATTGCTTACTGCTCTGTGCAGCACAGAGGCAAAAAGGGCTGCGACAGTAAACTTGAGTTGCTGTAGGGAAGAAACAAGTCAAACTGTGGGAGGGGGATCAGGTGCTCTGGCAGCAGGACATTACTGCCTTACATAAAGCAATAGGAATATAAGCTTTTCTTGGTACTGGTCAGCTTTGCTTAAAATGAGCTCTTCCTTGAAAAGTTACCCCATGTTAATGTTTCAAAACCATATGAAAATATTCGTAGAGATTTATATCAGTAAGCACATTCCCAAACAATTTTTGTGCTTGCTGGTGTGCGGTGCTGGACTCTGAATGTTGCAGAGAAATGGAGGACTGCCACTTTTAAGAATATGAGTAACCTGAACAGCAAAAGAGGAGTGTGTTGTTTGGGTGGCAAACATGCTCCCTGCCAATGAAAACAGGAACCTTTCTTTTGAAGGTAATTTGGTGTAATTCCCAGGCTACAGCAGTATATGACCCATCACAGTTCTAAATCCTTACAATTCTATTGGTGGCCTTCTCCAAATGGGAGACTGAGAAACAGGAAGCCCACCATTTGCCTAAGTAGTACAGACTATCTGTACCTAAGCAGGAAATGAACTGGGTCTCCAGAGCTCCAGAACAAAGCTGGCATCATCGGGTCATCTATTTTCCCTGTGTCATGATGCTGCTTGTGAAATAAAATGTCTTCCTTTGCTCCCCTGGGAATCTAATTCTATGTACTGAATAAATAAAACAGTGAAAGCAGGAACAAGAATCATTTTCTTTCCCTTTTGAGAGTCTGCGGCTAATTTATTCCATGTTTGTATTTCACTTTTCTCTATCTACGTTCCACATCTTCTGTATTTTCTTCCATGTTTAAAACATGCTGTCTCTTTCACATGTCATTCCTTCTTAACAACATAATACTTGACATAATCTGCCCTCTGGATCCTTTCTGTGCTGTAATTACGTTATCTTTGTTGTTATTGATTTCTGTTGCTAGGGGATGAGGTCGTGTCACTTCTGGCCAGTTTTTCTTTGCAATTCAGCTATATTTTTTTAACTCTTCAAGATTTTCCTCCTGAGAACACTGAACGCCAAGTTTTGAAGTCATAAAAAAGTGCTACAATCCCAGAGGATGATTTTCTCTGAGGAAAGATTTCAAGATTTAATTATAAAATAGGAGAGGAGATACAAATTGTGAGAGATTCTGGTCTTTGCTATTTCTTTCTGAGAGTAGTAGAACTTTGTTTTTTTCTTCAGCCCTGCTATGTTATTGTTCAACAGTTTGAATGTTTCCAAGTAATAAAGGATTTCTTTATCAGCTGCACACTTCCAATTGAATAACTTTTTTTTTTTTTTCCTAAAGGGGTATGTCCTTTCAAAACGCATAAGCTATTTTTGCCCTTCACTCAGTTCCTCCTATTTTATTGAATCTACATTCCATTTTCTCTGCAGAAGAGAAATTTGGCTCCACAAAATGAAGGGGCTGATGCAGAGCTTTTAAGATTCGAATAACAGTTGAAATTAAAGGGAAGGGTAAAATAGCCGAGAGAGGCTTTTTAAAAGAAAATTCTTTCAGTATAAAATCGGATTTGTTTTCATCTGTTTGGTTGTTTTTTTAAGGGAACTTGAGGCTGTTATGTTCTGTCCTCCTGGGTGAGATTTTCATATGCTCTTGGGGAAAAATCTATAGCTTCAGACTCCCTAATTAAACTCTCATGATCTTAATGCAGCATTTTATTATTACTCTGACTTCTGCCTGCCTCTCTAAGAGACCACAGCATTTCTCAAAGATCATGGAAGTTGGCAGCTCAGCTACTGTGGCCCACAAATGGTCACTTGCTTATCTGTGAGGTGCTAAGTGGGAGCAGACGGGCTATGCCAGACCCTTGCTTCTGATCTGCTTCAGCCTGCTCTGGGCTTTGCTGCTGGCTGAGCTGCTGAGCTACAGTTCATATGATTTATGGTAGGAAAAGGCTGCCATGAAGTCATAGCAGACTCTGCAGAACACTACAGTGGTTCATCTGGTAGTCTCAGAGAACAGCAAGATACAGTAACAGGCTATTTTAAAGGGGTTTTAACATCCTATTTTATTGTATCCTGAGTCTCATTTGCTTTCCTTGCATGAGTCTGTCAGAATCCACCCAGTATACACTAACTTTAATGCTTGAAGTTCTGTAATTAGCTACAACTAATGAGATGTGGCAGAAGGTAGAAGATCATTTTTCAAATAGTTTTCTCTGTTTGCCCTTGAAATTTGGATGTAACAGAGGCGTCTCTGAGAGAGATTCCCAGGATTACATTCCCTTGTACACAATAAATATACAACTTCTAGTGAATCTGGTATCAGAATCTGCAGTTATATTTAGGTCTATATCTGAGAGTCTGGCTTGAGCAGGGAGACATCTATCTCTTTGCCTTACCTGAGACCACTTTTCCTGCAAGAAATACATTTGTGCTTTCTTATATTATTAGTATGCCTTCATGCCTGTTCTTCTCACTTTGATAATGAATATATAGGTGAAAACAGCAAATATATCTACCATTAAATTGCATACAGGTAGAGGAGTAGTAGTCTTAGAAAGCAGCTTTTGAACTTTTAAACCTGAAGTATTTGTACCAAGTGCTTGCTTTTTTATTCTAATCTAGCATGAAATGTGTCTTAAGCTGAATGTACTTGTGCTAAGGCAAAATGAACTACTTACAGCTTGCATGTTTCTCAAATGAATCATAAACATTATTTACAGTGCAGAGTTGTGCTCTGCACATACCTGTGCACATATACACACACTGCTTTCCTGTAGAGACACTGATTTCTGCATCAAGTCACAGTATGGCCCAGGTTTGAAAGCTGGATAGCCGTGCCATGGCTGGGTGCATAAAAGGTAAGCGTACGGATCCTATCATTTCATTGCTGGCAACCAATAAACAGCAAGAAGTTAAATGAGCATACTTTTCTTGTCTCTGAGAGTTTTGCAGTTCCCAAAACCTTTCTGTCAGTTTGCCTTACAAAGTGTAGACCTCATATTTGATTAGCTAGTCAGCAAGGGAGGTCACATATTCTAGATGTGTGTCCTTTTCCAGGATATATAAAAATGTATATATATATATATATATATATATATATATATATATATATATACACTACATGCGGTAGAAGCAAGCTACTACTGAGAAAATAATTCATGAATCCATCTCCAAAGAGCATGGTATAAAAGAATTGGTGGGCAATTTGTTATGTGAGCAAGAAGATGATGTTTTTAAATGCTCATGATGGGAGCAGAGGAAAGCGGAAATGTCTGCAGAGGGCTCTGCCTGTTTCAAATGCAAACAGTTGCACAGTAAATTGCATTTAGTTTAAAACCTTACATGGCTAAAGTCTCACTTTCTGTTAGAAGATCCCTGTGGTAATGCCAGCCGCCCTTTACAAGCCCTGTAGGAACATCTTTAGTTACAGCTATCAGACAGGCTCTCCTCTACCTCCTCCTCCTGCTGGCAGAGTTCCCAGATTGGATCCATTTGCCTGAAAACTTGCTCACCTGTGTCAACTGACAACGTGCACGCAAAGGCATTCCAGAACACTTTGCTCCAATCTTCCCCAAGGTGAGAACAGCTCAGTGACAGACACACTCAGCACGCAGTCTCTCAGCACCAGAGGGTGTAGGTGTGAGATTCCCCTTCATGCTAAGTGGAGTCACACACCAGTTCCTGACACAGGCTGCAGTGAGGATGCACTCCAGCTGCCTGATTAGTAATGGAGCCAGCCAAACCATTGAGTACCTACCTGAACACTTTCTGTTCCTTAAGAATTTAATCCTACACAGCTATTTTTTCCCTACATTTAATATAATGAATAAATCATGCTCTCAAGTGATGTGCATGGGAGAAAATGGGGTGAATCAGAACTATTTGCATATTTGTACAAAGCTCATTTAATCTCCCTAAATTGCTCCCTTGTTTAGAAAGATCTTGTTGTTTCAGTTCGACCTGACAGTATAAATATAGATCTACACTCTGATGCTATAATCTGAGTCTTTAATCAAGCCCTCTGAAGCAGAACTTACACCCTGAGCACTCTTAGTTATATATCTGTTACCTCTTACACCTTGATTTGCACTCATAGTTCATACTGCAATAAGGAAGTTTTAAAATATAAAATGTACATCCTTGGGTAATCCACTAAAAGCACTTATTTACAGTGAGAGCATCACAGAAGGGGATTACTAATAGCTTTCCTTCCCCAACTACTGCTGCTGGCAGCAAAACAATGGAATTAAATTTGGCTTTATGTGCAGTCTAATCAAATGATTCCAGGATTACTGACTCTCTCTGGCTCCTATGGTAATGAATACATAAAACTAGTCAGTTCTGCAGTCTTGCATTTGTACTCCTGCCATTGGATTAGCTCAAGGTATGCTTGATGAGGTGAGAAGAAAAAGACTGGAAGGGAAGAAATTAGGAATCAAGGGAAGTTTAAGAACTAGGTTTGATTGGGATTGGTACAATTTCATTGGAGTCAATAAGACCGTCTGGGTGATGACTCAGTGCAAAATTTGGCCATAACATTTGGATACAGGAAAAATGTTCTCCTCAGTTCTGTGGAAGCTGAGCAGGGTCACTTATTGGATACTTTTTTAAGTATTATCATTTTCTTTTTGAGTGGGGAGAACTTTTGGTATGATATTATGCATAAGTAGAGCTAGTCTGCTTTGTACAGGTCTCATACCTGCAGGTAAAAACAATTCCTTCTTTTATTGTAATTGCATAGCTTGCGTGGTGTGCAGTAGTTTTAGTGAAAGCTTTGCAAAACCAGTCTTGGACTTCACTAAATTGGAAAAGAATTCACTGAAGTAGGTAGTATAGGCATATGAATTACATCTTTGGGCGATTGTTTTGCAGAGTATATACAGTCTGATCTGGAATCCTGTTATGTGCTAAGCCTTGTAGAGGAGGTGCATGGATACAGCCTCATGCTTCACAGTGATTTTGAAGAGAGGAAAATCTGTTAAAACTGTAAATGGTTTTATTATAACTTTCTCAGCCACCTGACTGCAACCACCCAGCCCAGTCTTGCTCTCCTTTTGATGGGGTTTTATCAGTTCTGCTGCAGAATACTGCCTGATTCTGTGTGTAGTACTGAAGTCCTCCTGCCTGAGCTGGCAGTAGGAATTGCTAAAGGGTACAGTTTTCTTTTTTTCTCTGTGGTGTTTGGAGCAGTTGGGATTACATAGAAGGCATTCACCTAATCACCAAAGACCTAGTTCTTCAAGCCCTTCCTTAATTTCTGCTCAGTACTTACTCAGGTGTGGATCTAGTTGACTTCCTTGAATTCAGCCTCAGCAAAAAAAAAGAACCCCAAGAAAAACAAATTAATGACTTGGCCTCAGGTCTGATGTCATCCTCCATTTCCTTTCACTTTGACTCTTCATTTTACCACATAGTGAAACCCCTAGAGAAGGTGGAGAGGGCTTGTTTACAGCAATTCCCCCCCCCCCCCCCCCCCCGACATAAAGTAGATGTGGGGGCTCCAGAGAGCTCCGAGGAAATGCAGCCAGTGTGACTAGTATGTAAGAACCAAGTAGGGAAAATGGCACTAGCTTCTCTAAATATGCAGAATATAAGCAATTATTTGAACAACTCATTTCTCATAGACTCTGCAGCCCTCTTTAGAGCTCTTTATCTTATCTGCTGCAGGTCATGATGGCATTTCCTGGCTCAAAGAAGACCCCAAAATGCCACAGGATAAGTGCTTTTTCCTGCCCTGGCACACCCAACACTGCCTGCCATGCCCTGAAGGGCAAGCAGACTTTTGTCTGCCTGCTCTTTGGAGATATATACGTATGTTTTTTGCAATGGACAAGAGATCACTTCTTCATCACTGTTTTTTGATTCAGTTTATTCCCCCTTTGAGAATGAAGTTATAATCCAAAGAAATGAATAATGTGGAGTGCCAGTTCCATTTTCCCATTCCTCTGTTGTGAGGGGGACTTAGCTGACTCCAAGCTCTCCATTTTGAGGTCAGAGGCTCAGGCATGAACAAAGCCTCACTCAGGCTATGCTCCATTCTTGCATATTTAGGCTCCAAAGAACAAGATGGAAAAAAAACTTAGCCTTCTAGATCTCCTACACCCAACTGCTTCATGAACGCTCTGAAAGGGCCTTGCCTTTTCCAATTCAAGTTAGCATCTCTGATTCAAAAGACCAGACAAATGCACGATTGTTCCGTAGATATGTCTGCCTTAGTTGAATGTCATTACTAATACTGGAATGCTGTCAGAATAGATATCCTGTAGTTTCCTAGAGCCAGATGCATTCTGTCTTTGCCAAACATATTGGCAAACACACAAACACACACAAGTACATGCGCAGGCAAATACATTTGCAAAGGGTTCCCAAGCAGTATAACTGCTTGCAAATATGAAAGATAGCAGGACATACAATAACCCTGGGCATCCCCAGTGGATGATGTGGCTGTGGACAGCAATGAAATTCTCTGGGTCCCTCTACAGATGTGACACTTAACTGTGAGAAAATAATTTGCAGTCCTACAGCTCAGTGAGGTTTGGAGAAATGTGAAATTTGCACCTCCCCTTTAGCTAACAGGTTTCTGAATGGTTTAAAGCCAAGTAAAATATTTACAGTCACAGACCTTTCAAGTTTCTTTCATGCAAAGAGTACTTCAGTAACTTCCAGTAGTCATAAACCAGTATGAATAAACAACAACCATGTGCTTGCTCCATAAGAGATTGTTGCAGTTCTGGTTTTGTATGTGTTTGGATTTTGAGAGGAAATGCACTAAATGGCCTTAGTTACCTCACTGTATTTACCACATGTGGCTTTTTTCATCCTGTTTCACATTTTTCACCTGTTAATTAACCTTGCAGAGGTACCAAACATGATGGGCTTCCCCCCCCCCCCCGGCCCCACCTGCCCCTTTTGTGATTTCATTATGACTCAGTTTTTCACAGTTCTTTCTTCCTTCAACACCATCATCATGATCTGGTTTCTGTTCTTCCCTTCATTCCTTCTTTCCTTTTAGTATCCACACATTCCCTGGATAGTAAAGAAAAGGTAACAGAAAGATTCTAAGGCCTCTCTTTGGCTAACGGGCTCTGCCTGTCCTTCCAGGGCTCCTCTGAAGAAATGTTTCCTCTGGAGAGCTTCAACTTGTGTGAATTGCTGAAACCCTGTTGCCCTTCAGTGAAACTGCAGTGGTGTATACCAGCAACAGATCTGGTGGTCTTCAGCTTCTACTTACTTCTTCAGCTGCTAAATCTACAGGAGGCCTGTACTGGGACATAGATGAAGTGGAGAGCAGCAGCTCTATAGTTATAATTTCAGGATCCATTTTAATGAAACAGACTGGAGCACCACTGTAATATCAACATCAACCACACTGTCAATCTGGGGATCCATCCTGCTCCTGTAAACCAGAATCAGGCCCTAGATAAGGATGAGCATAACTACCAGTCCAATCCTTCAGTCAGTCCTCAGACCATGACTATTTAAGTTGTTTCACTGATGTCAGTGATAATGGTTGTACAGTCAAGAATCCCATCTGTCATGAATACAGCTCCTAAGTATGGCAGATTCATTAAAAAGCAATTAATCTTCCTCACCAGAATTTTGTCCTCAATCAGGGGACATAAATTACTTTTGCGCTAGCTAGGACCTGTCTGAGGATAGGTCTATTATATGGTCAGCCACCTACACCAGTCCAAAGAAAGAGGAGACGGATGTCTCATAGAAAAGGAAGATATAATTCCCATCAGCAACAAAATGGAGGGTGGATGTTAAATTCGTGGAATTCAGTGTGCTTCAGGAAAAGAAGTAAAGGTTAGAACTTTCTTTTCTGTTTGGAGAAATCTTAAAATTGTTATTTATTGTCCTTCAGCAAAACTGTCAATTATTGCAAATACTTCACAGCTACTGAGGAAATTCTGTGTATTTCTTTGACTTCAACAAAGGCAAGAATAGTACAACCTAACTCCAGAGAAGAGGAACAGTTTATTAAACCAGCTTCTTTTTCTGAAGTGTCAAACCTTTGACTATTATATGCTTTGAACAATATTTGTAGACCAGATCTTTCTTGCTGTTACCCATATGAAAGGCTTTGCTGCTTCTACCAGCGCTTGGGCATAGATATTAGAACATGGTTGTGGATAAGATGGTTCTGTGTAACATGCTGATCACCACAGTATCTGAAAGTCCACCTCCACTGTTTAGCAAGATCATTAACACCTTGCACTGCAATGCTAAAGGCTGCAATGCCAACATAGTCAAAAAACACAGGTTCTGTTACCTTACCACAGGCAGAAAGACAGCAATGCAACTCAACGTAACCTCAGGAGTGCACAGCTTTATGATTTTTCTTTCTTTCTTTTCTGTACAAGAGAAAAACTTCTTAATTACTTGCCCACAATTGAAAATCAACTTTTCTGTTAAGTTTTTTGCAACAGAGGTCTCACTAATGTCATGAGCAGCGGCACAGCACAGCATAGAGGACAATCAGGTGTTCTGATCTGTTATATCTTAGAATAGTTTCTGGCACAAGTAAGAATAAAGGTTTTGTGGGTTCTTCAGTTTTCAAGCAGCATCCTGGATAGCTATATTGCTCCACCTGTTTTGCAGTGAACAGTAAAGCTTTAAAAACTCTCTGAGAAAAGCTTTCAATTTCTCAAATATCAATGTTGATTTTACTAAGCCAAGGCAGGACCTATTTCAGTGGTTTTGTGTTGGTGTTCATCTTTTATTGATTTACATTTAGCATAAACATTATAGCCACATTACAAAGGGAATTATATACCACACAAAGGTTGTTGGATTTACTTAAAGTAGCTGTAAGGGTGTTCAGTGCCTGCTTTCACACCATATTCCTGCCTCTTGCTTCACTTCATAAATGAACATCCACGCCTGAACTTACTAGAGGTCTCATTCAGTGGGGAAAGTAACTGCAGAGGCTTCATGTTCTTCATTACAGAGCTGCCTGAGAAAGACTACTCAGATTTTTCTTCTCAGCTTCACCTATTCTCTGTCTGGCAAATAGCACTTGAAAAGTGCAAGTGTTTCACAATATTGTGTACTTGCAGCGTAATAGAGGGAAAAAAAATATTTTGCAGTCTGAGAGTTTGGAGAGTGCAGAGACTGGTAGCCAACAGCTGCCAACAGCCCAGACCACTTATTATGTATGTTTTAGATCAAAGAATGAAACTCCAATGAGGAAAACAAGTCTTGAATTTTCCAAGTTAGTCTAAATAACCAAAAGAACTAGAATGCTCAGCCTCACTGAATGTACTACTTTCCACAGTCCTCTACTTTTACAGCCCTGGTTACTGCATCCAAACCCACAAGATCTTGGTTACTTAAATCCTAACTATCAAATTGTGTTTCTTTTTTTTTTTATGAAACCACAATAAAGTACACAATCCTAATGGAAAGAAAAGCAGGTGAAGAATGATGATACAGTTAATTTTTACCGCCTGGAATCAAAGAAGTCTTTCCTTATGAAATTTTTATGTGATTTGAGACAACTGAAGAAATAATGGTCTGTAAAATGGAATCAATACGTTAAAACCAGCCGGTGAAGTTAGTCTAAATGCAAAATAAGCTAAAAAAAATAATTACCTATACAGCTTCTGTGTGGATGTTTGTATTAACTGCTTTCAGGACTAGGGGGAAAATTCTCTCTGCATAAGTCTATATAATTCCCTAGAAGCTAACTGAGCTACTCAAAGACTGGAATCAGTCCTCTATGTTTTGAATACTGGGTTCAAGTTTTAGTCTGGAAAGTATTGGTAGCTACCACAAAGATTTTCCATTTGCATACAGCTGCCATATCTCCTAACCTGTAGCAGTAATAAGAATAGCATCTGACAGGGCCCGGCTGTGACTCTAAGGTCTGAACTTGCCGAGGAGCTGTACTGTAGGAAAAGCCCCAGGGAGAGATCTATCTGACTCAGACAGGAAACTCTTCAGCAGCATGTGCTGCAATGATGGCTCTGCAGCCATCACGTTCACTACAGGCACCATACATCCCACTTGCAGCCCAGGAGCCTACACCCACTCAACAGTCAGGTGGGGAAATCCCAAAGCTGTTCTCAGTTGGAGGACCGAGAAGGTTCTCACTACCTGGCAGAGGATATTCAACAGTTCAGCCTTTAAGTTCCACAGGGAAAGTATTTGTAAATTCAGTGGATGAAATGGGCTGTTATGCATTAGTAAGGCACACTAATAGTTTTTAGAATATCAAACATACATGCTGCCACTTTTCAGATGTGGACTGTAGAAGAAACAGAATATTAAACTGATTATGTGAAAGCTTCTTCATTGCTGCAGTGAGATGTCTTCCTTTCCATTCTGTCCACTGTGTAAATTCATGAGTTTCCAAATACTTTCAATGCCTCCTTCTCCTTCAACTCTCAAACCTAATCTCTTTAAACAATCCAGAGGGTATCCAGGTGATAGCCTCTAGTGACGTGCAGTGATAGGGAGGTATGTATATTTGTAACTTCATGATCCCCTCCTAAAGCAGAAATTGCTAACTACTTCACGCCAGCAGTTTTAGACATCAGTACCAAAGGATGTGAGGCAAATTCCTTTTCACCTGTCAATGGGAGGATCATCTATAAAGAAAAAAGCTCTTTGAAATGAACAAAATCAGCAGCACTGATGAATATACAGTGGGCAAACACATTCTCTCATGAAAATTCATTTTAAAAGATGAAATGCCCAACACACATCAAAGTCGATGTTCATTAGTCTAATCACAGAGTACAAATCATGTCAGTTGTTAAGTGTATTGGCATACAGTGGTTATTTTCTGGGGCCTCAGCACTGTAGCATAGCTTTTATGCCTCCGCCCTGAACTTGCTTCTTTTGTTGTTGCTACTTACAGATTCTGTTTTAAGCTACATATTTAATCAACTACATCCCCTCCAAAGGAATTAATGTGCAGATAGAGCAGCTGAGGTAGTAGGACAAGCAGTAGAGCTAGAGGAAGAGAGTACATTGCAACCAACAAGAGGCCTGCATTGACACACCCAGATTGCTTGGGATAAACCCACTAGGTCTGCTCTACTGCTTAATTATCCTCACAGTAAAATTACTTTCATTATATCTAGGAAAAAGAAAAAAAAACAAACCTTGTTCCACTTTATGATCACTGTCTCTCATTCTGCCACTATTCACCTCTGCAAAGAGCCTGACTCTGTAACCTCTATATGTACTGGGGGCAGCAGGTGCCCTGAAGCCTTCCCTTCTCCAGGTTGAACCATCCCCAATCCCTCAGCCTCTCCTCACTGGGCAAGCCATGGCTGCCTTGGGAGCTCTCTGCTGAAATCACTGCAGTTTGTTGACAGCCTTCACATACTGGGGGGGCTAGAACTGAACCCAGCATCCCAGATATGGTCAGGCAAACGCTGAGCAAGGAGGATTAACTTCCTTTCTTCTCCTGGCTGTGCTCCTGCTTATGAAACCCTGTGCTGTTAGCCCTCATAGCTGCCAGGAGCCTGCTGGCTCAGGCTTACCCAGCTGTCCCCAGGACCCCCAGGCCCTTCTCTGCAGAGCTGCTGCGCAAACAGGCATTCCCAGTCTGTTTCTTGTTGGGAGTTAGTCTGTCCCAGACACAGGGCAAAGCTTTTGTCCTGGCTGAATTTCATGAGTTTCATGTCAGCTCGTTTCTCCCATTTAGGTCCTTGTGAATGGCAGCCCTGCCCTTGAACATATCAGCTACACTCACTCCCATCTCCTTCCATTTCAGATCATTGGAAACTTGATGATGTCTCCTTCTCCAGACCTGGGACAGGCGCCTGAGCAACTCCACTTGTAACCATTTACAAATATTTGTGTGTAACTTTTTTCCATCGATACTTTATTAAAAGCTAAAATTGTTGCAAGTTGTGCACTAGTTAAAAAAAAAAAAAAAGAAGCAACAGTAAATCTGTCTAAACATGATGTTTCCAGCAAACTTGTTGCAAGATGGTCTAAAGAAAATGAAATTAGGATGCCAAATATTTTGTAAGGCAGCAGGAACTGATGGGGTAATTTTTCACATTATTTTAACATTTCCCTATCTAACAAATTTATGGGGCTGGTAAGAAGTGACTTCAGTTACGGCTTAGCTCCAAAGTACCTCCAGAAACAAATATATAGGAGTGCCAGTATGGCCAAAACTGAATTGGAGACCTATATAACGAAAGGATAAATTGTGTGTATGGCAGGACACTGTTCAGGAAGCTTAACATTCGCTCTGGTCTAATTTTATTATTGCTTATCTTTGAGCCCAACTCTCTGACGTTCATGTGGCCCTGACCTCAGAGTTTGTTAGCAGGGTATTGTACTAGGAAAAGCAAAATAAAACATTCTTTAAAGGTAGGATTTCTTTTCACTGCTAAGACATACACACACAATGAGGCAAAATGCCAAAATTGTCATTTTTAAAGCAAAAAAGATTCAGAGCCAGAATTTCCCTGGCTTCATTAGAGGTGTGAATATTACTATGTAGTTTTTACTCTTAGTTTTGGCTCTGCTCTCACTCAGTTGTCGTCTTTATTCATAAACTCAGAAATTCTGCTGAGTGTGTCAGCCTCCTCTTTTGCTGCTGTGGCTGAACGTGATTTCTTCCATTTTAGAAATATTCTTTGCATATCTTCTCTCTGGCAATAAGTTCTTGTACATTTGTTGGCTTGATTTTGCTGAAAAGATGGGACAGGTAAGCTTGCAAGGAAAATAATCCTTCCTCTTAACTCTTCCATAGTTTCGCATTTGCTATCTTACCTGCATGATTACCAGATTAGCTGATATGATAGCTTTTCCTTTTTTTAATAGCTTCAGGCAGAATTTTGTGACTGTGTCCTATTATTCCCATGCGAGTGTCTGTCAGCTTCAGTGCAGTTCTCTGGACTTCTAAACCATGGAATAAAGTGCCGTGTTAGAATGACCATGAATGACTTGGTCTGTACACATTACACAGCTCATCTCTGAGAAAACATTAATTTCAGAAATGGAAGCAGCAGAGCTGCATCAGCCCAGCACTAAGCCCAGGTAAATTAGCCACCCTCACCCCCTCATGAAGCTTACCTAAAGCTTTTCAACATCTTAGGTTACACCTTGTTCTTCCTTCTCTAAATATGTGGTATGGCTGCATGATGTCTGAGCAGCACTCTTGAGCATCACTCCAATGTGTTCCCATTGTGTAAGAAGGGAACATCTTCCTGACCTTTGTAATATAAAACCTCCCACTCTTGAAGCCCCTTCGCTTTTGGCACATGGGTTGTTATTGGAGTCAGTGTATTTACCAAGACAGAGACAAACTGAAGCCATTGTCAAAAGTATAACAAGAACAGCCCTGTCATCTGTAGATCTGAATGGGAAAAGTATGATACTTTTAACAGTGAGCTACTACACACAGAGCACCAAAACTACCTTTCCCAAGGAGACTTGATAAAATACCATGTGATGATGACACAGGATTTATTTGAAGATACCACCATCACCACAAGTTTTGAGGTTGTACACTCTGTCTACAAGCATAATAATTTTTAATCATTCATGATCTGAAAGGTCCAGGTATTATCCACAGTGACTTCAAGAGCAGGATAGGAGGAGGACAAAACTGGAGTGTCCACTGTGCTTATGGAAAAAGAAAATATTACTGTGAAGAAGACTCAGACAAAGTGCAGAACTGAGAACACAGGAATAATATCAAAGTTTTGTGTCCATTGATGTGAGAGAGACCTTTGAAACAAGGCATTTAGCTCGCTTACCTAGCGCAATGTTACAGTGTCAGATGCACACAGCCTCCAGCTTTAACAGGTTACCTCTTTTTGAAAAATATTTAGGGTGAGCAGACGCGCTACTTACTTAAATACTGCAGAAGAAATCATTTATCAAAAAGAAATAGGTGCCATTTGGCACCTGCTGTAATTGCTATGATGGAAATAGCAGTACGTAACTATCAGAAGAAAGGGTGCCACACTTTTAAAAAGCTTAGAGCTATTTTATGTGTTTCTAATGGCCAATGAATAAATAATGTGGCATATATTTTACATGTCTGTGAAGTAATGAATTTGAGATTAAATCATACATAATGATTTTAAGGTGCTAGACACATTTAATATACTGAGGAAAAATTGCTTTGATGTGAAGTATGAATATAATTACAAGTATGTTGAATAGTTTCTGGAGGTACCTTCTATACCTGAAGAAAATTATTTGGCTACAGTGGTGGAGCCACCATAATACATGAAAGGCAGACCTATAGCCCTCATCCCAGATGTTTAGCTCGCCTTGCAGATGTCCAGTCATTAAAAACAAGTTCTAAATATATTTAATTTTATCTGATCCTTCCCCTGCTTGCTACTGTAGTCCTCAACATGAGCCATTACAAGGGACACATGAACACAGCTGAACATGTGCATAAATGGGTGGGGAGGAATTAAAAAATAAATAATTATAATGAACCAATTATATTACCTTCTTCCTGCAAAAGAAAAACCCTCTGTTCATCAGTTACAAGTATTGTTCAAATAGTAATAAGAAAGTATGTTTGTTTTATTTTTTTCTTCCAAACAAAATAATGTATGTTTTTTCATCACTGGTAGGAAATAATATTTTAATCATGGATTTTTTTTTAATAAATTGTTTTAACTCTTCAGGAGAAAGTGCATTGTCTGCCAGGCAGATGAATCTTCCATCAAAGAATTTCAGATGTGATTTTTTTTCTTAGTGTAATAAGACACTATGCATTTTGTCTTGTTCTCTGGAAGGGATCTCAAAGAAGCAATTAATATCAAACTGAATGACTGACCAACCATCTGCCAATTCCAGCACATTCAATACAACTGATGCTTTATTCAAACACAGAGTCAGAGTACGGTCTCTGCCATCAGAAGAATTGATTTAGCTCAGATAGGAGGGCAAGAATATATGCAATTATACACACAGTGAAACCTGCTCATATAAGACTTTGATGCAGTAAAAGTCTTTTTCTGCTACAGTAAAGGAGAAGAGATAACAGGAAATATTCAGCAACTTGCAATGCATAAGATTCAAGGCAAGTCATACCAAATCTTTACTTGTCAAGAAATCTGTGGAAGGGGAAGAGTTACCTCATTAGAGGAGGTTTTGCTGTTTAAACTCAGATATTCAGAGATGCTGAAAGGATTAAACACTCAAATCTGATTTATTTTGGTGGACTTGGGCAACACAACTCATGTTTTGACATCACAGAAGGCAGCTGCAGGGACAGGAAGCTATCCAACAAAGGGAGAGGAAATCCTGGGTTTGGTTCAATAGAATATAAATGAAGAAGACATGATAATGAATAAGGAATCAAAGCTTGCAGAAGACATTTTGTGCTGGCTTCTGCCCACTGATTTGGTCACTGCCTATAAATCAACTGCAAAGTCAGATGGAAAAGCCACGTGAGTTTTTCTACAACCTTAGGAGAACCTGTAGGTCTGCACTATTTTTTTCTCAATTAGATTGCTTAGCTGCAGGGCACAGGTTAGAATCTTGTCTGGAAAAAAGGGCATAAAATCCTCACATGGGTTACCATTTCTGTGTTTACACAGAAAGTGTCTTCACGTCACTGCGCAGGATGTGTAACGAATTTAGAAACAGGATTTCTCAAAGTAGGACTTTCATAGCTAGTTTTAGAGATTGCAGAGAAAAATATCATAATAGTGATCAAAAGTAAAAAGGATTGTTTAGAAAATACCTATTTTTACTTTTTTTTTTTTTTTACCCTGTTAAAATAATGCCACTGCTACGTGACAGCAATCAGGAAGAGTCATATCAACCAAGCTTATCTGTACAGCACGGAGTTCTGGCAACAGGCACAAAGCACTCAAACTTTCGCAGAAGTGAAAGTGCTAGTTTATTTATTCTTGAGACTGTTAGAAGCTCTGCTTTGACATTACACAGAGCCATTTAGGAGAAGTTGATTTTGAGTCACAAACAGCTCTAGGATATGAGTAAGTTGCAATTCAGGCCTTCTATGAGTAGAGTTTGAAATAGAACTTGCTTCCTGACCCAAACGATCAGGCTTTCGGATTAGCCAAGTATCTTCGTTGTTGATCTGTTAATTCCTACATGGAGCACCCAGAGAAAACACAGTTTGCACACTTCAGATATCATAGATAATCAGCACTTCCTCCTAAAAAGTGCTTCTAAAAGCAGCTGCTCAAACAGTGCATGCTTTGCTTGTAATACAAACTGAAACTGATTAGCAGCATGTGAAAATGATTGCTAGCAATTAAGTCACAGTTCATATAGCCAGGCACATTGCAAAGCTGTCAGAGCAGGGTTTTTGTAGTTATCTGTGAGACAGTGATATATTCATTTTTAAACCAGATCTTTGCCTGTTATATTTTGCATTTTACAGGTCAGTGAGAATTTTTTTGTTTTAAGTAAGGAAAATGAATTGACCTTAGTTTTCATTATCATTTATTTAATTTGGTGTGGGGTAAGAAAACTTTCTGGGACTGAACATTAACTGCTTCTGTGTAATCTGAGATTCTGGCTGTATCCACCATCTCTTTTTAAATATGGCTGCTGACATTTGTCAACCTACTGAACCCAAGGAAGTGAAACCTAGTGGATTTAAAATAATCCAGATTCCTTAGCATTTATTACAGCTGCTGCTACTTTCTGCCACTATTGGGGAAAAGGGTAGAAGACTTCTAGACCTGTGTCCAGCTTGTCCGCAGTCAAATCTGCTTCCTGTTTAAGGTTCTTGCTTCACTCATTCCTCCAAACCAGTCTGCAGATAATGGTACTGTGGGAAAGTTGGTTGGAGCTCTTAACACTAACCTTTACTTGCCCTGTGTACAGCTGCCTCAAAGAGAAGCTCTGTTTTGCCTTTCCCAGCACCTCTGAGAGGCAGCTGCAGCCACTAAGTTTAACCACCTTGTTATATTGACAGAGTGGTATCTTTGATGGCTGTTTACAGGTGATGAAGTAATTCTGTGTATGTGCCTGTTTTCACTGTATTTCTAGATAGTGTTTCCTCCTCTGTGCTACTGAGCATGTTTGCTCAACAACATATGATGTCTGGGGTGGAAGTTTTAGTTGTTTCTTTGGGCTGCCTTGCACAGTTCTGGTGCAATATTGAGACCTGCCTTGACTGAAGTATAGCTCCTATCCAAAATGATCCACAGCACTTTTACTCGGTGACCCCAGAGGGTGCTGTCACGGAAGGACTTGCTATCTTGGAGGGAAACAAGGGCGCAGGCAAATCTTCAGGCTGCCTTCACCTCTACTAAAAATTGAGTCAAAATGCAAATAGGATAAATTTCTCTGCTCCAGTTTCTTTCCAGCAGCAAAGAGCTCTGTGAAGACTTAATGATTTGGCTGCCTCCTGAGAGATGTAAGACATGCAACTATCTCTCAATAGATTTCTACCCTAAACCATACTTTTTTTCACTTCCTTCTGACACCTAACATTAAAGTAGAAAGGGCAAGAATAATTTTAAGAGATGTTTCTTGTTGCAGATGTGAAACTCTTAGTGGCCCTTGTAAGTTAGTACGCACCTAAATACATAATCAGACCATCAGACCCTGGGTATCCCAGGAACAGCTGGTGTATTGGCTGCTAAAGGCTAATTTTCATTTAAGGGAATCTGATAACAGTTGAATATAGTGAGAAGGTATGACTCTGAAACCCCCTGCTGCTCAAAATGTTCTGTTTCTATTCCTGCTACTTGAGGTCTCAAAATTGAAAGGCAACACATAGCTTTATGAAGATTAATTTTTTATTTCATCCTGATAGCACTAAAGTTAAAAAATATTAACCTAATGTTTCTAATTATCTTCTCTGAATTTCTGAACTTTGTTATTTATTATGAATCTTTGTTAAATAAAACATGAAAATCCTGTATCGCTTTCAGCTATAATGGTGCTTAGTCATTTCTGTTGTCTCAAACTAAAATAATAAAAAATAGAACCCATTTTTAGAAGACAAAGAACTAAATACCTCTGGTAATCCAGCAAAACTAATTGCTCAATATATTTCTTAATGGCTCTGCGACATAAATTTTTACTGTAACAAAGAAATCACAACTTTTTTTAAACAATTTATGGTATTTATTTTATACTTACCGGCTGTATTTAAGTAGCACTCTTTGAATACTGCTTCCTTTTATGCACTTTTCCCAAGAAGCTGTATTAGTATTTCCTGTTTCCTAATCTCTGTTTAGTCCTTGTACTTTTTTCCTCTGTTTTTTTTTCTTTTTTAATTGCAATTTTAAATATTTTTACATTTGTGCAAGGTTTTAACCAAAAGTATTTGCCAAACTTTGTGACTAGTAGAATACTTTCAGTTGTCTCACTATTATTTTTTTTGATAAATTCATTATTCACAAAAAAAAAGATGTATATGAGTTCTTTCACAACTACTTTTTAGATAGTATTACAGAAATGTAGAGGATGATTTGGATGAAGCTGGCGATCCCAAATGTTCATTTATGTGGGAACATAAAGACCAGAATTGTTTCAGTGGGCCATATGTAAAACAGAACTCTAGGATGCAGTGAGAAAATAATAGCAATATTATTTAATCTCAAAAGGAAATGCCACTGTAGGAAATGAGAAATCATGCAGACAAATGATAAGTCAGTGCAGGAATGCTTCACTGTAATGGAATGATGAAGCTGAATACATTGTGAAACATTTTATTTTATTTTAATTGAATGTTGTGGTTACTGTTTCACAGTCAATACCACAGAAAAGACTATATCTGCATATAATTTGGAAATGCATTTAATCATCACTTACTCTGCAGGCTTGAAAACATGAAAAAAATATTTTCAGGCATCTCCTGAAGGAATAGGTTTTCCCCTGGTTACACACAGGGATATCATGGCAACTTGAATAACAAAATTAATTTTAAGGTGATTAAAATGTACTACATTTTGATGGTTCATGATATGCAGACTATTAGAGTAAAATAAATACCATGTTTGTAACTTCCAGTGGAGTACTTTCCAGTTGTATGTTCAGTTTCTTCAGTATTTAGGTCATTGGCATTGAAATGGAGAGAGCAAAAAAGGCAAACGATTGCCCTTCAGTCTCACCTCAGAAACCCTAGCCAGTGCCTGAAGAATAGTCTGCTGCTCTACTAGCATTTACAGGACTTCATGCAGTACTTGGCATCATAATAGCTCAGTTTGGATAGTCAGAAGTTTATTGTAGCATTTGCAAAAAGATCTCAATTGGCAGCTCTGTACAGTGAAGTGTTCTGTTATTTAGTCCACAGCGAAGTGTTCTGTTATTTGGTCCACAGAAAATTTGCAGCAGTTGGTGTGAGGTGTCTGCACATGGGAACCACCACCCTACAGAACTGCCTGGGGGAGCAGGATAAAGAACCTCATTTCTCTGCCAGTAACATCGCTGGGATTAAAGGTACTGATAGTTGCAGTTGTGTAAAAATCTTCAGTGTGCATAAAAGGAGAGCAAAACTCTAAAGCAGAAGGAACCAGAAATGGTATATGCCTTAACAAACCCACTTTTTAATTGAAAGCAATTTGGCTTCAGTGTGAACAGTAGTAAATTACAACACAAGAATCCTACAAGAATGTTGCAGATAGCAGAAAGTTATTTATACTTGGATTTTTAAAACCCAGGAAATTGAGAGGTAAGGTCAAATTCACAAGCTATAGAATGTTTGAAAGTTTGAAAATTCACAGTTAAGGTGCACGAACTTACTTGGCTCACTCTCCTGGATGATAAAAGCCCCTATCTCCCAATTCTTTATCTACATTGTAGTAAATAATAGGTTTTGATCAAACATTTTAAAAAATATTTTAAGTAGTCAGCAAATCTGCAAAAAACATTGCACTTGTACTTCGATGGAAAACCCAGGAAGGGTTGTGTGTGTTTATATTTTTGGCTGGCTCTTCTCTGCTGATGAACTAACATTAGAATGTCAGGATGGGTTGCTGGGAAGTAATCACTAGTAAAATCTGGTTCTGTGCATTTAGCTCTGACTGATATCTCCATTGAATCATGTATGTTGCTTTTTTGTCATGTTTTTGCTGTGAGATGGTGAAAACTGAGGAAGGGTTTCCTGTTTTGTCTCATAAATACAGAAAATTCAGAAAAACTGCTTGTCTTTGAATTTCTGGAAGGCACAGAATATTATAATAATCATAAAAATCTCTTTTCAACATAACTACAAGCTCAGGAGAAGTTATATCTTACCACTTGCTTTGAAACTTGACTTGAAGATGTGGGGAAGTAGAAGGGTAAATTATAGAGCAAGGGCAAAATAATAATTAAAATTGTAGATGAGGCATTATTAATGCATGGTGTCCAAAATGATGTATATATAAATGAGGAATCTATTATGTGTATTGAAAATACAACTTATCATCACATAAATAATTTATGCAGTGTAGTGGTGAGCTTTTCATTTCCAGTACCTGTGTGTTGTTTGAGAGTTACTAAGCATGTGTGTCTCATACAAATCCCGGAGTAACAGAGGCACAGCAGAGTTCAGAGTAGAGCTTCCAGGAGCTTAAACAATGTCAAACCTCACTGATGCCCTTTCCAGTCATGTGGATCCTGCTAGCTTTTCTTCTGGATGCAAGTCAAATATAACTGCTTGTAGAAATTATGGAGAAATACGTTACCAGTGTTTGATTTTAATTCTCCTTGACCTGGACAGCTTATGAACAAATTTGGAAGCTTAATTAATGCATTGAAAACTGTCACTAGGTTTGAACACAGAGGGAAGAAGTAGTGACAGGTTTTTTTGATTTAAAAACGAAGCAAGCTGGGGCTCCGAGTGAAAAATAAAATTCTCCCTTTATTTGATGGTTCCCAGGGATTAAAATGTTAACACAGTGGAAATGTACAGAGAAGTCTCATGTCTCAGTTTTCTGTTCCTCCTTCTTTCTTATTGCAAACATTTTTATAGGAGAACTGCAGGTAATACAGGCTCTAGGAAACAAATGGCTGACAGTTTTCCAAGCTAGCAGAAGAGTATTCCTTACACTGCTGGCTGGTGAAGAAGACCAACGTGTTTTTAACAGCTTACAGAGATAGCACTGTTTTGATTTAGAATCAGCACAGAGTATGCCATTCTCTGCCTATCTACAACACGCATCTGTCTTAACATTACAGTACTTTCTATAGAGCTGAAAAAATGTGTTGACATGCTGTAAACTAAAGGGAGGTGGAGCTTTCAGTGTGCTCACACGGGATACTGTTCCCACCAAAGACAAAAGCAAAGCTTGCTGTGACTTCATATACATGAAGGATTCAGTCCCAATGTCTGAAACAAATACCATGAAAAGACAAGGGAGAGAATATAAGGGTTGTGTAATAACCAAGTTCTGAATCAAGTTACTAAGAACAAAGAGTCAACTTCTGACCCTGGCCAGCCACCCAACTGCTTGCCTGTATGTAAGCAGTTTCTTACTTGGGTTAAAGCCAATTTAGCCTTCTCCCTTGCCATCCCTTTTGAGCAAAAGGAAATGTTGATGTCAGTGTTCAGCTCCGTAGGCCTTAAAGTGAAGTGAAAGTGGGCATATCATGATGCAGTTTGGCTGTGAGAGAACATATATAAGTAAAATGATCCATGACCACCGGCCTATTGAGATTTTCTCCCAGATGGGTCTCTGTGTTAGTATGCTTTTTTCTGAAACAAGGATTTCTTATTTGATGTTATTAACATAATATATGCAGAAACATGTATGCACACAATTTACTATATGCTGTGGAAGGAAATACTAATTTTGAACCCTAAAATACCCATGATCAACAAGGAAAAGGTTATTTATTTTATTCTTAAAACTCTGGGTTAAATTTAATATCAATTAAAAGCCTGTATTATTCTGTCCTGGGTTCAGATGTAACAGTCATTTCTCTCCTTCTTAGTAGCATATTGCTTTAGAAATAATCACTGCTTTGTAGTTCTCTGTCCCATCAGCTCTGTATTTTACATTTCCATTTTTGTAATCCTGAGTGCCAAGTAGACAACTGGGAGTGCAGGGAAAATTTCTCAGAGAAATGGTGTTCATTTCTTTTGGAAGGTTATAGAAATGTTGGAGGGATTTAGCAGTGCCTTTCAATCAATGCAGAAACAATCATCTTAGTGTGATCAAATTTGATTATGTGTATTTGTATTCTCTGATTTGAGAATGTCTGCAGAGAAGTTTTTTGTAAGAGGTAAAGGTAAGCAGTAGTACACCCTTTGTTAAGAAACTGTAATTTGTATGGAGCAGTTTCAGTGGGATCAGTTTAAATACGAAGGTGATAGCAGCTATTACTTGTCAGTTGTAGTTTATAACATAAATATGCATAGTACAGAAATGAAATCTTCCCTATTTTTCTTTATTTAGTCTTAATGACTAAAGATATTGAAAGTAAAATTCCCCCAAAATGGATTATAAGCTTATTCCAGCTCACAACTAAGTAATTTTTTCTCCTTTCAGCGAAGCCTAAAAAACTACCTCATTATGTATTATTTATCTCTTGGACTGAATTCCATGTGATTCTACTCCTCTTGTCTTTTTCCTTTTGTAACCAAGGGTCTGTAAAGACTGATGCAACTTGAAGAGGAGAACTGGCAAAGTCGTACCTGCTGGGAGCTTGGTAGGGTGCTGCTGAGCAATCTCTGTCTCAGACATCAATGTTAAACCTTCGCTTGTGATTCCCCTTTTGCTGTAGTTGGGAGTAATGAGTGCTTCTCAGGTTTCAATCCTCCAGTGTGGCAAATTTGCCTTCCTGTTGTGAAGACTGAATGTATAAGTATGAAGAGACAGCTGTTAATGGTAGCCACAAGTAAAGTGGCTTTACTGGTGACTGTGGCCCCAGTCATGGTTTCTGAAATGACTGACACAATAAGTATCCTCATTATTTTTCTCTACAGCAAAAAAAGACTGTATTATTTTTTGTCTATGACTGATAGAGAGTAACATAACTGGGAGATTATCATATTTATTAACTGAAGTAACAGAAAATTGGTGCACAGGGAACTGTTGTGAATAATATTCCCTTACTACTTCCTTGACTGAAAAATCTATACAAGAAAATACCTTGACTTTGTTCAGGCTGGAAAAATAGCACGTGCTCTTACTGAGGCTGCCACACATGTTCTGCAAGACTTGCAAGTTCTGATAAAACAGTACAGGTGTGAGAAAAGCAGACCACATCCATCAGCAAGATGACAGAAAAGGAAGGGGCTTTCCCACTGTTACATCCAGTGTTTGGTTCCTTGAGGCTTCTCTTGATGTGTCTGTCATGACTAATTACATAATCTAAAGTTTTAAACCACATAGCATATGGAATGCAAAGCTCTTACAAAAGGATGACCAGCAATATATAAACTCCATATTAATTACATTGCTTGAATTAAAGCTACTTGCATGTAAGAATTAGCGGGATAATACAGCAAATTGCTGCCCTCTGTAAGTGTTAAACCAGCCCTAGGAGATCGTGCACTGTTATGAACTTTTGTGATTTATATTGGCTATTAAGAAATATTAAAAATCTCTAACTATGCAAAAGTGCACTATAGCTGGAGGGGGACCTGGAGATGATGCTTGTACTGTGAACTGATCTTTTATGAAAAAGGCGCCCTTTTTTTTTTTTTTTTTTTTTACTGACAGCTGCGTTATTCACCCTAAGATATGCTTCCAAAATATTTCAAGCTGTGGATTAGTTGCACTGTTTTAATTACTAGATGCAGCCTTTTTTAATCAACCATGATTCTAATGCCTGAGGAATTTGCCCAATCCTCTGGTAAACGTTAAGTCTTTGTAGTGAAAGGCATTTGAAGAATAGCTCAGTAGTTTGAGGGCTAAAGAAAATCCATATAAAACAAAAATATATTTTCTTTTTTCTAGTTCTGCATATGAAAAAAAATGCTGATATGCCATAAGGTATGTAGCCTTCTGCCATTTTTCTAACCCTTGGGGAATGCAGTGCAGAATGGACACTTGTTCGGTTACTAAAACTTCTTTTCACCCTCACAAAGACTTGGCTTCCCAATCTGATGAAAACATTCTTAGGAGTTTATATATAGCACTGATTCTTTGAGCAGTATTGTTTGGTGACAATAATAACATTATTGTTTTAGCTTCTCAAAAGCTCTCTTCACAGCAGTACTTGAATAGTAGCAGACTGAATGCCACAGTACAGTCCTATGTGTTGTAACATTTTCTTCTGCACCCATGGACACAGAAGATGCATGTGTTGGTTTGTCTCACCAAATGCATATTTTTTCATAGTATCCATGGACATAAAAGTGTTACTGCATGAAATATACATTCACAAATACAATTTCATGATTCATAAAATAGAAGAAAAACTGTGATTTTGGGGGCAAACTCTCAGCTGATATCAACTCCGATTTGTTGGAGTCTTTCTTTTGTCATATGCCACCATATAGTTTAAGGGAAATATTTTGGCAGTAATGTTATCCTAGCTTAGGATTCACCTGCCTAGAGAATGTGATAGCCTTTTCAGTGATATGAAGTCAATACAGAAGTTGAGCGCTTCTTCTCCCACTCCATCAGGGTGCTTTTGTTTAGAAGCAGACTACTTTTCATTGCAGTTTACACAGTAGAGTATTTGAAGTGCTGTAAGGATTACTTTTTTCAGCTTCAAACATTAATCCTAAACTTCCAGAATGCCTCTGGATAAATAAGCAAAGAGAGTTATTGACTTGCTTAAGCAGTTTAACTGTACATTTCCTTGGTTCCTGTGGTTTCTTGTGGTACCACAACTCATTCATGTAACAGTAATTCATAAACCAGGAGATGTCTAGGTTTCTAATTTACTGTTTAGCACCCATTCTTGTAAAGTTTTCATTTTGTTTGCCCACAGTTTTGAGAAAACCTTATTCTCCTAACCCCAGTTTTACATTATGCTCACAGATGTAGCATAACCTCATGCAATTGATACAGTCCCCTGTGAGATGTTATAATAAGCCAGCTGGTAAAAGTGGAATAATGAAGAAACATAAGTAACTGTTGATGTCAAAATAGGACTGATGTTAATGTTGTGCTCTGGCCAAATCCCAAATTAGAGTAGAAACCACAGCAGCTGAGATAGGTATGCTTTGAAACAATATTCAAAATGTTAACATCCCATAGCAATGTGCAAAAAACCTCACTATCTCACTAACTTTCAGAGGAACTGAGGATTCTCAGCACCTCTGAATGAGGCCCCTTCCTGAAGAGTAATTTAGGGTAAAGTCAGAATGCATGAGAAAAGCTACTCTGCAGAAATCCCTCAGCAAGAGCAGTGGTCCAATTTACATCAGTCTCAGCCATACTTTCTCAGAAATCGTATAATTTTACAACCCAGGCTCTTGAGGATGTGGGCACATTCTTACAGTATTGCTCCAGAAACATTCAGCTAAATCATATTGATAAAAAAGAGCTGTGCTTGATTGATTGTGCTGAAAGATACAGGATGTGCACTGGCAAAAAAATCACTGTAAGATGCTTATCACACTTGGTATATTGGGAACAGAGCTATATTTGTGTGTACAGCTGGTCAAAATTCTTTTTTAATAAAAGTTGACTTGAGCACAAAAAATATTGGAGTTTCTTCTCCAGAATATTCTTGAAAGAAGGAGGGGAGAGTTCATTATCTAAAAGAAAATATGTTAAGAAAAAAGAGCCATGTTCCACAAAAACTAGATTTCTTCCTCTCCCATTTGCAAATATTCCTGGTTAATTAAAAAATCACTTTCTGTTTTTACTTTTTCCTTTTTTCTTTGTTTTTTTTTTCTTTGTTTTTTTTTTTTAAATGATGCTCTGACTTGGAACACACCAAATTTCTTGCCTAGCCTAGTGATAATGTTACCAGTACTGGAAGTTAGAGCAGCCCACTGGGAAAGGTAACTTCTTATATTTTTCAACTGGTATTTAGAAACAACCCTGAAACCCAGAATGCTTAAGGTTTTGCAGCTTCTTTGACCTCACTCCTGCGCTAGTCTTCTAAGCGAGTAGCTTGAGGTTTCACATACAAGTATAGCATCAATCTTGCATCATGGAAAATACACTAGGAGGCTACTGAGATTCTCTTACATTGTTGGACAAGTTCAAAATCTGATCCATAACGTTTGATGGGAGTCTGAGTATGAATGTGCTCAGAAATGTTACTTGGAGTTTAGGCATTTTTTCACTTTGAGTTCAACAAATACAGGCTCTGTCTCTTTAACCCTCATTTTGTTCAAACTACTGAAGGTTAAACAGTTTCTAATTTGGAACCAAATTGATCTTATCAGTGGAAATAACCAAGTTCTTAACATGTTCAAATAGGACCTAGTTTGCAGAGATAAAACTTTGTAAGCATTGAAAAGTGAAACTCTAAGTCAGCTGTGTAGCATTCGAAGCACAACTTCTTGATGTAAGTTTAATGTTTGCCACATTTCTCCATTTCCTAATGGAATAAGATGGACAGAAAAGGGCAGAGATAGCTAAAAAAAATGATGTTGGAACTGACTCATTTTTTCTTTTTTTTTTTTTTTCTAGTTGGAATTGGCAAGTGAATGGACAGGCACCCAAAGCCGCAGTCTTGTGGCCCAGGAGAGAATACAAAAGATACCTTAGGGCAAAGAGTAGTCTCCAATTACTGGCTAGTTCATAAGGGAAAAGTTTTTTAGATGCTTTTATTACTAGAATGGGGGAAATACATTAGAATGTTGCATACAAACCAGCTTTAGAAAGTTTCATCTGGTGATGGTGAGATGGTAAGGTCAGCTGGAAGAACCTAGAAAGCCTATTTTTCAATAGAAAATACCTCCTTACTTTTGAGGAACTGATTATTCACTTTAATTTATTGAAACTGTGTAGTTACCTCAGCTCTGCAGTCAGTAACAGGATAAGGTGAACTCAGTGTTTTGCTAGGAAGAAAACTGACTTTGACTACAGGCAGAATGTGGATATGAATGACATGCCTCTGTTCATCTTGGTCATAACCAAGTGAGTGGTTCTCAGTCAGTTCTGTGGAGGAGACAAGGAGAAAGTAGATGGAGATGTTGTCAAATTACAAAATTATAAAGATGACCTTAAGCATCTATGTGTAGAGAAATGAACAAAATGAAACAAGAATTTTCCAATTCTAAGAATGTGCCTTTAAGCAAAAATCTCTCAGCTTACATAACTCATTACTTTTCCTGTGTAATGGAAGAAATATTTGCCTACCTCAAAGGAATTTATAAATTGGATCCTGATTTTATGGTCACATAAAAGATAATCTTACCAATGAACATTTTGGCCTGTAAAAGGACAGGAAAAAAGTCTTTTTGCAAAAGAGAGAATTTTGCAGGTGCAAAGCAGCAAGCATAAGTATTTCCTTAAAAATATTCAACACCACACAAAATTATAAATAGATACCGATCTCTCCAGATTACCCCAAGCCACTAGTAACAATAATGATATAAATAAAAACTCTTTTGTGTCATGTTTGGAATTGGTAGATTGGGCTGTTAGATCCATCTAGAAATTTTAAAAATAAATAAACTTAGTGTAGTAATACTGTTTTTTCACTATCTTGACAATACCGTCTGGGTTTGAAACAGAATTTGCCTAGAAATACAAGGCATACATCAAAACAGAAGTTTGCACCTAAAAAAATAGAGGAAAATTAGTGTAATGGGGCTCTGAGTTTCTTATCCTCTGGGAGTGAATAGCAAAACTCTTGTTGACTTCCAGGGTTGCTTCAAATATCTGCCCGTGTCTGGTAAATTAGTAAAATTTATAATTCAACACTTTCTCAAGCCTCAGATCCTTGTAAATTTGTTGCTTCTTCTTTCTTTCAAGCCTTTTTTCCTTATGATTCTTTGTTGCAGGTTATGCTTGCTTTTCTGTCCCTGGTGTTTTAGATATTTAGGGTGGCAGAAAACAAAAGACAGCAACTTCAGGTATATAATGGTCAATGCTCTGACCTAAAGATTGTTTTTGCTGTTGTATGAACTGCTTTCTCCCTAATGTGTTGGTATATTCTCTCTTCATGAAAACATGAAGGTTTGAAATTTTAAATGCTTCATTGTCCCAGACTTCCTGCCATTGGCAAAGGAGGGAAGACAGTGTCAGTAACCTTTGTGCTTTTTTTCAGTCAGGCTTTTTCAGCAAATCCAAACAAAATCACATAGATTTCAATATAAAAAGCTTTACAAGATTGCCAATTCCCTCTCAAATCATTCTCAGTGGTAAAGCAAATTATTTGATTGCATTATACATTACAAATTATTATGAAGGATATTTCCAAAAGGTCCTAACTTCTAATGCATTTAGGAGCACAAATCTTGACCATAGTTTCCTTCCCTGCTTTTACTCCCTAATATATATATACAGATGCTACCAGATTGTACCATGTTGGCAGTTCTGAGAAAGGATGGGTCAAGGCATCTGTGCCATGACTTCAAGGCCAGGAGTCTGCCCTAAATTTTCTTCATCAAGAAAAAAAAATCCTGGAAGGCATGCTAAGGCACATGAAAAACAACAAGGTGCTTGGTGACAGCCAGCATGGCTTCACTAAGGGGAAATCCTGCCTGACCAATTTGGTGGCCTTCTATGATGGGGCTACAGAACTGATGGACAGGGGGAGAGCAGCTGATGTCATCCACCTGGACTTGTGCAAAGCATTCAACATTGTTCCACATGACATCCTTGTCTCTAAATTGGAGAGACATTAATTTGATGGATGGACCACTCAGTGGATATAGAACTGGCTGGATGGCCGCAGGCAAAGAGTTGCGGTCAATGGCTCAGTGTCCGGCTGGAGACCAGTAACAAGTGGTGTCCCTCAGGGATCAGTGTTTGGACCAGTCTTGTTTAACGTCTTCATTGCTGACATGGACAGTGGGATTGAGGGTGCCCTCAGCAAGTTTGCCGAAGACCCCAAGCTGTGTGGTTCGGTTGATACGCTGGAGGGAAGGAATGCCATCCAGAGGGACCTTGACACACTTCTGAGGTGGGCTGATGCCAACCTCATGAAGTTTAACCATGCCAAGTGCAAGGTCCTACACCTGGGTCGGAGCAATCCCAGGCACAGCTACAGGTTGAGCAGAGAAGAGATTCAGAGCAGCCCTGCGGGGAAGGACTTGGGGGTGTTGGTCGATGAGAAAATGAACATGAGCCAGCTTCAGTGTGCGCTCGCAGCCCAGAAAGCCAACCGTATCCTGGGCTTCATCAAAAGGAGTGTGACCAGCAGGTCAAAGGAGGTGATCCTGCCCCTCTACTCTGCTCTTGTGAGACCTCACCTGGAGTATTGTGTGCAGTTCTGGTGTCCTCAACATAAAAAGGACATGGAACTGTTGGAACAAGTCCAGAGGAGGTCCACGAGGATGATCGGGGACTGGAGCACCTCCCGTCCGACGCCAGGTTGAGAAAGTTGGGGCTGTTCAGCCTGGAGAAGAGAAGGCTGCATGGAGACCTCATAGCAGCCTTCCAGTATCTGAAGGGGGCCTATAGGGATGCTGGGGACTCTTTGTTAGAAACTGTAGTGACAGGACAAGGGGTAATGGGTTAAAACTTAAACAGGGGAAGTTTAGGTTGGATATACGGAGGAAATTCTTTCCTGTGAGGGTGGTGAGGCACTGGAATAGGTTGCCCAGGGAGGTTGTGAATGTTCCATCCCTGGCAGTGTTCAAGGTCAGGTTGGACAGAGCCCTGGACGACATGGTTTAGTGTGAGGTGCCCCTGCCCATGGCAGGGGGGTTGGAACTGGATGATCTTAAGGTCCTTTCCAACCCTAACTATTCTATGATTATTTGATTCCCAGTCCAAGATGCAGATGAGCACAACAGAATCCCTTTCTCATGTAGGCAGTCCAAATGCAGTTGATGCTTGCTTCACTTTTTGAGTTCTTAATCTCTTACGCCATTACCCTTAGACATGTCAAAGCTTTAGTGTCTTTGAAACAGCTGCATCTTCTGTCCTTACATCAGAAGATTAAGAGATTCTGCTCCTAATGTCCAATTCTGTCTGTTTACAGGAACATTAGTGCTGAAATTAGGGATTCCGGTTTCAGGTTACTTGAAATAAAAAATTTGATAAAATTACATCAGCTGTAAGTTTTCTTGAGTCAAAATAAACACACTTGAATGGAAGAAAGTGACACATTTCCTTTAAAAGGTTTCTCTGGAATTCACCTTCTGTTCACACTGGCTGCTGCACAGCATATACATTGCTTCCTGTTCATGCTCTCTGTGGTTCACATGTGCGTTGGTAAAAATAGTATCTTAAACAGCTTTTTATTTGTGTACTAAACTCCATGTGGAACCATATGTACCAAATCTTAAGTGAAGTAATGGCAAAGTTTGTATACATTTTCCTCCTGCTTTTCTGCCTGTCTTGTAAAACAGCTCATTTTTGCTCAGATTTACATGGTTACTATTCAAATCATCATGTAAAAACAAGTTTTCTGAGAATTTACAAACTACAACCATTTGTAAAAACACACACTAAGGATTTACTAATTATACTGCTAATTAAAATTAAATCTCTGTCCTGGAGCTGTAAATTATTCATTTCATGCTATATGCCTGAGAAGAGTACAGTTTCTCTTATTTACAGGAAAAGAGTTGGAGTTTATTCTAAATGTTACAAAGTTGATAGAAAATACAATTTAAAATGACATTTTGATCATAATCATCGTTTCAGATAGGGTATGTAAAAGAAAGGATATAGTCAGTAATGGATCATTTCACATAATGGCTTAAAATGTCATTGCTAACCATATTTTCTACCTTTGCCCTGTGTGTGTAGATAATCATTTGTTCCATTTGCCACCTACACACTGATAAAGCTCTAAGCCCCCTTCTCCAGGTGAAAGGATAATCCAGTGGTTAGACTGAAATTTGAATTTTATGAGCAACTTTGCTATGGACCTATATCTGATGACCTGACACAAATCGCTTATTGCCATATGCAAACAAAAGGCAGTAAATGCTGCAATGTCAGGTCTTTTCTGGTGGTGTCTGGCTTGTGCAGACTTACCAGGATTAGACAGGCTTGCAGGACCCCTTACTTAGAGAAAGCCACCTTGAAATGTAGGCACATTCAGTCTGAGGAATCAGGCTAACTCAAGTCTGAAGTAAAAGCATGCCAAAAAAATGGATTGCACAGGATCCTCAGTACCAACTGCTTGGTTTGCTTTTATCCCACTGTGCTTTCTAGTGTGATTGACTGCTATGTTTCATCATCTTATTTTCCTGACTGCATGTGCCATCTACTTGCTAGATCAATTCTGAAATTTCACCTGGAATGGAATAACTAGGTCTCTTTCAGGACAAAATTAGCAGCTACATAGGGTTTGAACAAAGATTGTTTCACTGGAAGGAGAGTCCTCTGGTGCAGGTCCTCCAATTGGTCGGGTCATCCACTGCCATTCCACAACAGCACGACTTCCTACAATAGCATTGAGAGATTGATGCTTAGAGAGCCTTTAAAAGGTTTCTAAGATGTCTCAACCTAAAAAGGGGACCATGAGGGACTAGGAGGAGAGATCTCTAGACCAGTGTTCCTCAAGCCACATGAGGTAAGTGAGTTCATGACTGTGATAATGGGTCACCTACATGGATGTGAAGTGGTTTCATCTAGAGAAGTTTAAAAGCAACATTGAAATTAAATGTGATCTATACTATGGCCCAAGGAGGGAAACTGCTGTGTTGATCACAGGCTAGACAACTATTGAACATGGCATGAGCCATGTGCTAGAAAAGCCTTTGACAGAGTTAAAAATGGAGATGTATGGATCAGCTGTAGAGCCAGGGTTTGCATTAAGTGGTGTGCAGTGTGGAACTGACTGGCTGGTGCTGGGTGTTGCTAGGCAAAAGCAGTGTTGATGTGAGCTACTCTGGACCCCTTGGCCAAGGCAATGGGCTCACCCATAGGTAGAAACTACAAAAAGGGGAAGCGTATATTCTTTAGTTCTCCACTGACAAAATGAATATTTTGCTATCAAGTCTGTTGTGAAGCAAATAATTCAGAGGCACTTGGACATTATAAAAGACAATTGTATAAGCAAGTACTAGACACAGTGGATACCATCTGGCTGTTGAATCAGCAAGACAGGTGTTTACGTGTTCTACTAAGCAAGGATGAATTTAAACAAGAGCATAAGGTCAGAGTCCTCATTTTGTTACTTTTTTCTCTTTGGTTCAGCCCTAGCAACATCTGCTTCACTGCATCATCCAGCTAAGTACATCAGAACAGTCCAGACAACACTTCTTAAAAAAGCCAGTTATCATTTCATACTAATTTCCTGACAGGGATGAAGCTAAATTAGTTAGATTTTTGGGGTTTAAAAGGAACATGAAACACTCCATAGACAGATAGGAAAAGCCTCACGCTTACAGGCCCTTGTTCTCATGGGTGACTTCAACCACCCTGACACCTGTTGGAAGGACAGTACGGCCTGGCACAAGCAATCCAGGAGGTTCCTTGATTGTGTGGAAGACAACTTCCTTCTGCAAGTAATAGAGGAGCCGACAAGGAGAGGTGCCATGCTTGACCTCGAGCTCACCAACAGGGAAGGGCTCATTGGAAATGTGACTCTCCAGGGCAGCCTTGGATGCAGCAATCATGAGATGCTCGAATTTTAGATCCTCAGGACAGTGAGAAGAGCGTGCAGCAAGCTCACTGCCCTGGACTTCAAAAGAGAAGACTTGGGCCTCTTCAGGAACCTGCTTAGTAAGGTTCCATGGGATACAGCCCTAGAGGGCAGGGGGCCCAAGACTGTTGGTTGGTATTCAAGGATCACCTACTACAAGCTCAGGAGTGTTGCATCCCAACCAGAAGGAAGTGCAGCAGGAGGGCCAGGAGACCTCCTTGGATGGATAAGGAGCTGCAGAGGAAAATTCAAATGAAAAAAGAGGCTTATAATAAGTGGAAGCAAGGACAAGCAGCCTGGGAAGAGTACACAGATGTTGTCCGGGAAGCTAGGGACCAGGTTAGGAAAGCTAAGGCCCAGTTAGAATTAAACTTAGCTAGAGGTATTAAAGATAACAGGAAGGGATTCTACAGGTACATAGCAAATAAAAAACAGACTAGGGAGAATGTAGGCCCCCTCAGGAAGCTCTCGGGAGAACTGGCTACCCTGGATTTGGAGAAGGCTGAGGTTCTGAATGACTTCTTTGCCTCGGTCTTCACTGGTAAAGGCTCTGACCACACCACCCAAGTCTTGGAAGGTAGACGCAGGGACTGTGAGAATGAAGACCTTGGGCCCACTATAGGAGAGGATCTGGTTTGAGACCATCTTAAGAACCTGAACGTGCACAAGTCCATGGGACCTGATGAAATCCATCCACAGGTCCTGAAGGAGCAGGCGAATGAAGTTGCTAAGCTGCTGGCCATCATATTTGAGAAATCATGGCAGTCAGGTGAAGTTCCTGATGACTGGAAAAAGGGAAATATAACCCCCATTTTCAAGAAGGGGAAAATGGATGACCCAGGGAATTACAGACCAGTCAGTCTCACCTCTGTGCCTGGCAAAATCTTAGAGCAGATTCTCCTGGAAGGCATGCTAAGGCACATGAAAAACAACAAGGTGCTTGGTGACAGCCAGCATGGCTTCACTAAAGGGAAATCCTGCCTGACCAATTTGGTGGCCTTCTATGATGGGGCTATAGAACTGATGGACAGGGGGAGAGCAGCTGATGTCATCTACCTGAACTTGTGTAAAGCATTCAACACTGTCCCACACGACATCCTTGTCTCTAAATTGGAGAGACATCAGTTTGATGGATGGACCACTTGGTGGATAAAGAACTGGCTGGATGGCCGCACTCAAAGAGTTATGGTCAATGGCTCAATGTCCAGCTGGAGACCAGTAACGAGTGGTGTCCCTCAGGGATCGGTGTTGGGACCAGTCTTGTTCAACATCTTCATTGCTGACATGGACAGTGGGATTGAGCGTGCCCTCAGCAAGTTTGCCGATGACACCAAGCTGTGTGGTTCAGTTGATACGCTGGAGGGAAGGAATGCCATCCAGAGGGACCTTGAAACACTTCTGAGGTGGGCTGATGCCAACCTCATGAAGTTTAACCATGCCAAGTGCAAGGTCCTACACCTGGGTCGGAGCAATCCCAGGCACAGCTACAGGTTGAGCAGAGAAGAGATTCAGAGCAGCCCTGCGGGGAAGGACTTGGGGGTGCTGGTTGATGAGAAAATGAACATGAGCCGGCTTCAGTGTGTGCTTGCAGGCCAGAAAGCCAACCATATCCTGGGCTGCATCAAAAGGAGCGTGACCAACAGGTCGAAGGAGGTGATCCTGCCCCTCTACTCTGCTCTTGTGAGACCTCACCTGGAGTGTTGTGTGCAGTTCTGGTGTCCTCAACATAAGAAGGACATGGAACTGTTGGAACAAGTCCAGAGGAGGGCCACAAGGATGATCAGGGGACTGGAGCACCTCCCGTATGAAGACAGGCTGAGAAAGTTGGGGCTGTTCAGCCTGGAGAAGAGAAGGCTGCATGGAGACCTCATAGCAGCCTTCCAGTATCTGAAGGGGGCCTATATGGATGCTGGGGAGGGACCCTTCATTAGGGACTGTAGTGACAGGACAAGGGGTAACGGGTTAAAACTTAAACAGGGGAAGTTTAGATTGGATATACGGAGGAAATTCTTTCCTGTGAGGGTGGTGAGGCACTGGAATAGGTTGCCCACGGAGGTTGTGAATGTTCCATCCCTGGCAGTGTTCATGACCAGGTTGGACGAGGCCTTGGGTGATATGTTTTAACATAAGGTGTCCCTGCCCATGGCAGGGGGGCTGGAACTGGATGATCTTAATGTCCTTTCCAACCCTAATTATTCTGTGATTCTATGATTCTATGATTTGGCAAAGAAGGATGCATTAAAATGATTGAATATACTATACATTTCACTAGAACTGGCTCAAACAGTTCTTGCACTAAATTACGTATGTGAATCCCACTGTTTCATCTGAGATATCTCAGCAGGGATGACTATGGAAATGCAAATTTACACTGCTGCTGAGTACTTGCCGATTTTACACTGTGTGTCAGTAATTTGCTTAAGGATCTTGGAATGGCTTGCTTGCTTTCTTAACGTTTAGCAATTCAAACATTCTGCTCTCCAAATTAGATGAAATTATTTAAATCATAATGGTCTTTACAATATCCACTCTGGGCCCCTTCTCACTTGTTGTGGGAGGTTCCTGGTTTCCCTGTTTCTCCTTTGTGCAGTGTATGAGGTCGTCCATCACTTCATCTAAAATATGGAGACAACTTTGTGCCAGAAGTCTTTCAAAAAGTGACGAAATGTTTGGTTTTCATATAATTTTTTTAATGTGTCAACACAGGTGACAATATTGCTGTTCACATAAAATCCTAGTTATTCTGCCACCTATTGTTTTTACAAAGCTTCCTTCAAAATCACTTGCAAGCTATGCCAATGTAAAGACTGATGAAGCGTTTTCTATATGGAGGTGTTAGGTATATTATTACACTGACTGATGGAGTTGTTAAAAGATAGCCAAGTTTTTGCCTGTGTGAGCTGTTTTCACCTTGTCTCACAAAGACTTATCACAGCCTGATTGACTCCAAGTCTGTAATTATCCAAAACTGGCAAACTTCTAATTTCATCAATCCCTGTAACTAAATGAGAAATAGCAAATGACCAAGACTGGTCTGCTAAAAGTTGGGGGAAAATAATAAATCTCCTTATAACATTGTCATGCTTTCTTGCATTAGAAAAGCCTAGTCTTTCTGCAAGCATCAAAGGGAAGGAAACTTACTTTCCTACAAATTTATTTTGGTGATTGGCTTCACAGCCTAAGATGCAAGGTCTTGCTCAAGCCCTACCAACAGGGGAATCATTTAGAGGGGCTTTTGATATTGGGCTACTTGGTATCTAATAAGCACTACATTTTTTTCCTTCATGGGAGGCACTGACAGCCTAACTCTGTCCAGCTTTTATGGAACTGCTAGGAACTTGATGTCTCTGAGACTGCCATCACTCTGTCATGCTTGCTTGAGCATATGACTGGGAACTGGACAGACAGATAAGTGCAGCACTTAACAAGTCACATGAGGGTAGGTACCCTCTAACAAGGGTAGAAACCAGCGTTGCTTGTAGCTAGTCAAACTCACATTTTGGGGCATACCCATTTTCAGAGGATCGTTGTCTTTCTTCCAGTTTACTGTAAGACACTGATACATGCCTTTTCACCTGCAAAATCAATTGCAGAACAAATTTAGGGTTGTTTAGAATAAAACAGTCATTCTCAAAAGTAAACTCTGCTTGAATGAATTCTCTAAATATAAATGGGTCTTTACGTAATCTCTGCTCTTTAACTTTGTTTCTAAGGGAAAAGATTTTTGGCAGTTGCAGAGAAAGGGATAGCAGGTTTGTGTGGAAGTGCTTGAAGGTGCTTTTAGTGTGAAAATGGTGGTACTCCTTGAAATGAGATACGCGTGGGAAACGTGCTTGAAGGCCTGACCAATTGAAGCATGCTGCTCTGGGCTCCATTAGCTGTGGCACGTTTTGTAGCAGGTCAAAGAACAAGAGGAAGTCTAGTACGATGGAATTTCTGTCCATTCCAAGAATAGAATGGGTTGGATGTTCTCCAGTCAAACCACTGTTATTTTTTGTCAGAAAATAAACTCATCCAGACTCATCACATCTGGAATGGTTTGTGGGACTCTTTCAGTTTTACCAAACTGACAGCAAATTGTAAGGTTTTCATCATTTCACACTTGTTTGCCTGGCAGGAGGTTGTAGACCTCAGTAACAGTTCACTTCTTCAGTATCGTGGGACATCTATGGGGTTTTATAGCTGCCAGGAATTGTCACTTGCATTTGGATGCCAGAAGCCCAATGAGGTTTTGGGTTGTTTGGAGTTTGGTCTGTTGTTGTGCAACTGAGAGCTCATGCTGGGAGCCTCTCTCAGGGCTTTCATGTAGACACTGTTGAAGTTTTCCAGACATAAACTGCTTTCTCCCAGCCTAACAAGAAAATAGCTATTTGTATCAATACAAGTAATTTACAGATACTTTGAGTGAAAAGAAAGTCAATACATTTCTTTCTTAAATTGACTTAAAGTTATTAAAAACCAAAACCCATCACAAATTCTCAAACTCCAACATTTCATTCTGCTCAGAACAATCTTCTTTCCATATTTGGGAGAAAGACTGAGACATTGTTTTCTGTTTTTTTTTTGATGGTGGTTTGTGTGGAAAGGACAACTTAAATAAGCCAACTAAAAATCCTGCTCTGTGTAAAAACCCAGCTCTGAACACCTTTGCCAATGAGCTGGAATATTCTGGCATTCCCAGTCTGCTGCTTCACCCATGAACTCCTGGGGCTGGGGCTTTGCTGTCTCAAAGTCCCTGTTGTTACCCTAGGGGGTGGGCACTAAGCTAGAGTCTGTCATGGTCTTCAGTTTCTTCAACATTTTGAAAAATCAGTCATTTTAGCTATTTGGAAACAAAATACTTGTAAAATTTTCACTTTTATTGGAAACTCTTGACATTTCTATCTTTTTATTCCAAAGACGGGGGAAAAAAAGTCTTTCCTACAGAGAAGAAATGTCAAATTTTAATGTGGTACTCTCAGGGACATCCTTGCTAGAGTCCACAGCATTGCAGCCTTAGGAACAATGGGAGCTGGATAGACTACCTGGAGGCAATCTGAAGTGCCTGTTTTCTGTGATGTCATTTTATTTTTATTGGGAACAGCAGAGTGCTAAAGCCTTGACAGCCAAAATCACAATAAACTCTAGCTGTAATGTAAGTAGGGGTGCAGATTTGCTTGCAAATCATAAGAGGTGTGAGTCTTGAATGCAGTCATCTGTGTTGTCAAACCTTGCCCACATGTTATGATGTTCTCCCATTGGGATTTTTCAACTGCTACTTCTATTAAAAAATAGCAGCGCTCTCAGAAATTACAGAAATGTATTTGGGGAAAAAACAGGGCATTTTTGAAATCTTATCTCTGCAATCCCATTCCCACCATCCTATTGTCACCTTTTCCTATCGTAAATGGCTTGGAATAATTAGAGCTTTATAACAAATCGGAAATTACCTGTTAATCAGTGGCACCAGAGCTCTTCAATAGTGCTTATTCACAGGGAGATGTTGATTAGCTGGTCACCCACAGTTTCTTTGTTTTCTTGATCTTGAAAAATGATCCTAGTGAGATTAAAATTATATCGAATATGCTGTTTTCTGAAGAACAGCCTTTTGGTTCCACAGAATGAGAGTTGTCTCTTTCACTGCACTGCCAAAACTTTTCCTCTACACTTTCAAATTAGCATGAGTCATTTTTACAGACCTGAATATCTGCCTGCTAGTGGAACTGCAGGTGTTGGGTGTAATTCCCAAAGTCCTCTTCACATTCCATGCTTGCTGTTGTGTTCCCCCAGCACTGCTGTCGCCTTTTTGCTTGTTTGTATTCTGTTCTTGCTAGGCCTTTGTTGCAAAGAAGCACTGATACTGGTCTTGTTCAGTAACCCTGACAAGTTGTCTGCATGTTCTCTTTGAAGCAGCTATGAGCTTGAAGGGAGAGGCCATAGTTTGCATTAGATCAGCTGAAACACTTGAACAGAGACAAGTCTTCATGTATGCAAACTTTTCTTCAGACAAGCAGAAAGCAGTCTCATGCCAACTTATATTGCTCAGTTATAGTAGCTACAGAAACATCACTACTTGTAATTCTTTCTGCCAGAGAAATAGAAAATAGAAAGCCAGGGAGGGGTACTTTAAATTTTTAGTATTCCGCGTGAGAAATGGTTCCTCAAACTAAAATAATTTTGTTTAGCATTTTTTTCCTAGATTTGTATTTGCACAAAGTGCAAAGTGAATATGATCACTTAACAAGGTCACAAATGTATTTATCATCAGGCATCTTTAAGATTGCCTTCCTCTTTTTACCTTGTTTGAATTGCCAGGCACTATTCCCTCAGCCCTGCAGAGTTTCATTTCCCATGTAGCCTGAAGGCTGGTTCTCTGGTGTCTGTTCATACCCATAATAATGCCTTTATGTTTTCCAAATATTAGGACCAAGCATGAGATTTTTCAGTTTGCAAATAAGAGCAAAATATATTAGGTAAGCAAGGAAGTAAGAAATCATCATTTAAATCCCAGATTAGAAAGAGATTTTATAAAAACCTGCTTGAAACTGTATCCTGCATTAAAAAGAAAATAGATCCTGTATTTATTCACTTGAATTTACATTTTTTTCTTTCATGCCAGAAGTAGACTGCAATACATAGGTCATATTAATTGCATCTTAACTTCAGCCATCTTAAGGCTTGCTCTTTAATCTACATGAGTTGTTTTATTATTGTCTGGAGAGGACAGAGGCAGGTAGCTCCTGACAGTAATTCAGTTCACCTCTCAAGAGAGGACGGGTAGCCCTGTGTGAATGTCCTGGGTTGCCTTTCTTCAAGATAGCTGAAGCTAGATGAGATGAGCCCTGTTTCCTGAAGTGAAGCCCTAGATTTTTCCCTGTCCTCTCTTCCTATTAATTGATCTGTTTTTCTCAGAAGCACTAAAGAGAAAAAAAGAGCGTATAGATTCAGTTGGCAGGATCCCTGCAGAATAATCCCTGCCTCTCATCATATATATATTTTATATGAAAAACAAAAACAAAACCTGCACTGATTTTGTATGATAATACGAAGCATTTATGCCTATATTGCAACAGGCCATAGAGCTGCAGTAACCAACACTTTATACAGCCAGCGAGGCATTCTAGGAGACATAGTGTATAGCAGAGCCAGATTCAGTGGCTATGCAATCCCATGTCTGTGGTAACTCTCATAAAGAGGGGATCATTGTTCTGTGAAAAGATTTGGATAGTTTAATCCTGGGAATCCTAGTGGTAAAGGCAATATTTGTTTTGAAGACTAGAAGAGCATTCTCCATGCTGACAGAACCAGTGGGGCACAGGGAGGCTTGTGTTTTGCAGAACAACTCCCTTATATACAGTTCTAGTTTATAAAGAAAATGGTATGAGATAAACTTCCTTTTTAAGGCCAGTGAAGTATGACCAGAACAGTCCTTTTTGAGGTGAGTGTTGTCTTTCAATTAAAAAAAAAAAATCCATTTACTATGATGTGGTCTCATCCTAAAGTGAACTGGGGAGCAGTGGCTCTTCAGATTGTGTGGAGGAACCCTACGTAGAGCTCCTGAAGGGGTGCTCTCTCCAATGCGGATTGCATCGTCACCTAGTCATGGGACTCTGCAAAAACGTTTCCAGTCAATACACAGGAACAAACTTTACTGGAGAAAAATGCAGTCTTGCAGATCCCATTAAAAGACCCTTTCCTTCAGCTTATATCAAAACTGGGGAGTGACTCATTTCAGTACTAAAGTAGAGCCTACTCTGCATCTCTCAGTCATCTAACCACTTTCTAAGAGCCTCAAAACCCACAGAAGTAATTTCTGGGTAAACCTTCATCTGGGTATTTTGAAAGAGATGTTTTCCCCAAACTAAAGGTGACATTTCCACTGATTATTCTACTCTACCTATGTATTTCTCTTTTCCTTAGAAAAGCCTATAACTGCAGTAATTACACTGATGCTTTTAAGCATAAATTTACCTGGAGCCACTTCTACAAACATGAAGTCATTAGACTTTGGCCTTTGCTTCAGATTTTGCCAGGAAGCCACTTCTTGTAGTCAACTCCATTCAGCCAAAACCAAAACTGTTATATAGAAATACTGTCCAGCTGGATGGAGTGATTGGAGTGTGTCATGGTTTAAACCCAGTCAGGCAACTTATTCACTCACTCCCAGTGAGTGGTGCCGGGATGACAACAATCGAGGCCCACCCCCGCCCCCCCCACCGGGGCTCTCCCCTTCCCCGCTCCCAGAGGAACGGGGAGGAGGATCGAAAGAGTGCAACTCCTACGGGTTGAGACAAGAACAGTCCAGCAACCAATGTACAACACAAATCACCACCGCTACCACCAACGACAGCAATGATAAGAGAAAATAACAAGGGAAGAGAATACAATACCACCGGCCAAGAAACGAGTCCCACCCAGAAGCCCGTGTCTTTCTGGGTAACTCCCAGTTACCCCGCACCCCGGGCACGATGTGCTGTGGTATGGAATACCTCTTTGGTTAGCCTGGGTCAGGCGCCCCATCTCTGCTTCCTCCCGGCTTCCCCTCCTCCCTGGCAGAGCATGAGCCTCACAAAGTCCTTGGTCAGGGTAAACATCACTTAGCAACAACCAAAAACATCGGTATCACCAGCACTGTTCCCAGGCTGGAAGTCAAAACACAGCACTGCACCAGCTACCACGAAGGCGAAACATGACTGCTACTGCTGAACCCAGGACAGAGTGTTTATGAGTTTTGGGCCAGTTCTCATCATCAGTGAGTATTTCATGTCACTCTATTCAATTTAACGGAAAAGAGATGGAACTTATAGAAGCTCTACTTTCCAGCTAAGGCTACAGGCAACAAATCCAAAGCATGTTGATTTAATGTATACTGATAAAGCCAATGTCTTGCCAGAAGAATTCAGGAGTGTGCTTAAGTGAGCAGGACTAGTAGGTTAATATGTGCATGGTGCAGTAGAAACAATTGCACCTTATACTGGCAAAGTATGATGAGTAGGAATAAGAAATCCAAATTCTGGTAAATAAATACTAACTTTTGTTTCACCCAGGAACTACTAAACATTTGTGAACTACAGACCAGTCAGTCTCACCTCTGTGCCTGGCAAAATTTTGGAGCAGATTCTCCTGGAACACGTGCTAAGGCACATGAAAAACAACAAGGTGCTTGGTGACAGCCAGCATGGCTTCACTAGCGGGGAATCCTGCCTGACCTATTTGGTGGCTTTCTGTGATGGGGCTACAGAACTGATGGACAGGGGTAGAGCAGTTGACATAATCTACCTGGACTTGTGCAAAGCGTTCAACACTGTCCCACACGACATCCTTGTCTCTAATTTGGAGAGACATCAATTTGATGGATGGACCACTCTGGATATAGAACTGGCTGGATGGCCGCACTCAAAGAGTTGTGGTCAATGGCTCAATGTCCAGCTGGAGACCAGTAACAAGTGGTGTCCCTCAGGGATTGGTGTTTGGACCGGTCTTGTTTAACGTCTTCATTGCTGACATGGACAGTGGGATTGAGCGTGCCCTCAGCAAGTTTGCCGAAGACACCAAGCTGTGTGGTTCGGTTGATACGCTGGAGGGAAGGAATGCCATCCAGAGGGACCTTGAAACACTTCTGAGGTGGGCTGATGCCAACCTCATGAAGTTTAACCATGCCAAGTGCAAGGTCCTACACCTGGGTCGGAGCAATCCCAGGCACAGCTACAGGTTGAGCAGAGAAGAGATTCAGAGCAGCCCTGCAGAGAAGGACTTGGGGGTGTTAGTCGATGAGAAAATGAACATGAGCCAGCTTCAGTGTGTGCTCGCAGCCCAGAAAGCCAACCGTATCCTGGGCTGCATCAAAAGGAGCGTGACCAGCAGGTCGAAGGAGGTGATCCTTCCCCTTTACTCTGCTCTTGTGAGACCTCACCTGGAGTATTGTGTGCAGTTCCGGTGTCCTCAACATATGAAGGACATGGAACTGTCGGAACAAGCACAGAGGAGGGCCACAAGGATGATCAGGGGACTGGAGCACCTCCCGTGTGAAGATAGGCTGAGAAAGTTGGGGCTGTTCAGCCTGGAGAAGAGAAGGCTGCGTGGAGACCTCATAGGTCTGAAGGGGGCCTATAGGGATGCTGGGGACTCTTTGTTAGAAACTGTAGTGACAGGACAAGGGATAATGGGTTAGAACTTAAACAGGGGAAGTTTAGATTGGATATAAGGAGGAAGTTCTTTACTACATGGGTGGTGAAGCACTGGAATGGGTTGCCCATGGAGGTTGTGAATGCTCCATCCCTGGCAGTGTTCAAGGCCAGGTTGGACAGAGCCCTGGACGACATGGTTTAGTGTGAGGTGCCCCTGCCCATGGCAGGGGGGTTGGAACTGGATGATCTTAAGGTCCTTTCCATCCCTAACTATTCTATGATTCTATACTATAGACCATGTGCAAGCATCTGAGTAGTCACGTGGATTTATTAGTTCCATTGTTTTTTCTTCAAACAAATAATCAGATTTAAACTTGCACGTCTTTTACTGGCTGACACTTTGAACCTAGCTGTTTCTGTGTGCCTCTTCCTGTATAAGTGTTTAAGGACTTCTAAAAGACTATTCAGTGAACACAGATGGCAAATGTTTCTAATTCCAGGCTCTCACTAACAGGTCTGGATTTGGACGGCAAAAATGCCAACCATAATCTTTTCAGAGGGATATCAAAAACCAGTTACATATAGTCAAGAGGCAAATCTTTTTTTTTAAATAGGTTAAAATAGGTGGGGAATCACAATGAGATATCATCAACATTAGTGACATGCACTTGGAATTTCTCATCCAGAAACAAAATCTCTTTCTGAGGAGGAGAATAGTGCTGGGAAACAGGCCGCAAAACTACGCAGCTAAAGAAGCAGTTAAGCCCGTGTGTAGCCTGAAAGGCATTTTGGAAAGAATGAAATGGGAAGGCACCACCCATGAATGTCTTAGTGTTAAGTCTGAAGTTTTATGACTGCAAAGGAAGGAAAAATAGTCTATGTAGATCTCTTCACTATGATGGTAACACACGTAAGAGGTCAGCTTTCTGGAAGCTGGTCATTTGACAGTCATTCTGATCTGCATCTTCTCATTTGAACTTGACTTCCCCTTTGTCTCCTGAAATACAAGAAGTTAACATGAAATAACATGAAGTTAGTTTCCTAAACAGAAGACTGATCAAAAGCTCCAAAAAGCTGTTGTCACTTGATTCTTTTCACTGTTAGATCTATTGTTATATAACTATCACAGAAACACAGAAAAAAATAATTGGGAAGGGACCCTTGAAAGTCCATTGGCTAAACTGCTGCTCAAAGAAGGCTAATGAAAAAGCTGAGAATTTCTAACTCCCAAATCTTTGCTGGCAATGGCATAGAACATGTTCTTTGATTTCAGCCACTGTGGTTAGTGTAGAGACTGAGGAAAGAGAGATAGATTTTAAGCCACCTCTTTGCTTTTTCTATATTTTTGTGTTCTTAGGTCTGCCTGGCTCCCACTGTAAATTAAGACCTCTCTAAAGTAGACATCTAAAAGATGAGGCAGGAGATTTGGGTGGAATAGGGTCATTCCCACAACCAGTGCTGATAGAGGAGGCTCCTTTGCCTACTCCCACAGCACCTTTCATGCTTCAAGATCGAATGGAAACCTTTCTTATGTCATTTGCTGTACTCAAAGAGACAGCACAAAGGGCTGATACATTTGGATTTCAAATAACCGTGTTTGCTAATACACAGGGCTCAGCTGCATACAAACTTGTGCTGTGTGGAGAGAGTTGGAATCTGTCTACATCTGCTGGATTTCAAATTGGCGCTTTATATGTATCTCTCAGAAAAGCAGTAAGAGGCATGTAAAGAAATGAGATAAATTTCCCAGTTCAGAATTTCCCTCTAATTAGAAATATTTCAAGTCCTCTTTTTCTATTTCAATAATCTAAAATGGAAAAACTCATCATAAGCAAAAGGCAAGCAATTTTTAATCTGCATGTGCGACATCATTTATCATTAGGAACTATGAGAACATGACAATTATTTTTTTCCCAGGTCTGTCATATCTTGTATTTTTTAACTCACTTTTGTATACATTTTTGAATGATAAAGTGTTCAATTCACTGCTTAGAGATTGTTCTCAAACTCTTTAATATGTCACATACATACAATATTGAAGGTTCTGACTTAAATTAAATCTACAGAAGAAGGCATATCCAAAGTTCTTTATTTTTATGTGTGTCATTCATCTTCATCTGTCACATCAGTGTCTCTCTGTACTGTAAGACTGTGCATTTGTCCATTCAAAATTGCTTGGATATCCTTGAAAAACCAGAAAAAAAGCAGAAGCAGTGTGCATTTTGTCATCAACTTCGTGGAGCTCAGAACTGAGCCTTTAATGCAAGCAGTAATACTTACATGGAAGATTCTGCTCAGTCATTGCAGAAAATTAAGCATCAGGTGTGAGAGACTATGGAAATGACGCTCACCTTAGTTATACAAGCATTAATCAAAACCAAGCTCCATGGATTTAAATGGATGTGCAGCAAGGTCGATCAGCTGGCAGACAAGAGCCAGGTTCATTAAGTGCTAAGGGAGTGACTTCCACCAATTTTCCAGGCGTCGTATTTTCCCGTATAATTGCAGGGTGAATAGGAAGCTATAAACAGCAGTAAATACCAGAAGAGGATATGATAAAGTAGGGGGGAGGTTAACCATAACCTTCCTATGAGTTGTTTTCCTGCGATGCATTGCTTTCCCTTGTAGCTGGTTTACCAGCCCATAGAATGTCAAAATGTTGCAAGGCAGTTTTAGCACATCTGTTAATTCTCCAGCCAGTGTTTACTTGATGCACTATATACATGCAACCTGGCTTTCATGTGACATCTAAGAAGGCATATGAACATGAAATGTTGTTCATGGAGGCTTTAGGTGGTCTAGCATGTTTGCAAACACAGTAAATTATATGATATCTGTGCACCAAATTGTGTAGGCAAACTTGCTCCTGAAAACACTTTTGGTAACAGAATTTCAATTCTAAAATTTGTCTATGATCAAAAGTAGGCTTGAACAGTGTCTGCTACTTAAGAGCAGTTGCGCAGTGTATCTGCTCTAGAGAACATTTACATGCTTTAGATTCAGTTTAGAAACAGATTGTCAGAACAAAATATAATCCTGTATAATCCATCATAAGCAACCTGGATCATATTTAGAGATTAAATACTTCTTCCATTTTTTAAAGTTCAAAAACTAGATTCACTTTACTATGCCTTCTCTCATGGAGAAATACAATCATGCATAAGTCATACTACGTCAGCTCACAGTTCCAGGACCATGCATAGATACACATCAACAGTATCCTTAAGAAATAACTATACCTCTTATGAGCCCTTTTAAATGAATTTGTTACTATTTATTATAGGGACTGTATTTATTAAGAGATTTAATCAAGAGTTTTGGACTTTCTAGTTAAAGCAAATAAAAATATGTTATTTCCTTTTCTTGTGCTGCTGTAACTCATTGCTTTTAGTGTTCCAGCGGCCAGCACAATTCAAAGGATGATCTGAGTTTTTTTATTTATGCTCATAATGAAGTTAAGATGAAATTTCATTTTCATTTCCCTAATTCCCAGATGAGCTGTCGTGAGAAAAGAAGTTCAGGGCAATACCATTTGGTCATGGCGTATCTATGAAATCCAAAAGCTCGGATTTCAAATAAAAAAAAAATCATTAACCACAAGTGATTTTTGTTTACTCTTCCCTGCCACATCACTGTCCTGCAGTGGGCAAGTGAGGGTTTTTAACATTCTGGTCTGGTCACCTGCAGCTCTCATCTTTGTTAACTGCTTTCAGGACTCCAAACCTCTATCAAGGAGAAATGTCTGGTTGCAGAGCTGTGTCCTTGCTGCCCAGCTGGTGAAAGCTCTGCTTGACTTTATCTTCTGCCTCCACCAAGTGCTTTTAAGAACACCATGCAGTGGGGTGACTAATGGGTGAAACACTCTTCTGGGAAGAGTTAGCACAAAATACAAGGAACCTGAAAAGAATGAACTCACTGTGTGGTTAGGGGGATGTGTATGCATGCATGAAATTCAAACCAAATGTCTTACCGAATTAAGACTGGTTTGCAAAGAGACGTCCTGTGTTAAGATTGTAAGTTGATCATGTTCTGCAAACAGAAAGAGATGAAAAATGATTGCTGGGGACCCCTCAGATTTGTAGTTACCTGGGAAGTTGGGCACGTGTGAAGCTTCTGACAAATAAGCAGCTGCATTGAAGTCAGTGCCAGCGATTAAGTCTCTTCCTGAATCGGAACCTAGTTGTGAATTATTGGCTTAGTTCTAATTCTTGCCACATGGGCCTGCTTTTAAATCTAAATTCATTCATTAATGTTTATAAGGCACACTGAGATCTTCCAACATGTATGGCACTATTGAAATGTTAAGTGTTGTTATAACTCATGCTTGCAAAAGCAGCTGAAGATGGATTTACTTTATGTGGCAGACAGTAATGGCTCACTTGGAACAGTTACACATTCTATTGGGTAAATAACAGGAGTATTATAAATTGTAGCAGTGATATGTTTGCATAATAGATGGTAACCACTCCAGAGGAGCCATAACAGTCAGCTTAATAATATGCATTTTGAAAATTATGTAAATAGATGTATATGTGAGGAAGCAAAATGGCTGTTAAGAGAGAGAGAGCTGACAGTTCCTGGTAAATGCCACATGTTTCCAATGCTGTTTTTTAGTGTTTTTTCTGCAAACATGTCCATCCAGTGGGTTAACATGATAGCAGAGCACAAAATTAGTTGTATTACAGGGGCTGTCACTAACATATACACCAGTGCTATTAGATGCATTATAGATGTGCTATACAGTGGGCTGCTGAGTTTACAAGTCATGTGGCACTGCTAAAAGCTTTCAGGCATGTTTGTTCCCGGGACAACTCCCACCATCTTCTCATCCCACTTTTGGCTGTGTACCTTCACATAAGGTTCCTCCCACACTTTAAAAAATGTGACCACTTCATTTCTGCCAAGCACGTTGCCTGTCCTCCACCTGCACAGCATCTTGGGGAAAAATAGTCCTCACAGCTTTGTTCTCTGGCTCTGTAGCATTTACCTGACTGTTTCTGACTTATCTTGCCTTAATGTTTAATATTTTAGGTAGTAAAGTTCTGGTAAGGACTGTTGCTCTATGAAACAGTATGAAATTATATCTTCCATATGTCACAACCACTCCGATAATGGTTGTACTGACTAAATGTGAGGGGTAATAATGTGGTAGCATTAATTGGAAGAGTGCAACCAAATTCTTGACTAGGGCTATTCTCCTGGTGTTTGTGAAATATTTTTACAACAAAGGCAAAAATGCCTTTTTGACCAAAGGAGTTTTTTTTTCATGGGAAAAGCATATTTTGATCACAGTCATTCATTTTGGACAGGAAAAAGGAGGGGGAGCATACAAAAAATGCATCTTAATTTCCAAAAGAAAAGAACAGTAAGGAGGAAAATCATGATACAACTTTTTTATTTTCCTAAATATCTTGTCAAAAAAGGTCATCATATCTAGCTTCTTTATTCCATAGCTGTGTGGATACGCCTACCATTGCATAATTCATGTAAGAGCTTTTCCCATATATCTTTCACCATTTTAAGAAAAATACCTGGGCTGTATCACTCGCTTTGTGTGTACTGAAATAAATTTTTAAGTACTAAGAATAGTCTAAGGACACTTTAAAACTTCTTTTTAGGATTGAAACTTTTTTTAGTACCTTAAAATAACAAGTCTAAACCCAGGAAAATTTGTTAACAAGGAGCTCTGTTAATCCCTTTGCTGTGGTGGCTGTTTGACAGACCAGGAGAACTGTATTCTTACATTTTCAGCACAACCCATGCTGGGGGTGCATGGCAGAAAGCCCTGTCACATGTGGAGAAGTCCTCCATTCCTCCTTGCCCCATCTGGCACAAAGAATGTAAATCCTCCCTCCCCTTGGGTCATCTGGGGTGACGCATGAGAAAAGGAAGCCTGGTGGAGCTGAAGAAAGGAGAGATGAATGAGTAGTCCTTGGGCAAACTGAGATCAGTTTGTCAATTATGGCTAGCAGCAAAAATTTGAAACATTTTCTTTGGGGCTGGAGCTGGGGGGAGTGCTCCACTCACACAAAAGTCTTGTACAACCAGTTTATTCATTAGGCATCTTTCTTCACCAGAGGATGAATTTGGACTGCAGCATTAATACCCCTTTGCAACTTAGCCCCAGTGCATGCTCCTTGCTCCCTCCCATCTGCTGTGCAGCTCTCGAGACTCTTCCTCTACCTCTGTAGCAGGAAGCCAAAGAACATAAAGGTCTGGGCATGAATCCTGTGTCAAAGGTGAGAGAGAGAGGGGCAGCTTTGGAGATGATATGGCTTTCCTAATAAGGATTGTTTAGATTTAGAATTAAACTTACTGTAAGGTTTTGATTTGTTTGGGGATTTTATCTTATCTTTTAATGTCTAGGAACCAAGCAGATCTCTACTATTAGCTATTTCAGATGCCTTTTTAAAATCAGATATAATACTTTGATCCATATTTATTCATAATTTTATAAAGATTTTGCTCCCTTGAGGATTCTCTTCCCAACGTACAAGTAATATCTCAGTGTCAGAGAACATGGCAGATCTAGAGGTTTGCAGTCATTTAGATGAAGCCTAAAGGTGGGAAGTTTGGATTTCATTCTTATCTCCGTGTGGGCAACTGGGTTAGCATGAGAACATGTTCAAAAGACTGATTTTCTTTTCCTGTAAATACAATGAAGGGATGAGTCTTTTCAACTACAGAAAAACCACACCCTGCCATAACAGGATCCCCACCCTGTCTCTGCTCAATCCGTTTGGTAATAGCCCCATGCTGTAAGCAATACAAATTAGTTTTAAATGCAGCAAGCTGAAGAGGTAAGGATGGGAGGTGGGGGTGTCTCTGACTTACAGTGCTGTCCATTCTAGCTATCAAGGAAAATGTCTAATGACCACACCTCATCTTACCCCAGCAATTTCTAAGGGCTCTCTGTCCATCAGCGTTTAGTCCAGCTGTGGGACTGGGATATTTTCAGTTTTGATATGAAATGTTCTTAGCTATTCCGAGGCACATGATTTTAACAAAAATGTGGTATTTCCAGTATATCCTTTTCTCGTTTATTTTGCAATATCAACTGTTATTAGAAAAAAAAAGAAAAGAAAAAGAAAAAAAAAGATGATACTTACAGGAAATATTAGGGGAAAAGGCAAAAGTACAAGAGTTTCCATCAGCAAGACGCTGGGAAAGTGAGAGATACACAGACCAGAAAGGAAAAAGAAACTATCATGCAAACCAAGCTGACATGGTTGGCATTATTCTTCCCAAAATCAAAATGTCATAGCAGTAGCTATGTATAGTGCGATATTTTAACTAGGCTGGTTTGTGGTAGACTCACAAGAGTTGCAGAGAGACAACCCCAGTGACAAAGAAATTTGAATCAAGATTTCCGTTTTTATTGTAAAGACGCATCATTAGAGCAATTGATTTCTTTTTCTTATTCAAGCAGTAAGAGAAGCTGGATGGGAGAAAAGAGCTAATCTATAAAGGAGGCCAAGTTCTTAAAATCTGGATTTTGGACAACATATATGGGAGTGTTAATTGGGTGACATTACAGTTTTTTCACTGCAAATTCTTCAAGGTCCAGCCCAGTAACTCCAATGAAGATGTTCTGAAGAACAGTTTATTGTGGCCAGAAAGTACCTGCCTTAGTATCCAGCGAGGAGTGGGATTGACTCATGTGCATTATATCTAAACACTTCATCTACCCTATGCCTCTCTCCTCTCTTCCTAATATGCATTTTGTGATGAGGACTTGATTGTAGCCTATATTTTGTTTGTAGTATTTTTGGTTGGGAGTTTTGAAATGCTTAGCAAATCTGATACTTCACGTCACTGAAATGCAGAGTTAAGTGGGAATCATAACTATTTTTTATTAGCTTCAGAAATCTGGTCTTTTATTTTTCTATCTATCTGTTACTATTTTTTTATCAGATTTGGTTTTTTGAGGGGTGGAAAAGACAGACCAATTTTATTGGGTTTTTTCACCTGCAGAGCCTGATTTAAAAAAACATCTTTCTGCATGGAATGCGCTGAGGCTTTGACACTGTGGGTGGGGAACTCTTTCAAATCCTCATGTAGCAGGAGATAGATTTAGTACATAATCCATATTTTAGTATGTAACTTTTTTTTTCCAAGCTGAAACACTTTCTAACAATTTTGGTGGCAGCATCTATAATCAAAAGAAATATATACATATATGTATATGCATGTGATTCTAGTGTGTGAGAGAGAGCATGGTGCTTTATGGCATTACTTCATGGAGAGCACATGCAGACATTTTACATGTCTGCATTGTAAAATGTGAAAGAACGTAAGCTCACTATTGTGACTCTGAGGGAGAGCTGACAGCTGAATAACTATTTCCTTGCATGCCAAGATGTACAAGGGCAGCAGGGCTGGTGGACTGTGAGACTGGGTAGGACCCTGTGGTAATGCTTCTTAGTTCTTAAAACAGCTCCTCCTCTCACTGCCTTTCCTTGTTTCTATATTGAGTAAGACAGTTTCAGGTTTGTATATTTTGATTTCTTCCTTTCAATTTTTAGAGGCATTTAAATAAGCCCCTTTTGAAGAAGCTCTTTGGCCTGTCTGCAGGAATTGTTCCATAGAGGAAGGCAGCCAGCAAAATACCCTAGAAACAAATGAAGAAAATGAGAAAAACAGTCCCAATGGGAATGATTTACAGGCAATCTCAGTGAGATTAGCAAATGGAATAAAAGCCAAGTCTACAAAAGAAGGCAATGCAGAAATGGGATACTGATCTCTCTGCAAGAGACACTGTCCCAGAATTTGGGATCAGCTCAACTGAGCAGCAACAAACAAACAAACAAAACCCAAGAAAGCTTACAATAGCTGGGAGCATAAAAACCTTACAACCACTCTGAAAGCCTTATTAATACAAAGCCAACAGGAGAAATGCAAAATTTCTGAGTAAGATACAGTATACTACACAAGAAAATTGTTGCTTCCCCTCACAGTATCTAGCATGAATATACATTATATTACAAGATCTCCTTAGCACCAACTAACCACATCTTGGTATTTTGCAAAGCACGTTACATGCTGGGCCTTGTTTCTGTTCAGCTATTTCTATTTTTAAATGCCTATATTTGCTCTCCATCCCCATCCCTTCTTGAGAAACATGGCACCCAAATCCACAATCTCTGGTCAGTTCTTGGTGGTTTGGGATCTTCCAATGATTTTTTTTTCCTTTTTTTTTTCCTTTAATTTTGGGTCAAAAAAACACTGAAACTAAGATTTTTAAGGATAATGTATCATTTATAACAAAAAATTGGAAAGTTCCAGGAATTTGTGGTCTAAGTGTGAGAGTAACAAATTGTTTCAGCCTAGGTTTTACTATTTCCTGTTTGGAAAAGATCATAGGGTTTTCCAGATTTAAGGCATGGTATCTGTTTTGTTTTCCCGATCTGTTGAAGGAACCTGACATTGGAGTAATGGAAAACTTGCTGTAGACCTCTTGGTGTAAACTGTGAACTAGAATGACTATATTAGAAAAGTGCAGTCAAGCCATCCAAAGCAATGTTTGGTGCAGCACTATGGTGGATATTTCTGAGCTAACTTAATCTGCTCCAGCTCCGGGAGCACTGCACTGCATTGTACAGCAAAGGTACAACAAATTCAGGCTTTAAAGATTTTGCTATGTTTCACATCAATTATGTTTCACATCAGATTTCTTTTCACATAAATAACGACTGCTCTTTTATTACTGCTGGAGCCCACTCTTGAATAGTTCTAGTGACTTGCCGAATCCCTGTTCATAATCATGTAGCTAAACTTCTTAATTCAGTAAAAACAAAATCAAAACAGGTCCACAATTTACAATCAGCACATCCATTTTGTGTTTCAAGAACAGATTATTCAGTGCCACAAACTACTATTCAAGATGGAATAGCTCGGAGGCATTTCCCATACTACAAGCTGGGATCTTTTAATTAGACTCAAGGGACTGTTATTCCCTACCCTGCTTTCTTAGCTCAAGGACATGATGGAAAAAAGTTCATCCTGAGAAACTCATGTGGTGCCTTGCATTCATTGGAAGCTTTGAAAGCCTCACCTTCAAGGCCAAAACCTGCACTGTTGGAGTCAGTCATGACCTCTCAGTTGACATGTTGTCTGCGTGATAGAGCTAGCTCACAGAGAATCAAGACATAAGGCATAAAGGCACCCAAAATCCGGCTTGTTCTGCTTTGTGTAGAGGAGAAGCTAAGAGCAGTCACCTGGGGACGTAAGATGGAGAAGCCACTGCTCTTCCTAGCCTCATCCCTAACCCCATAACACTCTAAGAGAGCTTGAGGGAATAGTGTCATGAAAACTTGCTGCAGTACTGTCAGAATTCAGTGCTTGCTACAGAAAAAGGCCTTTGGTCTGTAGCCCTGCTCCAAGCCAGGAGTGCATTCTATGCACTCCAAAAGTGTTTATTTCTTTTTAAGGAAGAGAAAAAATATTTTATGTGGTGAGTAAGGGGGTGCAGAAAAGGGGCTAAAAAGAAAAAAAAAAAAAGGCATAAAAGTTAACTAAACATAATTACATAATTTATGTGATATGTACCTAAATGATAGAATTTTAAGAAATCAAAACATGAATTTCTCTTATTTCAGACTGAATCTACAGTATCCAGTAGCTGGAATCACTAAATAATTGTGAATCCATGTTGGAAGTGATTCTGAGGTTGTTTGAAAGCAAAGAGAAAAATAAAAATCAATTAAATAGAATGGTTTGGAAAGACTTTTCCTGGAGGAGAAATATACCTTTTGGGGTAGTCACGATCCCATGGGACAAGTTCTTGTTCTACTGCTTTGATAAATGACCTTTTCTGCTGCTTCAGAGTCAAAGGGAGAGCTGCTTTCCAGAGTGAATGGAGCTGGGTGAATCACATGTTCTATGGCAAGCTCCAGAGTGCCTAGCAAATGATGTCATCCAGACAGGATTAAACAAAGTTATGTCTCTGTAGCAGAGCTTTGTTTATGGAAAATGAGTTTGGCCGATTGGCTTAGCCTAAGCACATACTGTTCTTTTTCACCTAGGCACATACAGTTTTCTTCAATAAAGTAGTCCTGTCCCAGGCAGCAAACGTTCCTGGTTTTAGTTCATAGAGGTGGAGCTTGGGGGAAGGAGGCTGGCCTATATGATTTTCTGATTTCCCATAGCTTTGGCAAGTGCCTCAATATATACAGCAGTCTGTGCTGCTCTTTTTTTTTTCTTTCCTAATGAAATGATACACTTTTTGAGGTCCCTGTGTCTTTTTCAAATAAAGCCAAGAAACACATGAAGCATAGATCAGCTGCAGTTTGAAAATGGTGGTTTAAAATCACGTTGATATTTTAAAGCATAAACATTCCTATTCATATGCACCTAAAATGCATAAACACACCAGCTGTGAGGTTTTTCCTTTACATCAGGAAAAGGAAAAAGCTCCAGGAGATCAGGAAATTCAGAGCACAAGAATGGTTTATTTTTATACCCGTTTCCCTTGTCATTTCCTTTTCCCATTCCAGTCCCTCTGAGAAGAACCAATTAACTTGAGGCGTTTTCCACATTCATTAGTACCTCCATTAAAAAAAAAAAAAAAAAAGAACTGTTTCAGGTCTGGTATTTCATGCCAACTAAATTGTGATAATGTTGCCTGCCAGAGTGCAGCAAACTGGGGAAGTGCTGAAGATGTAAAATCTGTGAATAAATAAACTTAAATTTTGCATCTGCACCAGTATCAGAATGGAAGAGACACCATTACAAAACATCAGGTTGATAAACAAAATGTACTTGTGACCATAAGCAAAAAGGTGATTGTTGATGTTGTTGGAGCTTGTTGCGGGAAAAGAACCTGGTTTGCACTTTTCAATAGAAGCACAAACTGCTGTGACATCAGCAAAAATCTTTAACACATCAGCCATGTAAGGAGTTACCAAAATGTCACCTGGGCTACATGCCACAATCAGTGCCTCGTTTGAATGCCATCTGGGGAGTCCTGGACCCGGAAGGCATCTGCTACTGCCCCATGTTCCTATTCTCCCTCTCCCTTCTTCCCTTTCTCTTCCTGCCATTTAGAGATGCCACAATCACCCTGCTGTGAGCACAAGTAGCAGAGGCAGATGATGGTGAGAGGAGAGGATCATAGTACATGGAGGGGGTGAGAGTTGGTCCCTTCACATGTGTGGTCTTCTCACCTGATTTGGCTGGATGAGGATACTGCTTTTGTCCCAGAATGCTCCTTAGATGTTTGCTTTGGTTTGGGCCTGATGCTTTGCTCCTTTGCTTCTTGGCTGCAGTAGAAATACACTAGGTCAGTAACAGTGTAGGAGAGGGTTACTTTTGCTGTGTATATACAGTTTCCTGCTGTTTATCGCTGTATTTCTATGGATTATAGTAACATCCCATTTCTTCCATTATTATTATTAATTCTAGTGAAAAACAGTAACAGGTTATTTTCCACTTCTCATTTTTCATTTTTACTACTAAGGGGGCTGGAAGTGGCTTAATATGTCCAGCCAAAATTGTATATAACATTCAGAAATCTTCAGATGGCATAAGACCTAGGTAATGAGTTCTTACACCCATTCATCTTAATTTTTTGTGATGGAGATATGAAGTCCAGTGCAGCTTTTCATGTCTTTTGAAGATTTGTCAAATGATGTAGGGTGAACTTTAGACACCAAAAAATAGTGTACATTGGAGCAAATCCAACAGATTTTTGGTTTAGGATTAGAAAAGCCTTTGCATAAGCACTATGTCATATTTCCTCATGCTACTCTGTATTCTTTCATTCTCGCCATACTGACCAAGTTGTCGTAGAGCTATCAGCTCTTGACAGACTGGCAGCAGCCCTAATCTGACCCAAAGGGCTCTACATTCTCTTGCAGTGACAGTTGCCCAGCACAGATGCGGCTGGCACTGGTTTTGCTGAAGTTCCCCCAACTTGCCCTATAATTCCTAGCTGAATCTGTTTCTTTCCTGTTATTAGGGTTTTTAAGTTGCTAAGCTCAGCCAGTATTTCAGACTTAGTGTTTGTGGCTAAAGTCAAGTACAATCAATTGTGAGACCAACTAGGGTCTAGTTGCTACTTGGATAAAGTGACTGAATCTTCAGTAGCTCCATCTGAACTATTACAGTTGGAGAGAAAAAAAAAGAAGGAATATAAAAGCATTTGTGATGGAGCAGAACTGGCACCCCAGAAATAAAGTTCAGCAGCCTTTCATAATTCTTAAACTGGCCTCCCTAAACCTCTAGTAAGGTTAGAGAGGCTTTTTAGCCAGATGCCTTTAGTTCTCAAGCTCCTGTTTTTTCAGGACTCCACTCAGAAAATTCAGTGTGCTGTTATGTGAAAGATTAAAGTTTTCCTGACCAAATTATCCAGAAGGATTAAAACTGCCTTCAATAACTGCTTCCAAAAAATTGTTCCTCTGGGATTAAAAAAAAAAAAAGTACATCTTTAAGGGAAGGTCTTTGAGTACACCTGCAGAGGTTCAGAGATAGAAAAGAGAGTTTTAAAAGCAGGATTTAATATGAAAAATATAATAGCTGTTTGAGTTCTTAGTGTGCTTAATATGATATCACAAACAGCACTGAATACAGCCTCTACTTCTCAGTCATGTTTGCTGAAGTAATTTAGTATCTGTTATCATGTTACCTAAAAGGTTTAGTTACACAAAGGAGACAATTCTGAGCCAAATATCTCAAGCATCTTTCAAGGTTTGTTAGTACAACACCTTAGAGTCGAAACCATTTCAGTGTCAGAGTGCTGCAAAATCTCACGTTCAAGAATATTATGCATAGGACAGTTCACCTGGGAAATTGTGTTTAGCTTTTTAAAATAACATTTTTCCGATTTTAATCAACCTAATTCTTCAACCTCCTGTACTTAAAAATACAGGAAACATGAATTAGACAATGGATAAAAGATCTCATCATAACTAAAACAAAATTTCCTCCCATGAAGTCAGAGCTCTGAACCATGCAGGAATATCAAAGTACTGCATATATTTTCTGTGCACTAAACTAAATATTTTAAAATTCCACAGAGGTTTTTGAAAATAAATACCTTCCTTAGAGCACTGTTCCCCCTAAAAATATTTTTAAGAAACACAATTATGGTTTTGGTTTTTATATTTTTTTAAAAGAAGAAAAGAGGTTCTGATGAAGCAGAAGCCAGAAAACACAAAAAATGCTGGAGTGTTCTTGGAGAAAAGTTAAAAAACAAACAAACAAAAACCCACTATGTGGAGGGATGTACTGAGCTATTGAGGGCAAGACTGTAATAGCAGTGAAGGGAATCACATACACCACGTCAGGAAACCAGATGTAAAATTAAGTCTATATAGCTATATAGAATAAAATATATAACCTGAGCATACACATGCATTCAGTTGGCTTTACTTGTCCCTGCACACATCTATGGATTTTAATGTATTATTTAGGATTCGGAAGGTTTTTACATCTTCATGGTTCTGCTGCTTTCTTGGGAGTATAAACTCTCACCTCGACAGTACTGTGCATGAAAGACGTATGTTTGCAAAAAGAAATGTCAAACATCCTCAAGCCAAGTTTAGAGCTCTGCATTTCAGTGTTGTACAAGGATATTGTTGTACAATACTCACCCTGCCCTAGTCATTAGTCATATCTATGCCTGTGCTATAAGGAAGATGGAGTGTTAGAGCCGTAGCACCTTACATGAAGATGTCAAAACATTTGTGAATGTTTTCTAAATGTTCTGATGGTGTAGGTGCCTTTACAGTGAAAAACTCATCAATAAGTGTTACCTAAACCAATATTTGATTAGTGCAGGAATAGCTGCAGCTAAATTTTGTGAGCCTTTTGTCTCACAAATTATGATTTCGGGTTTGATCCAGCTCCTACTGAAGTCAACAAGTCTTTCCATTCACATTCAAGAGAAGACAGACCTACGAAGTCCGTAGTCTTCAGACAAAATTCCTTTGGCTTCAGCTGGAGAAAAAACAGCTCAAAAAGGCTGTAAATATTTTAGGATGGAGTTATATACTTGTGCTGATGCAGCAGACAGTTTCTTTTTATTTGGACATACAGAGCATTTAAGCCAACTTCTGGATTTTAATTGGTTAGAGCAATTTGAAAATTCACAGAATACTGCATTACAAGTGGCAGATGTATTCCTCACTCCTGCAGGTCAATGTGAAACAGTGGAGAAGTAAAACAGCTTGAGAGATCTTGCCATGTGCTGTGTTGATGGACATTCACTGACTGGCTGCATGTTTGTGGGGGTTAACATTGACTTTGTATTCGAACATTTGGCACATCCATGGGTGAGCAGAACTCTAATGTAGCCTTTCTTGGAGTTATTGCATGATTGGACTTGTATGGCATGAATGGTTGATTCAGAGAGGCTTCACCTTGCCCCTGTGCCTGAGAGGATCCTTTAGAGAGCCATTTTCTATGTCTGTTCAAGTTTCCTGCAGAGCTTAAATTTGTGGAGTGAGGCAACTGGTGGGAGAACCTCACAGATCTTCACACCCAGAAAACTGCTACAAGCTTCAAGTTCTCTAGCACAAGGACATGTTAGCAGCAGGCCAAAATCAAAGGTGTGAACAGATCTCTGAAACCTTCAAAGGGTCCATATGGGATTTGAGCAAATATACACTGAACTACCCACATCTGGAAATAAACTCACTCCATGGGGGAATAGAAGTATGTGCAGAGGGGGGATGGCAGGAAATTCAGTTTCCCCATTACAAGAGCTGGCATCTGTTGTGCATTGGCTGATGTTAATGAAGCAGACTATGTTTTCATCATTGGCCGGTAACTCTGGCCCTTCCAGTGTATCTGTGCATGCTAAGTCTGTGTGTGTAAAAAGGACATTTTTCTCTACCTTTTTTCACCTTCTCCTCCCTTAAGTGGACAAATCTGGCAGGTGGTGACTACCTTTACTCCTGCTTCTGTGTGAACTGTCTTGAGAACAATCACTGTATGTGAAAGATTTGCTCTGCAGATTTTTATAGCTCTACTAAAAATATTCTACATACACACTTAAAAAGATGTTTTATCAGCATAAAATAACGTGGAGCCCTTTTAGAGTAAATTACTGTAGGAAAAACATATCCTTCCTCTCCTCACACGACATCAACACATACCACTATTACGTATGTGTTCCTGTCTCGAGTCCAACCACGTGTACTCTACATATTGAAATGTCTGTACATTAGAGAGTTACTTACTTTGAGCAGCTTCAAAAACTACAAGCAAATTTTTAAGCACATTCTGTGCTTTGTCCTTATGGCCCAGTTCCAGTTATCCATCAAGTCTGTTTTAAAATAGGACGCATTTTTGGTACTGCAAAGTCAACAGCGCTGGAAAGTTGGCAGGTACTCTTGTTTAAACAACATTCCCAAGTAGTCTCCTGGCAGGTGTTTCCAGAGTACTTTGAGCACAATTCTTTGGTTGGGATATCTGCCAAAGTACATAGCAACAGGGGAAAAAATTGTTTTCCTTTTGCCACAGTTGGGACAGTGCAGTGCTTTAGATGCTGCACTGTGCATCCATTTCAGGAGCTTATTTTGGCACAGGGTCAGAGCCTATACAATGGTATACACAGCATCTTCCTGCCTGTTTTTAATGCAAGTGAGATCCAGAATACCAACTGGTAAGTTATCTTCCTGGCAATAGGCCAGCCTTCTGCCATGCTCCTCTCACCGATTTCAGCTGTATAGAAACCCTTCATCTCGGAACTACTTACCATAAACTGTCATGCTGCAAGGGTTTCTGCAAGTTTAGAGCAAATTTTCATTTCAAAGCTGGCCAAAAGGACAAAATGGGAACAGTGGGTGAGGCAGGAGAAGGATCAGAGAAGGCTTGTCTGTCTGGCACTGATTTCTGTTGCAGCTGAACCTAACTTTGCTTTATTGAAACCTGTCCTTTAGATTTGAAAAACACACAACTGGTTTTATAATCCTTCTGGCAGCCCGTCCACTTCTCAGTATGTGTTCCAGACCTAAAATTACCCTCTGTATTAACCATGCAGAAACAGTCTCTTAGGTATACATACTCTTGGATACATACAAATGCTCTCTGACCTGAAATAGAAACAGGTATGTGGTACAGTAAACAGTCATCAAAGGTTAAAGGAAACATTAACTGAAAGATATGCTGTTTTGAAATTTAGATTTTAATATTATGCTGAAATAGTTCATAATACTATGAAATAGATCATAATACTATGCTTACGCTGTTCAAAGACATGGTCACAGCATGTTTGGTTCTTACACAAGTACTTAGTAGTCTCATACCAGAGCTGCAGCTGCAGGTGACCTGCACTCATGCAGCCTTGGCACAGGTTATAAGGAGTGCCCTATGGTACAAAACTGGTTTCCAAAATAAGGGCTTTCCTCTCAAATCCAATTTTAGTTCTTGGTTATAAAGAAAAAGACCCAGGTCAAGCCAAAGCACTTGCATTTTCCTGAGTGTGTAGCCAGGCTAAAGCAAAAGTTTCAGATGTGACCTACTCCAGTGTGACCTACTTCAGAACCTTTCACCATTGAAGCAACTGTGTAAACATCCATACTGCCAGTTACTTCACTTTGACCTGTTACTGTGCATGTGACACACTCCATACTGCCTCATTACTCAATCCATTTCCTCACCCCTTTGCTCATCTGTCCCACCATCTATATAGTGACTGCCAACACCTTCAGCTCTCTCATTTGTAACTTCTGCAAGTTGGCATAGGTGCAGAAACATGTAGTACCCTGTAAGCTGCAAATGACAATATTGTATGGTAAATACTGCAGGAAGGCAAGCACTGTGAGTGGTAACTATTTTCTGTTCCATTTTGTAAAAAGTCTCAATTTCTCTAGTAAAATTTTTTGGCACAGTATTTTCAGATTGCTGGAGCAGGCTGCCATTGGATCCAGCTGGCCTAGCTACAAAATGTGTGGACTGGCAAGGACCACCCTTTGTCCTCTGTAACTGCCAAACTTCCTGTTTCACTGAGCCTGTCCTGTTTCCCACCCAGAATTCACCTTGGCCTGGGCTCTTCTCTAGGGGCTAGGCCTCTCTAGAGAGTTGTGACTCCACCTGTCTTCAAATCTAGCTTCAAAGCTTTCCTTCCCTGAATATTTATAGGGAACTATTTTCATTACTTTTCTTTGCCTTTTATGGGTAAGTAGAAAGGGGAGTTTGGTTTTATTATCGTATCATCTTATGTAAGTCAGAGATCCAAGGCATATGCACATGGACAGGCATGCTGGGGGACTAGGCACTGTGTGAACACAACACAAACACAAGACAGCCCAGCATCAGACACCTCCTTCTCCAAGTTTAAGGAGTGGATGAGCATGAGTGCACAACTAAATACTGCAGGGTGTCATGGCAGGTCTGAGCAGCCCTGCTCTTATTACACTATGCCATTATAAGCATTGAAGCAAATTTAAGTTTCAGCAAGCTTTAGAAGAAAAAAATTACTACCCAAAACAAAGCAGAAGTCAACACTTGAGGGGAGCCCAGCCCAGATAAGATACTTAAATACTATTATTCTAGGGAAGAGTATACAGTATATTCTTCCTAATAACTAATAAATTGTTCAATATTACTGTGTTTAATAACTGTTTTAAAGAATGGAACAAAAAAACATGAAACAAAGAAAATATGTAATGGATCCAGGGGAATCATATATTTAATTCCTAGTTTTGGTGTTTGACTTACAAAGCCAGTTCTCAGTGGCCCACATAAATATTTGAGTCTTACTGGAGCATTGTAGTCGCATTAACTAAGCATCCTTTTCTCTTGCTTTGTAGGCATTTAAGATTCTCGGAGGATGACATTCACCCTGATGCTGGCTCTGTCCCTAGGGAAGAAAGTAACCCAAGAAAATAAATAGAAATGCTTTAAGTCTGGATGAAGCAAAAATTTCTCTAGAAATGTTTGTAGTATTTGCCAGCCTACGTTGCTTGGATTCAAAATAGAGTGAAGTATACTAGTACTAGTACTGCTTGTAAAAAAAGCTATATTCTGAGTTGTTATGAGAATCCTAAGCATTTCCAGGTGTTGTACATGGTTTACTATAGTAAGGATGGAAATTTTCCCAGCCTCCTTTTCCTTTTTATTTTGAATTTTTCTACAGTGATGAAGGACACTACAGTGACAAGTCTAGAGAATAGTCATTTGTCTTGCCACAGATCATATATACTTCTGATGTTTTGGCTTTTCTACTCTGACCTATGATTGTATTTATTGTTTGACTTCATTTCTTATACCTGCCTACTCCAGGTAACAGAGACCATCACCATTTTCCATTAAAACAAACAAACAAACAAACCAACAAAAACTTACTCCAAGTTGCATAAACTGGCCATGGACATCAATATGAACACAATCATTTTCACTGATGATAATGCTTTCTTCTCATTACCAAAGCAGGCCAGATGAAGGCAGTGGCCTAAAGCCCTCAGAATTACTGTATTAATCCTATATGGATTCTTCAACCAGAAGGTAGACTTGCTGCATCTGACCAGTGGTCAGGCTGGTAGACATTCCTGTTCAAGGCAATAAGGAATTTTTGGTTTCCTAATAATTTGGACTAGTCCTATATTTTCAACCAACCTGCCTTCCGCTTCTGGGGTTTCCTGAGAACTATTATTTTTGAAGAAGCTTACTTTAGCTAGTAAGTGCTCCTGTTGGGAAGGATGCATTGTTGGTGTGGTTTTTCTTAAGGAAAATCTTCAAACATTCTTTAAATCTCTTTAAAGCTTTAAAATCTCACAGGTGTGCATCAGTCAGACAGGGCCTTGGAGAAGGATCTTTGGAAACTGTAACAGACATTTCGGAAGAAGGCATTTCAGAAGTTTTCCAAACCTTAGGGAACTCTGACTGCCATTCTTACAAATATTTTTTGAAAGAGGAATATTTTACTTCCCTCACAGTTCTGGATGTAACTTAACTTCAGTGCTAGCATAGCTTTCTGTAGAGTGGGCAAAGGTTTTGCAGCCAAAATGGAATTTCTTTGAGTATGGTTACTATGTGCTTCCTCCAGAGAACCTGACAAGGAAAACAGGAAAGAATGTGCTGAACAATCAGTGTGGAAACTAAGAATTACTTTTTCCTGCCAAGCATGCTAATTCCTGTCATTCTTATTGAACAGTCACATCTAAAATTTGTAGGTGTTTATCAGTAGGACTGCCAAGTTACAAAAAATCATTCAGTATTAAATTGAATGTTCAGACTGCAAAGAAATTACCATGTATCTTCCTCTGCTGACTGCAAGGTGCATAATAATAATTCAGTGGACATTTTCCTGTGGAAAATAGAAATCACTAAAAGCTTTAGAACAAAATGTTGTCTAAATGTAGCTTGAATGGTGACCAGGTTGCCAAGGTGGAGCCAGCTTCAGACCCCTGTTTATTTGGAACTGTTTAGGCACAGTTTCTAAATCAGCTTAGCAGCACACCTTCATGGAACAGATCCTCTGTCTAGTATCTCTCATCAGCATGTGCTGCCATGGCATTCAGCTCCCAGAGACCCAACTATTCAGTTCTGACACATCCCATTTACTCATCTCGCTAACTATGTCCAGAGCTCTATTCTTCAGATTTTGTGACCAATTAAGACAACATCAGCTTGCTGAATAGTCTGTTCCATTGTAAGGATCACAGACTTGGAAATCTCAGCCTACACAGGAGAGAAATATGGAATAACAAAATTTGAAACCAGGAAGGACAAGAAAGAAGTAATGCGTTAATACTGCCTATTGGAAGGCAACTCACTTTCTAGCAAGACATGAGGACAAGGCTAGGAAGGCAAAAGAAAATCTGGATTCTTTGGAAGAGTACTGTGGTAAAGACTCTCAGAAAAGAATCCTCAGTGAAGACACTAGGGAGTATGTAGAGAAGTGTTAATTTTCAGCTTCTAATTGGCTGAACAAAAACAGTGAATATATTTCCAATATATTCTTCTCCTTTACAGAGTTCTTTTTGTTTTGTTTTTTCCCCAGGAATATTGTAGCAAATAAATTCACGAATAGCTTTCTTAGAAACTATGAATTTTAAGCGCATCCTAGGACTCATTTGCAGAAAATAAATTTTTGACCTATGAAACCTGATTTTTAGACAAGATAATCTCAAGCAATCGTGTTTCAGCAGTTTAAATGATTCTAGCTAAGCTCAAAATGGTTGCCATGCAACCGAGTCATTGCAACAGACAATCACCATGCTTTTAAATGAATGTTGATCAGAGCCAAAACAGTTACCAGCTGTTGTTCTGTCACAAAATGGGAGAAATACTTTGTAGTCAATGTATCCAAACAGGACAAACTCACAGTCTTTGAATTTTAAGTAGTGAATATCCTTACCCAACTGTCAGCAAATGACATAATCACTGAATTTTGAAAAGCATTGGAAGAAAAACTGAAGGTGCTCCGAGGTTATTTTTTTCTCCACAGTTTTTATTTCATTGAAGTATGTGATTTGTTGCAAATTATTTAGCAGTTCCATTAATGAGTGAAGAAAAGGTAAGTCAACAGCTCCAAATTATGAAAATGGAAAACGGAAGTAGCATTGAATGTCTTAGGCTACAAGTGTAAGGAAGAGATTTGTGCACACAGATCAGGCTTCAGCTGATGCAGCAAACCATGTAAGGTGGAATTCATACCATATCACTTCAGTCATCTGAAAGACGTTTCATTTAGTAGCATCCTCAGTTCGTTCTATAGCCAGTGGTAAATAGGTACCTCCTGCAAAAACTCATCCGCTTCAGATGGGTTGAATATTCCTCTACACTATTACAGAGAAAGCCTCAGGAACCAGCTCAATAGCTCAGACACCTATCTTTCGGTAGATAGGTGGGACGAATTCTATTTAAAATAAGGCTTAGCTTCCAGTCAGAGCCAAAATTGTGGGTCAAAGTTTATCATGTGCAGTAAACACATTTACATTATGCAAACATTATGCAAGGGTCTCCAGCTGGTGAGGGCCAAACACATTCGTGACACGGTTGTCCAGTCCCTGGAGTGGTTCTTGCTCTGTGAAGCACAACACCGCTGGTGCTGGCAGCACTGGGAAAGAGCAGCTCAGAGAACAAAGGGCTTGTAGCTGAGCCATGCACACATGAGAAAAGGAAGCCATTTATCATCTCTAGGCCATAATGGAGAGCCACTTCCTATTAATTAGAGAAATGCAGAAATTGAAAAAAGAAAACAAGAAACTTATGTAATATGATCTCAGAGCTGGCCGATCTACTAATGTAAAACACAGGGTGGAAAAAAAAAAAGGCTGATAATGTGGAACAGTAGGGCATGACTGCTGATCTCATAGAAAAAACATGCGGAAAATACTATTCAAAACACTGGCAAAATGACTTCATGTAAAAGGCAGATTTCTTCTCTTCCAGTGGGCAGAATGTTCCAAAGGAACCTGCATGTGTCTGCCTGTGTGCTCTTTCCATTGGCAGCCACCCCAGATGGCTTGGATATTGCAGGGCCAAGTAGGCAGTGTTTGGTGCACATAATGAGTGTATCTTTGTCCTAGATTATGAACCTGTTAGATTGCATTTGAGATATTTTTTCCCACTTGAGCTAGGAGCATTTTCTGTGGTTTTGGAGGTCTGGAGAGCAAAAGAAAGTTCCTTATCAGATAGTCACTCACCTCTAGTTCTCTAGACCTGAATGGCAGCAGAAGCAGAATTAACAGCAGGATATGACCACTCTATGGTCTGGAGCAAATGACCCAGGAAAACTCACTACTACTTCAATTTAGTAACCACATACACTTTTAATTATCTTTGTAGTAGTTATGACTGAGATAGTATGTTGCAGTAACATAGGAGATGTCCAGTATTTTGCATGGAAGGTGTTATTCAAATTTTTTGGTAGCTAAAATAATTTCTCCATGTGCTTATGTATTCTAGCTCCCACTATTACTTACTCAAGCACTACACTCTCTTGCTATCATTGTCAGGAAAAGGAGTTTGACAGGAATTGATCAGAGGCTTGAGAAACAGAACTACTGGCCTCTGTTTCTCATGCTGTTTTTCCTGCCCTCACAAAATTTATAATAAGCCTGGGCATTGAATGAAATCCCACACACGCTAAGAAATGAGCAGCTAATAGAAAGAAACCCCAGATGTCCCTTTGGAGGTGAACATGATCGCTTAACAGGTATCTCTCCATCATTTGACTAGAGGTAGATGCGCCACATCAGCACTATCATGTGACCACAGTATCTGAAATCTCCTTCCTTCCTAGCAAACCTATGCTTCCTATATTTGTATTTTTGGAAACACCAGAAAAAGGGCAAAACTGAAGTTTTAACCCTTGCCCAATATAAAAAAAAAGCTGTGGGGTCCTTTTACTCTGAGTACTAGGTGTTTGTTTGAGCATTGGTGTATTTTTTTCTCTTTAGTTGCCAGCTTCTCTGACACATGGTGTTGTGACACACAGGCACCTCCTAATCCCTTGACAAGCTCAATGGCAAAATGAATTATTTTATTGCTCATAACTATGGCATGTACCATCTTGCCTTGGTAGTGTTATCATCTGACTTAAACTAGTACGCTTCATGTAAAAGCAATCAGGAGTGCCCAGGTTTAGGCAACAATATTTTTATTAGGTCAGGCACTGACCTAATGAGCTGACTCCGATGCAGCTTATATTGGCTTTTGGTTCTTTTTAAAGAGCTATGTAGATGCCATGGCAACTGACCCAGTCTAAGAGAGGCAGGCTGGGCATTACTGAGGCTTTGAGCTTTTTAGTGCAGTTCACTAGAGAAAAACCTGACCTTAATCTATGTGGCACTCAATCAGGCTTTTAAAGTATTTTATTTCATTAAGAAAATGTTTTTTTTTTAATAATTTCAGTCCTTAGGAAAAACAGCCTTGGCATTTGAAAAGGCTCTAAAGATTGTTAATATTTGAGTAGTCCCTATCACTTCAGCAAACCAGGCATAAGAATGGCATAAGAAAGATAGAATCATAGAATCATAGAAGAGTTAGGGTTGGAAAGGACCTCAAGATCATCTAGTTCCAACCCCCCTGCCATGGGCAGGGACATCTGACACTAAACCATATCACCCAAGGCTCTGTCCAACCTGGCCATGAACACTGCCAGGGATGGAGCATTCACAACTTCCCTGGGCAACCCATTCCAGTGCCTCACCACCCTCACAGGAAAGAATTTCCTCCTTATATCCAATCTAAACATCCCCTGTTTAAGTTTTAACCCGTTACCCCTTGTCCTGTCACTACAGTCCTTAATGAAGAGTCCCTCTCCAGCATCCCTATAGACCCCCTTCAGATACTGGAAGGCTGCTATGAGGTCTCCATGAAGCCTTCTCTTCTCCAGGCTGAACAGTCCCAACTTTCTCAGCCTATCTTCATACGGGAGGTGCTCCAGTCCCCTGATCATCCTCGTGGACCTCCTCTGGACTTGTTCCAACAGTTCCATGTCCTTTTTATGTTGAGGACACCGGAACTGCACACAGTACTCCAGGTGAGGTCTCACAAGAGCAGAGTAGAGGGGCAGGATCACCTCCTTTGACCTGCTGGTCACGCTCCTCTTGATGCAGCCCAGGATACGGTTGGCTTTGTGGGCTGCAAGCGCACACTGAAGCCGGCTCATGTTCATTTTTTCATCGACCAACACCCCCAAGTCTTTCTCCGCAGGGCTGCTCTGAATCTCTTCTCTGTTCAACCTGTAGCTGTGCCTGGGATTGTTCTGACCCAGGTGTAGGACCTTGCACTTGGCATGGTTAAACTTCATGAGGTTGGCATCAGCCCACCTCACAAGCGTGTCAAGGTCCCTCTGGATGGCATTCCTTCCCTCCACCGTATCAACTGAACCACACAGCTTGGTGTCATCGGCAAACTTGCTGAGGGCGCACTCAATCCCACTGTCCATGTCAGCGACGAAGATGTTGAACAAGACCGGTCCCAACACTGATCCCTGAGGGACACCACTCGTTACTGGTCTCCAGCTGGACATTGAGCCAATGACCACAACCCTTTGTGTACGGCCATCCAGTCAGTTCTTTATCCACCAAGTTGTCCATCCATCAAACTGATGTCTCTTCAATTTAGAGACAAGGATGTCATGTGGGACAGTGGAACAGTGTTGAATATGGAGTGTATCAGGAGTTTGTCTTTTTCTGTTATTCATATAGGAAACATACAGTGCATAATAGAGCTTCATTCTGTGTCCTTTCATTTACCAAGAATAGATCTAAGAGCTGCAGTAGTCCACAGCAGAGATCAGCAAGAAAGGCAGGAAACCCAAAGATTACACACAGGCATGTTTGCATGCTATGTGGTCTAGAGCTAGGAGCAATGTCATAAAAGAGAGATCTATAAAAGGTAGCACCTCCATGCTTCTGTTTAAATCCAAATTGAGCTGGAAACCATTGCCTCATGAAGAAATGAGACACCATCAGTAAAACCTTCCCTCTTAGAGGTGCAACATGTCCTGGATTCTGATGTACTTTTACTGGGCAGGTTTTAATATCTATTTCTGGGGAAAGAAAATTACATCCTAATGCAAATCTTTAAGATAGGTTGTTGCTTCATGACACAGAGCACTGAGCAAAATACCATATTGCCTAGATAAGGAGGGGTTTGTAATGTAAATTGTGCCCCACATTTTCTCCTAAGAAAACTATCTTCTCTCTATCATTTTTAAAACAGATGAAAATATGTCATGTACCTTAATATAGGGTTGAAATCTTAATCCCAGTTTTATGAGGTCCATTAAAATGATACGTATTGTGCAACATGGAAATTAATCCCAGGTGACCACTAGGCAAGCACGGTATCTCTAGTTACCAAGTACTAACCAAGTACGCATGTGGTCTGTATGTTTTCCAGTGTGTGCTGTGTATTCTGTGTGGCAGTGTATTCTGTGTTACAATGTAATGAGATAAAGGCAAGTGGATTGTGCAAAATTATCAGTTCAAGTGATAGTATTTCCTAACCGACACCACCAAGAAAGGATTGCAGCTACTCAGGCTCATTCTGGTGAATAGCTTTCAAAGAAAATGAACCACAAAAAAACCCAGCAGAAATCAAAATGTAGTTATAAGCAACTGGTAATCTTTCTGTCTTAATTACAGTACTGCAATTGTCCTTACTTCAGAGAGAGAAATCCTGTGAGAATTTTACCCACTGGGTTGTTCAGGGGTGTCGTGGTTTAAACCCAGTCAGGCAATTCGTTCACTCACTTCCCCCCACTTTTTTCCCTCCCCCTGCTCCCGGAGGGACGGAAAGGAGACTCAAAAAGAATGCAACTCCCACAGGCTGAGATAAGAACAGTTTAGTAACTAAGGTATAACACAAATCACTACTGCTACCACCAATGATAATAATGATAAGGGAAATAACAAGGGAAGAGAATACAACACCTCACCACCAGCCAACCGATAACTCACCCCCCAGGCCCAACCAAGCACCGACCGATACCTCCTCCAACCCTGCAGTCTCCCAGCCCTTCCGGCTAACTCCCAGTTACCTCCTGGGCATGACGTGCTGTGGTATGGAATACCTCTTTGGTCAGTTTGGGTCAGGTGTCCTGTCTCTGCTTCCTCCCGGCTTCCCCTCCTCCCTGGCAGAGCATGAGGCTCACAAAGTCCTTGGCCAAACCAAAACATTGCTATCAGCTCTGTTCCCAAGCCGAAAGTCAAAACACTGCACTGCACCAGATACCACGAAGGAGAAACATGACTGGTACTGCTGAACCCAGGACATTATCCATCCCTTATTCCATACCATTCACTTCATGCTCAGATCCCACATTTTCAATATACCATCACTCTTATCTAAGTGCATGGACCAGTCCCTATAAAGCTGCTGTGTCCATCTGGTCCATGATGTCAGGCTCCATCTCTTGTAACAGTCTTCCAGAGCAGGAGAGACTGTGTGCAGTGTTCACACTTGTGAATAATCTGGGCAATAGTGTCCATTGCTAAGTCCACCCCTCGATCATGAGTCCATCTCTATGTTGCATCTCTGCCCTGGTGGCCTGAAGTGCCATGGGCCCACCAGGCTCAAAATAATTCACTGTCCCCTTCAGCAGTTTCTGCAGCGTGTTGCTGGGGACTCTGTACAGCTGCCTTCCATCTCCGACGCTTCCAAAGCACTGGAGGGGCCCAGTGGACTAGATACTTGCCCATACTGTCCCACACACCCTGCCACTCATGACTGTCCAGCCTTGGGGAAAATCTCTTGGTCACCCTATATCATTGTCTAACCCCAGGCAAGACCCAAACCTGACTGCTTAACTTTTGAGATCAGACAAAATGGTTGTGGGTAGCACACAGTCTGTATGTGTGCCAACATGCTGATCCCCATCACGATCAGCAGGCAGGTCCCAAGGATACCCAAAGGCCATTCAAAACCTTCAGAACTCTCTGAGGATGCGGCTGTACTTGTCACTGGGGCTGGTGTAGCTGCTGTGCTTGCCGGCTCTCTCACCACCAGCTTCTCTTTTCCTGAGTTCAGATCTCTCTCCTCTGCCTTGCTGGGAAATGCTGCGTGGTCTCCTGCATCCTCCTGGGGCTCGGCGGGCGGCTTCCGGGGAATGCTCTCGGCCGTCGTGGGGCTGGGCTCGGTCGCGGGGCTGGGCTCCTCAGCGGGGCTCGGCTCCTCTGCCGGGCTCGGCTCCTCCGCCTCCTTCTCCCTCTGCTCAGCAGCCGCCTCCTTCCGCTCCTCGACCGCCCCGACCTCCTCCACCGGCAGCCGTCCCCTCGCGGCCTCCGGCCCCGCTCCCGCCGCCGCCTGGCCCCTGGGGCCGCTCTCCCACGCCGGTTCGGCTGCCGCCGCCTCCCGGGGCCGCTCCCCCTCGGCTCCCCGCGGCCTCACGAAGACGGAGGCGAGGACAAGGCCCAGGACGGTGAAGAGCAGCCGGACGGGAAGGTACAAGTCCACGGCCACGTCCGTCCCGCCCTGCTGCTGGAGCCCACCCGTATTACAAGTCATGGCCATAAAGCACAGTGAGACAAGAACCTTAGCCCAAGCCCCACACTTGATAAACACTAACACAGCAAATACCGGCTCTAAGTAATGTACTGCATTCTGAAGCTGTGAGATCAACAAGAACAACTCTGAGAGCCAATAAATCAGCATTGTGACGAGTGACTATTAATCCGGTCAGATCTGTTGTTATCTCAACCCCTCTTGCCCCATGTTGGGCGCCAAAAAGAACTGTCGTGGTTTAAACCCAGTCAGGCAATTCTTTCACTCACTTCCCCCCACTTCTTTCCCTCCCCCTGCTCCCGGAGGGACGGAAAGGAGACTCAAAAAGAATGCAACTCCCACGGGTTGAGATAAGAACAGTTTAGTAACTAAGGTATAACACAAATCACTGCTGCTACCACCAATAATAATGATAAGGGAAATAACAAGGGGAGAGAATACAACACCTCACCACCAGCCAACCGATAACTCAACCCCCAGGCCCAACCAAGCACCGACCGATACCTCCTCCAACCCTGCAGTCCCAGCCCTTCCAGGTAACTCCCAGTTACCTCCTGGGCATGACGTGCTGTGGTATGGAATACCTCTTTGGTCAGTTTGGGTCAGGTGTCCTGTCTCTGCTTCCTCCCGGCTTCCCCTCCTCCCTGGCAGAGCATGAGGCTCACAAAGTCCTTGGCCGAACCAAAACATCATTGTTATCAGCTCTGTTCCAAGCCGAAAGTCAAAACACTGCACTGCACCAGCTACCAAGGAGGAGAAAAATGATTGCTACTGCTGAACCCAGGACAAGGGGAAAATATGAAACTAAAAATATTGTCCATTTCCCTTCTGTGTGGTTTCTTTCTTTATACTAAAGGCTATCAGGTTCATGTCCTTTTAATTTCATTTTCTGAGAAGGTGTTAGCTGCGATACGGATGTGACAAAAAGAAATTAAGGGTTTCTGAAATCTTACAGAATATTTAGGAAAAGATTTAAGAGAGCATGCTATAGAAACCAGTGATTTGTCATTTTCAAGAAAATATGTTTAGACAGTACTTGAAACTAATTTGATGGAGTGGGGTGTATTACTTCATCTCTTTTTAACTTTGTGGATTGTACGTATTTCTCTTAATTAGATCCACCCTCTCCCTTTGCTCCTCACCCTTCATATCCCCTTTCCAGGACAAGTTTTTCTAATGCCTGGTTTTGCTCTTTGCTCTAGATTAACCATAATTAAAACAAAGTTCTCTTTTTTTTTCCTCTTCACCTCCACTGTTCTCTTCTGTTTCCTATAATAAGATGCTTAATCCTGTGGGTTTTCTAGAAGAGATTGTTGTGGGTATACCCTGTCTGTCTTCTCTAGGACTTGTCCTTCCACTTCAAATGTCTCTCTGCTCACCAGATCCCTCCCTTCCATTGCTTCATTTGAGTGTGAAGGTGGGATTCACTCACCTAAACATAGGTGTCCAGAGACATTTCAATGCCTTAGGTTATTCCTTAAGGCCTTCACTTGTCTGTCTTGAAATCTCTCATAGGGCCTCTGTCATACAGGCATGTCTTAGATACTCTAGGACATCTAAACTGCATTTGTTGACTGTGTTTAGGTAACTAATTTTTTTCCTTTCAGCCCCTCTTCCTCCTGAAAAACAACATTCTCTGTGGCAAATACACTGTCTGCAGGCACAAGGCAGCCTGTCAAATGGCTCCTCTCTGGCATATAGATTTCCTGGGAAGCTCCAGCCATTGTTCCCCTTGAAAAGTTTTTGCATAGTATCAATTTCCAATACCTGAGTGTTATAGAAAGATGAGTAAGTCACTGTGCCACATCAGGCTTTATCCCTTGACAAACCACATTTACCACCGGGATGTTGAAGAAAGACAGTTAAATTATTACCCATATTTGAATCATATCCTGGTTTACCTCACCATATTCTTTCATAGGAGGCTTGACAGAGGGAAATACAAGGTTTTATTCCACTTGTAGCACTAAATCCTTATTTCTCAGTTTGCGATTTTCACTTCCTAGTCTCTGATAACCCTGTTTCTCTTTTTCCACAAGTTTCAGTGAAAATACAGCCCAGTCAGGAGTATTGGTCACAAGTCTGAAAGACTGAACAAGAGCACCACCAGGTCAGATTCTGATACCTTTTTTTATTGACCCTAACTCCATAGACAGCCTCTAGAATAACTGTGAAGCTCAGCACTACTTCAAATAAATAGGGCTTTGAAAATGGTAGCAACAGACTATTCTGCATGCACTCATATCCTCAGAAACCCCAATGGATTCAGTGTAGTTTTTCCACAAATTTGGCTGCCTTTTTCTTTTCTTTTGGGGGTAAATGTTTGACTTTAAATGCCAGATTATGAAACAAATTACAGAAAGTGTCACGTGTTTCTAAGAAATTAATCCAAGGAATACAATACGCTTTGTCAGTCTGGACTCTGTTACCCTGGGGTTTTCTTATATGTGCAAGAATTACTGGAAGGAGTCTAAAGAACTGACCCTTGGGAGTCCTTTCTTTTGGGAAATGAAAGTCAGGCAGCACCATTTTTGTGAGAGGGCTGAATGGTGTTTCTTAAAGACATTCTTAAGTGAGGTAGAAAAACAATTGTCTGAAAATCAGTTATTTTGACAAATTTTGTATCTCCTCCTCAATATCTTTGTAAAGTCAGACTGAGGCAGTTGTTACCAGCAGTAGTTTTGCTTACTTTCCTCTCCAAAATATCCATTCATTTTAACCTAGTTTCTTGCCTTCAGACAGACAACATTTTAAGATATAAATTAGTGAACACTGCAGTACACTTAGCCAGGTATATAAGGCTGTTCTTGTACTTGTGTGTGCAACAGGAGTCCCTCTTGATCTCTCTAGCCAATAGCTTATGCCCTGAACACTGCCTATGAAGAGAAACAATATTTTTAGGTCATAGGCTGTGGCACAAGTTGGCAGAAAACAAGCACTTGGCTGTGGAGACAAGTAGTCAGGCTTCTTTCTAGTTGCTTCCTTCTAGTTTTCCTTGTTTTCTTTTTTTTTTTTTGTTTTTCCCTTTTTTTGTGTAATTGTGAAGTAGTAATCACTGTTTTGTCAAGCATTGTCAAGGACTATTATACACATTTTTGCCATAGAGTCTGGGAGCTTAGATCTTTTAACTTGTGCTAACACAGGGCAAGAATCATAGAATAGTTAGGGTTGGAAAGGACCTTAAGATTATCTAGTTCCAACCCCCCTGCCATGGGCAGGGACACCTCACACTAAACCATGTCACCCAAGGCTCTGTCCAAACTGGTCTTGAACACCACCAGGGATGGAGCATTCACAACTTCCTTGGGCAACCCATCCCAGTGCCTCACCACCCTAACAGTAAATGAGAAAGTACAATTTATTTCTTTTTTAACATAACTGGTTATGAAGCAAAAAAGTGCTTAAGGAAAGAAAGAAAAAAGAAAAAAAAAAAAAGGAAACATGAGGAAAGATTTTTGGTGTCTTCCCATGGTAACATGGAGAGCTGAAGTGAGAGTGAGTTTGCCTCTGTCCCGCACCATGCTCAGCAGCTACTTGCTATCATCACAGAGCACCTCTCCACTTTCCAGGTTGCCAGCAGTCATTCAGATGTATTTGAGGAATGACTGAACTGTGTCTCTGCAGGGTTTGACAATTGAGACATCCTTCCAAAGAACCCTGAACCATCAGGGGAAGCATTTATAAAGCAACCTGAATCATTTCTTTGTATTGCTTTCCCAGGCTTTTCCAGCCGCACAGCTCTCTTAGACCACTTTTCCTTCTCCTCCATCTTCGTTTTCTCAGGTGCTTCAAAAAAAAATCTTTCTGATTGCAGGGTTTATATCCCTGCCCATAGTACAAGACCAAAAATCAGTTTCCATTGAAGGAGGAAGGCTCCCCCTTAACTGCCTTTTAACCCTTTCCTTGAATAAGGAGGAAGGCTTCCCCTAAACTGCCTTTTAACACTTTCCTTAAATAAGGCTTTAACGCATAAAGGAGACATGAAAAACCAGTTTCAAAACTCTTGAAAGGATAAAGAATGCAACTTTGCTGGGAAAAGCATCCTAAATACTTCAGTTCCAAATACAATGATTAAGAATCAATAGTGGGGTTTTTATATATTCCTACACCAGAGTTAAGCAACACCATTCAGCAGGAACTTTGATGTCAGGGATTGTTGAGTCAAAATATTTTCAATGACAGGTCACAAAATGGTTTTGCAGCATTTCCACACAGCTGAAGAAATATCATACAAGCAAAAGGGCAGCAGCTGGGAGATTTCAGTCTTACCAGGAAAGGAATTCTGGAAATGTAACAGCTATTTAAAAGTCCCCATCATCTGTCCAGTCCCCTGTCTCTCTCCATTTCTTGCCTATATATGTCTTTAAAACCAAGTAAAAGAAACTATTGATACGGTGTAGTTCTGGTTTCCAATTTATACTATCTAATATTTGCAAAAAAGCTGTCCATAAATAAAAGCAAAGCTCTTTGTCTTAGGAGTTGGATATCTCAGCTTTAGGAATTAAATTGTTCTTTAAGAACCCATGAAGTGTGGATACCTGTTTGGATCCAGTAATTCCAGTCTGTGAAACAAAGACAGAAAGGAAACATCCAAAACTGGAAGCACATGGCAGCCATTGACTACCTTTCAGCCCACCAAACAACTGAACACACATCTTGACTTTTCCAGCATACTTCTAAGTCTCACAGAGAATACTGCTTACATGCACTGTGGAATGAGCAGTTTCTTGAGCAGCAAACACTGACTGTCCTGGGACTGCAAGTTTGAAGAATATGAATTAACTGCAGGAATAGAAAATTAAGTAGTAGGCAAGTGCACTCAGTGTAGTAATTTTAGGGGCAAATTTTTCAGGGACTTGTTCCCTGAAATAATCTGAGTCTGCAATAACCTAAGTTTGTGTGGATTTTCTTGAACCATTCCAACCTTGACCATTTTTCCTCACACAAAAGGGACACTATTTTCAGTCTGTAAATCTTCAGCTTAAGCAAAATAAGTGTTTATTTAGTGCTCTTGAACACTCATATGCATTTCACATGCATCCTCTCAGCAATAGTATCATTCAAAGAAATACCGGCCAACATATATTTAGTTGTCCCTAAACCCTGATCTTGCTTCTTTGATTCAACATGAAGCAGCTTTGCACTATGGGTGCTCAACTCACAATCTTCTGTAGGTACATTCTCTGCAGCCAACTCTAACAATAAACTCCTCTTGACCTCAGTGGCAGGTGTGTTAGGCAGAAACAAAGAACAGCAACCAAGCACTCAGAAAGCAGGAACACTGAGCAGACAGCAGTCTCAGATTTACAATCAGATTTCATCAATATCATATAAATAGCTAAATGCATCTAGTGGTGATTTTGTCATACCTAAGTATGGGGCCGCAGCAATGAAGGATGTGTCCTGGAAGGACTTAGCAGCCCTGTGCAAGGACACATTCTTGGAGCTCAGTTCTTTTGGGATGTTTCAGTCACCAACTGTCTAAGATTTCTATTAATTTCATGGGTGCCAAAGTGGGTTTTGTTTTATTCAGTTTGGAAAACTTCTTTCTGGTTCCTGCATGGGTGCTGAGGCCTTTGAAAATCTGGTCATTTAGATGAGATGCTCAACCCTTCTAAAAGGCAAGCTTGTCCTGCAGTGTTTTGCATGCATATTCATACAGGACAGAAGCATGGGGAAAAGCTTCTTTTAGCTAGCACAAGGGTTAGAAACCTATCAACAACACAGGGTAGGCATACTATACTTCTATAGTAAAGCAGAGGCTATCTTCTGATGTATTTTGTGTCATGAGACGTTATGCAGAAGGTCTCCACAAGGAGGCTCTGCCAATTAATGAGCCCAGTTCTGCTTCAGTTTTGTCTTGTAGGTGAGCTCCTACTAGGATACAGAGGCTGGCACCTTTTTCTTAAGTGTTCATAGTACATGGCATGGCTATAGATTTTGCAAGTATGCTAGTGAAATACCTAGAAGGGAATTCTGCCTTAATGTAAGTTACCTCACAGTTACTGTGAAGTCTGTCCACCCAAGCTTACCTTGTTTGTCTTCCTGTACACCCACTACCAAGCAAAGCAACAACCATCACTTATACCATGTCAAAAGGCCTAATACAAACTATCTTGATGAAGAACTCAGCTCAGGCTGAATCCAGGCAAGATCAAAGTGTGTCTGGCTGAAAGGGGAAACACTTTGAAGAGGTGGCCAAAATATTGTCACCACCTTTAGTCAAAGATATACAGACCTTATTCATTAAAGTTATACTGACTCCTCACTAGACTCGGATGACCAAATTTGCAGCAATTCCCAGAAATTCTTTCTCTCACCATCAGTGCACTAGGAAACTCTGTCATTTCCTTATAGATGGGCCTCTCACCCCAGTGATTCATACAGTTGTCACCTCCAGACTGAACTCCTGTAACAAAAGTGGAATCCAAAACCTGTGAATGGACACAGAAGGTGACTGCTGACTTTTTCCATAGTATAAAGTGCTTTTAGCAACATATGTCTGAACTCAAGTCCCTCAGCAGGCTTCCACTTTCACTACCTGCTTACAGGTTTGGCCATAATCTTCAAAGCAACTGAAGAAAGCAACTGAAGAAATGCCAGGGACAGCTGCATACCCCTGATGTGCTTTAGATCATGACATTCAGAAAAAAATGTGAGAACTACCCACAATATGAATCTGTTTCTGCTTTGCTATGTCTGCACCTCTTGCCATGGTAAACCTGCTGTGGAATGCTCTGCTGGATTCGGATCCTCTTCATGAAATATTACAGTTTTTCCTATATGATTGGGTAAGTGGAGAGGTGGAGCTTATTACCAGAGATGACATAATTCAACAGCTGGTTTTATTCCATAGCCCTTTCTTCCTTTCTTCCAGCTTCCTCCCACAAAAAAAAAAAAAACAACAAATAACCCAAAACTTAATGAATGTTGATCCTACAGAGCATAAGCAAAGAATCCCATCAAGGCAACCAAGGACTTTGCTATTGATTTTGATATCCTGTAGAAGGTACTTTGTTCTGTTTAGGATTTGAGTCTTGGTAGCTATTTTTTCCACCTTCAGGCTCTTGGTCACTTTTATTTCAAGGAAGGCTATAAAGGTTTTCAAGTACTCTGAGATTTAAAACAATTTGAATTCTAAAGTTCCATGAGTGAGACCTCCTGAGGGCAAAAGTCAGTTCATGTGGTTTATTCACTTGCTATCTGTGGAACACAGTTTGTTTGAAAATGCTTAAATACTGAGATGTTCTCTGTTGCTTCAAACTTGATTTGAGGTTAAGATATTGTATTTCTGATGTAATAACAAAAATGTTGGAATTAGTTAAGTAAAGGTAACTGTTTCATTTAGTATGAAAACGCAGGAGAGGGGAAGAAAGTAGTATTTAGAGCTTGCTTCTAAAACAGTGAAATAGTTTAATATTTAAGATTATTTTGACAAGTGGCTAAATCCAAGGGTGTACAGGACAAACCACTGTATAGAGGGTATTTTTCATATGATAATAAAGAATGTGAATGAAAGTAAACTAAACTAAAAGGAATACTTCATAAAAAATGCACACATTTCTTTGGAAAAGAAGGGCAGTAAGGGTTGACGCAGAAGGCTTAGATGGAAATGAGGATGAGCAGACTTACTGCACTGAGGTCAAGACTTCAAAAAGCATGCAAGAGTATGTAAATTGCATAGCAAAAAAGCCTTTGGTCTTTAAAGTAGAAATCATCCCTGAGTCAGTATTCCCACCACAAGCAAAATTCATGGGCAAACAGGCTTGCCTCCATCCTTTTACATTTTAGAATACCTTGTAGATTTATAAGGCTCATGACCAAAAGTTTTACCTAACTGTATGGACGAGACTCAGAATTTGGAGACATGCTTGAGCCCAAGTTGTGAAGCACCAGCTGGGAAACAGGGAGCTGCTTTGAATTAAACCGAGCAATAAATCTGTCTGGAATTCACATGACACAAAGCCAGCTGTAAATTTGTGGCTAACACAGATTTATATGGAGAAGAAGATTAAAAGCTCATTCACACCAATCAGGGGTTGTTACCTTGGTTGTTTGTATAGCAATAGAGTAGTTATGTATCTGTAAAGCAATCCCCTAGTTTCTCTTTCCATCAGCGGTCTGGCTGCATTCATATCTGGCTAAGTGATATACACTGGGAAAAAAAAGACTTGTTATACTTTGGGACAACCTCACAGTCTAAACTGAATATCTGATGAATGTAGTTAGTTCGCAAAGTAGAAAAAGTAAAAGCTGGCAGAAGATATGTATGTATGTATGTATGTATGTATGTATGTATGACTGTCAATGTTTTGGTTCTGTGTATTCAGCTGAACTCCGCGAGATGAGCACATCAAACTGGTGATTGATGAGAAAGCTCTGAAGAGAGCAAGGAAGTGCCACTGTTCTTCATTCTCTGCAGAGGGGAATATACAACAGTTACAATGCTTTGCAGGAGCTTCAAATCTGACCATTGGCCATACTTTTCGTTTACATATGATCACTTTTATTGGATGTGGAAAACATCAACAAGAAAAATAACTTACGAAAATGAGCTAATGTGGCAAGTTGTTTACAGTTATCTGTCATTCTTCCTATCTCCAGCTGTTCTAATTAATCTTTTGAACCTTGCCACAAAAGCTGCTGTGTTCCTTATAGCAGGATAGTAATAACAGTCACCACAGTTACTGCCAGTACTTCTAAAACCCCCAAAAGTTAATGAAAAAAGAAATTGTATGTTTTCTAACAAGAAAGTTGAGTTAGTTTGAAAAATACGTTTGTGTTTTTTTTTTTAATTCAAATCTGAAGAAGATACTTCAGGGCAGTCTGAAATTAAACTTTAGTGGTTTTCTAATTATTCCTCCATTCAGTCATTTTAGGGGCAAAATGGAGTGTGCAGGGCAAAGAGGACTGGCAGCAAAACCAGAAAGATCAACACTTGAGAAAATTCTAAATATTTTTTCAAGATTTCAGTGGAAGATATTTCCCTTTCAAAGCATCCAAAATATGTATTTCTTTAAATTTCCTAAATGGCCTTTACCAAATCCCAGTCCTTTCTAATATTATGGACAAGTGGAACTCCTGGGGAATATAGGGCTAAAATAGTTGATCCAAGACATCCTCTTGAGGAAATCATAAAGACTGCTTCTTCTGCAACTTCCTCAGATCAGGGATATCTGCTATATTTGCTGCTTCCCTGTTTTCCTTCCTTTGTGGAACAGCAACACAGAGGAGTCATTTCTTAGGGGTGTCACATGGATCCAGTGGCTATAGCTCACAATAGGAAAACAACATTCCTGATCATCTGAGCAATAGGAATTGCTTACGCTGCCAGTGTGAGAGTTCTTGCTACCCAGTAAGACTTCAGTAATTTAGGATCACTGACATCAGAAATCATAAAATCACCTGGAGTAAATAACAGTAAAGTAGTTACAGGCCCTGGGGAAAGGTTTAGTATTTTGCTTTAGTATTAAACGCAGCACCTTGCTAGTTGTGCTGAAGGAGCACTAATGCCTTCAACCTTTCCAGAAAGATTCACACTAAGCCCTGATTGTTCAACATTGATTAATATTAGCAAAGGTAAATGAATTCACAGATCTCTCTCTGAAGACACTGATTTAATCTATTTGGTTCTGATTACAATTTACAATTCAAGAACCTCTCATAAAGGCATGGTTTGTTCAAGGAAGAAGGATGAACACCTTTCAATTTGACTACCCATATTTTATTTTTTGCCACAACTCAGAGGAGACCCAGTTACCTGTGGAATTCACTGTGCTAACAAATTGCAAAAGTGCTCAAACTTGAACACGAACCTCATTACAAATATCAGTCAGTTTTAAACAGTGCATTTGTGCAGTGCTCCATCTGAACAAGTCATACGTGTACAGCACTCTCCTCCAAAGGAAGGCCTTGCTGCAAAAACTCTTGCTAACTCTGCTAATCTGCTTGTGTTAACTGGTAGTCCTTGAAGAACTGCTTATTGTCACTGGTGAGCCATTTCTTTCTAGTTGTCACCAGTAAAAATTGCTTTCCTGGCTTTAATCTTTCCATGAAACCACTGTAGGTAAGTCTGCTACCTCAGCAATCAAACAGAATATTGTACAGTGCCAAGACATTATGCTACAAATGAAGTCTCAGCCCATAACTCTCCAAGAACATCTTTCCACCCAGTTAAAAAGGGGTGGCACTTTTTCTTGTTTCCCTTGGCAGTCTCTCCAACAATTCTCTACCTAATTAAAAAAATTCCATTACAGATTATTCTGTCTGAATTTACTTTACTGAAAGAAATTCTACTTTCCAAGAATTTCAATACACATTTGGAAGGTACTGTATAGAAAAGAAAATACATGTAATGAAAAGGCAGGACAAAGTAGTTTGTGAAAATAAAATGAGCTAAGTATCAGCTTGTTCCTAAATATCCAGCAGCTCACAGAAGTTTAAAATTTGCTGGTTTGTTTGGGTTTGTGTTTTTTTTTTTCTTTTAATTTGAAGAATGGGAAAGGTTTTTTCCATTAACGGGTAGCATACTGAAGTATTGCATCAGCTTGAATAGTCTTTTTGTGGTAAAAGATTTAGATACACTAATTAGAAAAGGCAATATACAACTGAAAGACAAGCTTCACTGCCTGGAAGAGGGTCACCTCTCCACCTGCCCTGTGGTACTGGTGGTTGTTCTGCAGAGGTTATCCGTTTCTGATGGCTCTGGAAGGGGCACACAGGGGTGTGCTCCTGTTTCTCTTGAGGAAATAACTCAACCTTCTTAGTTCTTGCATGATTAAATTCTTCCCTTATTTAAGGACTACTTCATGTAGACAGTAAATATACTAGTCCCTTGAACGGCAAAGAGAGTCCTCATCACTTCAATAAATATGTACTTCACTTGTGCAGGCACTGTAATAAGCCTGAAGCATTTCACTATGGCTGGGGAATTTCTGCTTGTAAAAAAGCTGGTATGTGGAAAGAGTTAAAAACATTGCCTTGCTAACAAAGGACTTCACTTTATCCGGGTAATTCTCTGACCACTTCCCAGTTGCTGGAAAGTGTCCCTAGTTACATGAACTTCACAACACTGGTACTGTAAGGCTGACCCCTTCACAAATGCTCCCTACCCCTTTCATAAATGCGGAAGTATTCTAAGTGTCTTATTTTCCAACATGAACACTTAATAACTTGTTTCTTGCAAAATCTTTTTTTGGTGTGTTGAAATCTTAAGTGTCTTGCTTGTACTCTCATGGTAGGAGCAGTAACAGAACTGAGGCATGACCACAAGTAACCACATGAATTTATTCTTCTTTCCTTCTTTACACAGCCTAACCTGCATGCATAGTAGCTTGATGTGACAGGTGCTGCTGGAACTGCAGACTTTCCCAGAGCTCTGTTCTGATCTCTAAAGTCTGATAGAGTCCTTTTGCTCTTGCTGCTTTTCTAGGCACTTAAAAACCAGCTGTCATTACTACGCCTCTAAAATAAAACTCAGATATATGATTTCCTTCGTCCAACAAGATGAAGTTTCATACAGACTGAACAGAAACCGCTGGTGTGTTTCAGGGGCTGTCAACAGCCCGGAAGCACTGTGCAGCATTGTGGAGGAGTGCTAGGTTAGTAATCAGAGGTCACTGAGACTACTGAACAATGACCACAGTCAACCACTGCCATTGATAGTGTTTCTTTCTACACGGATGGAGAAACGACTGCTTATATGAATAATCTTTATCACTCTTTTACCAGTACATTGCTTACCATGTATCTGAACCTGAGCATGTTTAAATTGAGCTCATTTCATCTGAAGTCAGCTGCTGGTTTTGTGCTGCTCAGTGAGCACAACCCATTCAATTTTAATTCTGTTACAAACAAATACAGATAACTAATAACATGCTTTAAAAAGACTTTTTTTTCCTAGAGCAAGATGTCTTCCAAAGCCCTTTCCAACGCAGAGGTAGGAGCAACAACTGTTCTAAAAACTGCTGCGTGAGCCTCAGGAGTGCTGTGCTCTCTGTACATTGCTGTCCACTCCTTCGGGCAACCGGTATTCTGAGCCATCAGCTCTCACCTGCTTGGGTCCGACCTTGGGATTACGTGATAGCGGAAACATAGAAATCATTGCCATAGAATAACTTGGTAGTCAATTCTCATCTGTTATCCCATCTCAGCGCTAAATCTATTACAGGAAACAGCCCGCCACCCCAGAAGAAACTACTAGAATGTATGCAATCAAACCAAACAAGGACTTTTTTTGAACATGTTTCTTGAGTTAATACTAAATGGAGAAGGCCCTGTGTCTAATGAAATAAAATGTAATCACAAATGGAGATTTCTACAGATCTAAGGTGTCTGATGGGCAACAAAACATTAGGTGTGTAGGAAAATTCTGGAAAATTCCAGTTGGCATTGATCTTACTTATGATCTAAATGACTTTTTTAAATCAGTGTCAAGAAAGCAAAACTGTACTGACTTCAATGGGACAAAGGTCTGTCTTTAACTTTTCTATATATATGTTTTTCAAAAATATCTAGAAAAGGAGCTAAACCAGAACTACAGCTCCAGGCCCTAAAGCTTTGATGGAGTTTTGGTTGGAAGACAAGCTTTGCATTTGGGCTTTCATCTGAATGGAGCAAACCCAAACCTAGTATGAGATCTCCTGTGATTGCTGAAGAAAATTGTGTTTGGATCCAGATTCAGACTTCACAACTTGGGGCCCATCTCCTAAAGTGGTGTAGATGAGGGCCAGAAACGGCTGCCTGCTGTAAAAGGAGGCAGAAAGCCCCCCACCAGCTGCATACACTGAGCAGCCTAGCTGCAGTAGTACCAACACAGCAGGGGTAAGCTCACAAGGAAGTCTCTGTGGTAAGCTGGTTTGCAGAAGCTAAAAGTGGTGTGCAACCTTTCTAGCACAATAGCAGAAGGTTATTCTGTGGCTGCTGCAAAACAACCTCTAATTCCTTTCTAGGGCTGCAAATGCAGCCTTTGCAAACATGCGTTAGGCTTTGAAACCAAAGTTCACACTGGTTCCGCTTATCGCATGTTAGCTCACGTTTTATCAGCACCTGCCAGCTCTCAGTTGTCACCACTTCTTTCACACCTGGAAGCTCACATTGCTGGTCTATGACTAGCATTGAGTTGCAAACAGTGTGATGTTAGCATGCCCCAGATGTATCAAATTTGATACTGCCGATGTCAACTTAGGAGTCAACCTGAACACTGCAAAAAGAATTTGCACCTGAAAGGCCATGTAGAAGAAAACATACTAGAGTTATGAAGTACTCTAAATATCATCTAAACATGAAGTAAATGTAATCTAAATATGACTACATATGTATGGTGCTTTCCACCTGGGGAGTAAAGTCTGCCTTATATGCCCAAATAGATCATCCACACTGTGGGTTAGTAGTTATCACTTCTATGTAACACATGAGAAAACATGTCCACAGAAGTATGAGTTATCCCCCACCTTGTCACTTCAGGTACCACACTCTAAGGTCAACAACAGAAATAATAGATATACATCCTTGCCTAAAAATCTACTCAGTGCTGTAAGCACTAACACTTTGGGGGTTTTATTTTTAATGTTGTAATGATCACTCCTAAGAAAAGAAATTTGCCTGTGCTTCCCAGGCATCTCTTCCTCCACCATGCATTCCAGCTGAGGATCTTCAAGCACTTCACAGGGAGTAATATGTCTCTTAGTCTGTAAGAATCATTGGGTTTCCTCTTAGGATTCTTAGAAAGCTTGTATGACTCCCTGAAGAGAAGAGCAAGCTGTTGGCATGAATGGTGCAACTCTGCAGCTTTAGTGGTTTATTCTGATGCAAAAAACCATAGTTTTTTTGGGTGAAAATCAACAGGGAGGGAAAAGCGGGGGAAGACTTAGGGCCCTCTAGTGGGGCCTCCAGCTGTTTTCTCCAGTGGAAGATTTTGAGATGAGTTATACTTACAGTTACATGACTTGCAGTTCATTGAGGTGAAGGTCTACACGTCTATGTAGGATAGGCAAAATGGTACCTTGCTCTCTTCATCACCTCCATAAGCTGTCTGCTTTCTGGTTGCCAGTGAGGCCCCTTCAAAGACATGGCTTCTTTGCTATGAGGTGGGTGAGCAGTAAGCAGAAAACAGGAAGGCAGCAGACCTTGGCTCTGTGCTCCAGCTATATCATACAATACAAGCACAGCTGGCACCATTTGTCATGGCATATGGAAGGAATTTTGACTTTCAGGGGATGTTGTGCGTGACTGAAGACTAGATGATTGGGCTGACAGCCGTGTCTGGCTTGGTATGGCGAAGGAAAGGAAAAACACTTGAGCTGTCTGTATAAATCTGTTCTTTGCCGATTCTTATTGTTCTCACTGACACCCAAGAGGACAAACATCAGAACTCATCAATAAGCAGCAGCTAGATATCCAAATTTTTAGAGTCCAAGACAGCATTTACTCCACATTTTCTGTGTAGAAACTCAGTGATGAAAAGCCTCATCAATGATTATATGACTGTGGCACCAGCAAACTTTAACTGAAGTATTAAAAGCAATTTAGTTCTAACAATCATATTTGCCTTTTAAATTCTCTTGCCCAGCTAAGTATGGAAAGAAATTAAACAATGACCTAATAGGTGTTTCAGATTACAGATCAATGTTTTTATTGAATCCTTATTGTTTTTAAGAAAGTTTACAAGAAATACCATGTAAAAGAGCCATGGAGGGTGACCCATTCAGGATGGGCAGGGACACATCAAGGGGCACAGCAACCCAAACCAAGTATGTCAAACCCTGCCAGCTGGTGCTGCTGCCCAGCAAGCCAGGCTGAGCAGGCAGGGGCAGCAGCAGGAAATCAGGGAGGCTAGAAAGAGCATCAGTGAGACAGAGATCTCAGGAACTGGAAAAAGCAGGTGAAAGAATGCACTGATGGCAATGGGAAAGGCAGGACAGAAAAGAGAAGCTCTGAGACTGAAACATCCTGCTACAGCTCTGGGTTATTGTAAAAATCTGGTGGTGTTTCAGCTTCAAGTTTAGTTACATAGAAGGTAGGTCTTCGCTGCAATCAGCATAGGCACTGGTAACCTGGATCTGACTTTGTATGTTAGTCTAATCTACCTTTGTCTCCTCTGGGTCTCCTAGGAGACTATCAAGCAAGTCTGGGAGTAGTTCTCAGTGCAGTGTTCATCTGAGCTAACGATCCAGTCCCTGGGAAGGACTGAAGAGCTCACAGCCAGGGCAAATTGTGGGACAGCACTGGAAGATGTTTGGCGCTGTCATGAGTCAAATGCCCAGTTTTGCAGTGAAAATAGGATCTCTACTCCCCAGTATGATTCATGAGCAGATTAGAGAGGGGTGGAAACAGTTTCTGTACAGGAAGCCAAGCTCACTCTGCAATGCCACCCCCAGCTCAGCTACACTAGTAGAAAAATCAGACCTCAGTGCCATGGCTTTTTTCAGGGCTTTACATATCAGCTTATCAGCACATCTGACTGTAACTAGAATTGTTGAGTGCAGTAATGGAATGAGGACCAGCCTGGGCTAGGACTCTTCACTGTGGTTAACAGGGCAAATAAAAGAGCTGTAAAGTATATTATGCCACTCCCATTTCACAAAGACCTTTATTCTGGGCTTTGACTAAAAGACACTATATGACAGAATTTTTACCACTGATAAATTAACTGAGGGTTGTTGTTGCTAGTTGTGAAAGTAACAGTCAGAAATTTCTCTTCTGAAAGAAATGTTAATGTGCACCCAGGAACACATGAGCACTTTTTTGGAGAAATAGCTTGTTAAGTCTAACAGTACCACAGTTTGAAACAGCAGTAATTGCAAAGATGTTAAAGAAAATGACTGACATTTAATAGCAGCGTGTAGTTGACACCCTGAGGACAAGTTAATGGAGATAGATTAAAATGCTCAGAATAAACTGAAAGAAAAGAAGGAAAGATATATTAGAGTATGGGAGAAATAAGGAAGAGGAATCCAAGGAAAGAAGGCAAATAACCCGCAACAAAATGAAGAAAAGAAAGACATGCCAATTCAGAACAGCATGCCCTTTAAAGGAAAAACACTGAAAATAATACAAGAGTAATGTCATGCAGACAGCTGTAAATTACTTTTCATTTGTGATGGAGATTATTGAAGTTGATTTTTCAATCTTTTCTTATTTTTGAATCACAGTAGAAAAACATCAGGAAAGGACAGAGATGAAAACCAGGCCAATATTTACGGCAAGCAAATACATGCGTCAAATAGTAAGTATTATAAAGGCTTTTCAGAAAATTCAGTCTCACTTCAACAGGATCTCCTCACTCACTAATGAGCATCACTACCTTTCTCTGTGCAGCATCCCACCCCATTGCCTGGCTGTCTTGTTTACTTAACCATAAAGCCTAAAAACTCTTCAATTTCTAAGCAATTTTTATATTAGATGGGCAGTGGGCTCTCAAGACAGGAGGGTTCCAACTGCTGTATGATTCAAAGATCAAACTGTGGTAGCACTGAACAAGATGTGTCCTTATCTCTACTTCAAATCACACAAATATACAACTATTCACTCACATTCTCATCCCTTATCAGTCTCAATTGCACATCAATTTGTAATAGGCAGGGGAATTGCCAAATCATTTTCTCCAGCCATAGGTCACCAGAGACATGAAAAACATTCTTACAGACTGGGCAAAGTTGAGCAAGAAATGTTATGCACCTTTGTAGAGAGAAGACTGACTTTAAACCAGCAACGCTTATTTGTTTCATTATTGCAGTCAGTGTCTGGACATAGAACTTGGGGAATTGACACTCCAGAAGTGTGAGATTGACAGAAAATGAATGGTGTTGTTTCTCCATAGACAGTGGATTCAATCATGCACCTTTTATTAACTGCAAAGCACCTAATTCTCAGTTATGTTAAGGACTATTTATAACACTTTAATATTGTAAAAGGATAATAAAATGGGTGTAAATTGCACTAAAGCTTTCCCTAATAGCCCCAATATTGTTATAGTAATGCAGAGAACCTTGAATAGCACTGAGGATGTGGATTAACAAACTATCCCTGATTCTTGCAGAAGTTTTTAATGCCCCCAAGACTTGTCCCAATATACCAGATGCAACTGGCATCCTTCACACCTACTGAGAGTTTCAGTTGAGCGCTATGTAATATTCACTGTCCAGTATTAGACAACTTCAGACAAGAATGAAAACTACTGACAGTAGCCTGGCTGAGTTGTGAAAGGAAAAGCCTGCCCAATGTTGAGAGCCAGTAGGATTCCATGAATATCATCTTCCAACTGGGGAGATGGCATACCAGCTGGAAAATGCAGGACACTGTGTGTGCACAGCCTGAAAATGGGGCTCACAGGCTATTTTGGTGATGGGCTTAGTCACAGAAAAGGAAAATAGCAAAGTGAATTACATTAGCTGTGTTATCTGCAATCCACAGTTACCTCATTTGTTCCAGGGTCAGCTCTGTTGGAACAACATCCAACTCCCAATGCATTGTGGAAGCTCCTGTACTGCTTGCTTCTGACCTCTAAAGCACAGTAGCCACTTTCTGTGACCACAGATCATAAAGTTGCCTTGCAGACAAAAAATTATAGAACCATGCATTTCCTTCCTGAGAGGAGCAGCTGTGTTATCTCAAATAAATTTGTTTAAAGATCATGGTCAAATGAGTCAGTTTAACATCATCAGTGTACTGAATTCCTGAATAACACAGACATGATCCTCTGCTTGGTGGGGTTGGAGGATACTTTTCTTGGTTCTGGGGCTTCGCGGTTGAAGTACTGGGATTCTTTCAGATTAGATTTAGGGATATAGTCTATCATAGATTCACAACTCCCTTTTGTTCCAGTAAGAAAAATGAAACAGAAGGTCCTCTGTGTCATGCTACTTAGGTTCTTTGGTAGCTTCAGATATTTTCTGAGGCTTGGCATCCCCTGTTTAATTTTTTCTAATGAAGAGCCTAAAATAACAAGCTTTGATGATAATGGATACTACAAATTATGTGGTAATGGAGACAGGTTCCATACGTTACCATGTTTTTGAGCAACTCGAATTATATCACAAGTATATCTGTAATAATTTGGTTCCATGTCTTCTAAAAATGCCACTTCATCTACACTTAGTTTTACTACTTCTTTGTACACGTAAAAGAGTTGAGAAAAAAGGTAAAACATGCTTATGGAAATGTGCAAGTTTGCTCATTGTGAGAGTACAAGAAACCTTAGAAAACTGCATAAAATTATCCAATGTAATTTGCTTTTGAAACAACAGAATGGAATTCTTCATGTAAAAGATTGTGTGGTGAGATTAATGCTGCTTCCTGTGAAGCACTGCAGGAATGGTATCTCTTCTGACAGTAAGGTACTTCTGGTTTCACTATTGGGGGTATTTATACACCCATGGTAAACACAGAATAAGTCAGTTCAGTGAAGCTTAAAACAGTTGATTTGCATTATAGCTAAGTCAGAGATCATGTGAACAGCAGTGCCCTGAGAGTGTAGTGCTAATCTGAATAATATTTCAAAACTTTATTTTCCTAGGTATCATTCATGAGATTTGTACAGAAAGCATCACTAAGATAAATCTTGAAGATAACATTATTCTTGCTGCCTCTGATGCATGCAGGAGTTGATAACAAGCTGATTGCCTTCTGACAGATGATTACACACAGTAGATGTTTTAATTTGATTATATCTGTGAGATAAGCATAATGCTGTGTTAAGTCCAAACACTTTTTATGAGTCTTTCAAAACATTTTGCAATGAATGTAACCTTTTGTAAATGTCCTTGCTTGAGGCTGTGTGTGTTCTCATAATGCTGCAAATTATTGGTAACAAGTTGAAACCAGTGATTACGCAAAAGAAGAAATTCTGTGTTCTATGATAACCTAATAATTCTGTGTTCTATGATAATTTAAATTCTGTGTTCTATGATAACCTAAATGAAGAGGGAAATATGATGCAAGCAGTGATACAGGGCACCATAGTTTAACACTACTCTGAAGAGGACTATGCGTTCTTCAGTGAATTATGCACAAGACAGGCAGAACTTTTACCAAGCACACTGAAAGGCCAATACTCCATGCCAAGCACCCTCAATTTGAAAACTAGCAGGCAAATGTCAGCTTTGTGAACAGAACACTGTGGGGGACAGAAGTTTTGGGTTGCAAATGATACAGGATTACAAAATTTGACTTTGATTTGAACTGAAATACCAGAATTTCCCTGAAAATAAACATCTTCCTTAACTGCAGTGAAATCAAAGTGTTATACATTGCTCCCATGTTTTGTATTTATATGTAACAAGGAGACAACAAAAAAAATTCAAAACTGAAATGGACTGCTTCAAAACAAAATCTGATCTGTATCATACCAAATACATCAAAATGGGACATGTCAACTTTTTCAAAGCAGATTTCCTATTTTTCTTTTGAAAGTAAACAATGACAAAAATTATTCAGTTATCAATGTTTTTATTTCAGTCAAACTACTTATTCCAGCTACATCATTAGTAGTTTTGTCAAGGCAGTATCGGCATTCTATGCACCCAGTTGCTGTATTCCATTCACAGCAAAAATCACAGGCAGTAACTCCAACGGTTGCCAGTGAGTAAACCACCTTGTAGCTTACATTTTATGATGTATACAATTCAAAGAACTTTTTCTTTAGGATTCATGTAATCTAACATCAGATACCTAAAAAGTAGATGTCTGAGCTAACTATACTCTCTGTCGTCAGCTCATGTGTCTAGAGGTTTTTAAAATACCTAGACTCTTCCATTCTCTGGTGAATAAGGGAATGGAAGTGACCTAATAGCTTGCTGCCACTGTAATGGCAGTTCTATTCATCCAGCTTTCATCCTTTGGTCCTTGAACCTGACCAGAGACTAACCCACTACAGTCAAATGAAACTGTTCCTTTAGATGGCAGGAAAGGTCATAGGTTATTGCAGTCATATCCTGGATTTTCACTCTAAGGCTAATTCGTAGACAGCTAAAGTAAGGTGAGATGTCTTCACCCTAAGCCACATATGTCAGCTTTATATAGGCACAAACATCCCATTCTGTTAGTGCAGCTGTATAGGCCTTGTTTAATTTTGAGTCAGTGGACCTGGGAAGTAAGTTGTTGTGGAATTCTTAAACAAAGCAGCAGTGGAGCTAATAAACAAATCAAAATAATGTGGGTAGAATGATTTTGGGCTAAAAGTGTATGTTCAGTACAGTGAAACTATAGACTTTAGTAACATGCAAGTTTTGCAGAAGCTTGAAAAGTGTTCTTCATATGAGAATAATGCTGTAGTTCACATGGGATTTTGACAGAAATATGATACTGCAAGATGAGAAATGGCTGGAATAATAGTTTGGAATCCGTAGTTTTTATGGACTGTTTTAAAAAAGCTGTAACTAAAACTCCAGAAAGAAGCACTTAGCTTGTCCTCACCTGAAGGCCCTGAGGTACAAGAGGAGCTAGATTGTTTGTATAATGGGTGTCTCTTTCTGGGGGTCAGAAAGAAAATACAATAGTCATTCTTCAATATTTTGCCTTTCTAAGGAGCAAACTGAAATTAGCTGACCCTTCCTTACCCTGTAAGACTGGAGTTAATAATTTGCAGCTTTAATCTGTGACTCTTTGAAGACAGCTCTCTTACCTCAGGCTGAGTTTAAATATTCACAGTTTCAATCTGCCATCTGCAAATAGGGATCTGGGAACTATGAACAAGGAAATGGAAAGAAATGACCAACTTGGTCTTGTTCTATATATTTTGGTCATCCAGGAAATCCTGATTAAGCTGCATTTTGGCCTCTAACAGGGAAGCTTGTAATACTCAAAAAGGCAGGACGTGAGCTTTTGTTAATAAGCCTGTCTGGGACATATCTGTACTTCAACTTCCACCTTGACCTTGGTCACACTAAATACTACAAATCATATAGATATCCAGGTAAGATATATTCCTTCCATGCAAAAACTTTCTAATAGCATCTACCACCCTCAAGGGCTCTCTGAACATCCCAAGTACAGCTGTAGCACAATCCAGCATGATGTCTTTGGAAATAAAACCAATGCTTATATGGAGATATCAGACTTCTGAAATCCACTGTTACAGACTCCTAACTTACTCTGTAACAGGCACCATATCCTCTCATGTGAGAGAGAGGCTGTGATGCCAGGCTGCAGTCAGGGGTGTGAGACTACTGGTGACCCAAGTACAGCCCTCCCCAAGGCCTCCATATCCTGCAAGCCCCTCTCCTATTGTCAGGCCGTAACTGAGAGACTGGTCAAAAAAACACCTATGTGGGAAAACAGCCATGGCATTCATGCAAGAGAGAGAGATGCAAGTGAGGCAGAGGCCAGCTTAGCAAGTCATGCTTGGGTCATGACAGTTTTGATTAGTAACATTAAATCTGTATTTAATGGCTTTTAAGCTTCTTTTCATATTGGAAGTCAGTCACCAAAAACTAAAAGGAGAGATCAGTGTACACAGACAACTTTCTAAGCAAACAGCAACTCTTTGGTACCTGCAGCTTGATAGCTACAAGGAGGGAGAAGTGTATACAGCATACAGTATATACTGATGGAGGCTGAGAAATGCTTTCGCTTAAGTGGATTACTGAAAACACAGCCAGCCTCTAGCACAGAGCTGGTGCACAGGAACTGATAAGAACACTCCAGTCTGTGCTCAAAGGGGAATCCAACATTTTTCTTAACTCTGGAAGGTGGCAACTGTGTTTAAGCAAATCTTGACTGTATTTAAAGGGGGTGGAGAGAGGAAAATGCTCTTGGAGAGGTTTATGAGAATTTGCACCATAAACTGGGACTGCACTGTGAAAATAAGCATTTAGGGACTTTTTAAACCTAAATTTACATAATATCACAATGAGGGTTCTTTTAACATCTGTTATAGGCCAATCAAATGCATTATGCAAACATTTCTAAATTCATACAGAGTTGATCTGGGACATTCAGAGCATGATTACATATATTCCCCCTGAGGACTTAGCCTGTTTTCTGAAATAGCCAGATCGGTATCTCTAACTTATGTTGCAACCTACACAAAAGCAAATCATCAGAATTTTAAGACACCCTCAAATTATCCCCAGGTGCATCAATTTGCCTTTTAATCAATGCCCAGACACTTAGGAAGGGTTTGAATCTCAAGACAACTGCTGGCTTTGCAATGGCTGGGTTTATAGTGGCAGAAAGCTCAGGCCTTATTCAGGTTGAGAGTCTAGAGGTTCTGTCTGGGCCATGCAAAACGCATCGCCAGTCTGGTCCTGTTCCCGGAATCCTATGTGCAATTTCTCCTTTCTGGAGAAGGCAAAATCTCTTGTATATCTGCTCCAGAGAGGGCTCGAGAAGAACTTGATCTTGTCACTTGGGACCAAGTGCTGCATATCCAGCCCATCTGGGAGCAAAATGCAAAAAAAAAAAAAAAAGGAGGTAGGTGACAAGTTGTCTCAGTCAGCTTCAACATGTGCAAGTTGAGTGCCCACCTAGTCTGTGTGAACGTTTCCTGTTATTACCCTGACTTCAGCCTCCCCTGGCTTTAGTTCATCTGGGGCTTATGCCCATCTTTCGATACTACGTCTGCAGAGGGGGAAACAGGCTGCAGCAGCATCGGTAAGGTCGGGAATACGGGTGCAAGGAAGAGCCTCCATGCCCCTTATGGCAAGACTGGGCCCTTGTCAACTGGCGAGGAGGAGGAACCGTTCTAGCTGACATTTTTGCGTGGACCCTGAGACCCCTCGCAAGCGACGGAACCACTCCGGAGCCCGGCAGCGCAAGCTGCGGCTGTGCCAGGTCCTCGTCTCAGGGCGGAGGAAGGGAGGGAGGCAAGGAGAGGCGCAGGAGCAGGGCTGCGGGCTGCACGTCGAGGCTGGTCCTGGCGCGCTTGCAAGGGGAGAGCCGGACCTGAGAGGGGCTGGCCTCTGGCAGATGATTGACACCAAACTGGGTGAGGTTTCATGTTAAATAATAAAATAAAAAAGGAAAGAAAGAAAGAAAGAAAAAGGGCGAGAGCAGGGGAGGGGGTGGCTGTGGGAAGAGGGAGAAGGAACTACTGTAAGAGTAAGAAAGTCCTGCCCAGCTGTTTGCGAAGTTTAAGATTTCCTGTTTCCCCTGCAGCGCCGAAGTGCCGTGTTCAGTGAGTCACCCGCGGTCCCGATTCGCGGAGCCGCGCAGCCCGCTCCCAGCCCTGCCGCGGCCTCCCGCTGCCTGCCCGGCGCTGCGCCCCCCTCCCGTGCCGATCCGGTTCCGCGATGACTCCCTGTCTCCCGAGGAGCCTGCGGCGGCTTCTGCTGCGCCTTTCCCTCTGCGTCCTCATGGGCTGCTCGGTCCCCGCTCTCCTTCGGGGTAAGTGCGCGCCGGGCCGGCGCTCCCGCTTGACAGTTGCTGGGGCCGGAGGCAGTACCGGAGCCAGAGGCAGGCGTCGGCAGCGGAGCAGCGGGGAGACGCGGTTGCTAAGAAAGTTTTGAGGCTGGAAACGTTTCGGGAGGGTTGAGCGTGTTTGTTTATAACCCCGCTCGAAAAGTAAGCGGGGAAGAAAGACCGGGAACCCGAGGGTCCTTCCGTGGAGGAAAGAGGGGAGAGCACAGAGGATTCGACAGGAAATGCAGCAGAGTCTGGTCCGGCCGGAGGAGCCCAGAGAGGGTAGCTCGGAAGCTGGCTGCTGCCCCCGAGGTAGCGGCTGCCCGGCCCTGCAGCTGCGTCTCCTCACCTGGGGCCAGGCGCAGCATGTGCCGGGGGGGGGGGGGGGGGGGGGGGGGGGGGGGGGGGGGGGGGGGGGGGGGGGGGGGGGGGGGGGGGGGGGGCGGCGGGCCCTGGGGAACCGGCCGGCCTCGGCCCGTGCTTCCCGCCCGCTCCGGTGCCTGCTTCGGTTGCAGGATCCAGCCCCCGGCACAGGTTTTGCGATGCCCTCTGGGATGGGCACCAGCTCTGCCTGCACGTCCACAGGGAGCAGGGCGAGAAAGTGCACCCGAGGCACCATGGCTTGAGCCGAGGCCACAGGGCTGGCTGCCGTGCGGGTCAGCAGTTGCTCACCAAAAAGTTGTTGTACATGAGAGTTTCTGCCTGCAGTGGAATTAAGCCGTGATTGTGAGCAGCTGAACTGAAAGTAGCATTCATTCGTGTAGCACTTGGTGTTCATGTTGTTTGATTCACTTTTAATGACACTTCACATCCCTTATTCTGTTTTTACCAAGACTTCTTTAAATATGTTTTTGAGGCTGTTTTGTGGTATTCTTCATAGGATAATCTGGAAGGTACCAAGAGTTTAAAGTGCTGCTGCAAAAATAAGGTCCCTGCCCTGAGGAGCTTTCAATCTCCATCCTACCAGTACTAACCCACATATGTGAACTAACATCTGTAACTGTGATGTTAGGCCCTAAATCATGTTGCAGCACAACTGGTGAACCTAAAAAGAGAACATCAGATTGCAGCAAAACTACACCTGCAATAATTTTGAAGAATTGAGATTTTTGAGATGTCTTGTGACATCACATGCCTAGTTTTCATCTTCAGGTAAGATGTGTAGACACCTGAGCTTCTACAAACTTTGCTCTGTGCCCTCTGATTCTTCCTTGTTCGTGGTCAATAATGATCTCAAAATTGCTGCTGGAACATAACAACATAAAATGAATAGCTTGTGTTGAGCTACTGCCAGTAGGTCTATGCAGTATGAATAACTTCATGTTTCATTCATGATCCTGTTGAAGTCAACAGATTTTACATACCTGCAAAGTTTCTCATGGAAGCATAGGATAGATAACAAAGAACAGTTTGAGAATAAGACACCATGGTCTAAAAATAGTATTATGTTAAATTTGATGTGTGCAGCTTCTTCTTGATTTTGATATCTATTTGTATTATTTCCTATTAATATACTCAAGTAGTGATGGCTTTTACTTTGATCCTAGTCTATTTTTTTTTTTTTTGCAGATTCCCATCACAAAAAGCTTTAAATGAAAAAGGTCCATTTTTGTTAATCTGGTGTTATTTATTATTATGCTCTTTTTTCACTCAACTAGTATAAAGAGTCTCAAACTACAGGCAGATTTTAAAAATGAACATAGTTTAAGAGTTTGTTCTTCATTCTTGTTATAGGTCCAGTGAGGAAAAACTACATGAATTGCTTACAATTCAGTGTTTTTCATGCTGATCTTCATCTACACCCTAGGATAAAACTGGGTAGCCCTGTTGTCAGATAATCTGTGACTCCTAAAGTTGTTTTAATAATCCTGGTAGGATTCTGTTGCATGTATAACAAGAAGAGTTGGTCAGAAAACAGCAGTTCTGTAGGGGCAGAAATTGTGAGGTTTGGGTATTGGTTTTATTTGGCTTTGAAATGAAAACTAAAGCTGCCAAATATTTTGGGGAAAACAAAACAAAAAGAGATACTTTGTAACAATCAACAGCTCATCAGTTCAATCAGAAGGAAGCAGTAGATATACCAGTAGAGATACCAGTCTCAATTCCCAACTAAACAGCTGGCTTATGTTGGTGAAGAGGTTAATAAAAGCCTAGCTAAAATTTCATTTTAACATTCTTCACAGCAAAATATTAGACATGGCACATTCCCATATAGATTCTGGACAAACCCACAAACTCATGAACAGGTCCAATAGGAACGATCTACTTTGAAAAATGTGTTCTCATATCCTGTACTACACACAAGTAATTCATTTTTTTTTCCATGGAGTAAAGGGACAAGGTGTGATTTTTCTGGAATGATTATGAATGCTGTATTGAGTGTTTAATCAATCAATGGCATGCAAACTGGCAGTTGTCCACATAAGAAATTGATGCTGTTGTGTCCAAGTGAATATGTGGGTTATTAAACCAGAAGTTTGTTCCTTGGAATGATCAGTGTAATAATAGTTCTTTTCTGAACACCAGGAACTTAATTTCTCCATTCAGCCAAACTCTATTTGCATTATTGTCTCCTTATTTTTTAAAAGTCATATCTTAGTGAATTTTATAGTAACAAAATCAAAATTTAGAGCTTCAGATATTTGCAGGAGGGACGTATGGGAACAAATATCTTCATAACATGGTGGAACATGTTTGTAACAGAATTGAATCAAAAATTCCTGCCCCCATCAAAACTGGCAAATTTCTAATTATTTCAGGAGGGAAGTAGGAATAGAACAGAGATATTACTGTATTTCTTCTATTTATGCGGTATCCTTGAATTCCAAGCCTTTTATACCTGAAACTTTGAAAATCATATTTATTTAATTGTTATTTTGATCTCCTTGGCATTAACATTCAGCTGGTGAATTCCATCTAGGAATGGTTTCTATAAAAAAATTATAAGCTAGATCTTAAGCTGCTGCAGATGAATATAGTTCCATTAGCATCAGTAAAGTTACACAGAGTTATAGCATATACATTTCCTGAAACAGTTTCTAAAGTAATTTTCAAAAAAAGGCAATGGAATAATTCAGATTTCATATTCATAATATTTTTTCACTTATATTTTATAAGTACTATTATATGACCTACATTTAGCCAAGAAGCATTGCTTTAAAATTAAATATTTCTTTCTGGGATGACAGTTTCAAAAACGTAGTGTGCTATAATGGTAACTGATCAAAGTTGTCATTGTGACAAGGTTTCTGGAGAAAAGATTGTGTCAGGCTCTTAGCAGAAGGAAAATTCTTCATGGTTTGCTTTTGAGGGATGGGGGTTTGTCTTTTGAGGGGAGAAAAAAAGAGGGTTGTATCACTGTAGCACCAGTTGTTGGAGTTTCCTATGCAGGAAATATCTTTTGCAGGATGTTTTTAAGCTTACATTTTTGCATTTATGGCATAGGAACTTTTTTGTCTCAGTAAGGTATGTCTGTGGTACAGCATTTTGCTAGCATTCACTTTGTATCGCTGTTAACTCCTCTAACCTCAGAAGACCTATGCCTCACTTTATGGTATAGTAAGAATGAGGAAAACCAACTAGTTGGGACCATTTGTTACTTTCTTAGGTACTACATAACAGGGTGGATTTGTATCAGCTAGGTATGAAATATTATCACTAGTGCTTGATCTGAAAGTGATCCATGCAGCCTCCCCACTGGCTGGCACAGCTACAATTGAGCATTGATGGCACAGTGAAAGTCAGGGCTTCCAGCCATCTTTGTGGCCCTGTGGTCCTGGGATCAGTAGGAAAGATGTGAGTCGTTACAGTTCTGGTCTGCTCATGGTCCCCACAGTGCCCCTGGTACCTGGTGAGCAGAGGAACAAAAAGATGTCCTGAGTCATGTGGGAGACCAGTGGTGCAGTGTCTCCTTCACCACATAGGGGCCCTTTGACTCAGGGGAAATTACCAGGTAGGCACAACCTAGGGACATCAGATAATTTGTATTGCCAATGCATTGCAAACTTGTTAAAATGGACTAAGGTATCAACCAGTCTGTGCAGATGGAGAGTTACAAGAGATTTCCAGCATGGAGTACTGAGAGCCAGTCCTGTTATGAAATAGAAAGTTAGCTGAGTCCTTAACTCCTGAAGAGATTTAGCACTGAGATTTTGGTTTACTTAATAGGTCTTTAGCCTTAAATTTTGTTGTGGTTAGAGGGGATTTTGTTTCTTTTTTTTTTTTTTTTTTTCCCCCTATAGGATATTGGAAACTGGTTTTTAAACTTGTAATCAAGAATAAAACAAAAGGTTACAACAAAATACTCATGCTTTTTCATGAACTCTTATTTTGGAAGGTTAAAATAGACCAAAATAAGTCAGAATGAATATGCCTTGGTTTTGACAGACTACTTATAAGTCCTTTTGAAGTTTAACTTCACTGGCAGGTGGAAGTGGTAAGAGTGGTAAGAAACAGTGGAGAAACCTCTTAGTACAGGAGATAGATTACTTTTACAGCAAAGAGTGAGCTTACATACTGGGACAGGGCATTGTAATTGTGGCAAATGCCACTGATGTGTATGCCACTGTAAGCAATAGTTAATGATAAATATTTGCAATATTGGGTTCTCAATGACTCATCTTCCACACTTATTTTTCACAGCACAACTTCATTCTGGCATAAAGACAGAGCAGCAGCACCGGCATTGGTTGAGTACAGCCATTTATATCCTAATGCCTGAAAACATAGATTTAGTTAGTGTACAGATGTTTAAGGTAATATATGTATAGAGCACGAATTACTTCAGACACCATCCAGTGATGAAAAACTCATCCAAAGTAGTAGTTAGAACTAACAAATTTCACCAGGAGTTGCTTAATCCACAAATCGTTTGTGTCCATTAACTTCTAGGGATTTAAGTAGAATTTAAATTAGAGGGGTCTGCCCTGCAGCCCATATGGATTTCTGAGCCTAATGTCTGTTTGTTTGCATTGCTGCAAAGTTTAGCAATTGTTTCAGATTTTATGGAACAGTGAAATCGGCAGTGGCAGGAGACATACTAGTTGCTGATTTGTCCATGTTTGTGCATTTTTATTTTTTTTTTATTTTTGCTTAAATATGCCATTTCCTTGCCTTTCTTTTGCTCTGAATGCCATTGTGGTTGCTACAGCTGGAACTACCTGCCCCCTTTTTAATTTCACATGGGTTTAAAGCCTTTTCACCTCTGGGAAGATCGTCCAAAGAAGGAATAGTTTTCCTTTACTGAAACAACTGGTATTTAGCAAGAACTTCCTGCTGGCATTCATCCCTGAGTTAATCTGGTTAGAATTAGAGCTGGTTGAGAGTTTTTGACACTGTTTTTCATGGGAAAATGCTGATTTGTCAAAACTGAAACAATTTGTGGAAATGTACCAGTTTCCATTCAACTTTCATCAGGAAACTTTTTTTTTCTTCCTTCCTTTGTAGTCCACAGTGGAATTTCTGATGTAGGAAGATAGAGAGAGAAAAAGAAACCATCATTAATCAATAACTAGAATAATCAGTGGTGGAGGATGGTAGAAAGGCAGGATCAAGTGCCTGGTCTGACTCGTGGAATGCACATTTGAATCTGGAGCTCCCCCTATCCACTCTCCCCAGGATATTGGAGGGCTGCCGCTGTTGTGCATGTACAAACACCCTCACACCCACCACTTCAAATAATTTTGGTTTCACTCTGGTTGGGAGTATGAAAATGTATGAAATGTTACATCACTTTGTGGGGCAGGAAAAGCATTTTGCTGATAGTGATTTTTAGGTCAACCTGTAGCCATGTGTTCGTTTTCCCTTTGCTTGATGGGAATGACAGTGCCCTGAATGACTGGTTTCTGCTGATCTTTGTTTCATACCCTAATAATAAGCTGTATTCAGAAATTGCTGTCATGCAAAGGAACCACAATGTTGATTATTAACAGTCCTGATAGTCTGATTCCAGTTCTCCAGTCACCCAGAGTAGTATTTTGGCAAAAACTTGACAAACACTAGTGGACTTCAGGAATAGATAGAGGAGTCTATTTCCTCACACTTAAAGCATCTTTCAGTTTACAACCCAGCAGATAACATGACTACAGTGACACATAGGGTTAATATTGTGCCTTTGAAACTAATCTGGAATTGAAGCTATTAGAAAGCTGTCTTCTGTTTCCACCCAAGGACTTTAGCCCACAGCCTCAAACGAGCTGTTGCCCTGCTCTGTAAGTAGAATTCTGGGGTTTAAAGGTAAAAAAGAAAGATGTATCAAGCAGCCAAAGCTGTAAGCTCAGCGAGTTATTTGGAAGTCACACCACATTCTTTCCAGCTTGTTTGTAGTCACCACTAATACAAGTTTTGAAAGATAGCCTCTGTCCTCTGTGCAGTTCATCGGTTCCTCCAAAATATTGCATTGGTATACCCATGGGCTTCATTTAATTCAGTGTTAAAACTCAGTTAAAAAACTGTTCTATGCAGAAGACATTAGAAAATTTATCATATGTACCCAAGGTTGCGATGGCTTTGTCAGGGCTTAGAGGCTTCCTTCTGTTAGAAAAGCAAGTGAATCTGAACAGTACATACTTGGAGAGCAGCAGGAAGGCTTCACAGTCTTACTCCTCAAAGGGACATTTTCCAAGTAAAGACCCAAGAGGTGTTCTTCCATGCCTGCTGCACTTCGATTGGCCTCTTTAAAAACTAGCATTGTGCAAGTGGAATGCATGCAGGGCCAGATGGTCAGCTGGCATAAATCAGCTTTACTTGGTTTAAGGCAAGGAACCTGACCTGATTTATACCAGCTGAGAATCTGGCCACAGAATAAATAATTGGCAATTGTATGTTATGAGGCTGTAATTCCCTTGGGGGGAAAGAAGAAAGAAAGAAAGAAAGAAGGAAAGAAGGAAAGAAGGATGGATGGATGGATGGATGGATGGATACCAGTCTTACAGAAACCAAAGTGATACAGTTCTCTTTCTTGGAGCAGGAGTAATATGACTGCAGTATTTTTAACTCCTCAGAATGATAGGTAGGAGAGATTTCAGGCAGTTGAGAGAAAGATGTTTCCATACTTCTGTAATGCATCCTTAAGGATTTTGCCCAGGAAGAATCACAGGAGAAGAATTTGGAAGTATGGTGACGAACTGGTTTGCGATAAATAGTCCCAAGAAAAGAGAAATGAGTAAGAATAATGATTTCTCATTGAGACCAGGCCTTTCCTTCAAAAACACTTGTGTACATATCCCAGTCTGTATGGAAACTGAAGCTCCCTCATCACCGATAAGCTGCTAATGTTGGTGTAAATAGTAAGGAAGCAAAGTGGAGAGTGGAAAATGAGGACTAAGGGGCAAGCTCCTCCTTAGTATGTGAATATGGTTTTTAATTTTGTTTAACATTTCACCCAGAAGGGTCATAAGTGAACTGGTACTCATTCTATTAGCTTAGAAAGAAAAGGGGGTTCAATTGATTGTCCAAGAGTTAATCTGTAGTTCTCCTGGGTCTAAATATTTTAGACATGAATTGCAAGTGAGCCACCTCCTTCTGGTTTTAATCCTGCTGTGGATTCTGCAGCCCAGAACAGAGTAAGTGCATCATGCATATACATCACCTGTTGGCATGGTTAGGTGATGCCTGGGGCTTTTAGATGATAATGTGGTAATTTTGTAGATTTCATCTCACTAACTAATATAAGCACATTTTAAATGTTGCTGTACAAAAGGGTAAACTTTGAAATAGACCACAGATGATTAGTTGATTATCACTTGTGGTTATTTCCAGGGAAGGAAGCAGAAGCAACTGTCCAGGATTCTTGTGTGTCTTGAGACGCTGATCTGGTCTGATCCTTGAGGTCTAATTAGTAGCTCAGATGCTATTGACAATTCACCATCTAAAGCTTCAGAACAGCAGTGGTTTGGATAGCATGGCTTAGGCAACAGTGTAAGAAAGGTCTTAGCGCTCAAAGAGAGCTGTATTTTCTTACCATGTTGACTGCTCCCCGGTTCTTAGTGTTACCTAGCTGTCCTGACCAACATCCATATGCTTTGGAAGCTATATGGCTGGAGCAAATCTGAAGTCATAGTTACATCAGGTCTTAGCATACCTTGTGCAGTTAGAGTGCTCCAGAGGAGCGTAAATAACTTCTGCCCATTAAAGCGCATGCTTGGGGAAATATGATAGATGTAACTACACTTTTTCCCTTCAATTTTTTTTTATCTCCAACTACCTAGTCTCTTAAAATATTCCTTCATTAGACAGTATCCACAGTGCAATTTCAGACCACTGCTAAAGGGAGGTCTGTAGCTACCATGTTTATTTTACTTCAACTCACTATAAAGCTGCTAATTAACATGGAGTAACACTTCTCTTTTATCCTGAGCAAGACATTACATAGGCTTTTTTAAAAAAACTTTTTACCCTAAAATGCACTGCATTGTAGAAATAGAGATAAGTAAGACTGTATCTTTTTTTTCTTTATGTTATCAATAGTGATAAGATAGAAAGACAATAAAATCACATGTAGGAGTTCAGCATCTGATCAGTACTGACTCGCTTCTGGAGTTCACATGATAGTTGGTTGCTTCTTGCTCTCAGGATGCTGCGCCCTCAGCTCCCTAGCTATCTTAAGCTTTCCTGTAACGTGACTGCGTAGTGACTCCAGGGTGTCCCATTCTTTTTGAGAAATTCACAGAAAGAGTTCAGGAATCAAGAAGTAAATCTTTGTGTGTTTCACCAATGCGAAGAATTTAATGAGGTTCTGAACAGCACAAATTTGTCAATTTGCGATCAGGAACGCATGAAGATTTCAAGAGAAGTGCTGTCATATGCAGGTGGTGGTTGATCCTTCATTTGACTGGTTCTGCTCTCAAGCATGCAGCAATTACCCTTCTCATTTGTCTCCTGCATACAAGGAGATATATGACCACACAGCACAGTGACTGTGCTGTGGCAGTTGGCCAGCTGCCCTGCTGTATAACTTCAACCTCCCCACAGTTCCCATTACTGATTTTCACGGTTACGTTGCCCTCTATTCCTACAGTGGCTGGAGCCTTTGCCCAGAAATTGGGAGGCCCATGGTCTCGTCATTCCTCAGCCTGAGAGCATCTAAACCTCATCAGAGGTGGGCTCTGAGAGGAAGGATCCTTGCTGGCTGAATCTGTGCAGGGCTTTCAAGGCAACACTCTACAGAGAAAGGGTTGACGTGTGTGGGTGGTCTCCTGAAGCATGTCAGAGGAGAAGAAAGGCTGTTCCCTGATGGATTCATTCATTATTCCAGCCCCTGCAGGGTGACTGATACTCTCTCCAGGGAGTTCACAGCACAACAAAGAGAAACTTTACATACAGATTTTTTTTTTCCTTTTTAAACTGAAAACAACCATTTCTCATCCTCATGAAAAGATCAGAGAGGTCCATGTAATAGTCATGACTTCGTAAGCCTCTTTGTTGAAGCTTTCACAAAGTAACTAGGTCAGGAATATGTGCTTCTGGGCTATTGAATTTCACCTTTTCCTCTCAGTCTGTTCTTCCATTTCCTCACCCAACTTTACCACAAGGGAATGCCTTAAGTCAAAAATCTGGGAAGCTGATCCTTTTATTGCATTTGTAGTCTTCTCATCTGGTATGACAGTGCCAGGCCATCAGGCCTTCAAAATTGGCATAGCCCATGTTTGCATATAAACAGCAATACCACATTAGCTGGTTGTAACTAAAGCCATATCTGCTCTCTCTTTGAATCTGGATAATAGAAACAGGGAGACATTCAGCAGGAAAAGATTGATAAACTCTTCTGGAAAAGAGAATACAACCAAAAAAGTGTTTCTTCATCTTTGTTTTCCTTTCTCCATCAACTCCTTTCTCACAAACTTCTTTCATCTCACATTTTTAGACTTTTGCCTTGAGGTTTCTGCCTGTCTGGGGGGTTTTGCTGTTCGTACTCTGAGGCCACACTGATACTGTGACTATTAGTGCAACACGGAGCCTGGAGCTTCCTATATGCACATCTCCTGCCTTTATTGTGTATAAAGGAAGATAAAAATGTGATTCAAATTAAATCACCAAAATCCAGGAACAGAAGATTCAGAATGAGGACTCAGGCATATCCCATGTAGATTTTGAATTGTTTAAAAAATAGGCACTTGACCCTAGAAGGAGGATTTCAAAGTACCTGTGTTAGGCAGGGAAGCTTCTCCTGTACGTGTTAGAAGGGGTTAGAGGCTCATTCTTTTACATGGGGGGAGGAGGAGGAGGCAAGACTTGTTGGTGACTTGTAACTGACAACAGCTTTTGCATCTTGACCTATGGTTAAAGCGTTGCGTTAGGAAGTGAGAAGCTTGGGCTCAGTCTCTGGAGACCCAAACCCAGATCTCCAGCTCCCCACTATTTCATCCATTGTCTTTTTGATGCCACCATTAAACTTCAATGCAGTTATTTGTATTAGAATTTCCACAGCTTCAACTAGTTCTGCTTAACATGTGGCAAAAATTTAATGCATTGATGTGTTAATTACAGTTTCTATAGACAGTTATAGAACTTGTGGGAAATGAACAGAGATTGTTTCAACACTCGTCTATTGTGACTGGGAAACTGAGATTCAAAGACAATCATAACTGCTGTTATTTCTCAACATAAAATCTGGATTAAAGCCCTCAGAACAACCAGAAATTCTTGTCAGCCTTAAATGCCCTGCCAAGTTCAATAAGATGCAATTAGCATTTTTTTCTCCCCTGTTTTTCTCAGGTTAAGAGGCTGTGTGCTAGGAGCTGCCAGGGAATGGTTAAGGCACAAAGAAGCTTTGGTAGCTTGCTTGATTTGACCATTTAAGGCCTAACTCTCCCCTCAGTTGTCTATGTATATATTACTCACCATTCGGCCAACTTGCATTTCCCCTAAATTTGCTTTTTTGTTCTGGTGACTTACAGTATGATTTTCAGGCACATACCTGCTGGTGGTTTGAATTCAGAAACATATTGGCCTTCGCATGGGTGAAAGTGGGTAGCAGATGCTAGAAGCAAACCACTAATTATTTGAAGTGAACTGTTAAACATCAGTTAGTATAATTCAACATAGCAGCACTCAGAAATCACAGGTTAGCATCTGCTGAAGATCTTATCCTTATTAACTAATACATGTGACAGTAAATATTTTTTGTCCTGTGGTAGCAGGATGAGGAATCTTATGCTGTGTCCAGAAATTAACTGCAACATTTAAAATTTTATGAAGTGTCATCATATTTTGCTTTTCATAGTTCTCAGTTGTTAGAAAAAAAAATGTTGAAGTAATTGAATGAATTTTAATTCAGATGAAAATTAAAAGGCAATGGAAGGTTTGCTTCCGAGCTGCTGCTTCGTGTGCTTGATCTTGTGTTTCTGTCTTATCTCTTCTCAGCTTTCTCCCTGAAACAATCCTTTCAATAGATGTAATTGTTTCATAGACACTTAGTTTTTTCTTTGCAATGTTTCTTCTAAACAAGCTTGTAAGTATAGATGCTGTCAGAGTGCTGGTGAAAGATTATGGTCTTGAGAATGATTTAAGATATAGTTTGAGCACTGAAATAGTGGGTTTACAGAAACACTGACTATAACTAGAATAACTGGGAAGGGAAACCCCTAAAACTCCAACTCTATGTGTACATTTCACACTTACAATTTTGTTCTGCCTCATCTTAAACAAAATGTAAGAGCCTGCTGTATCTCATACTTCTTCAGGCAGGTAGGCTAAACATTTTAAACCGGTGAGTTCCTCTCCACTAAGCTGCAGCTAATGTAGGAATGTCACTTTATTTTGTAATGGCAACCCTGCTGGGGGCTGGCTGCTGCAAGCAGTGAGTAATAGATTGTCATATGGAGTGAGAATTGTTGCATTCTTACATGCAGATTTTTTAGTGTCTAATTTTTTTTAACGTGGGGGCTTACCTGCTGTACCATGCACACATGCATGTACACACATGTCCTTACAATACTCGGTTTCATAGTATAGTAGATGAATCCTTCACTCATGATTTAGAACTTATGGCAAACATAAGGACCTTTCAATGAAATTTCAAGGGACGTGTTTAAGGGTGAAACACCTATTTATTTCAGAACAGACAGGTTTCACCCATGGCTTTTATTTTCCTTTAAGCCTAGTAAAATTTCAGCCTCAAATAGAAATGAAAGTGCTGATTACTCTTTCCTTTCTTTCAGCTTGATGGTATTGCCAGCTAGTGATTCATAGTCTCAAAGGTAACTGGAGGGGGTTATTTGCAAGTTAATTAAAAAGAACAGCTAATATTGGGGGGATATGTTAGCAAAGTTAGCTTTCACAGATAAAGGAGGTACAGCTTTGTTGATATACTTCTTAAGCAAGAAATCTGATAATTTTCAAACAGCATGTCTCAGCAGTAGGATTTCTGCAACATAAATCAGCAAAAGAAAGTTTTCCTAAGCTTGAATATCATTAGAAATGTGCATTTTTATACATGTGCCCTTTTCTCAATACTCAGTATATAATTCCCATTAGCGGTTGTGGAAGTTAGATGCATCTATCAAGAGAACGTATCCCCAGGGTATTAAATTCTGTTATTCTGCTTCTATGCATGTAACTTGACAGAGACAAATATAACCATCCGAGCTACAGAATTTGAGAAGGATGTGTATTTTTCCCTAAATCCATTCAAAATGATTCTACTCCCAAGGGATTACATTTGAGTCTAACTTTCCTCTGATTTACTATTTTGGCTGAGCTGATGGATTATGAAAGAGAGTAATTTCTTTTTCATACTATTTTCCCAAATCTGTCATTCAAAACTTTCTGTGTGGGGATAGAATGGTTTGTAAACATTTTCCTGGAGGAAAATGGCTTCTCACAGTAAAAAGGAGCTCTGAACAGAGCTTCCGCATAAACATGTTTGCCCATCAGTGACTGACAGAGAAGCCTCTGTGTGTGTTAAGGATGTGGACTTGTTAAATGAGAATTCTTATTTGGAAACACTTTTTCAAATAGACTAGGAAAGATGGTTATATTTCGATCTAGAGAAAGACATTGCATAGCATTCTCTTTTACCAGAATCTGTAAATTATATTGTGAACTAGTACCGTAGGAGGAGCATCCTTTGGTTAGAGGACAATCCTTATCTTAAATTCCAGATCTCTCAAATATTTCTCACTTTCAGCGGTCTTCAGAAATCTAAGAAAAAATAGGTCTTTTGTGCTCCTTATGTTAGTAAGTTGTCTTTTCATATTAAGTTTAAACCAAAATTCCCAAGTCTTACATTGTGACTATGAATTTTGCACCCTAAATACATCCTTGTTTTTATTTTGTTTCCTTGATTGTTTGTTTATGGAAGGGAAGGAGGGATAGTGGCAGTGAGTACACTTTAAAAAATGCAGCTAATACTGCCTATTTATCTGGAAAAACAAGTATTTATAAATACCTCTGAATCGTATAACTGTATAACAGTTGCAAGTTTGAAAGCACAGTTGTCTGGTTAATCCATTTAAATGCTTATTTTGATTGGGCAGCTGTGAGCCTTTGTGTGCACACAGCTTCTCCCCATACTTACTAGTGTGCTATAAAATACCATGGAAATTCTGGTTTGGTTCTGTACCAGCCAGCGTAAACACATACAGTTATCTATCATGCAAGATAGAAGCTCCCCACGCAGAGCACATCCTTGCTTAAGGTGGTCTTAAGCGCTGTGGCTGAAGCCATTTTGCTCAGTCACTTCCAATCCTGGCTCTATAGGTTGTTGAGGTCATTCTTAAAGAACATGCGGGTCCAGGTCAGAGGCAAAAATCACCCCTAACTTGAACTTGCTCCAGCAGTTGACACAAAAGGTGCACTTGTGAAGGGTCCAGTACAGAGGCACAATATGGAGTTGTGCATGGAAAAAGATGAGGAACTTCTGTTTCATGACACATAAACCAGTATTTGAACAGATGCAGCCCGTTACGATTACTGTATTACATTTTGAGACTGCTTTTGAGTATATATTTTTCTAAATCCCAGCTCCATTATGTAGGCTTGGTTTTTTTGACTGAAGTTTTGTACCTTGGTTCCACAGGGTATTACTTCCAGTTTTTGAAAAAGGGAGTGCAGTCAGAATCAGGCCCTTTGAAATCAGAGATGGTAATTACAGTTCAGCAAAAGGTGAAACTCTGGCAAGACTTTTGTCTGGGTTCACAGAGCATTTTCCCAGATTAGTGGTAGTTTCAGGTAAATACTCGTCAGGCTTTTCCCCTGAAACAAAGCAGAATTGGGGTGACTGGCCAAATCTTATTTTTGTGTTCGCATTACAGATCTGTGACAAAATCAGATGTTTCACTTCAGATACAGGGTATTTGTGCTTCACAGGTATCTTCATCTGTCCCTTTTATGTAGTCCTTTCTCTTTAAAAGAGCATATTCTAAGCACAAGACTGCTCTGACTCTCAGCATCCTGTGAAGCAGAGACATCTGCTAGGTCTGTGTACTGCTGAGGGAAACAGTCACAGAGAGTAATACCTGTCATCTCAGATGACTCCCATAAATGTTGTTAGTGACTTGAGACACCAAAAGTACTTATTCTACACTTCAAAGCCAAAATAACTTGCCATCTACTTTCATGGTGGATTTAAACAGCTATGGGCCCATCATGAGGTGCCTCTGCAAGCATTTCTGGGGAGAAACATCAGTCTTTGGAGTACTCCCCTAAGTGTTGTAACACGTGTGGATGGATGAGTCCTAGGCAAGTCCCATCTGCCCTTGCAGTGATGATGCCTGGCGGAAAAGACTAACTGCAAAGCCCTTGTTTCCTCTCATAGAAGGGCTGTGACATCTGTCTCGGAGCAAGTGGCATTTGAAAGCAGACTGTGCCCAGGTTGGAGGCAGCAGCAGACAGCAGGTCCCACATGTCCCTGGTGCCATGGGCAGCCTGACCTTGCCTCAGAAGTCACTGCAGCCACAGATCCACAGAGACTTTTTCTAGCCACAGCAGCGCTCCTGCTTTGGAAATACACAGCTTAGCATTACCCTAGCCCTGGGTTCCCACTCCTCATACCAGATTCTTTTTTGTGTTTGCGTAGTCAGATGGTCGTCTAGACTGGAGAACTGTTCCGAGTCAAACTGGCCTATTGGAGGGGGAGGGAGGGAGGGGGTAAGGTGTGGTCTGGCTCCACTGTGAGGGAGGAGAAGGTGCAATGAGGGATGTGAAAAAAATAATCAGAGCAGGGGAGCCAGACTGCTGAGGTTTTTTGCAAGCTGAAACTGTTTGTGTAGGTATTTTCTGTATGGTCTCACTAGAGAGGGAAGGTAAAAGGAAGATCTTTTGTGTTCACAGTGCTTAAGAGCCAAATTAGTAATCTTTCTTAAAATATATCTGAGGACTTCTTCATGGAGCAGACAATTGTTCTTTTCAAAATATGTGTTTCCTTGCATCAGAAAGGAACAGCATTGAGAATAAGATGTCAGAAAAGGTATGTGAGTGTGAAGGAGGCTCTGTAGTGCCACCCCCAAAGGTGCATTTTCTGATTCTCCAAGCAGCCTAGCTGTATCAAAGGGAACCTTTGTATTTCTGATTTTGTGAGTTGTCAGTCTTACTGTTTGTGCTTCACTTTCAGTACTTTAAAAAGCAAGCAAAATTATTTCTCCAGACTAACATATTTCATAATCTTTCCTGGAGGTGGTTCTCTGGGACCAGAGAGGGTTTGCAAGTGCCTGCCACTCTCCTGAGTTAATAAACAGTATTAATAAACATCTGCTTATCTGTATTAACTCTTCATAAGGCACAGCAGCTGCTTTTAGGTACTATTTACACAGTTTCCTTTACATTTTAGTTAACTTAATCTGCTCTTTTGAATACACTAGAGTCCAGTGGACATACATTAGCAAGGGTGTAACTGTAGCAAGAGTTAACTGTACTTTCAGGAGAAGGATTTGGCTTTTTGCCACCTGAGCTGCTGCATAGTGCCAGCATAGAGATCGGTCTTTAAATCATTGCCGTTTTGCACTTGGAAGAGATGTTTTTCTGCCATCTCTCTAGCCTTCCTTGTTCCTACTGAAAATGCTGCAGGCATATAGTCATGTAACATGAAAGCTTTTTCCACATACAGAATTCACACCTTTTGAGCTTATAGTTGATTTAGAAGTACTTGAGTAAATCACAACTACTTTGTGTGGGGTAATTCTCAATTCTGACACTGGCTAGACTTGTTCCTAATATAACTTATACTGAGATAAATCGCCTTTAAAAGGATTTAAAGATCCACATGCAGAACTGTAAAACCCTCCACCCGTTTAATCAGTTAAACTCACGTGGTGGTGTGTGTATGCCAAGCCAGCATACAGTTACTTGAAGGAGTTCGAAAAGTTAAACACGACAAGGCCATATATTAAATACAAGTACTGTAAGAGTATCATTTGTGTGTTTAGCCAAGCAAGTATGTTGCTATTTTTGATTTCTGTGTGGCTTTGGTTGTGCAGCAGTCTGTGAAGAGGTTGTGCACAGTGGTTGGGCAGAGGGCAGGGCTCCCTCTGCGCAGTGTGCCATGTGGCTGCCCACTCTGGTGTCACAGTGGTGAGTGAGCATGACAGTTATCTTTGTAAGGGAGAAGGAAGAACTGTAAGCCGTGGGCTCATCTACTCTGTCCATCCCAGGTACCATGACTGCAGTTCCCAATAAGAAGGATGGCAGGGTTTGGGAATACAGTGTAGCAGGAAGCTTGTAACACTTTTGAAGGTAACCTCTTTGCCCCTACTATAGATCCTATTGTGTTCTGCTGCCCAGAAGCTTAGGAGGAGATGCAGGCACTTCCTCTGTCACATAGCCTTCAAAACTTCTCTGCCTTCTTCCTATCTGTAGCCTGTCCAATGAGGATGCTCTTAAAAAAAGAGACAAGATTTGTCTTTGTGTTAAGTAGCTCTCACAAGACAGGCACTTAGGACTGCTAGTAAGTAATAAAGGTATGCCTTTGGGTAAGCAGCTCTGATACCTGAAGAATACAGTTAATTTTTAATGAACTCTTGGATTTTTCAGTTTCTATGTGGCAGTGAGCACATTCAGTAGCCTTGCAGCTAAACTGAAGAGCCAGAATCATGTCTCCAGGGGGAACTTCACGGCTAATAGAGTCAGCTTGGCCATATTAGAAAATGTCCTAAAGTACTGTTCCACCTGTATTGGGTAGACTCCTGAGTTTCCCTGTTGGAAACTGGTAGTTTAATAAATAGGCCCTTGAAAACAGGGTTTAACAACTCTTGAAGGTGGACATTCCTCATTTCTATTGTAGTAAGAGAGATAAAAGGAACAAATACAAACTAAGCTTTTGGAGGGAATATGTGCCTCTTTCAGGACAAATGATTCACCTTCCCCAATGCTATTACAAAGAACGAACAGCCTTATCATATTTTGGAGTAGGTTTTTGGTGGTGGTGTGACTGTTGAGGGGGCAGGAGTGGAGACAAGCATGTTTCTATAAACAGGCTTTCTTAACTAGCTGAAGGGAGAAGTATGAGGGGTTTCGAAACTCCATTCAACCTACTTAGAAGATTCAGTTGCATGGGTTTGTTCTGGTGAAGCTCTGTAGCTCAGAGTGGAGGCAGATTTGTATTTTTCTGAGTCAGAATTGTTCCTAATTGTGTATGTTTTAAATGTTGGAGGGGGTTGCCACAGAGACTCTTCTGTCATGAAAAAACTTTGCTTCCTTCTATGTCACACAAATAACTGTATAATGCTTGACTGGCTGTTGCCTATTTTCAGGGCACGTAAGTTGGAAAAATAATATTTGTACAAAGCTGAAGTGTTTATACTCTTTCAGCCCAGTTTCAAGTGAAGTAATGACAGCTTTCACTGGGCAGGCAAGAACAGAAAACGTGGTTAAGTTGCAGAACATGGTTTTTAATGGACAGAATTAACTATGCAAATGTCAGTTCTGAAACATGAATCATTCCAACAAAACAGGAAAGCTGTTTTTCCTAATCTTGTGAACCAGATGAGCATTGCTGTAGTTGATACTTGCTTAGTATCTGAAGTCACAGGAGTTAACTAGCGAAGTCACCTTCTAATAAATTCCAGACTGAATGTATTATGCAGGAAAAAAAAATAGACCCTGCAGTAATAGTTGAATAAATTGACCATCATGTTATATCTCATACACTTCTTCAGTGCTGTGTGCTGGTTTTGGGCTGTGTTAGGGAGGCTGCAGGTTAAAGTCAGGAGAAGATGAAAAGTCCCTTTCAGTGCCCTATGGGAAGCCATCATTTAGAATTTTTTTTCAGGCTTTTTGCCTGGAGACAGTATTCTTTTGTTCTGCCTGCCATGGAGTGCCAAACAGTGGCCAGAAAACGTGGAAGAGAGCAGCAAGTTGAAAATCCACAGGTAAAAATCTGTCTCATTATTTGAAGCATCACAATAATGTTACTTTAATTCCCTGTTTTCAGAATGTGTTCACACTTCTGTTGTAAGTACTGAGCTGGTACTTACATCTGCACTAATTATGAGTCAGGGGTCACAGCATCAAGCTTCCTTCTTAGGCTTATTTAAAGCAGTTTGCTGCCATGCCCTGTACCAGAGAGAAGAGCCCTGCACATGATTAAAACTGCCAATTCTAGCTCGGTTTGGAAGTAGTGAATAAAAATAGTGTTATTTTAATGCTTTAAATACAAGAATGATTTTTATCTTCAAGATCTCCAGCTTAATATGCTGGTCCGTCCCTTATTTTCTCTGGTTGTGTCCCTCCCCCGAACTCCTGCCAGATGTGATTCTGTTTCTGTGTCAGTGCCTGCAGCAATCCCTAAAGCAAAGTTTTGTCAGTTCCACTTGCTGTTAAAAGCCAGGCATTTCCACTGCAAAGACAAGTTCAACAAAGTTTTCAAACTCCTGCTCTTTTTCCTTCTGTCTTCTCCCTCTGCACATACATACCCACTCCTTGCCTGCTGGTAGGTGGGAAATAGTGGTTTCCCACATTTCAGTGCAGTTCAGTACCCTTCTCAGTGTGACCCAGTTCTTCTGCTTTGGTCTTCCTTCAGCTGGGGTAGCCAAACTGCTTCTGGCTAGGTCTAGTTTGTTGGAATGGCTTTACCTAATCTCAGCAGACTTCTCAGTCATGGCTGAAGAGCAACTCATAGCCCACACAAAGGCCTGTAGGATTGTTCTTTCCCCCATCTCATAGTGGCTGCTTTGTGAGAGAGTGTGTTATAGGGCTGTCTGTGTGTCTCATTGCATTCATAATTGTATTGTTGCCATCTGATAGGTGTGACTTGCATTTTTTTCCTATGATGGGCAAAAGCCATTACATGATAGGGGGAAGCCATGACATGCATCTTCTCCATGTACTTTAGAGAGAATGTATTCGGAAAAAGGAAGTTATTTTGGTCTTATTTTGGTCTTTATACTTTGCAGAGCCCCAGTGAGGTTTGATCAAGCACCAATGCAATACAAAGGTCCCAACCACTTTGCAAACAGAAGTGCAATTAGTACACTTAAAGTTGTGTCTTTAAGTATTAAGGCAGCTGTTGTGCTAGGCCACAAGACTGAAGATGAAAAGGAAACCTAAGAGGTAAAACACCTTATTAGGGACAAAAAAAGAAAGTAAGCTGCTAGAGGCAGACATCAGGGGTCTGTGATTATATATGATACAGGTTGAGTCAGAGACATTCTGCAAAAGAATCTGTAGGAATGTGGTTTTATGGAGTCCTGCCAAAGGGATAGTTAAATATCTGGTGAGCTAAACATATATGGAACCTGTTCTCCTCTGATATGTTTTAGTTGTATGCAAAAGATAGCTCATATTTGGCTTTACAGAGGCTGTCTCACCACTCTTGAAAATCATTGTTGCTAATCTTAATAGAAACAGTCACAAAAGTCCTGTGCCCATGGTAATGCTACTGGGGTAAATCATAGTTGAGATAAAGGACTGCAGCCCAAAGTAGCGTCCAAGACAGTATAAACTATGTGAGTTCATACTCACATAGTAAGTATGGAGTATGTATCAGAGCATAACACTCCATTTCATCTCATGATAGCATTAAGCTCTGACTGAACAATTGAAAATACAGATTTCATAGGGTTAACCCTGGAGGCATTGTCATGGGAGATGCTAGGTGATCAACAGTGTTGCCAACTCCTGTGATTTTATGAAGTCATATGATAGCTCTTTTTTTGTTTTTAAAGATCAAGCTCCTGGATTTCAGGGATTTATTTTCATTTTGTCTTTTCGATTTTGCAAGTCAGACAGTAATTCCAACCTTCCTGCTTACAGATGAAGTTTCAAAACATGACTCCAATGCACTCTAAGAGTCCAGGTGGCAGTAGCAAATAAAGCAGAACCCAGTTTTGCTTGGGTGTTTTGGTTGGTTGTTTGGGTTGGGTTTTTTCCCTTCCTTTATTTCCATGATATCTCTGGCTAGTCTTATGATTTTTAACTCATGATTTTTTAGTCTTTGGGGTTGATTATGGATCTATGTCTTCTTCCTTGTATTACTACACTGAAGATAATCAGTATAATTAAGAATAACAATTAGGATATATCATCCAGCGTTAAAAGTAATGGGATCACACATTTTTCTTGGCTTCTTCCCTCCTGCAATTAATTCATCAGTATTTGTAAGACAAAGAATGTGCTTTTGCATCATCATATCTCCACTTTCATGGTGCTGGCAGTGTCCCCATTACTATCAAAGTTCTACTAAGTTTATAGATCGTGTACGGGGGGTGGTAGGCAAAATAGAAAAAAAACCTGTGTTTAGTATTGTTCCTGGCAAAATCTGGTGTCTTTATGTTGGATAAGAAGGTAATACAGCTTGTATGTTCTTCACAGCTGCTACTGTGCTTTACAGTCACTTAGATATAATGCTGTGGAGGTGTGCTCTTTGGCAGAACAAGGACAATCTTCTTCAAGGCTTTCTGGTAGAGGCATCCTCTGTCTTGCAGATTTCCATGATGTAGTGAAGTCTTAAATTCAAGTCTCTCCCACCAAGTGGAATTACTTCACAACAGCTGAATAATTGAGTTCCCATCCCAATATCTCCCTCAGCAATTTTTAAGGGATGAGATCTATCTGTTCAGCAATGCTGTTTTATATGTATACATGTGCCAGAGGCACTGGATGAGAGAACAGAAATGCAGTAACAGTATTTTTTACAGGATAGAAGTAAGAGAAATTGACTGCTGTTCCTGAAATGCATCCTAAGACATACATAAAGTTTTCCAGTGTAGATATTCCCAAAAAGACAGCACATTGTTTTGGGCTTTATTTAAAAGTTGTTGGCTTTTGAGAGTTCTGTAGTGATACTGAAAAATAAGAGGAATGCAAACTATAGACTGAGGCCTCAATTAAAATTGCACATCTATAAACAACAGAAACAAAGAAAACAACTTCAAGACTGTCAGTAGACTTTGGGCGAGGCGTACTGTTTAATAAGATCCTGCTAAATCATAAAGAAGACATGAACCACAGAGTAAAAGCTTTGTCCTGCAATCCTGGCTTCACTAGAATCCATGGAGTTTATCATAGAATCATAGAATAACCAGGGTTGGAAAGGACCTTAAGATCATCTAGTTCCAAACCCCCTACCATGGGCAGGGACACCTCACACTAAACCATATCACCCAAGGCTCTGTCCAACCTGGCCTTGAACACCACCAGGGATGGAGTGTTTGTATTTCTTATGTGGCTGTTCTGGTGTCTCTTCCAGAATACCTAGCCCACGTGTTGGCTTGCATGTTCCATGCATTTTAACCACAGTGACTGATCAGTGCTGATGAACTGGTTGGTTGAAAGCTTCATAGCAAAGAAACCACAGCCTTTTATTCTCCATGGACAAGGGAGCAAGGAAAGCTAGAATTAGGCTTCCTGTAGAAGTCAAAATAAGAAAACTAACACCAGAGAGCAGAAGGCAAAACTCAAATTGTAGGAGACAGGCACACATTTTAGGATGGCTTCCTTTAGATGTGCAAATCTGTGTTTTCTCCATTGACTTTCCCATTATATCCACTTCTGTTTTTGTTTTTCATGCAAAATGAAAGGTTGCTTCTGTGCACAGTGTTCAAGTGACTGGTTGAACAGGAGAAAACCTTGAGGAGTTGGCTCATGGGCTATGAAGCGTGCCATAGGATACTCAAACATTTTTAGAGGTGGACATTCAAGCAATTACAAGAAGAGAAGCAATGTTACTGGTAGTGAACCGCTTGTGGGCCCCTCAGGGAATGAGTGAATACAGTTCCCTGGGGAAGAATGCTACAAACTTGTATTCTCCAGGCAGGATTTTGTTTCTTAGAGATAGGTCTGAGTTCATGTGACTTGGAAGCAGACCAGCCTGTCCTGGATTTTAAAGTCCTCAGGGTTTAGTAGCAGGCTGTGATCAGAAGGGTGATGTTGAGGTTCACATCCAACTCCAGATTTCATCTTGGGCTCTTTGCAGAGGTTGATTTCGACAGCAGTCTGATAGTGGAATTTCAGCATCAGCCTGATAGGAGAAAATCAAATGCGCCTTTAGTTTAGAACTAGACAGTTTATCACAATGGGCAAGGCCGAGCTGTATTAATGAACAACGCTCCAATACCTGCTAAAGGAATGTGACAGTATTAGAGAAAGTAAACTGCAGCCTCACTTTAAATCAGATGCTGGTATGTGGAAGAAAGTTTGTCCACCTGGACAATTTATCCAGTACTTTGAACTACCAGTGGCATTAGCAGAGAGGCACTACACTGTCAACCCTTATTACAAGGATTCTGGGGAGAAAATTCCAAGGTAGTCGGTTCTGGGAGTCCTAAAACCCCATTAGATTTTTGACATTAATTTAACCTCTTCAGAAATTAGCTGGCCCTAACTACCCAGCCTTTTGCTAGTAGTTAAATTAAGGCCTACCACTGAACATAGAAACATAAGGTTTGTGACTTTGCAGTGGATTGCTGCTTCTAGATAGTTTGGAGATCTCTCCTTGGAAGGGGTCCAAACATATTTTCAACCGTTTGTTCCAGTTCCAGTGGGTGAGTCTTGGCAGTACCCAGCATGGCCAGGGATGGCACAGGAACGAGCCCTGCATCTCAACAAACATATTGTGCTTGAACTAGTTTACCTAAGGACCCACCTTCCTGTGGCTTTTGGCTCCAGTGCTGCAGGCACTAGAGAGGATTGAGTCGTGCCTGTAGCAGTCATCCACTGCCACACAGCTGCCCAGTGAAACACAGAGCCATACGAGCTCAGAGCTGAAAGCAGTCTAGATGTAGCTAGAGTCTTTGCAGTTCGAGCAACAGATGTCTTTCCCCTGTCCTCAGTTGTGAGCTGCTTGGCACCCTGCCACAGGTTTCCTCTGTGAAGTTGGGTGAGTCACTTCATCTCTCCCTTGATACTTGTCTGTATTGTTCATCCAAGCTTTTAGGGCCAGAAAGTGCTTCTTACTGGTAGGGGGACAGTCCCTCATTATCAGGTTGTTTTGATCATTACTGGAATCTAGATATATCACCACAGCTATTAGTTTCTCTTCAGCATGTGGTAAATGAAAGGTACCATCCAGAAGAGAGGAGCAATTTGCCATAATGATGATTATATCAACACATATTTTATAGGACACTACTTTTGAATTCCTCCCACACCTACTTCAATGAGGCTTTGTTCTTCTGCATGGCTTCTGGGAATAATTAAGAAAAAATGTCTATCTGGGGCTTAAAATTCAGCTAGCCTGTAACATGTTGCCAGCATTCTCCACCCGAGTGCTCCCAGTGAGCTCAAAGTAACCCCTCCCCCCCGTGTAGGAGCTTCTTCTATGCCACTGAAATCATTGGGAGTTTGCCATTGATTACAATGGCAGTAAGATCAGAGACCTAGGGTCAGTATCAGAGCATGCTAGTGATGAAAAGGATTTGTGATTTGGATAAAGAGGGAAGACTTGTCTCTCAGTCCCTCACAATGGCTCAGAAATCCATTTAAAATGTTAGCAAGAGGCCTTTTAATTTCCTTCTAGAAAAAGCATATATATTTAATTTCTGTAATAAAACATTCTAATAGTAGTAAATAGTGAAGTTCTAGAAGGAAAAAATTTCTTTCTCAGTTAATGCACGAGAGAGGGGATATTACAAATCCCTTGTTGCCTGTTATTGATTGCCTAGCAACATTTTCCCACAGAGAGCAATGTGAACATAGTTTTAATACACAGGTGGATACAAGGGCTGCGCTGTTTGAAACCCGGCACCTCCTTAAAGTGGTTCAAGCTACTTTTCCAAGTATGTTACAAAGTGAGTCAGACTGAAACCATTGTAGATAACCTGCTCCACTTCAGATAGTTGCATATTCATTTTAGCATTAGAAAAAAGTTTACGTTGGCATTTTCTGTTCCTTGTAGTCATGCTGGCTTTTCAAAAAAATTCTGAACTAAAAATGTATTTCCTGAAATTCATACAGTGGGCAAAAAATATCTCTTCCCTGCCCCACACTGAAGTAGATGGTGAGTACTAAGATTTGGAACCAGTAAGCAAGTAATTCTTCAATGCCTGGGATCAGAAATGTAGCTGTTGGGTCAAAGTATACTTCTACAAAGCAAGTTAGTTTGAGTTCAAGCCCCCTTGAGTTAGCTCAGGAAGACTCCAGGAACAGTTTACATGAGCTTCACAGATCCCCTATTGCATTTCCAGCTTGACTTTCACCCACAACCTCTTGCAGACCATCTACCTTAGGTTGAAAGTAACTTCCAGCTCTGTGTTTTTCTGTGTGAACAGTAATCACATCAGGAACAGCACCTATGTAATGCCTCAGGTTAGTTAACATAAACTGACACAATTCATCCTGATCCATGTCATAATGCCCATCTAATGTGCATTCCCACTCTGGTATACACGGTTACTTGGACACACAGACCATGATGCAATATACTGTACATAGGGGACAGATATGTTGCCTGTGAATAATGCAAATGGCTGGCTGCAGAGTAGTTATTCCAGTGCAAACCAGACTCACAGTAAGCTTGATTCTGCAAAATGCAAAGCAGCTTTTGCTCCCTGTGAAGTCAATAGAAGTTGACTTCACTTTTCAAATTCACTTTGATTAACCTGGTCTTGACACTGTGGCACTTGGCTTGTAATAAAGAAAATTGGCAGTGAAAGATCAAGGATTTTCCAATTTAAGGTGTAAGGAAATGTTTGCTACTGCTGAAAACATTATCTTCGTAATGAGCAGTAACACAAGCTGATAAACAACCATTATTGAGTTTCTTTCTCTTTTTTTTTTCCTTAAGCTGAAATTATGTCACCTGTAGACAGAACTAAGGAAAATGGATTACAAATGCCAAACCTATGCAAATTTTGTGACATTAAAGTAACAACCTGCTCAAACCAACATCAGTGCAAGAGCAACTGCAACATCACTTCTATTTGTGAGAAGAATAGTGAAGTCTGTGTTGCTATATGGTAAGTTATTTCTTCATACAAGTGCAGAGGGAGCATACCCTCATTCATCATTACTTAGTACTTTCCTCGATTGCTCTGATATTCATAATGTCCCTGCTGCCTCACAGGGCTTTGCTCTCTCACTTCCAACTCATATCTGTGCTCAGCACACTGAGAGTTGTTTGAAGTTAACAATAATTCTGATATGAAGTGTTCTTTTTCTTCTAAAGCATTTTTGTTCCAGCATATGCTGTTATTGGAAAAGAGGCATGGCTTTGTTCAAACCATTAAGCTGCATCTGCCTGCAGCACCGAGAATAGAAGCAGTTTTGAGACTCAGAGAGGATTACAGTAGAATTTGCTGACGAAAGACAATTGTCTCTGAGGTTTCAAAGTGAACTGCATTATGTAGATCTATCACAGTAAGCTTACTCAACATGTATAGGTAGAAATACTTTCTTATTGGTAAAAAACACCCTGTGCCTATAATGACTCTGATACAGGAGTGGTGCTTTTTTTATGTTTAGGTTCAAAGAAATCAAAAGTATATGAAATTGAGTTGTTACTTTTTTTTTTCGGATTCATTGACCCTAAACTTGCATTCCAGTCTAAAAACTGGGGTCTTGCCCTTCTATAAATGGTAAGCCAATCCTACCAAAGAAAGCCAGAAACACTCATAATAAGTTCATAGGTGGACAAAAGGAACAGAACTGAGTATTTGCAACATTACTGCAGATTTAGGAACAGAATTAGAACCACTTAATTCATTTATTAAGGGATTAGTTGTGTTCATTGACTCGAAGAGATGTTCAGCGTAATTGGAAGTAGACACTTGAAATGTAGCGTCAGTCCAGCGTGCTGTTCCATATTTGTCCTGTGCCACTTTAGTAAGTGGTCAGTGCCTATTATTGCCATATGAAGTGCCTGTAGTGCAATTTAGAATATATTCTGGATTTTTCATGCCAGAATGATACTAATTTGAGTTCTCAAAAGAGGCAAATTTGGGGAAGATGCAATGCTGTCTGCTCCCTTTATAAAATATTTCTTCCTTGTTTTCAGTTTTCTCTTTTTCATTTTTTAGGAGACAGAATGATGAAAATGTGACATTAGAAACAATATGCCATGATCCCCAGAAAACACTGTATGGTCATATGTTGGATGACTCCAGCTCAGAGCAGTGTTTGATGAGGGAAAAGAAGGAAGATGGGGGATTGATGTTCATGTGTTCCTGTACAGGTGAAGAATGCAATGATATGCTCATTTTTCCATCAGGTACGTTTGATAATTTATGCTGCATTCCTAGGCTATACCTTGCAAGTTAATATTAACTGTGTCATAGCAGTGGAGTTTGGAATCACATTTTGTGGAGGAAAGCTTTTGGTGGCAGGAGCTATTTTGGTGTCTTCTGAGTCTTGCCAAACCTCAACCTTTCTTTTCTGTGTTCAGAGGATATTTCTTCCTGCGAGCCTGTCCTCCTCCTTTTGAAGTAAGTCTGATATTCAGCTTGAGACACTGCACTTAAAAGTCGATGAAAAGAAAGATGAAAGCAGGACGTTTAGAGCTGTTCTGTTGACACACCAAAATACAACATATGCTAATTACGTTATAAAAAAAATCAAGGGGCAAATGCCATATTTAAGGTCTTGCCTCTTCTAAAAGGTTGGTTTGCCATAGTGTGACATCCGTTTATACAGATATGGCTGAGTAACTTGATTGGATGTGAATTTAAAGTCAGCTTATCTGTTGTAACTGACCATTTGCAGTTGTTGTGTGGGGGGTGTGAAGTAGCTACAGTGTTCCTTCACTAGTGGATATGTTACCTCATGCTTACTATGGCATAAGAACGTGTATATGATTTCGGTTAAACCAGTGAAATCTGAGTATAGACCAAATTACAAGTGTATAACCTGTCCCCTTTCTACTTCTTGAAGTAAAGACTATATAGACCGCTGCAAACACAGTAAAGGCAGTGCAGGTGTGTACAGTGCTGGTGGACTACACCCTGCACACAGACGTGCATGTGCACACACACACCCCTCACTTTATTTCTTCTACCTGCTGAATCCCACAATGATTCTTTTACTGAGACTGTTAGGTCTCTTGGAGGCAAGTGTGAGGCCTCCTCTGGAGAACTTTATGTGCACACTTATAAATGAGTACAGCACACAGAACCCACCCTTATCACCTGTAAGTTCCTCAGAAAAGGATATAATCAAATCCTCATAACCTGAGATAATGAAGGGTTGGGAAGCTGTTTCTACTCCTGAGAAATGTGATGTGTGACTGCAATGAGGCGGACAGCTATATGAGAGATTTCTAGCTCTCTCTTCTCAGCCCTCCAAGAGGGCAAACTAGTTTTGGTTGCAAAACCACACCAGATTAGCCAAGAGTGAGCTAGAAAGTCTTTGCCTCCCTTGGCCCAGTCTATCCATATCTGGTGCCACCTCCTCCCCTCTTCCTCATCCAGTCACACTCCAATCTTTATTTGAAATCAGATAACCTGACTACTGATCCGTAGTTATATGACTAACCCTTACTTAGGTGGGCTTTAAAGGAGTTGAAGTAAATACTGGTATTGATGTGAGCACAGGTGGAAGACAGAGGACCTAATTCTAACAGATTGCCTTGATTTTTTTGAAGACAATGTGTTATCAAAGAAAAGTTCTTATTCCATCAGCTGTCTAGAGTATTTATACAAAGTGAACCACACCCTTGTGGATTTTGGCTAATTTGTTATGAGTTAGTCATGTTATAGCTGTTTCTCCTGGAGCTACATAGATGTATGCAATCATTCTAACAAATGTGTGTCTTCTTTGTGTATGATTATGAAAACCATTTTATAAATTCAACACCAGCTGCCTTCATTCCCATGAAATCTGCAGCCCCCCTCACACTTCCAGAGCAGTTTAAAAGGAGCTGTAGTATAAATTAAGCTTTAAGCACTGTAGGTGACTCATGAAAACTGTATTACATTCACATGTAATAAGTGAATTCACATGTAATAAGTGAATAACCACAGATAAAAAGGAAAGTAATATAAAATTTCAGTTTGTAACATTTCCAGTTCATTCACAAATACAAGCATTAACTCCAGTTGGGAGGGGGAGAATTGAGGCTTTGTCATTCTTTTATTGTTGTGCATTAGTGTTTCTTTTAAATGAAAACAGCCTCTTTGGGTTGCTTGCCTGGTTAGCCATGGCAGGAAGACAAACGATTTTTACAGTATCAGACATGCGGTTTCCTGTCTGTGTTTAAGTTTGAGCAGAACATCACAGCCAGCTGGTCCATAGCTCCTCTAGACAACTAGATAATAGCCTGTAATAATTTTGCCTTTGGAATGTCTGTCAACCAGATCTATTCTGTACATCGTTCTTGCTTTTTTTTTCTCTCTTCATTTCTTGTACACCAAAGCAAGAATTTTTGCAGTGGTTTTGCACAGCCTATGGTTTTGGGGAGTGTACAAAAGCTGTCTAAAAAAGCCTGATCAAACAGTAAGTGTATAAATTTATTAAGCTAATACTGAGACAATAAAAAAGATTGTAATTTTTCAGCTGTCAATCGCAGCCTTTTCTTTCAAGCTATTGCTATAAATGGTCAGTGCTCTAGCTCTTCTTCTCTTGGGTGCACACTTAAGGCAGACCAGATTTAGTTTGTTCCTGTTTTTTCTGAGGTAAGAAGGAAAAGTGGGCAAGACAGTAAGTTTTAATTTCCACCAGAAGTTAGTCACTACGTTGCAGTGATTCAGAGCTGAGGTGTTATTCTTTATAGAAGAATTGTTTTACAGCACTGTTGGAGTGCATCAGTCTTGACTGTGAGGGGTAAATCTCCTGACTCCAGTTTTAGACACAAACATCTAAAGGTTTTGGGTAGTGGGAAGTGTTGTGACTCAGTCAAGAGTAGCTTTGGAAATGTTTGAGGTAATTACATCCAAATCAAATGCCTGCTTCTTGTATGGACTTCCCTTTAAATTGCCTATCTGAAAAATGAGCAAGGCACAGTCAGACATGTGCCTAAACATGCCTGTAGTTCTGCTGTGTGAGGAGGCTGACCCTGATTCAGATCCCTGGCATTTCAGGCCACAGGCAGCAGGTGGAAAATGCCGTGTGCAGAATCACTCCAAACAATGTTCTGTACTTCTTGGAGAAATAATATACAGGAGACAGGTAGCCACTGCAAATCTGACTACTCTCTGTTTATTTTTTAATCCCTCTCTTTTTTTGCCAAACAAAATTGTGGATGACTGGCAAGCATCTTACACTCCTGTGGTGGAAAAATGCTTCTCACAGCAAAACTGAATGCCAGTGTGTTTTAATTATTATTTATTCAAATGTCTAATGTCAGTGTTGCCAGCAGGCAAAGCTAAGGAGCAAAACCACTGGAAAAGATTAGCTGAAATCATGCGGAGAAAGGCCCTGCCTGGCTAGAAGCTGGCTGGGTGGTAGACAGGGCTTTTCTTGCTGTCATGGGAAAGATGAGTGCAGGACTGGACTAGCAGGGTTTTTTTCCTCGCTGGTGTCTGGTTATGTCTGGTGGATCTTCTGCATCTTGTTTTGCCTTGCTATGTATTGATCTGTTGCAATGAACCAGGTCTGTCTGTTGCTGTTTGCACAGTTCCAGGCCTCCCTTGGTGTTTGGGCAGCTTTGTTCATCAACTTTTCCTTCTCCACACCATCTGCCAGCCTCCATTCATCAGCCAGTACAAGCACAACAAAGGCCTAACAAAGTTCTTCCTGATCCTGAGCTATTTGGCTGAGATCAAAGCTTGTTTATCCAAAGGGACCAAGTAGGACATGCTCTTTTCAGCCTCATATCTGACCTGTTCTCTGTGAGCAGAGATGACCAGGCATTCATTGTAGCCTAGGAGATTGGATGGATACCTGCATTGTACACAGTGTATGACCTACCTTCTATGCAGTGCAACTTCTTCCTGTTTTGCAGGCTTATTCAGATGCATTCATTCAGCAGCATGCAAAAGGGTGACCCCAGCACTGGAGACTGCAGACAGGAAAACAAACCCTTTAAGTACTGTTGTCGTTATATATGCAGTTGTTAACCTGGGCATCAAGTTCAAATCCAAGAAAAAATGCAGAGATGTCAAAATTTGGAAATATGGATTGCAGACCTGTAGCACAGATCAGTTTGGTTTAGAGTTGTTTCATTCTAATAACTTACATGGTGATCATTTCTCATCCTCACTTGTCTCTCCCTGTGGCTTGCAACCAAGGTTCAAACAACTCAGCCTACCTGAACAGCTGTGGGTTTGTTTAGGTAGACTGTGATTATTCCTTATGTACCAGAAGATGAGGTCATTATTTTGGATATTCCCACCACACCCAGCCATAATATGGGAGAAACGTTTAGCAGCAACAATGTGTACAAGTTTTAATGACTATCTGGGTCATCCAAGCGGTTGTCTTAAAATATCAAAACTTCAGTGATAAAGATCACTGACAAGTCAAAAAAAATTATGAGAATAATGAAGCTAATTGGGGAAGAGGGGGTGTTGTGCTGCTAACAATCTTCACGTTGATTATGGTTTTACTGAATTTGCTAATTGAGAGTGTGTTTGATTCATCAATTGTGGCTGAGTCATTTGCCTGAACAAATTCCAGCGGATGGATTTGCAGTGTGTCAAGTGCTGTGATTGCTCACTATGTACAGTTGTTACCTGGGAGACCTGTTATTGTTCTGCTGCCTGAACTACCACAGGCATGCCTGTATGATGCCTTGTCCTGTGCCTGGATCGCAGAAGATCTGGGTAATGTTCTAGAGTTTCCTTAACTTGGTATCTCTCACTTGTCTCTAATATGTTGCCCCTGTCTTTTCCTTTCTTTCTCTCCTCTTTCTCTCCTTACTAGACACAAAGCGTTAGTGATTTTATTTGGCTACATAGGAAGATCTCAGACTTAACAGCTGACTAAAGATCTGTGCAGAAACAGCCGCCAGGCCATAAATACTCATGTGATGAGTTATCCAGTGCTCAAGGAAGAGCAGAAGGGAGATGATTACAGCTGGACTGCTTCCAAGTGGATTTTAACAAAGGCTTTCATTAATCTGTTTTTCTGTTATCCAACTAACATGTTCAGAAGGTAACTGTCTTCCAGCTGCCCCATAAAAGAGGTCAGTAGCATTACATAATGTTGCACAGAGCCTCTCACCACTTGTATATTGGCATTGTTCTCTATGTTTCCTCTTAGGTATTTGCAGCCACAGAGTCCCACCCAATGCCTGCAGCTGTATGTAACCAAAGGAGAGGCTGTCTAATACTGAAGGTCTGATTCACTTAGTGGGATAGAAAGGAAATTGAATGGAAAGAGGCAAAAGAAGCCAGAATTTTGTTTTGCTCTGTATTATTTATATTGTTTGCTTCCTAGGAAAATAACCATGCAGAGCTCAGTTACAGATCTGTGTAAAAACAAACTAGGCAGCGCTCTTTCAGTCTGGTTGGCATATTTGTTACAATTTGCATCATTTGAGAGCTTAATAAGTGTGGGAACGTGGCCAAGCTTTTATCAGGTTGTCATAGAAGAGACTTTAATAATTACAGACAGAAACAAACTGTAACTAACACTGACAACATAGTATTTTGGGAAAGGTCGGAGGGGTGAAACTCAGTCTGAGAATAAAAATAGTGGTTAATGTGTGGCATCTGTTGGAACATACTGAAACTGGAGAGATTGATTTGTTCCAGAAAACCACCAGCAAACAGCAGCAGACACTGAGTTGTATAACTGAGGCATGTATCACAGAAACACAGTGACATCGTGTAAAGTTAGAGTATGTTGGCTTTCCTGCTGCTGAGCAGGAAAGCTCAGCTTCAAAAGTCAACGTGTGAGAGTTGCTGTGTACACACGGTGAAGTGACCTGCATAATGGAAAAGATAAGAAGGGAATGCATCCTGGGGTGGGAGATTTTAAACAAATGAGTACTGTGCTAGCAAAACAAGGAATTACACTTTCTAGCCAGCAGTGAGGGAATAAAACAGCAACAAACTATTTGTTCTGCCTTAGAGCTTAAGAGTTTCTTAAAACCTCCTGGGTGCTGAATAGCATACTTGGCAATCAGTTGAAAAATGAAATTCTGCTTACAATAGCTAAAATATCCATTACATCATTGCTGCCTAGCCTCTTTACAAAAGTAAGCCACCCAGAGCAATCAAGTTGCCTGCCCCCCACCCCTGTGACTGCATTCCCTTCAGATGACAGATGTATGTGCGTGACTTCAAATATGTAACACACATAACTGGGTCATGTAACTGGGGGATTTTCCCTGAGTATAACACAGATGTCTTGAGTCCTGATCATCCGATCATGGGTAGTCATGTGCTAAGGGCAAAGCTGTAGGCCCCTAGGGGAGAGCAGCAGTTTGTGTGCCAGTGCTCTCCAAGAAAACTGCTCGTACTTTTGCCTTACTCCCTGTCAGGAAAATAGGTAAGTGGTGGCACTGGGCAATCAGCTGCACTAAGTGCTAATTTGCGAGCCATATGTTGACTGCTGAGCAGCATTCAGGCTGGCAAATAACCAAAAGGTGAAATGAATGAATTCCCACACATCTGAGAAAACATTCTTAGGGGCCCAAATTCTGAGCCATGCAGATGGCACTGCGTTAGAAAGACAGCTTTAGAAACAGGCTCTAGAGATGGCTTTACCTTGTCACTTTCACTGTCTTTGAGGGAAAGGCTGTAGATTTAAAGTCTGTCTAGACTTTAGTAAAGCCTTTGACGTCATTTCCTACAGCATTCTTCTAGAGAATATGCCTGCTTGTGACTTGGACGGGTGTACTCTTTGCTGGGTAAAAAATGGGCTGGATGGCCATCCCAAGGAGTGCTGGTGAATATAGTTAAATCCAATTGCCAGCCAGTTACAAGGGCTCAGTAATGGGGCCAGTTCTGCTTAATACTTTTATGAACTATCTGGACAAGGGGATCGAGTACACCCTCAGTAAGTCTGCAGGTGACACCAAGGTGGGCAGGAGTGTTGATCTGCTGGAGGCTGGGAAGGCTCTGCAGAGGATCCGGACACACTGGATTGATGGGCCAATGGTATGAGATTCAGTGATTCTAAGTGCACTGGTGAGGCTGCATCTCAAATCCTGTGCTCAGTTCTGGACCCCTCATTACAAGAGAGATACTGAGGTGCTGGAGTGGGTTCAAAGAAGGATAGCAAAGCTGATGAAGGGTGTAGAGCACAAGTGTGATGAGAAGCATCTGAGGGAACTGGGGTTGTTTAGTCTGGAGAGAAGGAGGCTCACGGGAAACTTTATCACTCTACAACTACCTGAAAGGAGGTTGTAGTGAGGTGAGGGCTGGTCTCTTCTCTCAAGTAACAAGTTGTGTCAGAATCAACTATTTTCCTAGGGAAAAAGCACACTCCCCACAGTAAAAAAGCTCTCCACCCCCACTTCACAAAGCCCAAAGAAACAATGCCACTAAAATTAGCAGAAGTTTTAAAACACAAAAGGTGGATCAACTTTCACAGCACTTTTATCCTCAAATTAGGGGTTCCACGGAAAAGGACAGGAATGTCAAAAGCAGATTTTTTTTTTTCTGAAAACCAGCGTTTCCCATCTAAAAATGTTTTGCTGAAGATTTCCAAGCCATTTAATTCTAAAAGGACCAAAATCAGGAAGATACATGAGATACTCCACTGAACTAAAGAATTTCATTCTCACTTGAGGATTCTTCAATAGCGATAAACTAAATTACCCTGAACAGCTGCTCAGATTGAAACTTCATTTCACTGAAAATGAAGCATTTTATGGAATTAGTTTTCATCCAGAAAGTAGCACTAAAGAGATGGGGAGACTTTTCCGTATTTTATTGCTGAGTGTCTTGCTCAGCAATCGGTCCACACATAAGTTTCAAACTCTCATTTTGCCAAATTCAGAATAATCAGAGACGAAAAGCTCTTCCACAGATCAGAGCAGGACTTGAATTTGGAGCTCCCATACCCCTGACTAGTCCCCTCACTGATGGGGTTTCAGCACTCACATCTCTTGCCAAATTGCAAGATTTGAACGGAATTCTGGTATTGCAGAAGCATTCAAAAAGTCTTATTTTTCATTCCAGCATGGAATTGAAACCAAACTTTGACACCTCAAAATTGCTGCAAAACAGAGTTGTCCTCCAGTCAGCTCAAAGGGCTGCATTGTGTCTCAGGAGCTTGCAAAATAACTAGATCACAGTTCTAGGTCCAAGCCCATATTTGTGACTGTGCATTTCCGGAGGTTTTTAAGACACTAGACAAGCTTTCAATACATCAGATGCAATACATGAGTTCTGCCAGTATCAAATATGTTCTTGCCTTGCTATGTGGCTTTGACTAGCACTCGAACAGGCAGCGACTTTAGAACTTGCATGCGCAGCAAACAGCACTGAAGTAGTTCTGTCAGTACTGGCTGTGCAATTCTACTGCCATTAAAGTGCAGGTCCTTAATTTTACTGCCATTGTTTTATTTCTTGTTTCCAAGGTTCAGTGACACCGAAGTTCAAAGGCATCCAGTCCAACCTCAAGAATCTGTAGGCTGTTGTGCTTTGAAGCTTCCTGACTGAACAGGGGCTGTACAGAGTTTCCATTTTCCTTGGCACCTGAGCCCTATTCCCTAAAGGCTTAGGTAGTGTTAAGAATTGTGCAGATGGCTTGTGCTTAGTTTAAACCACATACAGGAAGCTTTCTTTTAGCTCAACTTCTCTATTGTTATGCTATATTAATAGGTTCTTTTGAAGCTTAAGAAAAGACTGAGCCACCTAAAAAATAGTTCTGGGTGGGGAAAGTTATTAAAGAGCAGATTTCCAAAACCTGAAAAACTGTTTCATTTAACTATTTCATTGTCTGCATTTGCAGCCAGGTTTTGCTCATTCTGGGGCTCAGAGAGAGGAAGCAGCACTCCCATTTTTGAAATTATGGGGTTTGAGTTATAGGTATTCATTTATAAGTAAACGAGCATATTTATTCTTAGATTCTTGTAGTTAAGCCAGAAAACGTTGGCTAGCCACTATGCAAACATACAGATATGCTCTGAATTTTGATCTTGCTCTTTGTACACAGATTCAACAGAGAATTATGCCAACCTTAGCTTGTGCTAGAAGGGCTGATTTTGTTGTGCTCATATTAGCAGTCAAAATCAAAAGCAATTTCAGAAGTGCCTTGCTCAGACCAGCCCTCAGTGCCACCATCTTTTTTGCTGCTGCTGTCCCCTCCTAAACTCAGGGTTCACCCTTGTCAGTCCTGACACTCAGTTCTCCCTGTTGGCTACTCATTCTTGCACATCTGAAGCCTTGAGTGGCATTTCTCTAGTGTCTTAAAATCTGAACACAAGCATGTCCCTGCTGCTTTAGGTGGGGGTGTGTGGCTGTATGTTTTTCACTTCACTTCCTCCAAGGGACAGTGCCAAAGCGGATGTGTTACTTTGCAGCAGGGGTGCAGGACAATGCAGTGCTCAGGGGAAGTGGCCGAACTGCTCAGCTTCTGCTTTGATTAATTTTTTCTTTCATTCTTTTTTAAGTGACATTTGAGACATCAACAGTTTCTCCCTTCCACACAGAAATCCCCCTGCACCACAAGCAAAGCTTTCTTTTGTGCAAAAAGAGGAAGAGCCAAAGGAGCTGTGTGGAGACTTGTCAGCTGTAAGCCAAATAAAGACAGCCTGCTTTAGGGCATTGTAGGGGTGATCAGAGACCCTTAAAAAGGTAGTCATAACAGTCAAGGAGTGGTGGCTTTTGCTGAGCATGCAACCAATTACCTTCAACTGCTTGGACTCATGTGGAGAAATTTGGAAGAGAACTAATACCTTTTGGGGTATTAGACATTTGTTTTTCAAATATCTAGGCTACATATTGCAGCTCTGTGGCAAAGAAAAAGGGCTTAGAGGGCCTGAAAGAGACATGCATGTTCATCTCTGTTAAAAAAGTATACCATATGGTAGAGATGACATATTACTCAGTTCCAAGAGCAGAGCCCAAACTTAAAGCATGCTTTTCTGTGGCAAGAAAATTAAAAAAAAAACAAAAAACAAAAGAGAACCCCAAAACTATTTAGCTGATTGTTACAGTTCATAGCTGCATTCATGCAGTTGTAGTCTGCTTGCAGCCAAAAGTCCAAAACAGCCATCCCACAGCATAGTCAGTCCTCCGGCACCGTTATTTCCCAAGTTCTTTATAAAGCAGATTTTCTGAGAGCAAAGGATGCACATAGGAATAAGCAATGCAAATCTTCTGTTTACTGCCAGTGACATTGGGCTGTCTAAATATATTCCTCCAGGAAGGGCCATTAAAAAAAAAAAAACAAAAACCAAAAAAAGTTGGGTTTTTTTTCACTCTTCCATATGTTGAGAAGCAGAAGGGGTCCCTGCGATCTGTGATTCTTTTAAGTTTTGGGGGTGTTTTTTGTTTAACATTTACTCCCTTTTTTTTTTGCCAAGGGAAGTCTCTTGAGAATAAGGATTTGTGGTTTGTGTATATGTGGAAGATGGAATTGTCTTAAACTGTCCTTCTGCATAAATGAAGGAAAAACATTCTTTGTAGGTGCTCTAAAGAATGACACTAACCTGTGCTAGCCAGGAATGTCACTGTTAGAAAGACACTTCCTTGAAACCCATTGAGAGAGGCTAGGCATTACTTGCTCTACATCTGGTTGATGAACCTTTCAAGCAGCGGAAGCCCATCCTGGTTCAGGATTCAGGTCTTTCTCCAAATAATGAATATGCCCTTCAGATATCACATCACCTGCCTCTGAATATCTGGTGGTTCCAGCTGCTTTCTGGCTGACTTTTTTAAATGAAAAAGTGATTACCAGTGGAATTGGAGGGCCAGAGGTACCGCTTGTTCTAACTGTAAACTCTTTTCCCTCACCCCTTTCAGCATTGCTCACCTTCATTTCGAGAGGCTCAAAGTAGGGAAAACAGAAGCTTGTGGCTAATGTAGTTAGTGGCAACTTTCTTTCAGAGCTTGTTAAACTTTTCCTTTTCGCATTGACTTATTTGGCCTGATACACAGAACATGAGTCAGTGACACTAATATAAACATCCGCCCGTGTCATGCTGCCAACACAAGCTACTTGCTTAGCTCTGGTTGCACCTTCTGTTGTTTTAGTCCATTGAGGTGAGACTCCCAGGGCTTCTTCTAATCAATCCCCTCCTTCATGGAAAAATAATGTCGTACATTTGCTCTGACTCAAAGGAAGAAATAGACTGGGAGAGTACATTTCCATGTGTCCGATCAAATCAGGTTCAAATAAACTCTGACCCTCCTTCTTTAATCTATTTTCAGAATAAAACTGTTCCCTTTTAAACTGTTTATCTTCCCTAAGAAATGCTGAACTAGAAGGTCACTTCTAGAGGTGATGGGGCAGCTTCCGCCACTAGAAAAATGATTGATTGGTACCGTTCCCATTATATCTCCCTATTTTAGAATACATCCCTGTGTGCTTCTATGTATTACACATAAGAATGTGTTAGTCTGTGGACTGCACCAGCTATGGAGTTTGGAACAAGCCATCTGCTTTACAACAGGACAGTCAGAAAGTGACACACAAAAAAAGTTTTCAGATACACGAATCTGTGCAAAAAGTACATGGGGAGGTGACAATTCCGATGTGCCACCCATGCCTGATTGTGCCTGTAGGATTCAAATGCCTGTGTGCATGCAGGTGTCTGAATTTGTTCTAGGAACTCTCACATCAAAGTATGAGAATGAGATTTGCTTTTCAGATGTGTATGCAGGCATACATATTGTGCTTGAATATTAACAAGTAGTAGTTGCGTGTGGGCAGGCTTCCTGAAGATGTCTTTACATGGATCCCACTGAAATATATTGGATCTGGAGTGATAACCAAGCAAGTAGGAATTCACATGCTGCATTGTTTATTTCTTTATCTTAGAAAAATCAATGTGTTTTAGTACTTACTGGATAAAGGGGCAGATCTGTTCAGAATACATTGACAGAGTAAATACAGGAGACTGGCTATTATACTGAGGAAAATTAAGGTTTCATCCATAATAATAATAATTTTTAAAAAGCTATTAAATTACATTAGGTTCTTCCTCATTCAGTTCTGACTTTTTATAAAATAAACAAACAGGGAAGTCCTGGTAAGTGGAGGCCTGCACCCAAAACAGTATTTTAAAGTAAGAAAGCAGTGACGATTTTTATTATTTACTGTCAGTGGAGGAGATCATGTGTTGCACTCTAAATAGAAATTATAATTATTAACAGCCTCCTGTATGCATAAAGCTATGATATTATTTAATGTCTGCCTTTCTTCTGTTCTTTACAGATGACCCTCATAAGCCAGAGGAGAAAGATGAAATTTCCAAAGTTACAATCATAAGTCTTGTCCCATTACTGGTGATTTCTGTTGCTGTCATTGTTATCTTTTATGCCTACCGCACTCATAAGAAGAGGAAACTCAACAAGGCATGGGAGAAGAATGTTAAGCCCAGGAAACATAAGGACTGCAGTGATGTTTGTGCCATTATGTTAGATGATGACCGCTCAGACATCAGTTCTACCTGTGCCAACAACATCAACCACAACACAGAATTGCTGCCCATTGAGTTGGACATTGTTGTTGGCAAAGGAAGGTTTGCTGAAGTGTATAAAGCCAAATTGAAGCAAAACACATCAGAGCAGTATGAAACTGTGGCAGTCAAGATTTTCCCCTATGAAGAATATGCCTCCTGGAAAACTGAGAAAGACATTTTTTCAGATGTAAACCTCAAGCATGAGAACATCCTCCAATTCTTGACAGCGGAGGAGCGTAAGACAGATCTTGGTAAACAGTACTGGTTGATCACCGCATTCCATGCTAGAGGAAACTTGCAGGAGTATCTCACACGGCACATTATCAGCTGGGAGGACCTCTGGAAACTGGGTGGGTCCTTGGCCCGAGGTATTGCCCATCTGCATAGTGATCACACACCCTGTGGTCGACCCAAAACACCTATTGTGCATAGGGACCTAAAGAGTTCCAACATCCTGGTGAAAAATGATTTAACCTGCTGTCTTTGTGACTTTGGGTTATCCCTGAGGCTGGACCCTTCTTTGTCTGTGGATGACTTGGCTAACAGTGGACAGGTAAGTTAAAAGTTTGAAGAGGGGGTTGTGCATCCTGCCAATTGGTGTCTCAGTTCCTGGGGGAAAAAAAAAAAAAAAAAAAAAGAGGAAAAAGCCCCTCAAAATCATTAAGAATTAATGTGAAAGTGTTTATAGACAAAGACACTCTAAACTTAACATTAAAGCAACAGCAGTCAATGCAAGCAGACATATGATAAGGATGTGCTTCACATAGTAACGTTGTGCCACAGTTTTCATGCCTGATGGCATTACAGTTTTGTGTGAGTAGACCCACTCCTGGCTTACCCCAGCATATGTGAAGTCTGTCTTCTGTCCTCAAGAGGTGTAAGCAGATAACTGATAGATAATAACTTTGAAATGACAAAAATAAACTTGTTTATTTAAAGTAAATAAACTTGTTTGGTACATTCTCCACATACAAGCAAATGCAAGAATGTCAAATAACAATAATTGCCCTTTTGTGCTTCTTCAACTAGGTAGCGTGGGTAACACTCATCTATTTCAGAGGTAGGCCAGCAGAATGTTTATAAATGCTTCAAAGATTAAATTTTTCAAGTACATCTCTAAATATTGGCTCTTCTGATGACAACTCATAGTATAAATTCAGACCATTTGTTAATTGATTCCTAATTATTCAATTATACATACATACATGGTTTTTTATATTTTTATATGTAGGTCCCTTCAAAGCCTGTTCATTTGAGATGACTTTTACTTCACATGGAACTAATATTTTGTTTTAAAACATTGTCAGGGACAGCTAGTGCTCTGCTGAGTCCACAAGAGCTTTGCTGTTGTTTATCTAATGAAAATCTGTCTTTGAAAGTCTCTTTAGTGAGATGCAACATCTCTTTAGTGAGATGCAAATCTGTCTTTGAAAGTCTCTTTAGTGAGATGCATTTTGAGAAGATTTATTAACCAGAGCCAGGAATGAATGATAACCAGTGGAGCCATATTTAAAATAATAAGAACACCACTCACAGTTACATACCATTTCTCACCAGACCTTTCTGGAGTTCAAGTGAAGTCATACCATATTCTCAGCCTTAAGACTGGTCCCATTTCGGATGAAGTGAAAACAGCGTTCAGCAGTGTAAGGCAGGGGCTCTGAAACTCAACCCCACAATTTGATTGCTTAAAGCTGACTGTTACTTGTACATTGGTTAACCCTGTATCAATTTCAAGTTGATTTCTCTGGCATCATTCACAGACACTTGGAAGTAGGAGGACAGTGTTGATACTGCCACTTCCACAGTCTACACCAACACTAACAACAAAGAGCAGAGCTGCTCTGTGCAGGTTGCTGCTTTGGTGTCAGTGACCTTGGGCACCAGTGTTGAGGCCCACTGTTTCATTTTGTTTAGCTCCAGTGAATCTGGGGGTGACCTAGCTAGTGTCATTCTCCTCCGTGACAAGTAGTATGATGGTGTGAAGTGATTCTACTTCGACCTCCACCTTAGTTCTTCTGGGCACACAAGTGTTACCCACTTAACTTTCCCAACATGCCAGTGGCAGTGTTGTAGCTTTTACTGAAGGGGCCTTCATGTTATGCATAATTTCTAAACTTTACCCTTTGACTCAAACCCTTCCCACCAGTAGGTCCAACTTTTTAAAGTATATAGTGGAGCTGACCCATTTTTAATTCAAGAAAATGTTTAGCTTCCTATGAAATAAATAAAAGAGTGTATTTTACCATTTTTTCTAGTCAGTCTGAGTAAGGCAAGTTGTTGGGGTTACAAAGCCATCTTCTTTCTGATCTATTCAAGTACCTTCCATATCATGCAAATATAGCCATTATTGACTATACAATACTATTGCCCTTAGTGACTGGCTGGAACCCATCTTTTCCCCCATTAGAACCTTTGCAGTCTTTTCAGTTTGGCCATCCATGATGGTTAATGTTTGCAAACATCTGAATCTTAGAAGAAGTGTAAGATCTCCTGTAAAAAAGATTCAAAAGTCACTGCAGGAAGGAAGATGGACCCTCACTAAAAGCTTTGGAGAAACAAGAACTGAAAGCAGACTGGTATTTGCAAAGAGAAAGAATATCCAGACTCTAGAGGGATGTACCAGAGTTTAGGTACCTAAAATGCCTTTGGGACTCAGGGGTCACCTTTCCTCAAAATACAGGAAAAATATCTGTGACCCAAAGACTTGATAATCTAAATGCAGATAAAAGGACATATGCAGAGTGGAATGATAAATCCTAAGGATGGAAATAGGATTGACTTGATAGCATTCCTCAAGTAATTTTCTCTCTGCATTTCCCATTGTACTGTTCAGTTACAGGGCTTCATCCTTCATTGTTCAGCAAAGCTACAGAATCATTGTTTCTTCTGCAAAGAGGGTGTGAAATGTCAGATCAGAACAGCACTTTGTGACAATGTTATGAAGCTGTATTTAGGACCCATTAATTCTTGCTAAAATCAGCAGGGATTGAAGCTATGAGACTGTGGTCTATGTACAGGTAATCCTTCTTAAACTTTGGATGAGATCTGCTTGGGGAAGAAGTTATGTGTTGGGGAATAAACAGGGGGTAGGAACGACATCTGCTGGTTTCCGTACATTTGTGTTCCGTAGAGGAGGGAGATGCTGATCACCTCAGTGATGCTGAGACATGATTGTCCCAGCTACCCATTCAGTGTAAGGCTGTTGCTCACATGCTTGGCTTTAAATTCATCAGAGAGACCACTTAGTAGGGAATTTAACTTTGGGACTTATCACACAGGTTTCTTTCTGTCCTCTCTTTACAAAGGTTTTGATCCTACTACCATTTGCATATTTTTGACAGAAATTCTCTGCTGTTGCAGAATCCTGTGACAAACCCATGTTGTTCGTCTCTCCTGTTGCCTTCTTATGGTACATTGCACTTTTTGTGCAAACTTCCCCATTTGCCCTGAGCCTGGGGTGATAAGACGTGTACAAAAGCTTGTAAAATGGATGTCGTAGATCTCTCAGAAATGTACCTTTACTGCATGGCTTCTTGCGGTTGCAGACCCAGTAACTGGAATGATCTCTTGCAGTTCTACTTGCCACTGGGCAAGGTGTAGTGCAAATAGCTCATATAAATCACAGGTCTTACTTCACCATCCACTTGTGCTTGTTCATCTCTGCAATTAACCAGACACCTTCCCTGTGAAGACTTTGTCATTTCAGAGCAACTGTTGAGTGATCCAAAAATGCTTCCCTAAATCCTTTCTTGTGATAAAAACAGACATTTAAACTTTGTCTTCTGTAATGCAAGGTCATACTCTAGATCTCAACAAAGCAGCTAAAATCATTGCTGAAAACTCCTCAGTATGAATAAAGTTTATGAGAACAGCTTTTCAAACAAAGGGGCTGATCTTTGGGTTTAATTCAAATGTGTGCTTCTGCATTCAGTATTTGTGTATTTGCTTTCTTCTGCCAGGCCTGCATTTACCACTTTCCTTTTAAGCCTACCATGAAAAGAAACAGCTAACACTGTAATATGCAGCACAAAGGAGTACAATGTGTTTTTTGCTCATCAGTAAGACAGTCAGCAGCAATTGCTTCAGGCCCAAAGGGGTGTATCTGCGAACATCCAAAGAGTGAGTGAGTTTGTCAGTGTCAAAATTATTTGCTTAAGGAACTAAAAAGGGCTTTTTTGGTTTTTTTATCTTTACCAAGACAGAGGTGCAAGTAAGTTAGTAGTCAGGACATTGCCAGATTCCCCTGGCAGCAGAAAATACGGCCTGTGCCAAGTATGGCCAGAATTTTTGGATACATGTCAAATGGCACCGTTTCTGTGAAAGCTGAAGTTAAATCACAGCAGAATCCAAACTATGATTTACAATTTCAACTCCTGAGCTCTCCCTGATCTCCTCTCCTGTAGGTTGGCACAGCGAGGTACATGGCCCCTGAGGTTCTAGAGTCCAGGATGAACCTGGAGAATGTGGAGTCCTTTAAACAAACAGATGTGTACTCCATGGCTTTGGTCCTCTGGGAAATGACATCTCGCTGTAACGGTGTTGGAGGTAAGTGTCATCATTTTCTTTTTCTCTCTAAAAGTTTGTTTAGACAGACATGCTCTTGTAGTTGTCTGGGGAGGAGACAATTCTTTTTAACTCTCACCAGGTTTTTTAGTGTATCTAGATGCTATAAATTAACAGGCCTTTGGCAGCAAGACACACGTGTGCATAAGCAAGATTGAAGGGCAAGCACCTGAGTGCATGAGAAAATGGGTCTTTGATTGCTGTAAGGATAAATCAATCCTACTGGTTAGGTAGACCAGTTTTAAAGATTATTAATGTCTGGGTTTTTTCCTATAACATCTTAAGTACCCATGGATTGACTCAGTCTGGTTGACTTCACCCAAAATGATTGGAAACATAAGACAATTTGAAATATTAAGACCAAGAAGTGATAATTGCCTCCCATTTACTTTCATGAAATGCTAATTCTGAAGCCTAATGAGGGCCAGTTAAGTGTCACATTCACTAGCTGATCATTTCAGTAAAAGCCATCATAGTGATACAAAGGCCTTCTTGCTTTCTGAAAATCCCCAGCTGCTATTCGTCATGTTTTGTTATGTTGCAACAGATCATCATTATGAGAAATCAAGGGAAGTTTGCTGTATAAAATTCAGTAACAAAATAAAAATGATTGGAACTGACTATCAGAATAGCTCCAGGAAAAGCTGCTATGCTTGTTCATATTCAGAGTTTGATTACTGAAACAAAGTCCCCATTTCTGTTTCACCTAAAGCTCCCCCAGGATTCCCAGTGTGCAGCACTGGTATGTGCTAGAAATCAGAAAAGTTGCTGTTGAGCTCTCTGCGTTACATATTGCCATGTTTGAAGATTTTGACCTTACTTCAGGGACTAAAATGAGGCTAAAATTGCATATAAAAGTCTTCAGTCTGCTGGAATTCTCTAACATTCATCCTAAAAAACCTGCTGCACAATCCAGGGCTTTTACAGGCAGTCTAAGGAGTGGGGCTGTAAAAGGTAACACTAATGTGGGTATTATAGTAGATATGCAACCATGATTTGATTTGTTACCCTTCTTCCAAAAATAGAGGCTCCATTTTCATCAGACCTGGAATGGTTCCCTCTTGAAGGGCTGCCACAGAGCCAGGGCAATCTTGCAGGCTAGAGCACTAGGCTAGTACAGGGGCAAAACCAGTGTCCCATGGGAAGATGCGCCTAGCTGCTTCTTGTTTCTCTACTAACATCTGTGGGATACTGCAAGGGTGTCCATGGAGGTCTCTACAGCCACTCTGCACAGTGGCTGTGTGGCTGCATCACAGTGCCTGTGTGCAGGAGGAGAGGAATGCTTCCACCTCAGATTCCTCCTGTGCCTGACCAGCATTTGGTCTTGCTGTGTGGGCTGGATTGTGGGCAACAGGTTTGCCCCTGTTTGCACTCTGCTGGGAAAGCTACAAAGCGAGTATGTATGCAGAAATCTAGTGCTAGCATGAAAGCATGAAAAAAAATTCTTTTCTGTTCAAACATTTCAGGGAAAAAACATCTGGTGCTTCAGGAACTGAACCTCAGTCTGGCATATTCCAAGGCAAACCTATCCACATTTAACGGTCATGGTCATGCCTGTTTCTGAGTGCATTGGCTTAGCCTTTCATTAGCACTTTGTAAATGTGGCTGAGGAGATTTAAAACCTGAGAAAAAGAATCTTTGCCTGTCTCTTGAGCTCTTTCTGTTTCTTGCATTTAGGAACTCACCTTATTAATATAAATATGAGCTGTTTGCTGTGGAGTCTTTCATCTTTGCTGATGCCCGAGTCCCTTCCTGTTCATATTTGCTGAGTATGGTGAAATGGAGATTGTGGCAAAAGCAAACCTTATTGCTGCTGTTCTCAGAAGGCAACTGCCTAAAGGAGGATATAAAGGCAGTTTCATAAGGAAAGAAAATCATCAGCGTGTTTAGCTAGAGGAGACTGACCCATTATAACCTTAAGAAGAGTTGAAGTCATTTCAGGAAAAAGAAAGATTTATCTGGCGCACCATCCCCTTTGTTTTCAAGGTGAAGCTTAATGCCTGCTTACATCCTGATTTTCCCTGTTCGTTTTGTCCCTCAGTCATCCTCATTGCCAGAAACACATTTCTTGAATTTCATTTCTCTGTTTCGGTTATCTTTCCAGGGGTGAAGTCTCCAGCAAAACCATGAGAGTACTTGGGCCAATCTTAGGGGATGGAACCTGTCTTAGTGTCTCCATCCAGAGCAGTTAAATACTGGATGTAGCTCCCTTGTGACTGGTAGTGAGACTCAGCAGCACTGCACAGTATCTCGCATTTTCCCCTGGTTCATGCAGCTTGGCTATCTTTGCAACCAGCTGGTGAAATACCCTTACAATGATTCATGACTACAGCTCCCCCTCTGCTTTCCCTCTCCATCTGTCACTCATGAGACTCCCTCCTCTCCTCACAGCTTTCCCGAGGAGCTGCCTCTGCTCATGCAAGCCCCTCTTTTCTTCCTAAACTGTTTAGGCACTGAGACAAATGGCTTCATATATAAGCTGGAGCAGGCTGACCGGACTGCAGCCACCCTTTCCAAAGGAGACTAAAAATGTAGGCACCGTCTTTGCAGGGCAGGCTTTACCATGGTGTCAGCTCAGTCTTGCTAGAGAAAGCCCACCATGGCTTTTTAAGAGGGCAGGAGTGGCAGCCTAAGCCAAGGCAGGGGCATTAAAAACTTTCATTAGGGAGGAAAGCATGGGGCAGGGGGGCTAATTGCTATTCAGCCACGTAAAGATACAGTCACTGACTTCTTTCACAAAGGGAGTTCTCAGGATTTGTTTGTCAGTGTGCAGGTGTTTGGTGAGTGTGGGAGGTAATGGAGGCAGGTCCTTTCAGTACAGCAGCTTTGTCAAACACAGTCTCCATGCTGTGCCAGGCCTTTTCAGTCAGCAGACGTTTAAACAAAAATACCCAGCAGCATAATCTATACTGTGAAGCTGCTGTAGTAAATAAGCAGGTGGGGATCGGCTTTTGATAAAGGCCATGCTGTTCATTGTTACTTTGTTGTGCTAAATATGGAGAAGCAGAAATGGGGCACAAGGGAAAGGGAGACAGAGGCAAAGATCAAGTTTGACTGATTTTTCACTGGAGTGTAATTTAGGAAGCATAGTTAGAAACTCAGTAATACTACTTTAGGGAGAACTTGAACTGCTCCATGCTGCTGTTAACTTGGTATTTCATTCAGCACAACAGCTGTGTACCAGATGCTGCACGTTGCAAGAAATATAATTTCCATCTCAACCACTAGCTTTCAGAGCAACACGGCTTTAGCAACTGAGGCAAGTGTAATTTCTCTGACAGCCTCCTAGAAAGAAAAGAAAAGCATCTGTTTTGTATCGGAACTGTTTGGGGGGGGAGGGGACCGGGACTGTTAGGGTGGCAGCTATTTGTGCATTCTGCACTTCATGAGATGCTCAGCTTTCATCATATTGACATGGAGTGGTGACAGTTTTGGTGGCAGGGAGTGTTTTGATAGCCTGTACAGCCTGGGGCTGTTCCTGCACACTGGGCCCTGAGGTGGCTGCAGCTGCAGCGTGATTTAAACCTTTCCTTCTGTGGAGCGGTGCCCAATTAAGGCATGTGTGTGCTGCGCTGGCTTGTGATGACATATAACCCCGAGCTGGTACATCCAGAGAGTGCAGCATCACCCCATAACAGGAATTCATGCCCTAGAAATTCTCAAAGTGTCACCGCAGTACTACATGTAAGGTAGCAAGTGCCATGCTTCAAGAAGCCCAAGGTAGCACTACACTGATGTCTTCTATGTTCCTCTACTTTCCCACCTCAGGATCCAGCACATACTAAGCAGCTTGTGACCATACACTGAAGGTAGAGCTCATGCACTCCCAAACCTTTGAAAGAGTGGCTGTGTCTTTGATCATCAGATATGAAGTCAGTTAAAAGATATTTGTGCAAGGGAAGATGCACAGTGAGTTCACCCATTCCAACACACCCTCACCGTTCCCAGCTAGCATCTGTACTCTGAAGCATCCCTGCCCATGGCAGGGGGGATTGGAACTAGATGATCTTAAGGTCCTTTCCAACCTTAACATTTCTATGATTCTATGAAGGACAAACAGGGAAACCTAGGAAAAATGTGAAGTAAGCATTTGAACAGCTCCTTAAACATGGCCATGAAGTGGCTTTCAAGCCTCTGCTTTATTCATTATTATCCCTTTGTGCAACAGCTAAACAGATCCACTGTCCAGATTCCTCTGGCATGAAGAAAGACACAATCTGCCCACACACAGAGGTGTGTGCATGAGCCGTCACAGTAGCTCTACTATTGATTGATTTATCCTTTATGTGGCTCTCCCCTTGTAAACTCTAAATGGAGGGGTATTTCAAAAGGATCTAAAAATTCTCAAACCACAGCCCACTGCTGTGGACTGTGCTTCACAGCTGATTTTTGCTGGTTGCCTTTCACCTCACTCCTGCTTTAATTCTACAAGTGAGCCTCCCTCTTCCATCCTGAGAAGCTGTCCCGCAGAAATCAACAAGAGAGATCATATGAGGGAGTGTCAACAGGGTTTGTGGGTATGCTGTTCTGACCCAAAGGAAGAGAATTTCACTGCAAAGAGCTTAGAGTAGAAAAAGAAAGCATGAGCAAGGCATATTTTTCATGAGAAACCCACAGCCAAATTTTTCAAAGCATTCAACAGGCACAACAAATAGATCTTCAGTAATGTCTCTCTTTGGGGCTAAAAATCCAATCCCAGCCTTTCTGGGAGCTCTGGCCAGGCCAGTGTCAAAGGACACCAGAGATACAGCAATTATTAGTGCAAGATAGCTCACAACCATAACTTAAATGCTGGAGGTTAAAGTTGAAAGAACGCTGCCATTACTGAACACTAAAGGTGCTGTATTTCACGGTGCCTGAGGTATTCATCGTACTTCAGCCAGTTGTCATTTTTAGTGCCTGACTGGTGTAAAAACAATCAAAAGAAACATATAAGGCATGAAAAATAGATTCAGTGTCTATATACAGCCATGCACAAGCAGCTAGGCACAAACATCTTAACCTGCCTCAAACTGACATTTGCTATGTCTGCTGTAGCACATCAACATGATCCATGAATAACCCCAGCTGTTACTGCAAAATGTGTCTGACACCTGAGATTCCACAGCATCAGGATGATTTACTGCAAGAGGATTCAGTGGGCTTTTCTTTGTAAATGAAAGAGAAGGAAGGAGATCCTGCATGCTTTTCAAACTGAGGGAAGGCATGACTATTACTACAGAGTCATTACAGCAAATTAGCATCTGGCCTCGATTTCTCTTTCTTTACCATAAAAGAACAACAAACAAGCAAACAAACTGTTCAGTCTTTACATTTGGAAGAGGAACGCTTGTATCACAGAAAGAATTTCTCAAACAGGGAAAACGTAATACAGACATCAATTTTTGAACCATCTCATAAACCTGAATGGCCTTTGAATTAACCTCAGCAAGAGGAACAGGTCAGTAGTACAGCAACAGCATCCCTCTGTTGGGTATTGTGATTCCTCTGATTCCACATACTGCAAGATCTCAGAGCTTTGGCTGCTGTCCATGACCACTACCCCAATCAAACCATGGCTGATGAAGATGTAGGAAATGGACATCTAGGTCATGCTATTTAATTTTTTCCAGGGAACATTAATATTTTGGTTAGCTGTGAAAGGCATCTGCTTTGTAATCTTTGTGCATCCACTGCATAGTAATCCAGGTCTGACCAGCAAGATGGCAACTTCCCAATTAACTTCTAGGGCTAAAGTCTTGTAAATTTACTTTGGCTGAGTAATCTTTAACTGAAATTAATGTGGGTGAAAATGGTATGCCTTCTTCTAGAGAGAAGAAAGCAAAGCAGACTTTGACCCTTGAGACTGAAAGAAAGTGGTTTACGTATGAGAAGATAGGAGTTGTGTTTTGGGATTATAGCCCCTCTCTGGAGCATTGTGTGGACAGTGGCCAGCACCAGATGGTTCAGGAGAAGGAAGGAGAGCTCTGCAGGAGGCATCTGTGAGGTGATCTGTTGCACTGCACACAGTTGTTTGCAGCTGGATCTCTAAACACTGAGTGTGTGTGCTTTCCAAAATGTTTGTTATAGTAACTTGGCTATTATTTTTAAGCATTAGAAATTCTTTTTCTGTAGCCTGATAAAGTCTTCATCCCATGGCCATCGCACAGAAATCGGAGCTATAGCCTAACTCTAAGATTTTAGAGAAAAGTCCACCTTTTAGTTATGTTCCATACTATCTTGTTTTTATCATGATATCATATCATCTTGGGTTTTTTTATCTTTTTTTTTATCTTTTTTTTATCATATCATTTTGGTTTTTTATCATAATATCATTTCATCTGGTTTTTATCTGACCTATGTCATCTTGATCATTAGTTATTTTCGTTACTTTATCATATGACACCTTACCGTTCCTTTCCCTCTGAAGTAAACAAAGACAAGATTTAGAGTTTCTTTCCATATTTTATGGGCCTTTAATCAGTATTATCACCCTTCTCAGAGCTTTTTTTTTACCGTAAAATGCCCCTTGAGAGTAGTGAGCAGCTTTGGACACTGCATTTGAAGTTTGGTTGGAACATTACATAACAGTACTGTGTCTCCCATCTCTTTCATCTCTCTTCACACATTTTCTGGGCGCTCACATGTATTCCCCAGACTGCCTTGTAGATTACACTTCAGTTTTTCTTGCCCTCAATTAATTCCTAGAAAGAAATAGGAGGCAGTAGAGCAAGCCAGCTTCATAAATCTTTATCTGGTACTAGAAAGTCATTAGGCCTGTGAGTAGAGTCTCTATCTGTTCCCAAAGAAACCACAGCATTTTCTACACTGTGTCAGCATCTGCTATAATATTTCCACTCTCAGAGATTTCTTGAGTTTTCTCCAAAGGTCCCATATGTCAGCTTCTTCCTTTCTCTCTCCAAAGAAAAGTGAAAATATGCAACATGCAAACAAAAACTAGAGTGGCAGCAGCCCCTTCAGGAAGCTGTGCCCCTACATCATGGGCCAAAACTGATCCATTTTGGGAAAGAGGCCTAAAATAAGAGCAGACTACTACTTTCTATAAATGAACACAGCTCACTAATAAACAAGGGCAGCATGGCAGCTTCCAGCACTGCTCTTTGTTGTATCTTTGTCCTTTTCAAGCAACTATTTCATCCTAGCAATCTGGCACATTAACATCTATCCTGACCTAAATAGATTTCAGTTTATATTTCATCTGGTAAGTGTGAACACCAGGGGACCTAAGGGCAGCTGATTCTTGCAAGCCTGGCTCAAGCAAAACTCACCTTGAAGCTCCTGTGTGTTTTGCCTCAGCACAGATTGAAAGTCTTGCAAATCATTATAGGTTATTCTGCTGCTCTAACTGTTGCTAATATGATTATATACTAAAGGGTTTGAATGAAAATTGTTTAGGAAAGAAAAGGGCAGGGAGGGGACATGTGGGAGAAACACATATGAAACATTTTTGAAAATGCCAACTGGCTTTGCTTTGTTTGGAGCTGGTCAAGCAGAACAGTGGCACTTGAGTGGCTAATCAGTAGCTCTTACTCCTCCAGAGAGCAGCCATCTCCCTTCACACTTGGCACCAATGCAGCATAGTTGAATACCCTTGTGTTTGCTTATTTTCTTGGCAGAAGTGAAAGAGTATGAGCCCCCATTCGGCTCTAAAGTGCGAGAACACCCCTGCGTGGAAAGCATGAAGGACAGTGTCCTAAGAGACAGAGGGCGACCTGAGATCCCCAGCTCCTGGCTTCACCATCAGGTAAGAACACCACATGTGAGCAGCTGGGAGCTGCACTGTACATTTGACTGCTTCCTGAAATCTGAGCCTTAGTTCAGTGCCCTGCTCAGCAGGCTGGACATGTCTTTTGCACAGATTACAGCTCTGTCACATGGTGACACTGGTGCGGCAGTGGTTAAGACACCACAGTGCTTTGCATCACACCTACCCCCAAGCTCTAGGATTTCTGCTGCCCACCAGTGCAATCTAAAAGGGATCAAAACAAAAAGATTGAAAACCTGAGATCTGACAATCATCCAGACAACCACAAAGTAATTAGGGCCTTAAAGCACACTGTGCGTAGGCTCTGAAAGGTCAAAAAGAACAACTTTACACACGGGCCCCTTCAGCAGAGAAAACAAATCTCAGTACTTTATCATGGAGACCAGTCATAGTTGTATCCCAGCAGTTGACAAGTTTAAGAAAATAGGAAATGAGTCTTCAGCAAGGCAGTCTGGTTTTATTCAGGTTGCACATTAGCAGTCTGTTTCCCTTCTAAGTCATGAAGCACTCTGCCAGCTTTTCCCCATTCATTGACACTGTGGTTGCACTTCCTAGGCGATAGTAGATTTCTCAGTAGATGAAACTGAATGGAAGCATGCCGAAGGCATGCATTTTTCCACCTTTGCTATGAGCTGTTTTATCAGCAGAGATAAAATGCGAATTGTATCAGAGAAGAAGCAAGGCTTTGTTGTCCCACTTTTCAATGAAATATGTTGAGTGGTCTTTACAGGCAGAAGACATTGTGAACATTTATAAAAGCCCAGGCAGACAAGATCAGATAGTATTTCCATCAGAAGCAATGCAACACCCCCTTTTTCATTCAGTTAAGATGTTAAAATCATAGTCTAACACCTACTTAAGGAAGGCAAGTGAGTGGCCAAAATCAATCATCTTTCCAAACAAGAACAGTGCATCTGCCACCTGATGATTATAGCAGCGTGCACCCCCTTCCTGGACCACAGGGACTTCCTCCTTATGTAGTCATCTGTGATAAGTAGGGTTATTGATGAGTGTCTTTTAACTGGGGAGGAAAGCTGTATTTTGAGGGACAGGTGGATATCTGGTATTAGCAGCACTAAAAATCTCTTTATGTTTTTAGGAGCCATAGGTCTTATTAGGAGCCAACTATCTTCTAACAAGTTGAGCTGGGAAGGAGAGGTTATAAAAGTGCTCATCTTGATAGAAAAGAACTAGTTGCAGAAGTTTTATAAAAATTCTTGATGAGCTAGTAAAATGAAACATGAGTTGACTGCAGTTGTTTGTTTTCCACAGAGGAAAAATGAAGTCTAAACTAGTAATACATATGTGGTAGTTTAGAAGAGCCCAATTAGCAAAGCAGAAAAGAATCCTGAGCCTATTCATTTGAGAGAAAAATAAAATAAAATAATAGAAAATGTTTAAAATTAGGAACAGTATGAGAACATTTCTCAGGATATTCAAAAGACATGGTCTCACATGAGAAAAATTAAAGAAAAGAAGGGTAGATAACTGCTTAGGAAAACAGAAGATCTATAGGAAGATCTCTGGACAGCAAACCTGAGGATAATCAGAGTTTTCTCAAGAGCAAAAAAAAATCTAGCTTAGTACCAGTCTTTTGCTGGATATGAAAGATACTGCATATACTAATGCAAAGGTCAGCAAATATTTCTTTTCTGCATTTGAAGAGCCAGATGACCTGAATGTAGTAGAAGGTGATGAAGGCCCCTAAAAGCACATGTCATTGGCACCTAAAGCAGGCCTGGAGCAGCTTAGGTGGCCCAGAGAGTTGTCTGCATTCAGGCCAGAGCCCCACTGCAGTGTACCACTGCATTACATGGCAGTAAAAGTGGGCAGTACCACTGGTTAGGCCTTGCAGAGAAGTGTCCAGGAGCTCATTTTACACACAGCCAGTTGTAGCAGAAGGTGTAGGTGTGTCAGCATGCCCAGAGTGCCTGCGTAGGGAAGCACTGGGCTCAGGATCCCCATGGTGCTCAGGTACCACGGCTGCTCTCATAGCAGCAAGCCTGAGTGTGTGCTCGAGGTATGGGAGTAGAGCTAAACTTCATCGCCTTTGGGTTTACATAGCAAACAAAATGATTGCAGATTGGGACCTAAGTGTCCTGCCTTCGACTTCAGATTTCTTCCCTGTGTAAAACCCAGACCTCACTCTGCCTCCAGTACAGGGCACCCACCAACTGGGAGGACCACGTATCTCCGCTTGTGTGTCACCAGGATGGGCAGAGCTGGCTCCAACAGGGTTCAGCTAAAAGTCTAAGGCAGGAAATAGATGCTTGATAACACACTCACAAGACATTTAATGAAAGTGGATTTAATACCCTTCATCTAAATCCCTTCAGGGTTTCACATTGTGCTGTCTAAAATGCAGTGATGCATTGGCTTCCACAGGGCTGTGACAGTTTGCAGCAGCTCAGGATCTGCTTTAAGCTCCATAGAAGTTGACCTTACTGTAATGGCTCTTCCATATTCATTTCCTTCTTCTGCAGTCGTGTTTTTGTAATGAACTCATTGTTCATTGTGACGAAATTCTGGAACGGATTTACATATTACAATTTCCCTTTCTCCCACCCCCTCCTTTAATGAGATTTGTTGCACTGCTGATTTCAAGTTAATGTTTAATATTTAATTTAATTTACTGCTTGTAATTTCAATGTCAGCAGAAAACTAATGTTATTTGTACACAGACAATAATGTTCTGCTATTAACATTGACATCAGTCAACATCACCAATTAGGTAAATTATGCAATTAATGCAGTCTTCTGGAATGTTATTTTTTTTAAATGGGAAGTTTTAGATAAGTCCTACTTAATGAGCTTTTAGTGTCATAAAGCAAAGCACACAATTTCCTGGCAAATACCTCATGTTTATAAAATGCATTACAGAGATGCAACTGTGTTTTGCTCCTGTAAACACATGCATCAGTATTGAAATGAAGGTTAAATAGTTACATCTGTGAGTGACGTGTTTAAGTGTTTGTGGAACTGTGGCCCATATTTGCACATAGATTTAGTTAGTCTGCAAGAAATTAATAAAGGGATTATGTAGGGCTCGATATTGCTGACGAGCAGAATTTCTTTTGAAAAACTCAAACAGAATTCACATACACAAAGGCATGGGTTAAGTGGGAAGTCACGTTATCCAAGAATTCTGATCATATTTATTAAAAAAAACCCGAAACTACTTGATTCTATAGCACCAGTCCAAAGCATCATTGTTCTTTGTTATAAATTATCAGAAAATACATTTAGTACCAACTAAAGTGCTGAAAATACTGTAGTAGGGTTTCTTTGAAAAAAAAAAAAAACACAAACAAGAAAAGCGTGCCCACATGTATGTAGCAGCAGAGCCCATAGAATACTTCCAGGACACACATGTATAATGCCCTGAACTTCAGAGGACACTAACACAACTAACACACATGGGCTTTGGCAGTACCTGGCCCTATCATGACTGCTCTCTCTGTGCTCTCTGCAGGGCATACAGATGGTGTGTGAAACTCTTATTGAGTGCTGGGACCACGACCCCGAGGCCCGGCTAACGGCACAGTGTGTTGCGGAACGCTTCAGTGAGTTCAAGCATCATGACAAGCTCTCAGGAAGAAGCTGTTCAGAGGAGAAGATCCCTGAAGATGGCTCCCTGACCACTGCCAAGTAGCGTGCACCCGAGGGCTCCAAAACAGGGAAATCATTCCTAGATGCATTCACCTTGGCAAAGGAAGAAGTCTCAATCGCTGACTTGACTTACTTCCTGGAGGACTGAGGCTGTCACTACTCCCTGTAGGCTCTGGCTCTGGACAGGGAGGTGTATTCACGGGAATTAAAAGCCAGGAGTAGGTGTCATACCCTAGTACTGGCTGCTGGCATCATGTCATAGGAGGAGCTATATATGTTAGCACTTCCTCAGGAAATGGGATTTGAAAATAACTAATAACATTATGCACTTTATTAATGCCTGTATATAACTATGAAAATGCTATTTTTATATATATATATACATATATATATAAAATGTGTGTATGTATATATATATCTATATATCTGTAAACAGCCATGCTCTGAAAAAAAAAGAGTTAAAGCAAAAACATGTGCTTCCAGGAAATTACCGGTGTGTTGGAGATCCCTCCGCTTAGGGTCGGAGCCTGGGGAGACTGGCATAGCACAACACCAGCAATTGTGCACTAAGCGCTCTGCCAAAAAGATAGGAATAATATGTGATAAGAAGATGGCTTTCAAAGCATGTCAGTAGCCAGTTGGCTGCGGGCCTGCAGTTCACAGTTGCAGGAGCAGTCTCACATAGGACAGACCAGTTTGGCTTTGCAGTTGTTAGCTACATGGTCCAGTCTGCAGCACATCTTGGAAATTCAGGCATGCCTTTGCCCTCTCACCTTAACACTGACATCCTCAGTGTCCCAGAATGGGAGTGCATGGATTTTTGGTCCCTCCCAAAACTGTTTTGATATCTGTTTTGATACAGAGGTCATTCATGTTACATGTTTATTGCTTTGAACTCAAGCTGCTTGCAAGCAGGTTGCAAAACAGCAGCAGGATGAGTTTTTCCCTCCTCCCATCCCCACCCCCAAACCATACAAAGCAAGACAGGACCAGCAATCCAAGCAGATGTTTTATATTTACTGTGCTTTCTGAGTGCCGGCAGTACTATTTTTTTCCATTCCTTTTACCTTGATTGTGTTGCTGTAAGAACAAACATTTTTTTTCCCTATACATCACGTCTAATTGCTTGACACTCCACAGTCTGAGTGTCCTCTGTGTTTTCTAGAGAAAAGTAAAGAAAATGGCCAGTGCCTTTTATTTTTGCAGAAGGACCTCAGAGGGGAGGGAAAGCTCCATGGCATTAGGTTAATGGCATATCCTGCTGTCAGCACTGCTTGCATATAGGGCAACTCAGCAGTTAAGAGAAACAAACCAAAAACCCAAGAAAGACAATTCGTTCCAAAAGCATCCTTCAGACACTGCTTGCATTCTTTCAGTTCTTCAAAATGTTTAAGGCAGTTGACATCACATTTGGCCTATATAAATGAGAGCAGTGTGTTTAATAAGTGCTAATAGTTTTGTCTTCAGGAGTTTTGCAATGATTTTTCCATATTATTCTTCCCTACAGCATGTAAGCAGGCCTTGGAAATCAGAAATTCAGCCAGCACAAACCAGCCCTCTACAGATGTACCTGGTGTAATTTATTAAACACAAAGACAAACAGTGATATTTCTCTAGAAGATTTTGCTGTGTAAGTCGATAGGAATCATACTTATTCAAATAGGAGTTAAGGTTTATGTTGACAAATATTTTATTTGAAATGGTTTTGTATCTGCTTTTTTATTTTCCTTTCATTTTAACCAAACTACTCAGAAATATTTAAGCAGAGCAGGGCAAAACCTCAACAACTACAGTGGAATTCAGAGGATATTATGTCAAATTTTATAGAGGGGGGGATGTTTCTCATAGAAATAGTGAAGCGTGGGCAGGGGCAAGAGCTGCAGGCAGGGGCTGCAGGAGTGGGGTCCACTGCCCTCTAGCCATGCACCTCGGCTGCCCGGACTGCAGCCTTTCTCTTCCTTCACCCATGCTGAAGGTCAAGGCATGGTGTCCAGTAGTTCCTTACAATACTGACATTTTATGGGGGTTTTTGTACTACTACATGTAAAGGACAATTTTATTCTTTTAAGGAATATTTCACCTGTACATTATGTATGAAATAGGAATGTGAACAATATATACTCTTGTATATTGAAAGTTTCAAGCACTTAACTTGCTTTGTAAACTGTTTGGGGGTTTTTGGTCTGTTTTGTTTTGTGTAAAGCAAATGTTTATTGGAGCAAATAAAATAACACAGACTCCAGTTTGTCCTTCATCTCTGCAACATCCAGAATAGGAAGAGGACTCTTCCTAAAATGTTTCAGGCCCGTTCCTTCCCACCAGAGGCCTGAACGTCATGATCAGTGTGTCCACTGGCCTTTCCATGTGTCTTTTGCTGATGACTCCTTCCCCCACCCTCCATCCTGCCCTTCAGCAGAACAGCACTAACAGATACCCAGACTTGCTGGCCCATTAACCCCTGTGCTGTAAAACCTCCATAAGTCTCCGGGCGAAAGCGGAAGGGAGAAGAGAATTCACAGATTATGAGCTCATACTTTTAGGTTCCTCAGTTCTCGCTGTAGGCATGCCACTTAAGGACATCGTTTAGTGGTGGACTTGGCAGTGTTAGGTTAATGGTTAGACTCCATGATCTTGAAAAAAAGATCTTTTCCAATCTGAATGCATCTATGATAAGGCTGTAGTTAAACCTCAGTCATTTTGTTGCTGATATTAAAGTGAACCAGAAAACAGCCCACTAAATCTATGTAACTGAGAAGTGTATGATTAATATGCCTTAAGTAGCCTTACAGCTACTGCTGTCCACTCAGAGCTTTCACCTTTTTAAGGTGACACCCCTCCCATGGAATACATGATGTAGCATCTGAGACTCTCCAGGCATTACCATTTTTTTTAGGGGTTGTATTTTGGTGCCAAAACCTCCACCAGAGTTTATGCTTGACTGCAATGAGTATCTCCTTAACCTTTATATATGGATTCCCCAAAACCAGCACCCAGGTATCTTCATTCCTGAGTTGAGCAGAATCACAGATAACTGAGGCTGGCAGGGACACCCAGACCCTAGGAAAACCTAGCATCACTGATCAGCCCCAGCATTTGCTGGTGCCCTGGTGGCACTGGCCAACCATCACCAGTCCCCACCACTGGCCACATGGGGATCACGTGGGGCAAAGATCTTCAAGCCCTGACATCCTGTTTACACTGGCTTAAAGTCTAAGTCCTTTGGCATAACAAAGCAAACTAGTGTTGCAAAACCAAATATAAAATGTATTAAAAAAATGAATCAGACAAACTCCACAGACCTTTCAGTCTTGAAGTGCAGAATATCCTTGAAATAAAGTACACTATATCCTTTCAATTATTTTTTCTTTCGATTTTGCCCATCTTTCTTAGCCTAAATATGGTATTCAACATCCTTCTGTAAGCAGGTCTTTATTAGCATGTCAATCAGCCTTTCATTGACATGGTACACAGCAAGGAGGCTCCAGCTGTGCAGTGCAGAAGGCAATCTTTGGGTGAACTACTAAACCATGCAATGGTCTAAAACGGATGGCAAATTTTCCTGACACATCATGTGGCAACATATAAGCATTGCCTCCCTAGACTCAGAAGTGACAAGAGATTGAGATGAAAATACAAGGCCTACTCTGGGCTTTTTCGGTGCATCATTGCAATGATTTTCTATGAATCGTTTAAAGTAAAACACTATTTTTTTGAAAGAGCAAATCATTTCATACAGGGTATATGAATGCCTGGAATGTCAAAAACAGTGTTTTGTCTTTGATCCAACAAAACTGAGCTAAAGACTGTCAGAGAAAGGATCCAGCAAAAGAAAACACAAAGCCCATCTGCTCACACCACTAAGAAAAACAGCTACACAGGATTTGCCACCTAGGAGAATCGTAACTTGCAGCACATGGGTTCACAGACAGTGCATTCAGGAGTGGCCCATCCATAAAAGAGGCACTTAGCAAGTGAAAGATGATAACTGCTGATACTTAAATCCAGCCCTAATTCTGGAAAGGTGACGTTTCTTTTAGTGAAATTAAAGCCAGGGTACCAATTCTCTTCAGCCAATATATTTGTTTTCCATACACTATCCTGGAGTGTTCCTGGAGGCAGAAGCAAGTAGGCCATAATTTTAATTAGCTGAAAGGGTTTGGAACAGGATATAAATAACAAGACTTTTAATTTTCCGGCTGTTAAGCCTTGTACACTTTTACACAGATTTGCTCATGAGCTTTGGCTACAACCCCTTTTGCTCATCTAATCCCCATGTGAGAAGCAAGAATAGTATTTCTGTAACATGACAACACCACCCACGCTTCAGCCTCACCACTGAGGAGTGTGCAGAAGCAACTTGCAGAGGATTAGACTGAAGTTTTTCTTATAATGCTTTGAATGGCATAGCAAAATGGACCTATACTTTAAGGCATTAAGGGTATTTCCCATCAAGCAGCAGGTTGTTTAGTCTAAGTACTTCTGGAAAGGACATGTAAGCCTTATTAAATAAGGGGAGGGGAAAAAAGGCAATTTCATTTTAATGTAGGAATGTTAACATTTATTTGCTTGTCTTGAAATAATTTCTGGAATGGTTGCTTTAAGAACTTAATCTTAACAAAGTCATAGGAAACAGGAGGAAGTATTTAAACTAATTTACTTCATCCATTTATAGATTGTTGAAGTTAATCACAGTAAACCAAACAGGATTCAGCCATACTTAAACACAGCCTTTGCTCAAATATAAATTGTTTATTATATCCGTGACTCACAACCAAACAAAATTGATTCCTGATTTGGGGAAGAGTCTAATTTGGTTTTACTAGCTCTAGAGGAAAACATTTTGGCAGAAGGTTAGCTTTTCAATGCAGAACATTCTCAGAAAAAAATGAAAGTGAGGGAGTGATGCAGCAGAGTCTCACCACATCTTCATCATCTTCACCACATCAGCAGGTTGGCCTAACATTGGCTCCTATGGCAGGGCAGGCCCCTCCCTGGTGGAAGCAGGGCTGTGCAGGGGGCCATGAGGGAGCCTGAACACTGGCAGCGAACAGTCAGGGAGCTGAAGCTTGATGAGATGAAGCCTTCTCCTTGTGCCCTCATGGGCTCTCATTAAGACCATCCTTTCACCCCACTGTAACACTGCTGAGGTCAAAAGGTGTGACTTCAGCAATTTGATCTGTTACATCGACAGAGAGTAGGCAGCTCTTTCGCATGGACAATGTGCTTTCTCCATCCATATATGGTGAGTGCTCATAGACTAGCTTAAAGGCTGGATGTTCTCTTATTTACATGTCTTCACCATAGTGCTAAAGATACAAAGTATTTGGTTTAAAAACCCTACCAAGAAATACAATTGATTTTTACAAAGAAATTTTTTCCTTTCATTTTTCCCATGAGCATCTTAACAATCCTTGGTGAGTCTTGATTGCCTTGTGGGTTGGCTAGGCTGATGCTCTATATTTTTGCACTAGTTGCCCGCTGTGCAAGATCAAGCATATTAGCTTCTAGAGGAGATGGAGATGTATTTCAGGAACAAATGCATGAACTAATCTTTGAATACAGGGTCAGTAGGTCAAATGATGATGTTTGTTAATCTTTTTTCGTCTCCTTTTCTATACGTGTGGCCAATGCATTAGCAATTGGATTGCATGAATGCGAAAGAGCAAATGAGTCACCATCATAGCAACACATTTCTTGCTTGAACCACACATCTCGGCAATAATAAAGTTACTAACTTAAGGAAATTAAATGCTCTGATGAATATCTTGCATATTCTTGTGACTCTATTTTGCTATACTTCATGGTAATAACTGCATTTTTAAATACTTGCTTTAATTGTCTTCCAGGAGTAATTAAAATTAAATTATAAATATTGTGAGTTGCACGTAGTGTTTTCATTAAGATAATAATTATGTGGGAAGGGCTCCTAACTGGGCAGGGGGAGGAGATCTTCTTTGAAAATATCTTACGCAAGTATCTTCTACATGATTGCCTCATCAGGCTCAATAATCCAAAATCAGAGCGATGTCTTTGTCTTCCAGGTCTAAAGAAACCCAGCAAACTAAATACTAAGGGTATTTTTTGTGAAGAAAACTATGGGAGAAAAAAAAAAAAATGGCTGGAAAGGCCAAAATGTTTAGTACTTGTTTGGTTGCATTAATCTTCTCTCTAGCTACAATCAGACAACAAAAGATTAATTCTCAAATTAGCATGGGATAAGAAAAAAAGTGGAAAACACTTAGTATATTATATTGTTTCAGCCTGACTGATCTAAATGAAATTCTCCCACTTGTGCTTGTTTTTGACTACTCTGACTCTCCTGCATAAAATGGGAGTATGTGTCCAGCCCCAAATCTAAATTCACATCCCAGCCACATCATGGCTCTGTATCAAGGCAAGAGTTTGATGCTCCCTCATCTTCCCCTTCCTAGACCCCTATTTGCCTGCAGTCGATCAGTCATATGGCCCAGACAGGCCTTTCAGCACCCTTCAACTATTTGAAGACAACCAGAAAACAATGAGAAGAGGGTAGCAGTCAACATGGACTCACCATTGTTGGTTATTTTTTCATAAAGAATAGTACCTCTTATAAAATTGAGAAGATAGATACAGTACACATCATTGTGTCTTGAGCTTAGAAAGGCTTTTGACATCACCTCAAGTGATATTCTTGTTAGCAAACTACGAAAATATTTCCTAAATTCAAGTACAGAGGGGCTGCAAAGCTGGCTTGAAAGAGATAACCGTTACAATGGAGATCCCTAGGAGGCATTGAGTGTGTGCCATAGCAACCTGAGTCTAACTCCTATTCAGTATTTTAAATAATAGCCTAGGTGATGGACAAAAAAACAGGTATTTATTAAACCTGAAAATTGTATCATGCTGTGAGAAGCTGCAAGTGTGCTGCAAGATGGACTGACAATTCAAATTGTTCTTGACAGTTTGAATGAATGTTTTGAGAAAACATGATCCTCTTTAGTAGGAACACTTACAAAGGAGTAATTAAGCATTTAGCTATCTAATGGGGAAAATACATGTAGAGCAGCTGACCAAAGAAGCTGTAGTGCTCAGAGTAGATCACAAACCTGACAAGAGTCAATAGCGTCTTCCTGTTATTTATAAAAGAGGGTGACCACCACACTGTGATGCATAAACAGCAGTGGCAGCTGAGAGAGATACAAAGTGAGCCTGCCTCTCTTTTAAAATCTGGTAAGGGTCTGCCTTGCTCTGTCTTGTTTTGAGCAGCAGAATAATAAAACTTTCATACATGATCTCTGAGGAAATGTGGGAGCAATTACTGCAATGCAGGACTAGAAAAGAAGATAACTGAGGGCCAATAAGATAATAATCTTTGAACATTGAGAAGTTGCAAAGAGGAAAAATGTGTTGGACCTAATTGTGGTGAATATCAAGCGCAGCAGAGAACGTTTAGATAATACATTAAGAAAACCTTATGGGAAGGCTGCAGGATGTCCAGCAAGACTAGACAAAGGTGAGACACCAGTTCTCTGGTATAACTGATCCTGTAGCAGAATGGAGGTCCTAGCACTTTGGTGACATCTTAAGATCCTTTCCTGCCACAAGGGTTGCAGTTCTGTGTTGAGTTTGTGTCTCCAAAGGTTTGTGTTCAGGGTGCTGAAGAAGCTGGAAATCTAGTTCAATGGGAAATTCCAAAATGCGCCGGGTCATGGGGGCAGAATACAATCCTTTTGCAACTCACCACAGAACATCCATGTTTCTCATGGAAGGGAAAATATTTAAAAAACAGGCATTTGGATTGCTTCAGAATATACTCAAGCCTGGAAACTCAGCACTCTGAGGTCATACAGCTTTAAAATGTCTTGCATGCACCTGGCTCCATTTTTAACCTTGGTAAAGAGCAAGCTTAAGGAATTGCTGCTCTGCTGAGAGGCTCATTTTTCCTGGCACCCTGAGCTCCCCACTGCTCAGCTTGGAAGCTCCAAATATGCAGTGTCGTCATGGGTTACACTGCATGGAAACATATTCCCGTCACTATTAAGCAAGATGAGAAGAAATGATCACAGGTCTGCATGTATTTCCCTAAAGTCAGTTGAAACCAAATGTTTTCACAGGAAGACTGCTTAAAACAAAGCACCTTTTTCTGACAAAGCATTTTTGTCTGAAAAATCCCAAGATATTTTAGTTCAAATTCCCTCCTCTGCCACATGTGAGGCGTCCAGGAGAAACATCCTACGTTTGGCACAGACTGGTTACCAGAGGACACACCAGTAGATGGAGCACACGACAAGGCAGTGCTACCCTTTGGCTCTGTAACACTAATTAATATTCTCACTGTTCGCTGCTCACAGCTTGAGGCAACAGAACTGGGTGACAGAGGCCTGGACCAGTCACCGAGTCTGCTGCCAAGCTAGGGTTTTCTTGGTGCTATGATCCTGATAAGAGGCTAGATCTGCTTTAATGTTTACCATCGAATTTTTTGGCTGGCTGACTTTATTTATACGGCATTTAGGTTTAGCTCATACACTGCTAATTATGCCATCATTATACGTATCCCCACAATTTTCTGTTTCCCAAGAGATTAGTACATCCCACCTCTAACCAAAAAGTTTTTGCTGTGTTTTGCAAGTCCCCAGCGATTTTGCACTTTTTGTGACTATCTAAAACTCCCAACATAGCTTCCTCAGCAAATTTCATAAACATACATCTGATCTTTCTGAAATGGTTAGCAATGATAGTATGAAGCTAGAGTAGCCCAGAATCAGTACCAGCATTTGAGCGGTATCTTCTTTGCACCAGCACTTGTTTTCATCTTTCACTAGCTAGTCCTACTTGCCTTGTACTTTTATGTCCTGCTTCCCATCTTATGTAGGTTTCCCCAAACAACACCACATCAAATACTGCAACAGTCCAGCTTAGAAAATATTTTTTCCAGAAAGGTCTCTGGTTAGCACCATCTCGCTCTGCTCTTTCAACAGATTTTTTTATAAACCATAATGTAAGTTTTCACCAAAAAAAACTGGAAGTTTTAAGCTCTTTGTGCATAATTCTTTTGTAAAACAGGAGAACTTATATTTCTTTCTCCCACCCTTTGTCTTATTTAGTTTCCCAAGGCCAAGCACACTATCCAGGGCACAATAAAGTCATGATCTTGGTGTTGCCACGGTTCTGATAGGAACCGTGAGTGATCATCAGCTAAGCATCTAGACAAACCCATTGCTGAGAAAGAGAAGGCAAAATGCCACTTCAAGGTGCAAAACTGAGTGCTGCTTTTGTTTCAGCTTTCAGTCTTCCCCTTCCTGCTACTCTGACATTTTCCTATAGTGCCAAATACTGAATACCTCTCTCTGGAAAAATGTCCTGGAATGGGAGAGGGCACAGAGATGGAGCAAGAGTAAAAATCTTTATCACCTTGCCATGAAAGGAGCAGGATGCCAGTGCCAAGGCTTGCCAGATTTAAGAAGTCACTTCCCAAAACGACAAGCTGGGTGAAAGTTTCTTGGGAAACAGTGTGGTGCAGAGGACAATATAGACTGCACAGTTCCAAATGCAAATGTCATTTCTACAGGCCTCTGCAATTTCATGACAGTTGCTTTCATCATACACTCCTTTTTTAAATAGCTCTGTAGAAATTAACATTTTCTGAATTACTAACAAGAATGAAATTACTTCATCAAAACAGAACAAACTTTGACAGTTTGACAAAATTATTAGGGTCCATGTCCTTCTCTTTCTATTATTTGCCTCTATCCTTCAAAAATAAAGATTTTAGTGTTTTTTTTTTGTAAATTAATTTTTAAAATGTGATTAATTGCACATGTGCTGCTAAGACTTCAAGTGGTCATCTCGGTTGGACTCTTTTGAGATTACATTTTCAGTATCCCTTTTATTATTGAGACTGCTTTAAAACAGACTTTACTCTGATAGGCACAATCCTTGTTACTGTACTACAAAGACTCCTGTCTTCTGAAAGGGCTTGTCTAGGATTAGCGGATGAATTGTACTATTTTGGGGCAGATTGCTTGGGTGTCAAGGTATACACAAGCCCTTTGATGACTCCATGACTGCTACTGCTTCACCACTCCACTCCTGCAGCACAGCCATGTGGCGCATTCACATACATGAGATTTAGCAGAGGTTAATCATTTGCATGACATTGTTTCCACCTGTGGGTTTTCCTTGAAACTTTTGATGTTCTCTTTATTGTACCTCTTGCTGTGCAAATTTCCTTATTTTGTTTTGCTTCTGAAAGTAATTTTTGGTTGATTATTGTGTAGTTACAAAATTAGAGTAATAACATCTAATTGTACAGCTGAAGCAAAAACGTGTAATTGTGGGAGACTAGATTCAATTTAAAGAAAGAAAACCCCTCCACCAGGGTTTCCTGTAGTTTGTACAGTGGATTTGCCAGGCAGTGCTGCTTTGATTGCATCTAACCTGCAATTACCATGTGCAATTAAGGCATAATTAATGCATGCAATTGCATTATTTCACTGTTACAACAGTGGCAATATGTAGCAGTTAGTGTTTAGCATGTTTCTCCTTCGTGGTAGCTGGTGCAGTGCTGTGTTTTGACTTCCAGCCTGGGAACAGTGCTGGTGATACCGATGTTTTTGGTTGTTGCTAAGTGATGTTTACCCTGACCAAGGACTTTGTGAGGCTCATGCTCTGCCAGGGAGGAGGGGAAGCTGGGAGGAAGCAGAGACGGGGCGCCTGACCCAGGCTAGCCAAAGAGGTATTCCATACCACAGCACGTCATGCCCGGGGTGCGGGGTAACTGGGAGTTACCTGGAAGGACACAGGCTTCTGGGTGGGACTCGTTTCTTGGCCGGTGGTATTGTATTCTCTTCCCTTGTTATTTTCTCTTATCATTGTTGTCGTTGGTGGTAGCGGTGGTGATTTGTGTTGTACATTGGTTGCTGGACTGTTCTTGTCTCAACCCGTGGGAGTTGCACCCTTTCGATCCTCCTCCCCGTTCCTCCGGGAGCGGGGAAGGGCAGAGCCCCGGGGGGGTGGGGGGGGCTCGATTCCTCAGCCCAGCACCACTCACTGGGAGTGAGTGAACAAGCTGTCTGGCTAGGGTTTAAACCACGACAGTGTAACAGACACAGTGTTTATAAGCTGAAATGATTTATCAGTATTTACCAATTATGCCACAGGAAGGAGGGCAGGTGTGTGAGTGGGCCTTACCTACAGCAAATTTCCAGGATGAACATGCTTCATTCCCATGTGGAAAGCCTATGGAAGTACACAACAGGGAAGAGAGGCTGGGCAGATTTAGCACTGTTGAAAATGGGGGACTTAACTGACACTTTCAGCTTACTTTTGGCTTGTTGTATTGCTCGCATGTGACATAATAGGAGAAATCAGACCTAGCATTTCATATTTCTGAATTATTCTCTTCTGTCTTCAACATTTTAGATCAGTTTTGTAAGCCAAATAATCCTACCCAAAGACTTAAAGATTATCTGAGCATGAACTAATGCTGTGATCTGTGTGTATAAGGAAGCCTGATGCACATAAGAGGTTTTTATGTGCTCTTACCTGGCATTCTGGAATGTAACCCTACCAATTCTACCAGGCTTTTCTTAAAGGACATTTCTCATCCTTTAAGGGTCAAATGATATTAGAAAAGCACCTTAATGCACCATGAAAGGATAAAATAAAAATACATTTTAATTCAGTTTCACAGAAATAAAGATAAATCTGAATTTCTAGGCCCCAAACCTTGAGTACATAAACTGAGATGTTTTGAGTGCCAAACTGCTGGTGCTAAAATGAAAGACCCCAGTGATAAAACCCAGGGCCCAATCCAGTTAAATCAATGTGAGTTAAAAGCACTAAAATCATACATAACAAAACTCTAGTATTAATCTATCACACAAAATACTATTAGAAGTCCTGAGACAAAGATGACCTGATCCAGGCACAATAATTTGTGTGAATGATTTTGCATATGGACTCAACACAAAATACCCGAAGTTCTCAAAAGATGCATTCACAAAACTAAGAGCAAAAACTGCCTCAGTATCCTTTCTGTCTAAATATTTCCCTTCGTTTCCTATTGAAAAAGATTAGAAGTAGACACCAGAAATAACAAACAGCCAACTGATCAGCTTACACTGATTTATACCTGCATCTCACTAATTCCAGAACTTGTTTTAGCATCCTGAGCATCCATGGTGTTTATCAGTAACTAGAAGGATCTCATGGGCCAATCCTTTCTAACTAGAAAAGCAAAAAAATAAATAAAATTCCGACTTCTGCAAAGACAATTTAGCTTCTCCACTTGAAAGCAAGATAAATTGTGAGACATATTTTCATCCAAGATGTTTATTGAAGATGATATAGGCACAGCACACCAGTAAACCACATTCTGAAGCAGGGTTAAATATGTTTCATATTTTATAACTGTGCTGGCAGTCTGTTGTATCTCTATCTCTAGTGCCTGTAGGCTCCTTCTTTATACATATCTCTGCAGGTTTTGATTGACAAATGACAAACATAGCCTGTATTTATAAGGTGTCATTTACTTTACTTTTTATTAAAATCACCAGCTACAAAATAGACATTTTGCACACACTGGTCCTAAATAGGCAACTATGAGAAAATGACATTAGTCCTGAAATGAGACCATCATATAGCACACCTCGGATGTCATAAAGGGTCAGATATAATAGAAAATACACGGAGATTAGATAAGGAACTCACATCACAGTGGAAGGTTAACCTACACCTTTGAAGAAATCAGTGTACATGTTGATCAGAGACTCATTTTCTTCAAACATTAAAAAAGTTCCATTTTGCTCTCATTTATATACATTATAGCCACTACTGCTACAGCAAGCAACCGTGCTACTTCAGCCTGACATAAGCGTCGCAGTGTCTGGAAATAAAGAAACATACTAACATAAAGAGAAACAAGGCAATAACACTCTTTTTTTTATAGTAGTGGTGTCACAACACACCACAGACCAAATTCTTAGCTGATGGGAAATGACATACCTCCCCATGAATCAGCAAAACATCCAGTACTCACCAAGAATCTGGACAATAAGCAAAACATCCTGCCACTGTATTCTGTCCTGCACTTCAAGGTCAAAAAGGAGAAGGAGAAAGGGCCTGCCTTGTGTGTTCTGCACTCCATTTGGCCCAGCTGGGAGGATAAATAAGCCCAACAGCCCTTAATTTAGTTCCAATCATGATAGGTGGTGTAGCCAGATGCATAAGGCAATAAATGATACAGTGATCTGTGGGTGTTACGAGGCAAAGGCTGGGGCCACACTGTGGTACTAATTTTCATATTAGTACCAATATGGGTTTTGGCTTAAAGTCCAGTGGATCACTATAATAGCACAAGAATATTAATTTCCAGGACACTGTTAAAGGCATCTGCCAAGTGCTACAGAGTGACTCTTGCTCCTATCTATTGCTCTGACACCATGACCTTTTTGGTTATCATGACCTTGTTAAATTTTCCACTCCAACATCCTGGGGATTGGAAGTACGAATTTCATGCAATGCTGGATCTTAGCAGAATGTATCAAATGAAAACAAGAAAGCATTGTGTTTAAAGGCATCTTTCAGCAGGATAGAAAACATCATACTAGAAAGGTTCATATTGGTCAGTGCTACCCCAGATACAGAATAAGAAACAAATACCAAATCATTAAAGTTAAATAGGTGTTGATTACAAGGTGCGAGACATGGTTATTTTCATTAGTTTGCTGCAAGAACTTCACCCCAAGAAATAAATTTCTACCTTTATAAAATGGACCTTTTTATAGAATAAAAACAGATCCAAAGTATACCGTAATTCTTAACATGAAGTTTAGAACTTAATTTTGCAATTTAGGATTAACCAAACCATGTTCAAGCTGTTCATATTATAAAATTACAGGCAGGCCTTCTCTGATCATCAACACGTTAATTTCAGTGTCAAAGTATAAATTATACATGATAACATAAGATCAAGTCATTCCAAATCTGTAGGAAAATACAAACAGACAATGACAAGGAAGTAATTTTGCTATGTTCTTAATATATAGTCAACATGCATTAAAAATGTATCTTTCAGGTGAATATTCTTTTTTCTCTGTTATAATTTTAAAGTGCATCTAAAAGCTGCAATATAAATCTTTACACTTTAAAAATAGAGCAAAGTGAATAGCAGTTCAGAAATGATAGGTAACTCCTGTTAACAAAAAGATCAAGAATTTCTAAGTGCTATTCCAATATTCACAGCTCTGTTAAAGTGGGGGTGATATTTTGGTTGGGAAACACTGGCAAACACTGAGTGGGCCCAATGATTGTATTTCATAGAATCACAAAATCCTGTAGGTTGGAAGGGACCTTAATAGGTCATCTAGTTCAATCTCTTCAAAGCAGGGTCAACATTGGTTGCCTGGGGCTTCATGCAGGGGGGTCCTGCTGACATCCTGGGATGGCGACTGCACAACCCCACCAAGGCCTATTCTACTGTCTGCCTGTGCTCACAACAGAAAATCTCAGCAAGCCATCCAGTTAGAGCCCTTGAAGTACTCTTCCTGTAAGTCCACAATTTCAAGCCTTATCAGTGTGATTACCAACCAGACCTCTACCCTCAGTGAGCTAAATTCACTCCTAACAGTTACTTCAGAGGAGGATTGCTCATGTATGTGAGAGAACAGTTTGAGCTACACTGTGAATAGGGACCCCATAAATAGCTGCCCTCTCTGGGACATAGACACAATTTTCAGAAGTGCTCCCTTCCTGAGGAAACACTTCCCAGAACGGCAGCAGGGGTGCTGCAAGCACCGGCCTGTTCCAGCCACTTTCAGCCCCCATCAGCAAATACTTTCCTGGGAAAGGGTGTTCTACCTGCAAAGCTCTCAATATCACTCTGTAAAATTATAGTTTCCAAAATATACGGCAATTTTTTCACTACTTCTCACAAAATAGTACCAGAATGCTGCTCCAATTCTCTCTCCATAAATATTACATGTGAGCAGCACCTGGTGCTGTGGAGCTACAGCTACAAGTCCTTAGCAAGCAGTTCAATTTCATCCAGGAGGAAGTCCATGTCCTCTCGACTAACTTGCGGGCTGATCACCACTTGACGGAAGAAGTTGACTTTCCCTTGGTGAGGCTGGTACCCAAGCATCATGCTGCCCTTTTTCATCATCCTTTCTTTAATTATAGGAGCAACCTGAAAGTAGAGACAAAAAGGCTTGATGTCACACTTAGAAATACAGCAGATTTGGGCAAGAACTGTATTTTGTGACATAAAGTTTTTTTGAGGTATCTTGCCTGCCTTCCCATTGCCTGCCCCAAGAAACAGAAAAGCTCAGACCTGCAGGTTTAGAGGGAGACTATACCAGAAGAACCTCAGGATCAGAACAATATCTAAACCCCTCAGAAGCCTGCTGCTCAAAGCATTAATCTGTGGCATGGAAAATCTTGGGTTAAGGTCCCTAGTCTTCCTGATTTAGATCATAGTTTTGAACACAGGAAGGACATCAACTGCAGCTAGCTAAAGGCATGCTTTCTCCCCTTGTGCTAACTAGGCTAAGCCTGACTATTCATCCTTGATGGCCCTTCTCCCACCACATCTGCAAAGCAGCTGTCCTTGGAGGACATGCTCCCTGTGAAACTTAAGCTCCCAAAGAAGTCAGTGTGATGCAATATTAAGGGAAAAGGCCTGGAGCTTAAGATTTCATCTCTTAGATTGAAGACATAAGTAGCATAAACCACTCTTGTATTGAGTGGGATGAAATCTCATAGGTGTCTCACTGCAGAAAAAAAAGATGACTAAGACTAGCAGAGTCAGGTCCCTATAGCTGAACACTCTATCTCATCCCAGCAGGGCTTTTAACCTTGTTCAATTAATTTTGTGCTTAACTTTAAGTATGTGTGTAGTTTGGCATTCCCATCCTTGAAATTAGTCATTAGCTTAAATGCATCGCTGGATTAAATAGCTATTCCTTGGAAGACAGAATTCAACATCAGTAAGCATTTTGACAGAGATAGTATTTTTAAAAATGTATTCCATTTTAATATATTGCTAATAACACCAGAGTATTTCAGAACAGTGGGTTCCTTTTCTTCCTTTTGTGACAGTTTGACTTTGAAATAAACAAATAGCTATATCACCTAACCTTGGTTTCTACACTAATTTATTTCAGCTCTAAAAGTTAGTGTCAGAAACTTCCACCTGATCTGCAAAAGAAAAATGACTATGCCAACCTTACCTAAATAGCTTTATTTTTACATGGCATATTTTAGTAGGCAAGTCCCATACATTTTGCTTAGATAGAAACAGCTAAGGTTTTCAACACTAACAGCTGAACTTTCCCATATTTAGTGGAAGATACCTAAATTATCATTGTTTCAAAATGTACATTGAATTCAGAGAAGGGTTTATGGCTCTAATTTAATCTGCCTGTCTGATTATGGTTTGTCTTTGTGATGAAGCTATGTGGTTTATTTAGTGTTTGTTTTTTAAATATGAGAGTGATGGAGTCAGAATTCTAATGAAGTCCAGAGTGTGACATCAGTATGAAGTATGCACATTAAAGCAATTAATATCCTTTCATACTGCAATGTGCAATCAGAATTTGCGGGTTTGCATATTGGTGCAAGCATAAATTGAGAAATAAGTTGCAAAAGTAGTTCTGATAAACATTTGGAATACAAGAAGTTAATAATAAGGACAGGAACACTCAGAATTACAAAAGAAATGTTAAGAGGCATACTGTGATACCTTCGGTCACATTCAATAGCACCTTTTCCCATAAAATCTAATGTGGAGCTCCAGGTGTGCCTCCTGCATAAAGATCCTAATGAAAGCTACCAACGAAAACACAATTCTGCTGCGTATCTGCAACACATCATTTAAAAACAGAAGTCATCAAATATATCCCTGTACCATTACCCACCTGGGTTTCTGTCTGCCTAGCAAATGATTCAAGGATTTCTCAGTTTTCTTGTTTTATAGCTCAGAATTACTTCAGACTAACTTCATTTAGTCCATACTCAAGAAAAAACAAGACAAAAGGAACAAACAAAAAAGCCCACTAACAAACCACTTCATTTCTGCTTGGATAGAGATGGCAGCTATTTTGCATAACAGAGACGCCTTTTCATACCCTGAAAAGTATGTATGAAGCAAACAATCCTCTCCACTGCAGACCAAATATTCCAAACTGCATCCCAACAAACCACTGAATGCAGCACTGAGCAGCGCTAACGCTGGAGCAAAATCTGGGCCTTATAATTGTTCTTGCACAATTTGCCAGTGGTGAAGCCAAATTGGAAGACTTGTCTGGCAATGCTGCTGGTCATGCACACTCGTGTACAGACCTGCAACACACACTCTCTTAAATAAGGAATAATTCTGGCATGATAAAAATTCTCCTACTTCTCCTACAGTTTGCATGTGTTGAGCCCTTTAACAGCACACAAGGTTATTAAGAGCTCTGCTCTTCCATTTTTATTCAAGCCAGCTATGGCCTGACAGCAGTGACACTGTGACAATTCTCAGAAGACACTGCACCCAGGAGGCATTTTGCTAGGCACCATATACATGTGAAAAGAAAAAATACCTCCACCCCTGTACTTGACAAGGACCTCCAAGCAACTTCTGCTTATGGATTAAAGACACTACAAGCACAAAGGGAAAAGCAAACTTTTCTTAATACAGTTTCTCAAGCTCTTCTTTAACATTCAAATCCCTATGGAAACTTTTAGGCTTTACTGATGTTCCACCAGAGTTATTTCATCTTTTTCATCACACTACTGATTGTCTTCTTCTCAACACACAGTGCTCCACAATCCATTATCCCAAAATGTGCAGTAGCACAAACGGAGGCCAGCAATGGAGCACAAATGGAGGCCAACAAAATGTGGAGTAGCACAGTGGAGGCAAAAACATTTAGAGCTTCAGTAATTTGAGGACTGTAAATGTACTACATTTCAGTAGGTCTTCTCTCATGGAAAGGAAAGGTAGAAAAATATCACTTTTACTACCTCATTTATTACCAAATTTACCCTCCATGCTAATGAATTTGTCCTCTTAATTTGAAGAGCATTCTTCCTTTTGCAAAGGCAAAATAAACACTTCCTACTTAAAAAGTAACAAAACATTAAACTCTCATTTGAGATTTTGACTGGATTATTTTTTGAAAGATTTTCCAGTAAGCATTTTGCATGTTTTGATTGCTAACATGATGCAGTGTAACAGAACTATCTCCACAGAAAGCAGTAAGGAACAGAATACATGCACAAATACTTAAGCACATTTCATTCAAGAGCCATTAAATAACACATGCATGCTAAGGCTTGGACTTGAGGAGCACAGCGTATGATGGCAAACTGAATGTAAAGGCAGCAGAAAAATTAGAATGTAAAGAATTTGTCTATTGAGGAGTTCAATTAGGTTAATTCCCACTGAAGTCAATGAGACCTGAGGATGCTCAAATATCAGAAAGAGATGAGCAGCTCCATTCAGTATAGGCTCCCTGGAAAGCAATTTAGTGAGAGTGAGATTGCTTCACCAGTCCAATTATTCTACCGCAGGACTTACTTCAAATTGTACATCTAATTCTTTATTGGCCTGTCAGTGGAGCAGCCTCAGAATTTTAAGCGTAATGTATCCTAAAACTGAAATCATCTTCCTGCCTTTGCTCCCTTCTCTTCCTTCCTACCTCTGGCCTCCCCTGACAATCCATCCTGAAGATTATTTAAAACACTCACTACAGGAGCATATTACCTATCAGACATGCCCTCCTTCCACCTAGGAAGGTGGGGAGAAGGTGCAATGCATGGAAGGCTGCCACAGATCTGCATTGTGCAACCAGAAGCCCAGGGAATGGCTTTACCTGAGGACTGATGGGTGCATCACAGTCTCCCCATTCAGATCTACACAAAGGCTGTATAATCTCATCTTTCCCTTACTATTAATAGCAGAGGTTTTTAAACTAGAGCAAAAATTAGATAGTAGTTTAGCTCCTTCTCCATCTACCTGGGTGACAGGTGACTCTTCTCCCACTCTCAGCCAGCACTCAGCCACACTACAAACAACAGAAAGTTTTAGCCCTAAAGTTTAAGCTGTTTCTGTCAAGAGTTTAGACCACAGCTGACCCTCAGATATATTCACATGGAAGATATCAATGTTCCTTACCAGCAAGTACACACACAGCAATGTGATAACGAGGCAGCTTGAACAGATAAGTACCCAGTGCACCGGGAGGATCAGGAAAGCAGTCTCTCTCTCCATGGCTCAAGTATCCTTGAGAAGAGTGATTCTGCACAATCATACTACAGGCAATACCTTAAAAAGCACTCCGCTCCCCAGCAGACTGGTCAATGGCATTCAACACAAATTCCTCCAACACTTCAAGAATTTCCATGAAGGTCAGGCTGTGACCACATAGCACGCTTCAGCAAACACTGTTAAAGACTGACTCATCAATAGAGTTAGGCACATTCTCATCAGAAGCAGCATGTACCTAGTGTTTCCAAGAGCTAGTTTCCAACTTAACCATTAAAATCTTTTCAGAGGACTTGCTGAACCACCAAATTGAGATTTCTTCTTCTTCCAGCTAGCAAGGCCTCCAAAACCATTCTCACAGCGGTAAAGCTGTTTTTAAGCCTGTTTTTTAAGCAAAGAACAATTTCCTAGACATGAGTTTCTTGTGTAAAGTGAAATCTCCAGAGCAGCTCTGTTAAATAGGTGATGTTCCCACCCCACAGCATGGCATCATGCTTTGGAATTCATCTACTGTAAGCTGCTTCCAGTTGAACATTTGAAATAAGAATTGGTTTGTAAAAGTTTATTCTAACTACAAAAAAAAAAAAAAAAAAAAGACAGCCAGGTGCCTAGCTATTTCAAACCACACAATCCCATTAACTTCTAAAATACATACCCCAGTATTACCAGCCTATAGTTTGAGTCCTATACATAGACCAAAATAGCTGATGTTTTCTCATGAGAAGGGACAGAAAAGAATAATGTAGCTCTTCCATTCATATGAGGTAAATCCACTGAACACCCAGCTGCACTAATGCTGCTGAGTATGGATAGCCAAATAAGTTTTCCTAAAGAATAGCAGAATTTCCTAACAAATATGCTACTTTGTTGCTCTTGCTGAAATAAAGAAATAAGCACCTACTGGTTTTAATTTACCTCTGATTTTTCTGCTCTAATATTGTCTCTAACAATTGCAATTAATAGATATGCTGGAAGTGCAAGAAAGCTCAGATTGGACAACTACAGAATAGCTTGCTGATAATGGAAGACTATGTCCAATCTTGGTTACATTTTTTTTTTCTCTGTGCCCTCCCCTAATCTGTAAGGGATCTGATTTTAGACCTAATCCAGTATTTTCAAACTGTCCTATCACAAGTGATTTTCTATGCCTCTGACACTGTACCTCTGTTACCTGAATGTTATTTGTACTGCTGTCATTCTCACAGACTCTAGTTGTGTTAGTCTAGTTATATCAGATGTTGACATGCCATAACAGCTTTTCCAAACTGTAGGCTAGAGGCATTATTCTTTAAAAGCAACATTCTGTCAATTTTGTATTTAAAAACTAAGGCAACATGAATGAGCTGCAAATCAATAACAATGCTTTGTAAAAATATTCTGCTAAACAATGAATTTATGAAACTATATTGTTGGGGGGTGTGGGGGGGGGGATTGCTAATTTCACAAAGAGCACAAGTGAAAAAATAGCATAAACCAGAAGAATAAACAGAACAGGCTGAAGGTTTTCTAAATTTTTGAAACAAAAATATTTTGAGTATTTGTTTCAAAACACTGTTTTCAGTTAAAAATTGAATTCGACTGAAAATAGACCCATTTTTATCACAGACAGTAGAAAAGGACTAAGGAAACCAACATGGAGTGAACTGCTTCATTTTAGCTTGTCTGAAAACAAAAAATTCTGGTCAACTAAAACCAAGAATTGCTTCCAGTTTCTTAACTCAATGGCCAAACCAAAAGCTCCATTATTTGAACATAATATGTGGCATCAGAAGTGCTGACACTGGTTAACTGAAATATCTTTAGAATGTTTTGGCACTCAGAAAAGACAACGTATGAAAAAATTCATGAGACTGCCTCTTTTGTTGGCAAATTTGGCTGGAAATCCCTTATGAACAGCTTCAAGTAGTGTGGATGACTCTAAATGTGCTAGCCCAGCAAGTACTACAAAGTCAGAATGCCTGTAAAAGCTGGTGTTAATACTGGCAAAGGCTATCAGAAACATTTTTCCATATATTTTGAACAGTTCCCAGGTCACTGAGGATCTATGCAACACAAAGCTCAAGAGTCATTCCAGCTGCTGGCAGCAATGACTCCCAGTCACCAGACCCCATTCTGCTCCTCCTGAAATTAATTTCAGAATTGCCATGGACTTCAGTGGAAGCAAAATGCAATTATCTAAATTTCCTCCGTATGTGTCTGCTTCAGGTGGCAGTTTGCAAATAGCCTTCAGCTTTTACTAGAGAAAGCTACACTCGCAGTAAATCAATAACCTTTCTAGGGATCCACAAAAGCAGACTAGACAGTGTTGGAAGGACAGGAGCATATTAGCAGCTCCAACTACTTCTCTTCCTCAAATACAGCCTTGATGAAATTTTCCAAGGCACTGAATCCTGCACTAGAAACTGGCTGCAGATTTGTAGCTAGAACACAAAGAAAGTCGCCCTTTTGACAAAGTGGAAAGATCACATTCTCATGATTTCACAAAAATGGAAACCACATTTTGTGTTCTTTCCTCAACCATTCTTTGCAATGGAAGACAAGTATATACTCTCCCATCTGAGCACAAAAGTCTATCTTGGCTCCCCCATAAAGGGCAAATTTTCATCTGGAAGTTCATGACTTTTACTTAAAAAAAAAAAACAACTTACTGCCTTTTTGAAATCTGTGAAGTTATGCTTCCTGCAAGAACTGACCAGTTTGGATTCATGTATGTTAATAAGGAAACAAGTATTGTACATCAATTGCCATCAAAAAAGCGTAAACAAAACCTCATTAATGAAGTATTTTGACTCAGTTTTAAATTTTGACATGTGAGCTATTAATTTCAGTGTGTCTTCACAACATTGTTTCTTACCTTGCTTAAATGATAGCACAATGATTTAAATACTGAATACAGACTCAAATAGGACTGGTCCCTAACCCCACCAGAGCCTGTTTGGACCTTTAAAGATCACCTGGTTCCAACCCCCCTCCACAGGTAGGGACACCTTCCACTAGACCAGGTTGCTCAAAGCCCTATCTGGTAACACATTTCTCTTTCCCTTTACAAGAGATATGTAATCCTTCAGGGCAGTGAAGCATCTATGTGTTCATGCATCATACACTGGTGTGTGTTGGTCTCTTCTCCCAAGTAATAAGCAATAGGACAAGAGGAAGTGAACTCAAATTGCACCAGGGGAGGTTTTGATTGGATATTGTGAAAAAATCTTCACCAAAGGAGTTGTTGAGCATTGGGTCAAGCTGTCCAGGGAAGTGGTTGAGTCGCCACCTCTGAAGGTATTTAAGAGACTTGTAGATGTGGCACTTACAGGCATGGTTCAGTAGTGGAGTTGGCAGTGCTGAATTAATGGTTGGACTTTATGATCTTTAAGCTCTTTTCCAACCTAACCAATTCTGAGATTCTACAATTCTATCTATTGCGATTAGCCCAGATACCCTCATGGGTGCTCTGTACTGTATTATGATGCATATTAAGTAATTTCTGTGTCAAATAGGTCTCAAACATCAGTCACAAAGTATCTGCAGCATTTCCTAGTGTGACTGCAGAAGAAAAGTTTGATATCAATGGTATCAGTATTAAGTAAGAGCAATAGCTGACATTTTAGTATCGATCACTGGACACAATACAAGTGAACGAAACACTTTGCTTGGTTGGTTGTAATATAAAACTAGGTAAATACTATAAATACGTGGATGTAATAGTGCTTTCAGCATGTTATAACACTGAGAAAGTATATCCTCCACTGTTAAATATCTTTTCTTGCCTTTTGCTGCAACATCAGTTGTTGGCTTTAAAACAACAGGCTTTTTTCCTTTTGGTGATAATTAAAAACAAACTCAGACTATTTGTCAGCTGTCACCCCAGCCGGGACAATCGCAATAGCAAATATTTGCACATCCAATCACTGCTTTGTTCCTGTAGCCAACGCATTTTGGAAAACCCAAACATGTTTTTCTTCTGTCTAGGATTTGTTCTGGGCCCACATCCCTAAACCACTAATAAATTATGGCCATACACTATTGCGCCAGTTTTTCCCTTGTGCCACACCAGGCAACAAAAGGAGAAATAAGCGCATTTGTCAAAATAGCAGTAACCACTTCCACATTCTTCAGAGCAACTAACATATCAAAGGAGAACAGATGCGGCAGTATTTTTGTCCCGATACTGACATTGCCCATATACCTTCAGCTCAGGGGTATGCAACATGTCTGTGCTGTACATCATCTTCACACCCACTGCTTTTTGCTCGAAGATACATTAATGAACCCCACAAATCACTGAAAATGATCTGACTAATAGGGGATGGCAGAATGACTTTAGACTTTGATTACCTTAAATTACTCCTTTAGCCAGTCATTTAGGCAACAAAAAATAGCAGTCAGACAAAGGCTAATAGTAAAAGTTACACTGACGGTAAAAGGAAGAGTGAAGACAGACAGCACTCAGAACAGAATCAGCACCTGAAGATCTTTATGGTTTCACTTACAGCTAAAATGTACAGTTGTGAACAACAGATTTTTCCAGGTGCACAGTCCCGTGTCTCTATCTGAGCACATATGGATTTTCAGGACAATTCATGTGGATTTCTTATTATTTTTCTGTCATCGCTGTGTTGGTTTACTGAAGTCTTATTACAAGCCATGTGGAAAGTGCAGGCATTAAGAAAACTCCAAAGGCTAGTACGCAACAATATGAAGCCAGTTCTCTGATCTATTTAAACAAGGCTTGAACACTACTGGTTTTATAAAAACAATTATTTTAAAGGCTTTCATAACATACATAAGTTTCTTCTGTGCAACATTTGTTAAGTTCCCATTTCAGTGACTAGGTTTGCCAGTCTTCCAACCCTGCCAGAAACAAGCTACCTTCTATATCCAGGATGAAAGGATTGCTTGTCACCTTCAAAGCAAGAGTAACTAATAAAAAAAATATCCTTTTGAGTTTGTATGCACAGGGATGAGCTTCTGTTCTACTCCACTGAGGGAAAAAAGAAGTCACAGTGCAATGTGGATGTCTGTGGCTGGGACGTGAATTTTACAATGGGAAGATTATATTATATAGTGACACAAATTCAAAATCTTTACTTACTTCTGGTGTAGAAAAAGAAATGTCACTTCAGAAACTTGGAATTATTCCCAGCTATTAAGATCTTACTTACAACTTGCACAAATCAGCTTCTGGCATAATCATAGAATCATAGCATACTTAGGGTTGGAAAGGACCTCAAGATCATCTAGTTCCAACCTCCCTGCCATGGGCAGGGACACCTCACACTAAACCATATCACCCAAGTTTCTGTCCAACCTGGCCTTGAACACTGCCAGGGATGGAGCATTCACAACCTCCCTGGGCAACCCATTCCAGTGCCTCACCACCCTCACAGGAAAGAATGTCCTCCTTATATCCAATCTAAACTTCCCCTGTTTCAGTTTTAACCCGTTACCTCTTGTCCTATCACTGCAGTTCCTAACGAAGAGTCCCTCCCCAGCATCCCTACAGGCCCCCTTCAGATACTGGAAGGCTGCTATGAGGTCTTCATGCAGCTTCTCTTCTCCAGGCTGAACAGCCCCAACTTTCTCAGCCTATCTTCATACAGGAGGTGCTGCAGTCCCCTGATCATCCTCGTGGCCCTCCTCTGGACTTGTTCCAACAGTTCCATGTCCTTTTTATGTTGAGGACACCAGAACTGCACACAATACTCCAGGTGAGGTCTCACAAAAGCAGAGTAGATGGGCAGGATCACCTCCTTCGACTTGCTATTCACACTGCTTTTGATGCAGTAGCAGCACCTTCTGTGTTTGCATTATAGTAAGAATTAAAGAACAGTAATGTGTCTTCATTCATTCATATTGTTTAACCAGTTCTAAAGAAAAATTTGTATTTTAACAAAACTATATATAATTTCTGTCTTTTTTGTTTTTTGTTTCTCTTTAAACATCATGACGACTTTCTCAGAAAGTGCTTACAGTATTGCTGAGGCTGAGGGGATTACCCAGACTGCTAACACAAAAGCAAGGCTGCTGTCAGATTTGAACACCCCATTTAAGAAAGAAAATGATCCCCTTTCCCCTCCATCCAGTGAAATATAGGATCAATAGCTGTCAGTTAATATAACGGATTTGCCGTCCTGACATTCATTTATTTAGAGCCTGATATGGCCATGAAGTGAAGGCCACCAAACCCTTCCACACAAAGCTCTATCAAATTCAATAACACTTTTACCAAGTACATTTTGTCCCAGGACAATGTTCATTCCAGCCTGTTTCCCTTTTTTTTTTTTTCTTTTTTTCCCTCAACTTAAATATAACATAAGTTACAAACCTCTATGCTTAAATACATGGACAATTAGGAAACTGAAAGAACAAAGCAGGTTCTCTACATTTTTTTTCTTGCAGTCTGAAAAGGGTGGAAAGTGAAGGAAAAATAACGATATTCCCCTGCAAGTATATACAAACTAAAGAGCCAAAATATAGGTAATTACAGTAAATAAAAGTCTCAGCTAAATAGAACTGGACTGCTGTCAATCCCTAGATAATTTAAGGTCAGTCAGAGAGGAAAAGGCACACTGGGCTCAAAATTTAGCATAAATTTTGCAGAGATGTGCAATATTCTCCAAAGAATACATGGGAAAAAAAAAAAAATGCCAACCTCAGGCCTACCCTATGCCCGTATAGATGTGGCTCAGCATTCAGAGCCGCACTTTAAACCCTCTAATCCTGTATTCCGAATCAGTTTGAGAACCATATTGTTCCACCAGTCTGACCAGGTATTCACTCTGTACCACTGCAAATGCTGTAATTTCCTTTAGTGTCACAGCTACCTCCAAATCACACCAAAAAGATAAAAATGGTACAATTAGAAGGAAAAGAATAGCAGGATGAAAAACCTGCACATTTCTGTCAGGCTCCCACACCATCAAGGATATTTTTATGAAAGAGCACAAGAACAATCTTCTGATATTTGAAAGCAGTTGCAACCTACTATATAAAACTCATCCATTAAAGTGTGCTAGATTTCACATCCTTTATTTAAAAGTTTCCACAGAATTCAACAAATACAAATAATCTCTTACAAAATGACCAGCCAACTGACCAGTGGCTCTGGAAAAGATTCTCATTAATCAACATTCACCTATAGAAATCTGCCATTGAAGCCATGGGGAGTTTCATACCTGAATTCACCTGCAGTAGAGTTACACTAACATATTTCCTTATAACTTTATTAAATTTGAAAGGAAGGTCTAAATATTTGCTGAACGGATATCAATATCAAGTATTTGCTACCGCTTTTAGAGGAACTCTTCTGATTTACAAGAAATTTTGTAAGACTTGAAGATATTTCTGACCATACTGACCCCTTTGGAGAGGAACAAGAAATTCCTCCCTTGTAGACATGAAAAGGAAACATATTTCATCTCAATCCTCTCAAGATGCCTAAAGATAGAAAAGAATCTGTGCTTAAATATCTGAAGCACAAAATGAAACCTGAAGTCCTAGAAAAAACGTTTATCTCAGTACACGTGAAGGAGCTGGATTTCCTTCCACTCGCCTCCCACAAACATTTTTGACACCACTCACAGCATTATACAAAATATAAAGACCACTTAACTGAGCAGATGATGTAAGCTACACACTTTTACTATGGCATTACCAGTAACTGATATTTTTCTGAATGTTTCTGAAATTTCTTATCAAGCAACAGTAAGGAAGCACAGTTTCATATGAAGAAAGGATGAAGAGTGTAGGGACCAACGCTTTTTTCCTCTATTTACAAAGTCAATGTTCTCTTGTAATTTTGTAAGAGAAGCATTTGATACAGCAAGAGGGAAGTGAAGCTTCTGTCTCCTCCCACTGAAGTTGGTGACAGGAAACAGAAGAGTGTTAACTTAATAAGTAGATACTTATTTAAATGGAGACAAGCTTAAGATTTATTGACCCGAGAGCAAGAGGCCAATATTTATTCAAAGAACAGTAAATCTTGATAGTTGATTCTAACAGATGTTAATCCAATGTATTATTAAATACATCCCATTAAAGCTAATTAGACTGTGTGTCCTTGTGAGCCTTGTTGCCAATAATCATTAGTATTGCATGGGTCATAATTACTGTGCTTTGATAATTAAATCATATAATTGCCAGTGAAAATAAATATCTGGGGATAGAAATATTTTTATCGACCATGACTATATTACTGCATATTAGGTTCTTCCTTCACGCTGCTGTAGACCTTCCTTCCATTTTTCTGCTAGGACCAGCACAGGTAAGGAATCAAAAGCTCTGCTTGCACTATGCTATTTTTTAACCTTTCTCATTTTTCTTAAAAATCTGATACTCCTAAAGCCACATCCATCTACTATTCATGCACTAGGCAGGTAAGGAGCAGTGACACAAACCAATTAGTATGTGCTGTCAGGAAAAAGGGAAAAAGAAGTCATACTCCTAAGTGAAAAATTGCTTCTATTTTGGAGTTTTACAGAGCTTTCCCTTCATTTCAATCCACCTCATAGATAACAGGAAATAGCATAATCTCCATCTTAATTTCTGGAAGGAACTGAATCACACAGAAAGGAAATAATGACCAAGATCTTAATCACAACTCTGTGGCAAGCTGGATATCACTCAGGCTCATTAGTAAGTTAGCGAGCAGGACAGGGTATTTTTAGTGCAAATACGTCTTGGAAATACTCTTGTGGAATACAAACTTGCCACAATTTGGGCCAACAAGTTTTTTTTTTTCCTGGAGAAAACCACAGCTCAACTCAGGCATCAGGGTGCAATGCAGAGTGCCCCAGTTGCACTGTGGATGACAGCTCCTCCAGTGGTCAGCACTCCATGCACTCACAGCTAGGGCTGCTCACTGGTGTGAATGTCACTGTTGGTGAAGACTGTGTGAGGACATGAGGGATCACAGAAAATCCTGGTTGCTTCATCCTCTTTATGCCACACACATCAGTGCTATAGACTACAGTCCTCAAGTCTGAGCTCTGTATATATTGACTTATATTGATCCTTTCAGCATTTTTCCATCAGGACCTGTGTTGTTTATACACAGAAGTTGCTTATTTTTGTAAGAGTCTCACACTTAAGGGGAGTAATATCTTGACAGGAAGTGTTAGGTACATTGAACTACAGACCATGTGCTACCCAAAGACACGGCCTCCAGCACTGAAGGTAAAATGAGGAAAGTAGGATTTAACTCCCACCATTTGGCAGTCCAGCAGTTAGACATCTACGCTAGTCAGCTAGGCTTTGACTTTAATGGAGAAAAAAAATCACGCTTCTAAGAGTGATTCACTTCATGGCAGAATAGGCACCTAAGACACATGGGCTCAGTTTGGAAAAGCTTCTCCCCTCCTCAGTGGGCTTCAGTGGAAGACCTCTGTCTAAGTCTTAGATGGCTAAAGCAAGGGAAGATAAAGTCTATGCTGACAGTTCATCTTTAAGATATCTAAAACCCACATTCATCTAGCTGTTTTCTAGGCTACGGAACTGCTGGATAGGCCCACATATTCACTGGTCATAATGTAATAGGGAGGATATCCAGAATAGAAGCAGAAACAAGGGGAACCAAGTGCTCCTACAGCAACATGGTGCATGTGAATTAGGTGATGTGATTAAAGGCTAACCACAGAGAACACAAAGGCCCAGCAAGGATCAGAGAAACACCAACAAGCAGAAGATTCCTAGTAACCTCAAGGTACCAGCAACTGGATAAACTCAATTTCTAAGACCAGCTACCAAAGAGACCATAATGTGCATGCATTTTACTCCACAAGATTTCAGTTCTTACCAGCTGAAGAGAATTTGGTTGTTCATACTGTTCATGTCTGTATGACTGCTATATGTGTTTATCGGGGTGCCAGTAAAGACAGTGCTCTCTGTGTCGATCTGTTCAGTCAGCTGTGTATATATCACGTACTGTGTGTGCGTGCATGCACGAGTGGGCACCAATTGTATATGTGTACCCACTGAACCTGCGGACAGGCGGCCACAGTGGCCTCATACCTGTTGTGCTGGAAATGGAGCAATGCTCCCGGGTCCCAAAGGCGCCTGGATTCAGCCACCTTCTGACATTGCACTGAATTGCCACTGCTCTGAAGTCTTTTCTGTGGTTGGCAACTGACGGTTTTCACTGAACAGGTGGAGGTATGTGCTTTGAACCATTTTCTATAAATAAGAACTCATTTGCATTTGATCCCAAAAGCATCCCATTGGTCCCACACATACATATTGATCATGAGAAAACTCTGTGTTTGGGGTGGAGGTTCATCTGGCATGAACTTAAAATGGAACTTCAAACTAGGATTAAATCCACATATGTTTTTACCTTATTATCCTATCATATGTTAAGTTCTTTAAGACCAAAAATTTAAAATGCACAGAATGAGACGATGCGAGGCTTGCATTTTTGATTCTGTTTGAGGAAGAGCCATCTTTAACCAAGAACAGTTGTGAGAATACAGGCTAACACCATACTAAGGGCATGCCTCAGCTCTCTTGACGCTATTTCCCTTCTACGTTCAGAGCCAGTTTTAGTTTACAAATTTAACTTGAGATTATTGCCCAAGGAGGATCTCTTTATCTAGCTTCTGGGATAAGGCCTTAGCATTGAGTGTCTGTGTTTGGCTCAGGAAGAAAAAAGACAACTCTCAATTTAAGCTTAAATTAAGCCATATCATTCCATGCACCATCAGATCTCCACCTTTCCATACATGAAGGTGCTCCCACAGCACTGTCTCTTTTCCCACAGCCATCCCCCATGGGAGCTCCTCCCATGCTGGATCAGCAACAGGGTTGGTTCCACCAGCTTTTAACCCTGCCAGAGAAAGTATACATGTACAAAAGTGACTCTGAGCACTAGCCTCAAGACAGGGTTCTGCTGCCTTGCTTACAGATGTATACAGGGTACAATAAAAAACCAGCTCCCAGCTATTAAGACTTACTATTTATGTGACACTCTCAACTGTTTATTTGAACTATGCTATTGGCCTATAGCAGCTATAGTAAAGTTTGGCATGTTGTTCAATAAAAGCTTAAGAGTTCCTTGTGTTGTACCTTCCTGCACCATTGATATTTTCTATATACCATTGCTCGATACAGTATTGTACTACCCTTCCCCATGTCCCTAATCTGTCAGAGTCCATCCATCCACCTCTGTCCCTGAAAATTATACTTTGACTTTTTAGTAAAAGGAATATTTTTGACTGATTCTCTCCAGTGCAATGCATTTTTACAGTTACAGAATCCAAAGTTTTGCAATCCTTTCCCTTTGAAGGCAGTAATATTCCCAAGGCACAGGATTAGAACAGCTTTTATACTTTCAGGTGGGCAGTATGGAAATGGTTCCCCCTTGGTTTGTTTTTAATCTTATAAAAATCTCTAATCAAATTTTCAGAGTAGTACTTTCTCTTTTCCATTACTACCTTGTATTAACTGCTGGTAATCAATTTGGACAGTCAGAAACTGGTTTCAGTCTGCAACAACTATTTTAAGAACTGATATATTTGAAGTCCTGCATTGTGGAAACAAAAGTAAGCTCAGTTTGAGGTTATGGGCTATTTTATAAATATTTTCTGATTGTACAAGCACTTCCTATATGTTTTTCAAACCATTGAGTTCAAAATCACAATTCCAACTGAATTTAGTAGTGCCACTAAACACTTTCATTTCTACCTTAATCTTTAAGAGGATTCTGCTAAATAGATTAATCATTCAGGGACAGAGACAAAAGTTTAAAACTTGGCAGGAAGGACGGTCAGTCTCATGTGCTTTCGTTCTCCACTGTCTGCTGCGACTTTGGGAAGCAGAGGAGAGCATACAACTTGGGCTACTTTTGATCACCATCTAGTGCATGAATCAAGGAACTGCACAAATTTAAGGAGTGACCGATTTAAAGTTAAGCAGCAGCAAGTTGAACAGTTCTTTTTGTCATTTTTAGAAGACCTCAGATAGGCTTAGTGAACATGAAAAAGAGGGAAATTCCAGATGCCCATTGCTGCCTGATGAAAGCCAAATGGGTCATCATGAGACGGTTTTCTAGTAGTCTGTGACTGATGGCTTAGGGATATAAAGAAAGCAAGACTTGCATAGTGAAGTAGTATCTTTCTCAGGCCAAATTACTTAGTGAGAATAAGTAAGGAGTCCTTTCATCAAATCTGTGTTTTTTTCAGGTGTCTAAATGTCATATTCATTTCATAGTTATCTGATTTTTGTCAAGACTGTACGAAATACTATTTGCAAAATTTTTCATTTACAAAAAAAGATTTGTGTGTGTTGTTATAACTAAAACCCATATTCTGATTGTGCTTCAACATTCATCCATGCAATGGGGAATTCAAGGCCACTAAATCAGTGAGACAACTGGATTTGTCAATCCCCTGGGGATGAAAGTCCACGGCAGCTTCATGTTTTGATCATTGCAGATGACTCGGAATATCTTGAGACAATGCTTTCCAATAGCACTGGTCAGGCAAGTAGCCTTGCCTTTCAGCAGTGACTCAATATATGCTGTGACTCAACAATAGACACTCGGTATCTTCATACTGAGGAACTTAAAAAGGCTAATACAAACAAAATCCACATCACTACTGAAAAAGGGACGTACCTTCAATATTAAATAAGAATACTGTAAATCTTCAAAGATTAGCAGGAGGAATTCAGGAGACACTTAGAAGAATCCTTTTCCTAAACACTTATGATCTGTGTCCTCACTGCCTGCCTCGCAGAAGTTGCAAAGAGATACAAATATTTAACTTGAGGTTATAGTAGACAGCAGAAAAGTCTTCTTTTTAAATAGCAAAATACTACTTCCCTCCCTCTCCCATTTTGTTGTGAGGCCAGGTCAAGGAGCAGACAAAGATAGATCACCACCATGACTTACCAGTAGCCTACGGTCACTGTTATACAATATCTACTCCTATGTTAAAATCCACATAGAGAAACTAGCCAGAAAGGATGTCTTTAGATATCACTTCACATCTGAATTCCAGACCATCAGCTGAGTTATAATTCAGAGATTAAAAAGAAAAAAAAATCACAACAAAACCCACTCAACTGCTGTTAAAGCTGTATACTAACTCCTCAAACACTACTGGTTCAGACCCCAGTGAACATATGGTCTGAATACAGGACACTCAAATGCCTTGGAAAGATGGAACTGTAAAATCTTTGTAAGTAATTTCATATTTTATTAGACACTGACCTCTAAGTGATAATTATTCAAAATATCTTATTCAAAATTACTTCCTAGTGTAAACCCTGTAAACAATACGTAATTTTATACAATGATTTAAAAAAAAAAAAGACAGAAAGAAAGAAATGAAAGAAAAAGCTAGTGCTGCCTGCAAACTAGGAGACAACTCATGCTTGCTACAGTTGATTCTTTAACAGCTCATGCCTCCAAAACAGAGCTGGCAGTATTATTGTTGATTTAAGAACTGAAAGAAACTTCCTCCCTTCCTCAAACATAGTTGGGTTTTTTTCCTGACTGCACCAAATAGACATTAGCAATGCTCTCACAAACTAGCAGTTCCACCCTATTACTGTTGTTCTGGTGCCCCCAGATGGTCACCAGGCTTTACTGCTAGCTACGGCTCAAAAAACTGAAAGCGATGTTCAGATGAAATCCCTAAACGCTCGTATACCTCTTCATCCAGCACTTTGGGTATGAGCAGCAAGCCCTCCAGGTCTACAAAACTACCTCACAGGTACAGTTGATTGCATAAATCAGCCAGATTCACAAGCACAGATACTACTTCCAGGGTCTCCGTAGAAAACCACATTATATTAATCAAGCTGAGGCATTAATCAGACAAGCACCTAAGACACATAGATACCCAGCACAGGCAGTGCCTTCCCTCCCTTCCCTGGTCACAGCATCCCATTATCACATGCACTGACCTAGCATGTCTAGACAGTCCCCATTTCATACAACAATCAGTTTCACACAGCAATGTATCCCGTCTCAACTCACCAGCACAGACCAGTCAGTCTCACCTGTGTGCCTGGCAAAATCCTGGAGCAGATTCCCCTGGAAGGCATGCTAAGGCACATGAAAAACAACAAGGTGCTTGGTGACAGCCAGCATAGCTTCACTAAGGGGAAATCCTGCCTGACCAATTTGGTGGCCTTCTATGATGGGGCTACAGAACTGATGGACAGGGGGAGAGCAGTTGATGTCATCCACCCGGACTTGTGTAAAGTGTTCTACACTGTCCCACATGACATCCTTGTCTCTAAATTGGAGAGACATCAATTTGATGGATGGACCACTTGGTGGATAAAGAACTGGCTGGATGGCCGCACGCAAAGAGTTGTGGTCAATGGCTCAACGTCCAGCTGGAGACCAGTAACGAGTGGTGTCCTCAGGGATCGGTGTTGGGACTGGTCTTGTTCAACGTCTTTGTTGGTGACATGGACAGTGGGATTGAGTGCGCCCTCAGCAAGTTTGCCGATGACACCAAGCTGTGTGGATCGGCTGATATGCTGGACAGAAGGAATGCCATCCAGCGGGACCCTGACTCACCTGTGAGGTGTCCAATGCCAGCCTTAGTCAGGTTAAACTTAGGCAGTTTAACCATGCCAAGTGCAAGGTCCTACACCTGGGTTGGAGCAATCCCAGGCACAGCTACAGGTTGGGCAGAGAAGAGATTCAGAGCAGCCCTGCAGAGAAGGACTTAGGGCTGTTGGTCAATGAGAAAATGAACATGAGCCGGCTTCAGTGTGTGCTTCCAGCCCAGAAAGCCAACCATATCCTGGGCTGCATCAAAAGGAGCGTGACCAGCAGGTTGAAGGAGGTGATCCTGCCCCTTTACTCTGCTCTTGTGAGACCTCACCTGGAGTATTGTGTGCAGTTCTGGTGTCCTCAACATAAAAAGGACATGGAACTGTTGGAACAAGTCCAGAGGAGGGCCACGAGGATGATCAGGGGACTGGAGCACCTCCCGTATGAAGACAGGCTGAGAAAGTTGGGACTGTTCAGCCTGGAGAAGAGAAGGCTGTGTGGAGACCTCATAGCAGCCTTCCAGTATCTGAAGGGGGCCTGTAGGGATGCTGGGGAGGGACTCTTCGTTAGGAACTGTAGTGATAGGACAAGAGGTAACGGGTTAAAACTCAAACAGGGGAAGTTTAGATTGGATATAAGAAGGAAATTCTTTCCTGTTAGGATGGTGAGGCACTGGAATGGGTTGCCCAGGGAAGTTGCAAATGCTCCATCCCTGGCAGTGTTCAAGGCCAGGTTGGACAGAGCCTTGGGTGATATGGTTTAGTGTGAGGTGTCCCTGTCCATGGCAGGGGGGTTGGAACTAGATGATCTTAAGGTCCTCTCCAGCCCTAACTATTCTATGATTCTATGATACATCTTCACCTCCAACCATATCATCACAGAGATTTTAATCATTGGTCTATAAAATCAGCAGTTCCTTCTATGAACCTATCACAACCTGACTATGCTTACTGTAGCCAAAGGAAAAGGATGGTCCCAATCACAGAGGGTGTTTCAAAAGACTTAATTTCAAAAAAACTTCAGGCAGAAGAAACAGGTGAAAGCTTAAAGCTCTTTAAAAAAAGATTAGATGGCCAAAAGCTACAACCCTTCAATCAAGAAAGGCAGCTTTATCTAAAAGCCCATCCTGGTTTATTGGCAAAGTGAAGATAGGGAGGCAATATTTAACAAGTTGAAAGGGGGAAGTAGATCATACTGCAATCAATACAAATGTGACACGGAGAAAATTCATCAGAGGTCCTGTCCTTGATTGAAAGGACTAAGGAAAGAAAAAACACTTTAGTAGGTACATTCTGGATGAGTAAAGCCCTACCTACTGTTAACCATCATTAAAAATGCAGAAAAAGCAGAGGTCTTCAATAAGCTATTAATTTTGGAAGAGGGGATTCCTGACAAATCTGATGAACTTTCCAAGCCATCTGCAGATATTGGGATGTTAAAAACCTATTGAGGGCAAATTTTCAGACCTATAGGCCTGGATGGCTTTTACCCAAGATTAAAAAAGGTTCACTGAATCTTTGGATAATTTTGAGGATACCATGGAAATTTCAGAAAACAAGCACCAGTACTGGGAGTGGTAAGGAGAAAGACCTACTGAAATATGGATGCTTAAACAAATATGAATATAAGTTTAAGAAATACTAAAGAAATACTCATACAGGATCTAATTTATAATGAATTAAAGGGTAAGTATATATAGTCATTTTAAAATTGATAGAAACGGATTAAAAATTTAGTCTTTTGTGTTCAGTTACATTTATATCTTTGACAAACACCATTTTTTGGGTCAGGTTGTTTTCACTATTTTGCTGATATTACAAGTTTTCTTGATTATTTATGTGCACTTACAGCATTAACAAGAAAGCTTTACACAAGCCATTTAGATGAAAAATAGCAGGAAGAATTCACACAGCAGCAGCAGCACAAAAAAAGTTAGGCCCATACAACAGCAACACAGTAAAACTAAGCAAGATTTGAAAACTAGTGTATCTCCATATGTAGTAAACAGGGCGTCAATCAAATGGTGCTGCTAGCAACGCTCCACAGAGATCAAGATTAGCTTTGATGATAATCATTGTTGGTTTTCTGGAAGTCAGTGAATGACAGCTGATACAATTTGCAATTGAGAAACTTGCAAAAGGAGAAAATGGAGGGAAACAAGCCATTGCACAGACCTGGAGGGCAAAAACCTGCTCTAGCAATAGCTTTTTTATGCAGCCAAAATGTAAGTTGTGCGTATAAGAAAAAAAAAACCCACAAACAGCTCAAAATGGATGAGTATGCTAAAAAAAGTGACTCAGAAAAGACTGTAGCAGTCAACAGTAAAACAAAATTCATACGAGCTTCATTTGGATCACGTATCAGAAATCAAGAATCCCTACTAGCAAGAAACCGATTTTTCTGCAATGGCTTTCACTCTACGTCAGAGCCAAAATCAGCTTTAAAAAGTTCTATCAAGAGACAGACTACAAAGGTTTATAATTAAGTCATTTATGTAGACACTTTAAAACAGTCAGGGCTGCTCTATCCCATATCCTAGGACCACTGATTAATCTGGACATCAGTCTGTTTCCTATGTGCCAGTGGGGGGAAAAAAAAGAGCAAAAGCAACAACAAAAAATCCCCACAGAAGATATTTTGACAATTTATTTTGCTCTTGTAACAGCCATTTACACACACAAGATAAGTTTTCATTTCAGCATTCATCATCACAACATGTGTATTTTACAAAGCCTCATCAGCTTGAGCTCCCAAAGAAATACAGTGGAAGAAAAAAGTTAATATATTCCACAGTTCTATAAACAAGTGCATAGGCATTAAAGAGGCAATTTCATTGCCATCACGGAAACTCAGTTGCTGGCAAACAGTACCTGAGTTCACTTCTTTTTTTCAGACATAATGAAAAACTGTAAGGAAGCTGATGACACCCACAGAAATTATTCAATGGCTAATGAAGATTTAAAGACGTGAATCTGTTTAGTTTATCAATAAAAGAATGAGAGGTGACTTGATGATAGCTTATATGCATGTGAAAGGGGGAAAACAGAATACAGAAAGCTATTTTTGTGTGGAAAGGTATTTTCTCACCACCTTTTTTCCTCCCTTCTCAATCAATCTCCTTTCACACAGGAAGTCTAATTAGCCATTAAAAAAAGTGCCAAGGAAAATGGTAGTTTTACTGTTCCTTGATATTTTCCAGTCAAGAATAGATGCCTTTGCTTCTACAAATAGAAATTTGCTTCTACAAAAGTCACCTGACTACCCAGAGAAAAGTCCTCAAAATACAGAGGTAATTCCTTTTGCCCTTACACCCTTTGTGGTCATAGGCTTCAGTTTTATGGCTAGATGCAAATCAACTGCAAACATGTAAATTAGTTTGTTTATTTTCATAAGTCAGATGGAGCAACCTGAAGCTGTTGTTAAACAATGGCTAAAACATTCCTGTCTGGCAGGCACAATTCAGTTTCAGCATACTTTCAAAAGGAAAAGCCAGCTGGTGCCTTCCCACAGATCTCCAGACTGCAGCTGGCTGATCTGGTCTGCCCAAAGGAGGGAAAAGCAGAGAACTCCATCCCCTGTTGTGATGCATCTCTCCCAGCATGCTTGGGTCTGCTTAGAGGGTAAGAGCACAAACACTGTACTGGTAAAGAGCTGCTGCTGCAGGAAGCAGGAGGAAAGGACAGAGAAAGAAAGTGTAACAGCTTCATTGGTCTTCTTTGGCAGAGAGCATGCTTTACTCTGTGGCACTTGTAGTCCTTATTTCAGTACCTAAAAAAATGCCTTTTGGAATACCAGGAACAAAGGACACTTCCATGCACTACTGCACTTTAAAAAATATCTGCATAAGCTGTCCAACATAAGCAGAAGTGTAAAGCCATAAATGTTTCATTTGTACCCTAAGGAATCGCCACTAAACAAAACAGTTCTTTGATCAAATTATTTGCAAAACCAGATATGTTTGTCATTCTTTCCTAGAAATGCTACATACGTACAAGTGCCCACATCCTTTGCAGCTCCACCCAACATAGGAGTTTCCCACTTAACACCTGATTTAACAAATGCAATGAAATATTTTCCCAGATAGGTTAAGCCTGTGTTGAAATTGTCACTGATGTTTACAGACGACAATAGAAGTTTACCTTTCCTGCAAGGTAAAATAAAGATTTCAACTGTTAAGCAGCTTCTGTTCTCTGGCTGATAAGGCAGAAAGATATCATATGTTGTTTTGCATCAAATACATAGGAACTCATGCTGTGGGGGTCCATTAGTTAAGGGCGAAAGTCAAAGATTTTATTTTCCTTCTGCCCGTTTCCCCATAAAATGACCAAATAAAAAAAAGAAAAAAATCACTGTGCTATTTATCTTGTCATTGCTATTATTGCACTACAGCAAATTCATTGCTGTCATTTATTAAACATGCCAAAACCAACAGAATGCTAGGAAACACTTGGTTCATTCAGAAACCCAAGCAAGTACCAGCTGGCAGGCCAGAATGGTCACAATGCCACTAGAAAGATTTGTAACTGAAGGAAACTTTATGATGTAGCGCAGAAAGGGTTCATTTAAAAAGCTGCCACCCACAGACCACACTAGCACTCATTATTCATTCATGAGATAGTCATTTAGCCCACCTGCAATTTCCAATATTCAAGTACCTTTGTAAGGTATTTAAAGCATTCAGAGAAGCTCCTGTTACCACACCTTGCAGGTGGAGAGGCTGCACTAGAAAAGGTGCCAACCAAGAAGTGGTGGCTTCCATTTCACATTGCAGTTTTGCTGTGTAGAAAAGCAAAAAAAAAAAATCATTCACTAACAATGACACAACTGATGAAAGTAATTTTTGTTTGGCCAAGTTCTTTGCTTTCACTCTCAATGAGATTAATCCTATGCAAAGGACCAATGGGAGGGGCAGATGTTAACTTTTATCCTAAACATATCCTCCAGCATAGAAATACCAATTATTAGCAGGGTTTAGGAATATATATAACCATCGTGGATCAAGCCAGGGGCTCTTCTGGGCAGTCACCTCATCAATCCCTAGTGCACACTAAAATGTTCACTGCAAGTGCTCATCTAAGAATCATCTGTTATTTCCTCATTTGCATTCTTCAGTCATCACCCCATTTAATTCAAACTCCCACTATATAACAGAAAACATAAAACTCCTGATTCTCTGAATTGTATATCTAAATCCTCACAGCTCAGACAGCGGCAGGACAGGCAGCCCTAGAAGCAGCTTACAGGCACAAGGTAAAACAATATGGTGAAACAAGAATGGTCTTCAAGGATCACCACTGCCCACCAGGAGATGGGACTGATCTGGGCTGCATGGCTGCCTCGCTACCTCTAACCCCGAGGGCTCCGCATGAGACAGTATTCCTCACACCACCACAGTCACACGATGCAGCCCTGGAACAGGAGCCCAATGATCACACCCTAAGAAAGGACCAAGGGTCTCAGTTTCGCCAGGCTTCCTACAGTTTCTTTCCAATATTTTTTCTGTCAGTAGGATGTTGCAAAAGCCAATCTTCCTTTCACCATCTACGCACAGGAATAGAATTTATCCCTTGTTCAAACCACAGAGCACCAAGTCCACAAAAAACTTCTGTGACTGCTTTTTTCCTGAGACAAAACTATATATCCTCCCCATACCTACACAATACCACTTGTGCAGCCCCTAGGTTGCAAATTATTGCATTCTCATCACCAAGGAACCACTTAGGATCCTTTAGAGAGCCCCAGGGCTTTTCATAGTGTAAGAAGTAAATTCAGAGCTGGCTTGCAGACCAGCTCGATAGACACAGAGAACATGTTCAGTGCCCCTGTGGGACCATTCTGTAAGCACCCAGCAGAGAAGAGATAGCAGCGAACTAAGAGTACTAGAGACACTCTGAAATGTTAATGCCTCTGAATGACTGTTTTTCTCATTTACAGAAAATTAGGAGGTGGAAGGGGAAGAAAAGGGAGTTCATTGTTCCCCCAAATGCCAGATAAAGTAATTTAAGTCAGAGCATTAAAAATATGATTACCTAGAAAAAGAAATTATGATGGGGGAAGAGACAGCTTTTATTCAGGTAAAATCTGAGCACTGAATGAAACTTTTAGTGACCTCAGGACTTCAGTACTTAGACATTCCTAGGATGCTTCAATTATTGAATTCCCCTGTGATGTATATTAGGTTTCATTCTGATCCACAGGCTATTAAACTTGATCTATGACACTTCCAGAAAAAGCCACAGTTTCGAGTTCAGCCTGTAACTCAAAACTTTTTTTTCCTTCCATCATTGTTTATTAATGTGAACTGAGAGAGCATAATGAAGGGGTGCACAGATATGCAGAAGCACAGTGCTGCTTTAGATGAACATAGTCAATAGGGTCAACTAGAACTAAATTAACTGTGCTGAGTGTCTTCAAACTGTTTTCTTATTAAAAGCAGTTCTCTTCACAGGCAGGTACAAAAGACCATTTAAAATATTAATCAATATGTTCCAACTCCAAAATGTAGCAAAGGAAAGGAAGAGTAATTAGTCCTATTTAAGCAGAGAAAAATATATGCTGTTTGGGCAAATAAGTAGCATGTAGACAGGAATCTGGATGAACTAGCTGAAACCAACAAAAGAGTATAGCAATTTGCTGTAGCATAGAATGGAAAATATTTGGCTGTAAATAGCTAATAATAGATACTGCATTTTTTTCAGAGAATAAACCATAGATTTAGAGGACACAATTTCTTGGAAAGTATGTATTTGCAAGGAATAAGGTTCTGTTTGCTTTGTAGGGTTGTGGGTTTGGGTTTTGGTGGGGTTTCTCGGTGGATCAAGAACTGGTTGGAAGGAAGAAGGCAGAGAGTTGTGGTCAACGGGGCAGAATCTAGCTGGAGGTCTGTGACTAGTGGAGTCCCTCAGGGGTCGGTGCTGGGACCAGTGCTGTTTAATATTTTCATCAACGACCTGGATGAGGGAACTGAATGTACCCTCAGCAGGTTTGCTGATGATACTAAAGTGGGAGAAGTGGCTGACACACCAGAGGGCTGTGTTGCCATTCAGCGAGACCTGGACAGGCTGGAGAGTTGAGCAGGGAATAACTTGATGAAATTCAACAAGGGCAAGTGTAGAGTCCTGCATCTGGGGAAGAACAACCCCATGTACCAGTACAGGTTGGGGGCTGACCTGCTGGACAGTAGTGAAGGGGAAAGGGACCTGGGGGTCCTGGTGGGTAGGAGGATGACCATGAGCCAGCAATGTGCCCTTGTGGCCAAGAAGGCCAATGGCATCCTAGGGTGCATTAGAAAGTGTGTGGTTAGTAGGTCAAGAGAGGTTCTCCTCCCCCTCTACTCTGCCTTGGTGAGGCTGCATCTGGAATATTGTGTCCAGTTCTGGGCCCCTCAGTTCAAGAAGGACAGGGAATTGCTTGAAAGAGTCCAGCGCAGAGCCACAAAGATGATTAAGGGAGTGGAACATCTCTCTTATGAGGAGAGGCTGAGGGAGCTGGGACTCTTTAGCTTGGAGAAGAGGAGACTGAGGGGTGACCTCATCAATGTTTACAAATATGTAAAGGGTGAGTGTCAGGATGACGGAGCTGGGTTTTTTTCAGTGATGTCCAATGACAGGACAAGGGGCAATGGGTGTAAACTGGAGCATAGGAGGTTCCACGTGAACATCAGGAAAAATTTCTTAACTGTGAGAGTGACAGTGCACTGGAACAGGTTGCCCAGGGGGGTTGTGGAGTCTCCTACGTTGGAGATATTCAAGGCCCGCCTGGAGAAGTTCCTGTGTGATGTACTCTAGGTTACCCTGCTCTTGCAGGAGGGTTGGACTAGATGATCTTTTGAGGTCCCTTCCAACCCTTAGGATTCTGTGATTCTCATTTTGATGTTTTGGGGGGGGGGGGGGGTGTTCTTACTTAAAAGTATCCAAAGGCTATTCAGATAAAAAAAATGTTGACCATGTTTAAGAGAAGCTGGAGCACACAGACAACAGAAGCTGGAAAAATGGGCTGACAAGAACCACATGGAGTTCAAAAATACCAAAATCTGCGACTGGGGAGGAACAACCCCCTGCACCAATAAATGCTGGGGGCCAACCACCTGGGAAGCAGCTCGGCAGAAAAGGAGCTGGGGGACCTGATGGACACCAGGTTGACTGTGAGCAAGCAACATACCCTTGCAGAAAAAGCAGACTGATGGTATCCTGGGCTGCATTAGAATGTCACCACAAGGCTGATGGAGGTGATCCTTTCCCTATACTCAGCACTAGAGTACTGTGTCCAGCTGTGGACTCCCTAGGACAAGAGAGACATGAACTTACTGGAGAGAGTCCAAGGGACACAAGGATGGTTAGGGAACTACAGCATCTCTCCTTTGAGGAAAGACTGAGAGACTGGGGACTAGGGACCGTTCAGCCTAAAAAAAAGAGAAGTTGTGGGAGGAATCTTAATGTATACTAATACCTGAAGGGATGGTGCAAAGATGAGCCAGGTTCTCCCCAGTGGTGCCCAGTGACAGGACCAGAGGCAGCTGGCATAAACTGAAATACCGGAGGTTCCCTCTGAGCATCAGGAAACACTTTTTCACTAAGGGTGAGTGAGCACTGGCACAGGCTGCCCAAGGAGGTTATGGAGTCTCCATCCTTGGAGATATTCACAAGCTGCTTGGACATGGTCCTGGGTAACCCATTCTAAGTGCCCCTGCTTGAGCATAGGCTTGGACAAGACATCCCTTCCAACACAAACTGTTCTGCAATTCTGTTTAGTTTTTCTGAGATTCTAGTTACTTCAGTAATACAATGCCTTATTCCACTTTCTCCAAGAATAATTTTCATTTACATGAACCCAATATGTAAACACATAAACACATACATGTGTATGCATAAGCATACACACATTTACATTCAAAAATTGCATATCAACAGTTCTAAAAAGTCTAAAAATGTTGCATTACATTAAATATGAAATTTTTAATTTCTACAGCAGCAAAGAACAAAAATGCACTATTGTTCTGTATGGCAACATGACTCCAAGAAGTGCTTATTTTTGTTATGCTATTGGGAAATGACAAGAGGTACATGTTGAAGTTTCCTTAATGAAAAAAAAAAAAATTACAAGCTCTTATCTCTATGCCTTTTCTTTATTTTCTTTATCTATAAAATATTAATAATTCATCAAAATGCTCCAAATTAGAAGCACTTACATCTTACTTTTTCGGTTCTTCACAGCAGAGACAATGATTTTCTGAGGTTTGTCACCAACAGCTTAATTTATATGAATTCTGGCTCTTTGATTGAATTTCAAAAAAAAAAAAAAAAAAAAATCCCACCAAAAACATGTGGGTATCATGCTGTATCTATTTGAAAGCCATATAAATAAAATAGTACTCTTCATTCACACTGAAGTAGCAAGAAGCACTTATGCAGTGCTTAAGCACCTTTTAGTCAACTCAATTTGCAGCAATAAAGGGGAGAATGAGGTCCCACTGAATCTCCACAGTTGATCTCCAATTAGAAAATGAGGCTTTTTAGATGCTTCTTATATGTAAACACGAAGATTTATAACATGTGCAGCTTTTAACAATGGAAAGGTTTGAAATCAGCTTCTTTGTTTTCTATATCTGAACTGAAAGCTAGAATGACCCTCAGGTCACTTGCAAGGCAATATGAAAATTTTTAAGACATTGGACAAGTGGAACCTATGCTTCCCCTGCAATGGAGTAGCTCTACACAAAACATACCCTACTATTGCAGGTGATCTGCTTTGGTCCTGAAAGAACAGTCATGTTACTTAACTAGTCCTTGTGAGATAGTTTTTAACCTGAATTAAGTACCATAGTTACATATGGCCATACCACTCCTAGAACCTGAGCTAGTTAAGGCACCTTCACAGCGCATTACATACTGTGATGAAAATTCATATTGCATTGGTATCCCTAGAAGATCTGGTCCTTTACTTTGAAAGTGTCAATCTCTCATGATTTTATTTCCTCACAATAATTTTTCTCCACTTTGCCAATATCCCCAGTTTTGTTTCATGCCATTGTGTGTATTACCACAAAGAGAAATGATTGGACCCTCCATTACCTTTAAAAGGGTTTCAAGCAAGAAACTGGTCTGAAACCTGCTTCACCTTTGGAGATCTGAGCAATCCTGCTTTGCAGGTGACTCACGGAAGATGAAATTCTTGTTCAGACTGAACGCAACATATATGGAGCTGCAGCAGACTCCCTCCTCATAGCTCTGATAGTCTCTGTAGGCTGAGCACTGGGGATCAATAGACCCCATGTCCCGAGTGGGCCTCGAACACGTACAGTTCAACGTTAAGTCTCTGACAAAAGTTGCCCTGCACTCTCATCTAGTAAACCATACAGCAGCAAGGCCATTTGAGCTTCTTCTCTTTGTTCCAAGAATTGAATAATTTTAGCAGCTGTGTAACACTGTACTTAAAATAGAGATGTTTTCCTGCCAGATGTATTGTTATTGCTGGATGGGCTGCAAATATCATTTCAAGATATCACCTGGTGTTACTAGTCTGGGAAGAGACTGAGGGGTAAAACAGAAATAGTTAACTATCCAAAGGACTGAACTTACATGGTTGAAATGAAGTGGAAGGTTATTTAGTGATGTTGATTCTTGCCTATTTGCCTCATTTGAAACTGTACCACTGACTTAAAAAAGGAAAGATTCCAGAATGAACAAGGCTACTTGTAACTGGAGCCCACTTCTGAAAAGCCAGTCCCAAAGAGGGGCAAAGCAGAGAGCTAGGACAGAAATCCGTACCACTGCCATATCATTAATTACCAAAATCCTTAGAACTACAACAGAAAGCATGAGGTGGAAGCAGTTCACATCTCTGCCTTGTCTTACTACATCTACTGTAGTTACAGCACAGTCATATAAATATACCTTCTTTTCTATTCCCATACATATGTCTGATATGTCAGTCATCCCATGGAAAAGCAAGCATGAGATCAGGTCACTCTCACAAATCATTATATGTCGCTGAAAGTTAAGCAGGTGTATAACCCCACCAGTGTAAAATATATACTGAAGTGATACTAGGACACTGTTCAAGGTAAAATGCATTCATCTCTACTTCTCCTGATGGAGAATTTGAACAGTGAATGTG